>NC_070613.1:3950416-4592500 GCF_027172205.1 Podarcis raffonei | reverse complement strand
GTCGTTCATCAGTTTTGTCTGCCCCTCTTCTTTGGTGGGAGTTGTAGACCCTTAGCATCATGTAGTCCAACCCCCTGCGAAACACAGTCAGTGGCAGCCAAAGCAGAATGGCTCCATCAGAGCCGGATTTCTGTATAAGCTAAGCCAAAATCCCTTATTCTGGCTGCTGATATGTTATTTTCAAGGCTGCTGGTCCCTTATTTTCAAATATGTAAGTTGACAGCTATGAACAAGAGACAGGCAGAACCGACTGTCTGGAGTACTAGACGCCGTTTGCAAAAAGAGCACCTCCAATTTTCCCAGATCTTGAGGGCTAGAAAATTGGCTGTCGCCTAAATTCATGGGCTGTGCACTCCCGCTCACGACTTAATTTATATGCAAATTTCTGCATCTGAAATATTAACAGGACAGCAGCCCCTCCTCCTCTTTGCCAACTTACTCGCTCTCTCATTACCGCCTAGTGCCGAGGTGCTTCATACATAATAAATATTACCATTATCTCTCTTTTGCAGCGCATTAGCATGCATGTGAAGAAATTAGCTGGCTTGGGTCTCCGGCGGCTGCAGATGACAAAGGACTTTGTGGTTGTTTGACTGTTTCTCATCCCTCCGCTATTGCTTCTTTGCAGGAATCTTGAAAACGTCCAAACTGACCGGCCCCCGGTGTTTATTCACGAGGTGACCAGTTTGCTGTCTGCTTATTCGAAGAAGGTAAGCTCAAATTCCTCGCCCTGTGTGTTCGCCAGGGCTGGATGCTTCAAATTCCTAGGAACCGAGGAGTTAGCAAGTGGTTCAAGTTAGGTGATGAAATTCACATACCTAGCTCAGAGTCCTTAAGGGGAGGACTGATGGATTTGATGACGGGGAAGAGACAGGGCTTGCTTCAAGTTATATACAGTGGTACCTCGGGTTACAGACACTTCAGGTTACAGACTCCGCTAACCCAGAAATAGTGCTTCAGATTAAGAACTGTGCTTCAGGATAAGAACAGAAATCGGGCTCCAGCGGTGCGGCAGCAGCAGGAGGCCCCATTAGCTAAAGTGGTGCTTCAGATTAAGAACAGTTTCAGGTTAAGAACGGACCTCCAGAATGAATTAAGTACTTAACCCGAGGTACCACTGTACAGGAGCAACACGTATGCATCTCTCTTTTTTTCCAAAAAAAAAAAATTGTTTTCCACAATTATAACAAATGTAACATAGAAAAAAAGAAAAAACACACAAAAGAAAAGACATTACAATACAGTGGTACCTTGGGTTAAGTACTCAAGTCACACGCTCGTTTTCCTCCGCCCCGCCCGGTCTTTTTTCCTTTCCTCTCGTGCCTCTTGTAGCCTTGTTATCAGATGAATTGAATGAGTGCCCAGGGCTCTTTTCACATCTTCAAAAGCACGCTTAATGACACGAATGTATTTCGGCTAGCTCTTGGGTTGGAGAAAAAGCTTTCTCAAGAACAAGAAAGGAAGGGGGGCGGGGAACCTCGCAATCTGCAGATTAACCGAGCCGCTTGTGTCCTTGGCAGCTGAAGAACGCCCAGGGACAGAATTTGTGTTACCGGAGTCAGCTGGAGAACGTAACTCTCTACGTGTTGCACCTCTATGAGTGCCTCTTTGATCCCTACCAGACGTGGAGGAGGCAGTTGACTGGGTGAGTGCATTGTACAACCGGTGTGGGGATCCGCTGGATCATAGAATCATAAGAGTTGGAAGGGACCTCCAGAGCCATCTAGTCCAACCCATTGCAATGCAGGAATACCTGGATCGAACCTGTAAGCTTGGCGTTATTGCAGAGTGGATTTGATTTACATCAAATTGATTTAAATCACGATTTAAACCACTAGTCAGTGATTTAAATCATTTTCTTACAGAAAGGCTCGTTCTTCCTGGTATCATCATAATATTTACAACCAGAGAAAAGGTTTCATTTTTGGAATAATAAACTTTCAGAGTAGTTTTTACAGTTACATCAAAAATTACTGATTTGGTCATACTATTAGAAATACATAGACACATAATTATGAAATTATGGTGAGGTTCAATAAGTTAACTCTTTATATTTGGATAACTTTTCGGCTGTACTTGATTAGAAGGAGAAAAATAATCCTTGCCTTAATAACAATTTAAACAATTTATTTAACTAAAAAAAAAATAACATTATAGCATATGTATCCATGTTTGTTAACAGATTTGGTTAAAC
The DNA here is from genome assembly GCF_027172205.1 of Podarcis raffonei. Classification (NCBI taxonomy): domain Eukaryota; kingdom Metazoa; phylum Chordata; class Lepidosauria; order Squamata; family Lacertidae; genus Podarcis; species Podarcis raffonei. The sequence continues at coordinate 4,590,306 of NC_070613.1, read as the reverse complement.
ACTTAAAAAACAAACTTAGACTGAGTTTTGGCACACATGAAAAACTTAAAACAAATCCCTATTTCCTGATGAATAGCCTTTGGACTAGAATGTAACTTAAACAGAAAACTATCTTTAGAAAGAAATGCATTTTATTTTAATAATAATAATAATAATAATAATAATAATAATAATAATAATAATAATTTATTATTTATACCCCGCCCATCTGGCTGGGTTTCCCCAGCCACTCTGGGCGGCTTCCAACTGAATATTAAAAACAGTACAGCATCAAACATTAAAAACTTCCCTCAAGAGGGCTGCCTTCAGTTGTCTTTTAAAAGTAAAATGGTTGTTTATCTCTTCGACATCTGATGGGAGGGCGTTCCACAGGCCGGGTGCCACCACCGAGAAGGCCCTCTGCCTGGTTCCCTGTAACCTTACTTCTCGCAATGAGGGAACCGCCAGAAGGCCCTCGGCGCTGGATCTCAGTGTCCGGGCTGAACGATGGGGGTGGAGACGCTCCTTCAGGTATACAGGACCGAGGCCGTTTAAAAATCCAATTTAAATTTTAAAAATGATTTTTAAAAAATCATTGATTTTTATCCACCTTGCTCTAGCCGACTGAACTATGCAGGCTGTTTCTGCTGAACTACAACTCCCATCATCCCTGACCACTAGCCATGCCTGCTAGGGGTGATGGGAGTTGTAGTACCACATCACCTGGAGGACCAACAGTTCCCAGCTCTGGGCTTAGACCTTGCATGTCAGGACGGAGGCTCTGGCCACTGGCAGGCAGGTCAGACATTAAACCAGGATCTGGTGATAGCTGCAACCTTGGGGTTATCACTTGGGGTTCTGTTGCTGCTCAGCTGCCAAACCCAGAGAAGAGGAGTTCCGGGATTTAAAAAAACAACAATTTTAAAAGTACCTTTGTTTTTCTGTTTGACCCTCTTACATGGTTCTCTATGCGTGGTGGTATTTTAAGCCTTGTGACACGCTGATGTTTTTATTGCTAATAGTTTAGTAATTGTTTATTGCAATTGACTTTCTGTTAATGATTGTTTGCTGATATTTACCGTATTTTTCGCTCTATAGGACGCACCCAACCATAGGACGCACCTTGTTTTAGAGGGGGAGAACAAGAAAAAAAAAATTCTCCCTCTCTCTGCTCAGCGGCCCTTCAGCGAAGGGGCAGGAGAAACGGAGCCCCTTCCATTTCTGCTCCCGCTTGGCTGAAGGGGCGCTGCACAGCTCTCCCTCTTTGCTGAAGCCAGGAGAGTCTTGCTCTCCCGGCTTCAGCAAAAGGAACACGAAGCCTCCAGAGCACAATGGGACCTCCCGCTGTGCTCCGGAGGCCTCAGGCGGCTATCCCTGAAGCCTGGAGAGCGAGAGGGGTCGGTGCACACCTCTCACTCTCCAGGCTTCAGTGAAAGCAATGCAAAGCCTCTGGAGCGCAGAGGGAGCGCTCCCTCTGCACTTTGGAGGCTTCGCATTGCTATCGCTGAAGCCAAGGAGCCTGCATTCACTCCATAGGACGCACACACATTTCCCCTTAATTTTTGGAAGGGAAAAAGTGCGTCCTATAGAGCGAAAAATACGGTAATTTCATTGTGCACTGTTACATTCTGCTGGATTATTGAGGGTTACTTTACAGTCATACCTCGGGTTACAGACGCTTCAGGTTGCACTTTTTCAGGTTCCAGACTGCCAAAACCTGGAAGTACCGGAACAGCTTACTTCCGGGTTTTGGCGGTCGTGCATGCGCAGAAGCGCTGCATCGCAACCCACACGTGTGCAGACGCGCCGCTGCAGGTTGCGAACATGCATCCCGCACGGATCACGTTCGCAACCTGAGCGTCCACTGTATTTGAACTACCATATTTTTCGCTCTATAAGACGCACCAGACCACAAGACGCACCTAGTTTTTGGAGGAGGAAAATAAGAAAAAAAATATTCTGAATCTCAGAAGCCAGAACAGCAAGAGGGATCACTGCGCAGTGAAAGCAGCAATCCCTCTTGCTGTTTTGGCTTCTGGGATAGCTGCGCAGCCTGCATTCGCTCCATAAGACGCACACACATTTCCCCTTACTTTTTAGGAGGGAAAAAGTGAGTCTTATAGAGCAAAAAAATACGGTAAGTTGTTTATTTTAAAGTTATGTTATGACTTTTTTTTTGTATTGGATCGGATAAGGTGTGTGTATCCTTGCTGTTTCGTCGGCTTGTAAACTGCCTCATGTGATATAGAAAGGCAGTGTAAAAATTAAAAATTAAATTAAATGCTTCCCAGTGGAGACTGCCAGGCGGTTGAGCTTCTTGGCTGATCATACAGTTTTGCTGGGGTCATGCCACGAAGCCGGAGAAAGGCATTTCAGTGTTTACAATTTGCAGGCGCTCTTGAGATCTGAAAATGCCCGTGTCCCTTGGGGCAAGCAGAGAATGCCAAGCAGGGCTGTTAAAACAAAAGCTTTGGTTTGTTTATAGCTTCCATTAATCAAGTGCACTTAATTTTACTGGGAAATCAATGAAGCGCTTGCTTGCAGCCAGTAGCAGGAGAGCGGCTGCCGTAATTTGTGGGCTCAGGTTTTTGGGCCGGCTGCCAAAATCCATTCCTGCGCAGGGTGATTGCAGATGCGTGGAACGACGAGAGTCGGGGTTGCAACTGGAGACGGGGCTGGAAGTCCGTGGCAGCTCAGACGTTTTCATGCTGGAGCTCCCAGGTCTAGCTGCTGACATCTCTGGTTAGGGAACCAGCTGGTAGGGAACCAAGTGTCAAGGAGCTGTCAAGGAGACAGGTCAACCACCGGCCGGGCACAAACAGCAGCGTCCTCTGGTTCACCTTCACCCAGCTGAGTTGGCAAGAGCACAGCGACGATAACGCCAAGGTTGCAGGTTCGATCCCCTTACGGGATGATGATGATGATGATGATGATGATGATGATGATGATTTATTATTATTTATACCCTACCCATCTGGCTGGGTTTTCCTAGCCACTCTGGGCACTCTGGACGCGGGTGGCGCTGTGGGTTAAACCACAGAGCCTAGGAATTGCCGATCAGAAGGTCGGTGGTTCGAATCCTCGCGACGAGGTGAGCTCCCGTTGCTCGGTCCCTGCTCCTGCCAACCTAGCATTTCGAAAGGACGTCAAAGTGCAAGTAGATGAATAGGTACCGCTCCGGCGGGAAGGCAAACGGCGTTTCCATGCACTGCTCTGGTTCGCCAGAAGCGGCTTAGTCATGCTGGCCACATGACCCGGAAGCTGTACGCCGGCTCCCTCGGCCAATAAAAGGAGATGAGCACCGCAACCCCAGAGTCGGCCACGACTGGACCTAATGGTCAGGGGTCCTTTACCCATCTGGCTGGGTTTTCCTAGCCACTCTGGGCAGCTTCCAACAAAATATTGAAATACAATACAGTGGTACCTCTGGTTGCGAACAGGATCCGTTCCGGAGGCCCGTTCGCAACCTGAAAAGAGCGCAAGCTGAAGCACCATATCTGCGCAGGTGCTTCTGTGCATGTGCAAGCGGCGAAACCCAAAAGTAACCCTTTCCGGTACTTCCGGGTCGCCGCGGGACGCAACCTGAAAAGACGTAACCTGAAGCGTCCGTAACATGAGGTATGACTGTAGTCCGTCAAACATTAAAAGCTTCCTTAAACGGCTCCAACAAACAGCTCCCTCAAAAGCTGCTCCAACAACAGAGGGAGTCAAAAAGAAGGAGAGTGCTGTATGCCCTGTCCCTTTTGTTACCTGGACAGGTAAGGTCACGCCCACCTCTAGTCACATGCAATGGAAGGATGTCCCAGCCAAGAGGATACAGGAAGTTTTCGACTGGCTGGACCAAACATTCCCCTGCATGTCCACTCTAGGAAAACAAGGAATGTTGTACTTGACTGCTACTTATGTATCACATCCCACAGCTTTAAAGAGGGTTTTCCTCCTGGGATATAGCAGTGGGGACAAGGGGAAGTGTCGGTGAGCCCTCGGGTAGACCAGTTGTCCTGATTCTGGATAAAGCAGTTTCCTGTGTTCCTAACTCCTCCTGCAACCTCTATAATAATAATAATAATTTATTATTTATACCCTGCCCATCTGGCTGGGTCTCCCCAGCCACCCTGGGCGGCTTCCAACAAAGTATTAAAATACAGTGGTCTGTTAAACATTAAAAGCTTCCCTAAACAGGGCTGCCTTCAGATGTCTTTTAAAAGTCTCGTAGTTGTTCTTCTCTTTGACGTCTGGTGGGAGGGCGTTCCACAGGGAGGGCGCCACTACCGAGAAGGCCCTCTGCCTGGTTCCCTGTAACTTGGCTTCTCACAGCGAGGGAACCGCCAGAAGGCCCTCGGTGCTGGACCTCAGTGTCCGGGCAGAACGATGGGGGTGGAGACGCTCCTTCAGGTATACTGGACCGAGGCCGTTTAGGGCTTTCAAGGTCAACACCAACACTTTGTGCACTACTGGGAGCCAATGTAGATCTTTCAAGACCGGTGTTATGTAGTCTTGGCGGCTGCTCCCAGTCACCAGTCTAGGATTAGTTGTAGTCCCACATAGCCCCACATAGAGCGCATTGCAGTAGTCCAAGCGAGAGATAACCAGAGCATGCACCACTCTGGCGAGACAGTCTGCAGACAGGGAGGGTCTCATCCTGCGTACCAGGTGGAGCTGGTAAACAGCTGCCCTGGACACAAAATTAACCTGCGCCTCCAAGGACAGCTGTGAGTCCAGAATGACTCCCAGGCTGCACACCTGGTCCTTCAGGGGCACAGTTACCCCATTCAGGACCAGGGAGTCCTAACTAAAGGAACACTTCTCGCTGGCGTTTGTGCTTGTGTCGTGTTGTACCACCCTGTGTGAAAGCTGCCTCCTTCGCCTACAAAACCTTTCTCACGCCCGTCTGCATTTCTCGCCTCTCCTAGGGAGATCGTCAGCATGAAAGAGAAGAGCAAATACAAGTTTGCGCCAGCTGTGTTGCCTCTGGAGTTCAACTCATTTTTCCAAGGTAAATACTTCATTTTCGCTCTCTCTCCACCCTCGCGGCCTTCCCGGGTTTTTCCACTCAAGAATGGCAGTACAGCTGTACCTTGGTTCTCAAGCTTAATCCGTTTCGGAAGTCCGTTCCAAAACCAAAGCGTTGCAAAACCAAGGTGCACTTTCCCGTAGAAAGTAATGGAAAATGGGTTAATCTGTTCCAGACTTTTAAAAACAACCCCTAAAACAGCAATTTCACATGAATTTTGCTATCTAACAAGACCATTGATCCATAAAATGAAAGCAGTAATCAATGGACTGTACTATAAAATAGAGAAGACAGTATTGTAGTTGATAAAAATTAAAACAATATTTTTTTCTTATCTGCACAGATGATAGTCATTTTTTTGATGGGGGGCTTTTGTCCATTTCCGCAGTCACACAATCAATCAATCAGTAGCAGAACTGGGCTCCACACAGTCACAAAAACAAATTAACTGAAAAAGCCTCAAAAACAAAATCGCAAAGTAGCAGAAACAAAAGCACCAAACTTAATCAGTTTGGGAAGTCCGTTTGACTTCTGAAATGTTCAAAAACCAAGGCACAGCTTCTGATTGGTGTAGGTGCCCCGGAAACAATAGCCGACAGCTGCAATGGATGTTCGGCTGCCGAAAAACGTTTGAAAATCGGAATGTTGACTTTTGGGTTTTCGGAGTTTGAGAACCAAAGTACAGTGGTACCTCGGGTTAAGTACCGTATTTTTCGCTCTATAGGAAGCACTTTTTCCCCTCCAAAAATGAAGGGGAAATGTGTGTGCGTCCTATGGGGCGAATGCAGGCTTTCGCTGAAGCCTGGAGAGCGAGAGGGGTCGGTGCGCACCAACCCCTCTCACTCTCCAGGTTTCAGGAAGCTATCCGCAAGCCTTGCAAGCCCAGCGGGAGTTCCTGCGGGCTCGCAAGGCTTGCGGGCAGCAGTCTCCAGCCCACAAACTCGGGGGACAGCGGGTTTGGAGGCTGGCGCTGGGGAGAAGCATGCTTCTCCCCATCGCCAGCCCCACAAGCTCAGGGGACAGATTTCCGCAAGCCTGTGGAGACCGATGGGACTTCCCTCCAGGCTCCCTAGGCTTGCAGATAGCAGCCTGTTCTGGGGTCGGGGGTCGGGGGAAGCTCGGGCATCCCCCGCCCCAGCACCGCGCCTGGGGGGGAAATAAATTTTTTCCCTTTATTTCCCCCCCAAAAATATAGGTGTGTCCTATGGGCCAGTGCGTCCTATAGGGCGAAAAATACGGTACTTAATTCATTCTGGAGGTCTGTTCTTAACCTGAAACTGTTCTTAACCTGAAGCACCACTTTAGCTAATGGGGCATCCCGCTGCTGCCAGAGCACGATTTCTCTTCTCATGCTGAAGCAAAGTTCTTAACCCGAGGTACTATTTCTGGGTTAGCTGAGTCTGTAACCTGAAGCGTATGTAACCCGAGGTACCACTGTACCACTGTTTTCCTGTTTACCGCCTGTCTCGCTGTCCATGCACAACTCATCTTAACACAACCGATCCAGGTGTTTGCAACACCAAAGTTTTCCTGATCCACTCGTTCCGAATTCTGTCGTGCCAGGGAAGAAACAAACCGGAAGTGGACTTTTTGTGTTGTGTGCAGACCAGGAAACAAACCACGAGGACAGCTTCTAAGCTGATCTGTTGCATACACACACACGAGCCAAGAAAGCAGAACCCTTTCATCAGATTTTCTGCATACATTTAAAAACAGCCACTGCTGAGCAAGTTCCGAGTCCTCATGGGCGATGGAAATTTCAGAAGACAGGCTAACTAAGCTTTCCAGGGGTTGTGTGATGCAGCTTTGTTTACCTCCCCTGCCCCTCCTGTGCTTAACAAAATCAGGAAAAAAATGTGCGAAAGAAGAGATCAAAGTTGCTGGTTCATACGAGGAACAAAATTCACAATATTCACTGTTCACAAGAGTGTGATGGAGGCTGTGTGTTGTTTGGACAGGAAGCAAATCTTAAGGGGAATTGAGCTTCATGTTCACTTGTGTATACCTCGGGTTATAGCCGCTTCAGGGTGCAGTTTTTTGGATTACAGACCGCCGAAACCTGGAAGTACTCGAATGGGTTACTTCCAGGTTTCCGTGGTCGCGCATGCGCAGAAGTGCCAAATTGCGACCCGCGCGTGCGTAGATGCAGGTTGTGAACGCTGCGGGTTGCAAACGTGCATCCCGCACGGATCACATTCGCAACCCAAGCATCCACTGTACTGTAATGCCAAAAAATAAAATTTAGTGTTTGCCTTGTGTGTCAATGTTCAGGTCATGACAAAGAGTTTGTAAGGTAGATCAGTGTTCCCTACAACTTTCCGGCAAGGTAGATGCAGTGTGTGAGAGACAGACAGACAGACAGACAGAGAGCGTCTTGCCCAGGGCCCCCCAAGCGAGTTCAAGGAAAAGGTGAAACTCACATCTCATAAGACTCAAGACCAGGGGTCAGCAAACTTTTTCAGCAGGAGGCCGGTCCACTGTCCTTCAGACATTGTGGGGGGCCGGACTATATTTTTTGGGGAAAATAATAATAATAATAATAATAATAATAATAATAATAATAATAATAGTACAGTGGTACCTCGGGTTACATACGCTTCAGGTTCCATACGCTTCAGGTTACAGACTCCGCTAACACAGAAGTAGTACCTCGGGTTAAGAACTTTGCTTCAGGATGAGAACAGAAATCGTGCAGCGGCAGCAGGAGGCCCCATTAGCTAAAGTGGTGCTTCAGGTTAAGAACAGTTTCAGGTTAAGAACGGACCTCCAGAACGAATTAAGTACTTAACCCGAGGTACCACTGTAGTAGTAGTAGTAATAATAATAATAATAATAATAATAATAATAATAATAATATAATTTATTATTTATACCCCACACATCTGGCTGGGCTTCCCCAGCCACTCTGGGCGGCTTTCAACAAAATTAAAATAGAGTAATGCATCAAACATTTAAAGCTTCCCTAAACGGGGCTGCCTTCAGATGTCTTCTAAAAGTCTGGTAGTTGTTGTTCTCTTTGACATCTGGTGGGAGGGCGTTCCACAGGGCAGGGGCCACCACCGAGAAGGCCCTCTGCCTGGTTCCCTGTAACTTGGCTTCTCGCAGGGAGGGAACCGCCAGAAGGCCCTCTGAGCTGGACCTCCTATGCCCCACAAATAAGCCAGAGATGCATTTTATATAAAAGCACACATTTTACTCATGTAAAAACACACTGATTCCCGGACCGTCCGCGGGCCGGATTGAGAAGGCGATTGTGCCGCATCCGGGCCCCGGGCCTTAGTTTGCCTACCCCTGCTCAGGAGTGTTTCCAGTCTCCCCTCTCTGCCAGCTGCACACTGCAAAATCCACAAATGAAAACCTTTCAGAAAGCAGGGAAACCAATACAGATAAACAGCGATGCGATTTTTTTTAAAAGGCATCTGACGGTGGCTCTGTTCAGGGACATTTTTAGTGTTTTAAACACCCCCTTTGCTTAAAAAGGGACGTGGGTGGCGCTGTGGGTTAAACCACAGAGCCTAGGACTTGCCGATCAGAAGGTCGGCGGTTTGAATCCCCACGACGGGGTGAGCTCCCGTTGCTCGGTCCCTGCTCCTGCCAACCTAGCAGTTCAAAAGCACGTCAAAGTGCGAGTAGATAAATAGGTACCACTCCAGCGGGAAGGTAAACGGCGTTTCCGTGCGCTGCTCTGGTTCGCCAGAAGGGGCTTAGTCATGCTGGCCACATGACCCGGAAGCTGTACGCCGGCTTCCTCGGCCAATAAAGCGAGATGAGCGCTGCAACCCCAGAGTCGGTCACGACTGGACCTAATGGTCAGGGGTACCTTTACCTTGCTTAAAAATAAACAGGTTCCGAGTCAACTGCCCCTTCTGTCCACAAACGACATTCCCAATCGCCTCTCTCCCAGTAAGCCTGTTTTCCATAGTGCTGAGGGCAACCCTCTTACGCCTGCCAAATTTTTTTAAGCGTGATTAAAGAGCAATTAATCTGCATTAAGTGACTTCTTTCTGCCCTGGGAGACCAGATATCGCCACCAGTTTGCATGGTCAGCCTTTTCTCCTGCCAAGATATGTATTAGATTCACATGTCAGCTTTAAGGTTTGCATCTATGCAAACTGAAAGAAAAATAAGGGCATCTATGAGTAACTATTTATTTTTATTTTTTTAAAAGCAAGGGAGATGTAATCCCCCCCATCCTGCAATTCCAGACATTTAAAGTGCCATTATCTCTCCCCTTCCCCGCCGATCTAAATTTAATTTATCTCCTTTGTTGCTTTTTATTTATCCTCTGGGCTGTCAAAGGGATCACAGTCAATAAATGCTGGGCTGATCTCCGTGAGAAGGAAGGTCTGTGCCGCTGGTTTGTCAAGAGGCTCTTCTTCAAAAAGCATCAAATTAGTTCAGGGGAATGGATTTGCAGAAACCGTTGCCAGATTTCTGGGTTTGTTTGTTTTTTTGTATCTATAAAAAACTCCTTGGGAGTTTTCAGGGGTTTTTTCCCCCTTGCCAGGTGCCTGCAAACTGCAAGCACTCACATCGACTGGCTTTGGCTGCCAGTGGAGGATTTCTCTGAGCTAGTTGGGTCGTTTTGGGTGCAGCCGTGTGATTACAGAACCGTAGAGTTGGAATGGACCCTGAAGGTCATCCAGTCCAACCCCCTGCAATGCAGGAATTTCTTGCCCAACCCGAGACTCGAACCCACAACCCGGAGATTAAGAGTCTCATGCTCTCCCGACTGAGCATGACCAACACATAACCCCGCTTGGTCCAAGAAGGTAGCAAGTTGCCTTATACCAGATCAGGCCATTGGTCCATCTTTTTCTTTCTGTTTCTAGCTAAACCTCCGCTGACTCCCAGCAGCTTTCCTGGGCTTCAGGCTAGAGGTCTTTCTCAGCCTATCGGGGATCGATCCTGCATTGCAGGACGTTGGACTAGATCAGGGGTCAGCAAACTTTTTCAGCAGGGGGCCGGCCCACTGTCCCTCAGACCTTGTGGGGTGCCGGACTATATTTTGGAAAAAATAGTGAACAAATTCCTATGCCCCACAAATAACCCAGAGATGCATTTTAAATAAAAGCACACATGCTGCTCATGTGAAAACATCAGGCAGGCCCCACAAATAACCCAGAAATGCATTTGAAATAAAAGGACACATTCTACTCATGTAAAAACATGCTGAATCTGTGGGCCGGATTTAGAAGGCGATTGGGCCAGATCTAGCCCCCAGATCTTAGTTTGCCTACCCATGGACTAGATGACCCAGGGGATCTCGTCCAGCTCTGCAGTTCTGTGACATTAACATTATTTCTTTAATGTCTTTTTCTATCTTGACTTTACTCTCCTTTCACTCTAATCATTTTCTGGATCCACTCAATATCTGTCAGAAATTCTACTTTTTCCACATAAATTTTAAAGTATTCCTTAAAGATAGCCCACTTCTTACTCACTTTTTGTACCATATCTCCTCTTATCCTCCCTGTTAGTTCGGCAATATGGAAGTATTCCATCATTTTAGATAGCCAGTCTGTTTTAGATGGGACGCTGCTGCTTTTCCAGTTTTTGGCAATCGATAACCTTGCCGCCGTAGTTGCATACATAAATATTGGTCTGACCGCTCTTTTTATTTCCTCTGACACGATACCTTGGAGAAAGGATTCTGGGGTTTTTTCAAATGAAAATCTAAACATCTTTTTCAGTTCGTTATAGATATTTTCCCAGAATCCCACTATCTCTTTGCACTCCCACCACATGTGTAGAAAGGTTCCTGCCCTGTTGTTGCATCTCCAGCAGACATCACTACAGTTTTTATCAGTCTGACCGGGGTCAGGTACCATCTGTATTGCATTTTCATTACATTCTCTCTGAAATTATAGCATGCTGTAAATTTGATATCTCTTTTCCACAGCCGTTTCCATTGGCTCATCATAATATTTCCCCCTAAATCCTGGGCCCACTTTACCATCACTGTCTTCCACACAGTATAGCGTCAAAATAACTTTTCTTTTTATTTGCAGAATGTGGATGGTTCTCTTTCCGAAATGAGAGCAAGCACTTGTGTTCGGTGTTACAAACCGAGCACTGCTCGGAGTTGTTCCTTTTTGCTTTCCGATGTATTTCTTCCCCATCCAAAACGCCTTTCTCTCTTGCCTCCTTCGCTAGAGTGCTTCCAAGAGGGCGAGCAGCTTCCCGAGGTCCTTCAGGTGCGGCTGATCCATCTCTTCGGCGCCATCGTCTCCGGAGCCAAGGCAAGCTTTCGTCTCTGTGAAATTCCAGGCTCTGTCTTCTGGAGGAGCCCAGGAAGTAGAGACCCTCTGCTGGTGGTGCAGTTATGCTAGGGTTACCAGACGTCCCCAGATTTGCAAATCTGCCCCTGGGAAATGTGGCAGCGGCAGCCTCAGCAGTCCGGAGCCAGCCTGGTAGCGCAGTTGTCTCTGGCTGGCTTCAGAAATTGCTTGCCGCCACCACCACTGCCAAAGGGGAACCAGGGACGTCCGGCGGTACAGATCTCCTGCCCCCTTCCCCCTGTGTTTTGACAGATCAGGGGAGGCTTGGGAGTCACAGGCGGGCGGGTGTTGTCCAGGAGGGGCACAAGGCGCACGGTTTCTCAGCCAGGCAAGGTGCAAAGCCCTTCTTTTGCACCCTGTGAAACATACCGTATTTTTCGCTCTATAAGATGCACCAGACCATAAGGCGCACCGAGTTTTTGGAGGAGGGAAACAAGAAAAAAAAAAATTCTGAATCCCAGAAGCCAGAACAGCAAGATGGATCTGGCTTCTGGGATAGCCGTGCGAAGCCTCTTCAGGGCAGCGGAATGATGAAGAAGAAGAGTTTGGATTTGATATCCCGCTTTATCACTACCCGAAGGAGTCTCAAAGCGGCTCACATTCTCCTTTCCCTTCCTCCCCCACAACAAACACTCTGTGAGGTGAGTGAGGCTGAGAGACTTCAGAGAAGCGTAACTGGCCCAAGATCACCCAGCAGCTGCATGTGGAGGAGCGGAGACGCGGACTTGCCGATCAGAAGGTCGGCGGTTCGAATCCCCACGACGGGGTGATCTCCCATTGCTCAGTCCCTGCTCCTGCCAACCTAGCAGTTCGAAAGCACGTCAAAGTGCAAGCTGTATGCCGGCTCCCTCGGCCAATAAAGTGAGAGGAGTGCCGCAACCCCAGAGTCGTCCGTGACTGGACCTAATGGTCAGGAGTCCCTTAAACTTTACCTTTGGCTTATAAAACTGAATTACCAAAATGACGTATGTCTAAAAAGTGTGTCGGCAACATGATTGCAGACCAAGATGGCGGTGCGTGCAGATGCTGCAGCTGAGAGCTCTCTAGAGGGGAGTCAGGGTTTGTTAGGTCAGAGTTTTTAATCTTATGTAGATTTTTCAATTTCATTGTTCTGTATCGGACAATGACAATAAAGATATCGTATCGTATCGTAAAAGTTTGGAAAGCTCTGCTTTGGCACAGTGCGAAAATTTCAGCGCAGCTTTTCTCAAGCCCAGGCTCTGACAGTTGGTCTTGCTTGCTCTTCTCAACAGCAAAACGCTCTCCTGGTGGTCACCCCGTCCTCAGTCGAGGTCCTCATGCTGGTGCTTCGGAGGTGGTGTTCCCCGGTCAGTGGGCCCCCCAGAGACTCCAAACTGCTGCAGCTGACCCTGAAGGGTTTGGTCGGCATGGTCCACGTTCTCCACGCCAGCAGCCCCAGCCAGCGCCAAGTCGAGATCCGAGCCATCTTAGACAGCTACTTCAAGGTTCTGAACTCAGACCAGCCCATGGCGTCGCTGGAAGGCTCTCCCGGCCCTCACTGGGAAGAGAGGCTCATCGCGCTCAGGGTGAACATGTTGGGTAAGGTGCTGAATTCTCTTAAATAGGGCTACGTTTGAAACTTGCCATTGAGGTTTCATTGTTGTTGTTTACGGGTGAGTTCGGAGCTTCTTCTTATATTGTGAGGACAGAGGAAGGAAATACTGTTTGGGGAGCATCCTTGCTGCTGTCATTGCGTACATAAACAGTATGTACGCAAGAGTTAACTTCACTCACTTGGTGTGATTTATTGTTGACCTGCTCTTGTCACCCCCTTATATTGCAGAAAACTTTGTGGATGCTATAAAATGCAATCTATGTTGGAGAAAGTTGGCCATGTTGGGTAACTTAGTGGAGATAGCTTTGTTGTTGTTTAGTCGTTTAGTCATGTCCGACTCTTCGTGACTCCCTGGACCAGAGCACACCAGGCACTCCTGTCTTCCATTGCCTCCCACAGTTTGGTCAAACTCATGCTGGTAGCTTCGAGAACACTGTCCAACCATCTCGTCCTCTGTCGTCCCCTTCTCCTCGTGCCCTCCATCTTTCCCAACATCAGGGTCTTTCCCAGGGAGTCTTCTCTTCTCATGAGGTGGCCAAAGTCTTGGAGCCTCAGCTTCATGATCTGTCCTTCCAGTCAGCACTCAGGGCTGATTTCCTTCAGAATGGAGAGGTTTGATCTTCTTGCAAGTCCATGGGACTCTCAAGAGTCTCCTCCAGCACCAGAATTCAAAAGCATCCATTCTTTGGCGATCAGCCTTCTTGATGGTCCAGCTCTCACTTCCATACATCACTACTGGGAAAACCATAGCTTGAACTATACGGGCCTTTGTTGGCAAGGTGATGTCTCTGCTCTTTAAGATGCTGTCTAGGTTTGCTGTCTTGTCATTGAGGTTTTCATACCTTTCTTTAACATCAGCAGCCAGGAGTGCCTCAGCCCTGTTTTTGAGTTTGCTTGAAACTTCGAACCTGAATTACTTATTACTACTGCTTGGTTCTCTTAAATAGGGCAATGTTTAAAACTTTTTTGAGTTTCTGCCCTGTTTTTTGAGTTTGTTTGAAACTTTAAAACCTCAATTTCTTATCACTACTGCTTGGTTCTCTTAAATAGGGCCATGTTTAAAACTTGTCATTGAGGTTTTCATACCTTCTTTGTAAATTTCGAGGAAGCATTTTCAGCCCTGCTCTTGAGCTTGTTTGATATCACTTGAAATCTTATCATTTCTTTATTTCCTTCTGAGGAAACTGATTAGTTCAGTGAAACGAGTTTTGTAGCCGGCATCTCGTTAAGTCTTTGTTTAATTCTAGTTTATTTTTTGATTTTTGTTATTCTATACAGTGCTACCTCGGGTTAAGTACTTAATTCGTTCCGGAGGTCTGTTCTTAACCTGAAACTGTTCTTAACCTGAAGCACCACTTTAGCTAATGGGGCCTCCTGCTGCTGCTGCACAATTTCTGTTCTCATCCTGAAGCAAAGTTCTTAACCAGAGGTACTATTTCTGGGTTATCTTGGTCTGTAACCTGAAGCGTATGTAACCCGAGGTACCACTGCAGTCAATTACTTCTCATTTCAGGGATTTTCACGGTAATTTCTTTTGTTCTGTGTAATTTCTTAGTTCCGTGACTGTCATTTTTTCGCTGGCCTGGATTCAGTTGTCTTTTCCACACCTCGTCCTTGGCTGCCATCGTATATGTCTGCATGAAGCTTCAGCCGATTGGGTGCTCTAGGCAGCTATCTCCAAGCTTAGTTCCCCAGGTGTTGTTCGACTACAATCCCCACCATCCCTGGTCCAATTTGGGCCAAGATGGCTTGGGCTGATGGGAGTTGTAGTCCAGGAATATCTGGGGACTCAACCTTGCGAAAGGCCAATCTAGGCTGTTGGGTCTCCCAACTTGGTGGGTCATGGACTGGCCTAAGGCGGATTGCATCAGCAGCAATAACACCATAGAAGTATACGGCAAAGAAATTAAGAAATGTTTCACATTTTATTATGTTTTTATACGTGCTGGAAGCTGCCCGGAGTGGCTGGGGAACCCCAGCTAGATAAGCGGGGTATAAATATTATTATTATTATTATTATTATTATTATTATTATTATTATTATTATTATTAAATGGGTCCCCCAAATGCATGTTTGGGTAAAAAAAATGGGTCCCTTGTCTCAAAACAATGAAGATTGCTGCTTCAGGCAGTATGAACCCATGTTGCATATATATCTTTAAAAAACAAAGAAAAAACTCAGCGTTAAAGTTGGTAGCACATACTATAATAATAATTATTTATTATTTATTATACCCTGCCCATCTGGCTGGGTTTCCACAGACACTCTGGGTGGCTCCCAACAGAATATTAAAAACACAATAAAACATCAAACATTAAAAACTTCCCTAAACAGGGCTGCCTCCAGATGTCTTCTAAAAGTCAAAGTGTTGTTTATTTCCTTGACATCTGATGGGAGGGCGTTCCACAGGGCGGGCGCCACCACCGAGAAGGCCCTCTGCCTGGTTCCCTGTAGCCTCACTTCTCGCAGGGAGGGAACCTCCAGAAGGCCCTCAGCGCGGGACCTCAGTGTCCGGGCTGAACGATGGAGGTGGAGACGCTCCTTCAGGTATACTGGACCAAGGCCGTTTAGAGCTTTAATGGTCAGCTCCAACACTCTGAATTGTGCTCGGAAACGTATTGATCTTTCCCTAGTGGTGTGATGAGTCAAGGGGAAATCCCACTGTGGAGAGCTTTAAATTCCAAGTACCCTGCTCTTCTAGAACTAAGTTGGAAGGGCTGCCATGGAAACAGGTTGTACGTTGCCAGGGTGGTGGCGTGGGGGAACATAGCTCCTTGCTCCCATCTTCCAAAAAGGTATCAGTCCATTAGAACGTAGGATCCCATCCGAAAAGGCGGTCTCTAGGTTTGAAGGCCCCTTGACCATCTGCTTTTCTGTCAACGTCCGTCACCTGAGACTGATGCATCGCAAGGACCGTAGAGTTGCTAGAATAGGCAAGCTCCCTTTTGGAGCCTTTGCTTTCGACATCTGTGAATTGGGCCTGATCGGTGCAGGAAAGTAAATAGTGCCTGTCTATTTCTCAGAGCCTTGCAGTTGTTCAAACTGGCAGGCCTTTGTGCAGTGCCCAGTGCCAGATTTACATATAAGCTAAACAAGCTATGGGATGCGGGTGGCGCTGTGGGTTAAACCACAGAGCCCACGACTTGCTGATCAGAAGGTCGGCAGTTCGAATCCCCATGACGGGGTGAGCTCCCGTTGCTCGGTCCCTGCTCCTGCCCACCTAGCAATTCAAAAGCACATCAAAGTGCAAGTAGATAAATAGGTACCACTCCGACGGGAAGGTAAACGGCGTTTCTGTGCGCTGCTCTGGTTCGCCAGAAGCGGCTTAGTCATGATGGCCACATGACCCAGAAGCTGTACGCCGGCTCCCTCGGCCAATAAAGTGAGATGAGCGCCGCAACCCCAGAGTCGGCCACGACTGGACCTAATGGTCAGGGTTCCCTTTACCTTTATTCCATCTACTGTCACTTTCTTCCTGTTGCTCAAGTTTCAAACCCTTCCCGTGATTTCATTTGGTTATGATATTTTTTTTTCAAATGATCCCCAAAAGTCTTCCCCTCTTCCATAAATTGTCTGGCATATTGATCTCTTCCTTTGACCATCCCTTTTGGCCCCAAGCCTTGTGTAAACAGGAGTGGAGGGTACAGACTCCTGGAAGGAGAATTGGAGGAGTGGAAATCTTCAGGAACTGAGTGCAGGGATGAAGTGTCGCAGGAGCAGGAAAGCCTTTCTGCTGCAATCACTGTTCTCGTACGGCGCTCTGTTTAGCAAAAGTGCTGGGGTACCTGAATTTCAGTCCACCTCCATCAATCTAAAGCTTTATGCTTTGTGTCTGAGCATCTTTCTGAGCATCCTCTGGCTGGTTCTGTGCTCATGGTTTGTTGTTGTTTAGTCGTTTATTCATGTCCGACTCTTTGTGACCCCCTGGACCAGAGCATGCCAGGCACTCCTGTCTTCCACTGCCTCCCGCAGTTTGGTCAAACTCATGCTGGTAGCTTCGAGAAAACTGTCCCACCATCTCGTCCTGTGTCATCCCCTTCTCCTTGTGCCCTCCATCTTTCCCAATATCAGGGTCTTTCCCAGGGAGTCTTCTCTTCTCCTGAGGTGGCCAAAGTCTTGGAGCCTCAGCTTCAGGATCTGTCCTTCCAGTGAGCACTCTGGGCTGATTTCCTTCAGAATGGAGAGGTTTGATCTTCTCGCATTCCGTGGGACTCTCAAGAGTCTCCTCCAGCACCAGAATTCAAAAGCATCAATTCTTCATTGATCTGCCTTCTGTATGGATGTTTTAGTGAGATCCTTTGTCAGCGTGATGTAGTGGTTAAGAGTGGTAGACTCGTAATCTGGTGAACCGGGTTCACTTCCCCGCTCCTCCACATGCAGCTGCTGGGTGACCTTGGGCTAGTCACACTTCTTTGAAGTCTCTCAGCCCCACTCACCTCACAGGGTGTTTGTTGTGGGGGAGGAAGGGAAAGGAGAATGTTAGCCGCTTTGAGACTCTTTAAAGGGAGTGAAAGGCGGGATATCAAATCCAAACTCCTCTTCTTCTTCTTCTTCTTCTTCTTCTTCTTCTTCTTCTTCTTCTTCTTCCTCCTCCACTGCAGATGCCATTCCGGAAATGTTAAACTGCGATGACCGTCCTGTCCTGCAGGCCATCTTCCTCAGCAACAACTGCTTTGAGCACATCATACGCCTGATCCAGAACAGTAAGGTACAGTAATAATGGCTTTAAAAAATATTTTTTTAAAAAATCCTGCTTTTGGAAAGGAGTCCGTCTAACGCCGCCGCCCAAGGCAATGCTAGCTTTACAAGAGGTGCTCAAATCGCTCTTTGAATATCCCCTAGTCGTGGTGCAGTTAAGGCACACACACACCCGCTTGAAAATAATGGCATTTTGTGTGCCTTTTCTGTTCCCCTTGCTACCCTGAGCTCTTGGGAGAAAAAGCAGAATGAAAGTAGAACAGATAACATCACAGATGAGGGTCTCAGATGCCTAAAGCTGAGCTTACGAGCTCAGAACCAGGGGTCTTCTGGTTCACAGCAGCCAGGAAAAGTTAATCTCCGGGGTGCAAAATTGAGCCTTTTCAAGGGACGCGGTAGCGCTGTGGGTTAAACCACAGATCCTAGGACTTGCCGATCAGAAGGTCGGCAGTTCGAATCCCCGCAACGGGGTGAGCTCCCGTTGCTCGGTCCCTGCTCCTGCCAACCCAGCAGTTCGAAAGCATATCAAAGTGCAAGTAGATCAATAGGTACCGCTCTGGCGGGAAGGTAAACAGCGTTTCCATGTGCTGCTCTGGTTCGCCAGAAGCGGCTTAGTCATGCTGGCCACACGACCCAGAAGCTGTACGCCGGCTCCCTCGGCCAATAAAGCGAGATGAGCGCCGCAACCCCAGAGTCGGCCACAACTGGACCTAATGGTCAGGGGTCCCTTTACCTTTACCTTCAGCGGCATGAGCCATTGGTCATGTGGGAGAAGCATTATTTGACTGAGGCAAGGATGTTGAAACCTGCACGCCGTGTCCAGCCTGGGAAACCAGGGCTGGTGAGCTGCCGTTCATCCAAAAACCGCCTCCTCCTTGATTTAATGTGCCAAGGTTTTTCTTCTCTGGTGTGGAAGCAGAGCAAGACTGCTGCCGCTTTGGAGTAGCGCTGTGCCAGAAGAAAAGACCCATCGCAGACCATGCAGTGCTTTTCTCCCTCCAGGGAAGGAAAACCTACCCCCTCCTGAGGGAGACCGTTCCACTGTTGAACTGCTCTTGTTGTCATAAAGTTATTCCTGATGTTTAGTTGGAATCTTTCTTGTTCCTGTCTTTGGGCTTATCCACACTATGTCTCGCCCCTCTGCATTCCCCAGATCTTTCCCTATTATTATTATTATTATTATTGATATTATGACTGCTATTATTATTATTAATTTTATTATTATTATACCACCCTTCATCCAAAGTTCACAGGGCGGTTCGCAACATACGAAAACAAAAAATACATAATGAAACAAAAGCAAAACAGACCCTTTCCACAATGGTACAATTATTATATTTAAAGCAATAATGGTTATGAGGGGTAAGGGATGCAAACTACTAGCTGCCAGGTTGCGAAAAAAGATAAAAACAAGGCGTACAATGAAAACCCTGTGAAAAATCCTTTTTTACTCGGATTGCCATTTGTTCCAATCTGTCTTTAAAGAGCGAGTTTTCCCTGGGAAGGGATGATGGGGCGGGGGGGAGCCGCTTGGACCCGTGTTTTCTAGGCACGGCGCAGGCAGAAGTGTGGGCGAAGCTTTTGCTTTCTTTTTTGGGGATGGGGAGCCTGTGTTGCTGGACCACAAGTCCCAGGACTCCTGATCATTGGACATGGTGGCTGAGACTGATGAGAGTTGGAATCCCAGGAATATCTGGAGGGCCAAAAGTATCTCACCTCCGGCCTTTGGGCTTGGAGATTTTCTGGTGAACCTGCAGAAGGAAGCAATGGGGGTGGTCGGAAGAGTGGAGAGGAATGATAGCAGCCTTCCTGCAGAACAAATCGAAATGCTTTGGTGCTTTGTATCTGACCATCCTCCACGGATCATGCAGAAGGCATATATAGAGTCCTTACATAGCTTCCCTATTGGTAGGAGAAAATAACAGAGGCCAACCAGAGAATATTGAGAAGCAAAGCAGCTAGTAAGCCTGATCTTTATTGATCTGTTGCAACAGGGTCCTCACTCACCACACAAAGGAGGGAGGAGGAACCCAGAACAATGGCACGCAAGACTTTTGAAATTGCCACCCTGTAGATCAAGACCATAGGGACGTGGGTGGCGCTGTGGGTAAAAGCCTCAGCGCCTAGGGCTTGCCGATCGAAAGGTCGGCGGTTCGAATCCCCGCGGCGGGGTGCGCTCCCGCTGCTCGGTCCCAGCGCCTGCCAACCTAGCAGTTCGAAAGCACCCCCGGGTGCAAGTAGATAAATAGGGACCCCCGGGTGCAAGTAGATAAATAGGGACACGGCGTTTCCGTGTGCGGCTCTGGCTCGCCAGAGCAGCGATGTCACGCTGGCCACGTGACCCGGAAGTGTCTGCGGACAGCACTGGCTCCCGGCCTATAGAGTGAGATGGGCGCACAACCCTAGAGTCTGTCAAGACTGGCCCGTACGGGCAGGGGTACCTTTACCTTTACCTTTACTTAGATCAAGACCACCCCCAGAAACATCATACATACATCACAGAAGGGGTGTAACCTAAGACCACCCCTCAGATACCTCATACCTACATCACAGAAAAGGCGGTCTAAAACAGAAATTTGAAAGTTATTTTTCTCCTGTCGTTGTTTATCTCCTGTCTGGCAGGTTACTTGATTGGATACCCTGCTTACTTGATTGGATTTCCTGGGGAGCCTAGCCAGTCTTTTGTAAAGATAAATACTTAGTTCCAGGGCCAGGTCACAGGCACACACCCTATTCACACACAGACATACCCTTAAGACAGGATTTGTGAGGAAAGAGACAATGGGGAGGTTTCCCACTTTGACCTTGCAGAGAAAACATTTGCTCAGTTTAGGAATCAAAATGGCTCCAGGTCGGTCTTCCTGTGCTGATCTATATACGCGCTTGGTTGGTACACTTACGAACATTTAACATATATCTAAGACATATATCTAAGACAAAATTCCTATCACACACACAGTTTCCATAATATCTTCCAGTCATGGGATCAGGGATTTTTCTCGCAACGTAGGCGCAGAATTGGGCGAGAGCAAAATATGAAATGCAATTCGAATTCCACAAAAAGTATAAATGTGCCATAAAGATATGGATAGAATTACTCAAGCGCACTAATGCATGATCTCGTACATCGAGATTCCTAAATACCTGATGTGACAAAACAGTGAATGGATTTATACTGCTCCTTGTTGCATTGTTTTGCTGCTTTGGCGTCATTCTGGACTGTCACGAGAACATATATTGTTGTGTCTGAGTGATTTTATCCCTGTTTTTATGGTACCTTTATACTGCTTCGTGTAGTCGGAGTAGCAGTTTATTCTTGCAGGTTTTTGCAGCCATTCATGTACATCTTTTTGCTGCCGTCCAATTCTTTGTCTTAGGCCAAAGGTGGAGGTTGAGAATTGCATACCCCTTTTGGGCATTGAGGGGTACCCCTGAGGGACACGGGTGGTGCTGTGGGTTAAACCACAGAGGCTAGGGCTTGCCGATCAGAAGGTTGGCGGTTCGAATCCCCGCGATGGGGTGAGCTCCTGCTGCTCGGTCCCTGCTCCTGCCCACCTAGCAGTTCGAAGTAAGGTAAAGGTAAATAGGTACCGCTCCGGCGGGAAGGTAAACGGCGTTTCCGTGCGCTGCTCTGGTTCACCAGAAGCAGCTTAGTCATGCTGGCCACATGACCCAGAAGCTGTACGCCGGCTCCCTCAGCCAATAAAGCGAGATGAGCACCGCAACCCCAGAGTCGTCCACGACTGGACCTAATGGTCAGGGGACCCTTTACCTTTACCTTTAACGCTTCCTGTGGGATGTGGGTGGTGCTGTGGGTTAAACCACTGAGCCTTGGGCTTGCCGATCGGAAGGTCGGCGGTTCAAATCCCTGCGACAGGGTGAGCTCCCATTGCTCGGTCCCTGCTCCTGCCAACCTAGCAGTTTGAAAGCACGTCAAAGTGCAAGTACCGGTAGATAAATAGGTACCACTCCGGTGGGAAGGTAAACGGCATTTTCGTGAGCTGCTCTGGTTTCACCAGAAGCGGCTTAGTCATGCTGGCCACATGACCTGGAAGCTGTACGCCGGCTTCCTCGGCCAATAAAGCGAGATGAGCGCCACAACCCCAGAGTCGGCCACGACTGGACCTAATGTTCAGGGGTCCCTTTACCTTTGGGCCTTCCTGATGTAGCGGGAGTACCTGCAAACGCCACAGAGAGAGACAGTGATGCTAGACAAGTTTATTCCCACAAACCTTACATCCTGCAAAAGGCTGAACCAGCTTGTTCTGCCTTCCTTCCCGCCCCGCTGAGCTGACCTCCTGGAGGTGCTAAGCTCCCATTTTCACCGTAATTGCTTTGAAGCTGTTTGCCACAATCCTCCTTAGGAATCTTAACCAGGCTTTTCTCCGCTTCTACCCTGTGATTTAAGCATCAGTGTAATGCCTGCACTGTGGGGCGTCTCTGGGAAACGGCTTTATAGACCGTGCTTACTGTTTTCAGCAGCTGACGGGCCTTTTTATTCATTGGACGCATACAGCCAGGCTCACGTTCAAAGATTCTGGGGCTTTATTTGTGTGCGCGCACGTATGCGCATGTTGGGACAAGCGTCACGGAATAATAACAACAGCAACAATAACAATTTTATTATTTGTATGGCGCCCATCTGACTGGGTTGCCCCAGCCACACTCCCAACAAAAATATTAAAAACACACAAAAAAAGCAACTTTTAAAAACTTCCCTGAGCAGGGCTGTCTACATATGTCTTCTCAAGGTTTTGTAGCTCTTTATTTCCTTGACATCTGATGGGAGGGCGTTCCACAGGGCGGGTGCCACCACCGAGAAGGCCCTCTGCCTGGTTCCCTGTAACATCACTTTTCACGGGGAGGGAACTGCCAGAAGGCCCTCAGAGGTGGAC
This sequence comes from Podarcis raffonei, assembly GCF_027172205.1. Taxonomy (NCBI): domain Eukaryota; kingdom Metazoa; phylum Chordata; class Lepidosauria; order Squamata; family Lacertidae; genus Podarcis; species Podarcis raffonei. Next base: position 4,567,862 of record NC_070613.1, on the reverse strand, counting down.
CTCAGTGTCCGGGCAGAACGATGGGGGTTAGAGGCTCACCTTTGGGTATATGGGGCCGAGACCGCAGCAGTTCTCAACCTGTGGGTCCCCAGAGGTCGGACTACAACTCCCATCATCCCTGAGCTCTGGCCTTGCTAGCTAGGGTTGATGGGAGTTGTAGTTCAACAACATCTGGAGACCCACAGTTTGAGAAAGGCTGGTTTAGAGCTTTGAGGCTATTATTGTTATTTATTACAGTGGTACCTTGGTTCTCGGACTTAATCTGTTCCAGAAGTCGGTTCCAAAACCAAAGCATTCCAAAACCAAGGCGCGCTTCTCCATAGAAAGTAATGCAAAATGGATTAATCCGTTCCAGACTTTTAAAAACAACCCGCAAAACAGCAGTTTGACATGAATTTCACTATCTGACGAGACCATGGATCCATAAAATGAAAGCAATAAACAATGTGCTGCAGTCACACAATCAATCAGTAGCTGAAAACAAAAACACAAAATAAACAGCAAATGTATTTGCTCAACGTAACACTCAAAACGGAGCACGTTCGGCTTCCGAAAAATGTTCACAAACCAGAACCCTTTCCTCTGGGTTTGCAGTGTTTGGGTTCCAAGTTGTTTGAGTACCAAGGCATTTGAGAACAGATTTAGCACTGTACAGTGGTACCTCGGGTTACATACGCTTCAGGTTACATACGCTTCAGGTTACAGACTCTGCTAACCCAGAAATAGTGCTTCAGGTTAAGAACTTTGCTTCATGATGAGAACAGAAATCGTGCTCTGGCGGCGCGGCAGCAGCAGGAGGCCCCATTAGCTAAAATGGTGCTTCAGGTTAAGAACAGTTTCAGGTTAAGAACGGACCTCCGGAACGAATTAAGTACTTAAACTGAGGTACCACTGTGTTAAGATGCACATATGGGGACTGGATTCTTCACATGCGCATTAAGAAGGGAGCATCTGCAGCCCCTTATGAGAAATGTCATATGCCCAGCCTCTTGGGTTTCTCACATTTTGCAAACCACGAACCCCCACTTCTAAGCCCAACCCTTGCAGCCCTTTGGCTTAGAAATGCAGCTGAGCTTCTCAGGAGGTGGGTTTTGGTGCTACATATGCTGCCGTTCTTAAGTTTCTGCAGATTCATAGCATGCACCTGGTCCTAACTTTGGCCGTTTCTCATGTTGGTGGAATACTACTACTACTACTACTAATAATAATAATAATAACAATAATTTATTATTTATACCCCGCCCATCTGGCTGAGTTTCCCCAGCCACTCTGGGCGGCTTCCAATCAAGTGTTAAAAAAGTACAGCATTAAATATTAAAAAACTTCCCTAAACAGGGCTGCCTTCAGATGTCTTTTAAAGAGAAGATAGCTGCTTATTTCCTTTACATCTGAAGGGAGGGCATTCCACAGGGCGGGTGCCACCACCGAGAAGGTCCTGTGTCTGGTTCCCCTTAACCTCACTTCTCGCAATGAGGAAACCGCCAGAAGGCCCTCCGCGCTGGATCTCAGTGTCCGGGCTGGACGATGGGGTGGAGACCTTCCTTCAGGTATACTGGACTGAGGCCATTTAGGGCTTTCAAGGTCAGCACCAACACTTTCAATTGTGCTCGGAAACGTACTGGGAGCCAATGCAGATCTCTCAGGACCGGTGTTATGTCGTCCCAGCAGCCGCTCCCAGTCACCAGTCTAGCTGCCACATTCTGGATTAATTGCAGTTTCCGGGTCACCTTCAAAGATAGCTCCACGTAGAGCGCATTGCAGTAGTCCAAGCGGGAGATAACTAGAGCATGCAGCACTCTGGCGAGACAGACAGTGGGCAGGGAGGGTCTTAGCCTGCGTAGCAGATGGAGCTGGGAGACAGCCGCCCTGGACACAGAATTAACCTGCGCCTCCATGGTCAGCTGCGAGTCCAAAATGACTCCCAGGTGGAACACGGACTTGTCGTATAGTATAGGGGCGAATGCTGAGACGGGCGTTCAGATACCCTCAGACACCTCAGCCTTGACCAACCTGTGTATTTGACCTGCCAAGAGCTTTCTACATTTGACAACAATGCAAGATGTAATAAAGCACTGGCCCTCAACGCGACTGTGGCTAGCCCTGGCCTACCCTGCGCCGGTTCCTCCTTCCTCCCTTGCTTCCCTCTCCCTTCTCCCTTGAATGACCTTGGTTTTCTGACCCCGTTTCCGACAGCTCTACCTGAGTGGGGAGTGCAAAGCGTCCTGGGACGATTCCGCCGCGACCGAGACGGAAACCCGCCAGGTATTGCCTGCAGCTTGTGGGGTGTGAGATGATGTGGGCTTTGCATGTGGGTTTGCATGCGCTCTCCTTTTTCCTTCACGGGGCACGGAGGGATTTCCCGGGATTTGAAAGGAGGGAATTTAAATAATACGGAAGAGGTAAGAATAATAAAGGTAAAGGGACCCCTGACCATTAGGTCCAGTCGTGACCGACTCTGGGGTTGCGGCGCTCATCTCGCTTTACGGGCTGAGGGAGCTGGCGTACAGCTTCCAGGTCATGTGGCCAGCATGACTAAGCCGCTTCTGGCGAACCAGAGCAGCACACGGAAACGCCGTTTACCTTCCCGCCGGAATGGTACCTATTTATCTACTTGCACTTTGACGTGCTTTCGAACTGCTAGGTTGGCAGGAGGAGGGACTGAGCAACGGGAGCTCATCCCGTCGCGGGGATTCGAACTGCCGACCTTCTGATCGGCAAGTCCTAGGCTTTGTGGTTTAACCCACAGCGCCACTCGCGTCCCGTAAGAATAAAAGTCTGCTTTTCCGGCCAATTCTGGCTAGGCGTCTCCGGGAGAATTAATAGGACCGAGAAAGGACTTACAAGGGTGGAGAGTGGACGGTTCCTTGCTGCAGAGAGAAGTTTTTGTCAGGAGCTCATCCTACACTCGAGTAGGACCCTGGCAGAGACACATGCCCAACTGGCATGTTCTCTCCCTAGTGGTTGATCGTTCGGGAGCTTCAAAAGCTTTCTTCAGCCTGAACATCACAGTGACCGATGCCAACAGACATCGGCACACTTAGGGATCCTCAGAGTGTTCGCAGTTTGCGTGACAGACCTCAGCAACTCAGCATTTTGGGTAATCTACTTTATTTACATAAGGGACGCGAGTGGCGCTGTGGGTTAAACCACAGAGCCTAGGACTTGCCAATCAGAAGGTCAGCGGTTCGAATCCCCGCGACGGGGTGAGCTCCCGTTGCTCAGTCCCTGCTCCTGCCAACCTAGCAGTTCGAAAGCACGTCAAAGTGCAAGTAGATAAATAGGTACCACTCTGGCGAGAAGGGAAACGGCGGTTTCCGTGCGCTGCTCTGGTTCGCCAGAAGTGGCTTAGTCCTGCTGGCCACATGACCCGGAAGCTGTACGCCGGCTCCCTCGGCCAGTAAAGCGAGATGATCGCTGCAACCCCAGAGTCGGCCACGACTGGACCTAATGGTCAGGGGTCCCTTTACCTTTTTACTTTATTTACATATAAACACACACGGAGCTCTGCAACATGGCCTCTCTCTCTAGCATCAGACAGCAAAGAGAGAAAGAACAAAGGACAATAGTCCCACTTCACGGGTTCTTGACATGCATTGTCAGCTGTCTCTGGGCAGTTGCAAATTTCCTTCTGAGATGCATGTGGCAGGTATATACGAGGGGATCATGGAGGGACCGTCACCCTTCTAGGACGCTTGCTGCCAGAATTCTTGCCATGGGCGCTGACAAAACCCGCCGTGATCCTGCCCCTCCCTTTTCTGCAGTTCCTGCATTGCTCCACCCCCCGGTAGACCCGAATCTCGCATGCTGTTGTCTTTCCTTTCCACGCCGCGCAGTCATCCCAACCATCTTCATTGTCTCCGCTGAACATTTCTTGCTTTTAATACTTTGCTGAAAATCAGATGAGTGTCTACGGAATACTGCAGAACACCGTCAATAAGCCTGATATAATCCCATGCTTTTATACAGCTTGCTTTTGGAAAGATAAGGAAGGAAAGAAATAAAATAAAATAAAATTAGTAAATTAAAGCAAGGAAGGCACCCTAGCCAATAAGACTACCAACATGCTAAGTAAGATCAAATTCAAATTTCAAATCATCATAAAATAAATGGCTGTCCACATCAATTTCCCATTTTGCTCATAATATTCATAATGTATTTTAATATTTTGTTGGAAGCCGCCCAGACAGGCAGGATATAAATGAATTATTATTGTTGTTGTTGTTATTATTAAGAAGAAGAAGAAGAGTTTGGATTTGATATCCCGCTTTATCACTACCCGAAGGAGTCTCAAAGCGGCTAACATTCTCCTTTCCCTTCCTCCCCCATAACAAACACTCTGTGAGGTGAGTGGGGCTGAGAGACTTCAGAGAAGTGTGACTAGCCCAAGGTCACCCAGCAGCTGCATGTGGAGGAGCAGGGAAGCGAACCCGGTTCACCAGATTACGAGTCTATCGCTCTTAACCACTACACCACACTGGCTCTCGATTATTATTAATATTATGGAATATTATTATTATTATTAGGTGTAAGGTAAAGGTACCCCTGCCCGTACGGGCCAGTCTTGACAGACTCTAGGGTTGTGCGCCCATCTCACTTAAGAGGCCGGGGGCCAGCGCTGTCCGCAGACACTTCCGGGTCACGTGGCCAGCGTGACAAAGCTGCATCTGGCGAGCCAGCGCAGCACACGGAACGCCGTTTACCTTCCCGTTGGTAAGCGGTCCCTATTTATCTACTTGCACCCGGGGGTGCTTTCGAACTGCTAGGTTGGCAGGCGCTGGGACCAAGCAACGGGAGCGTATCCCGCCGCGGGGATTCGAACCGCCGACCTTTCGATCGGCAAGCCCTAGGCGCTGAGGCTTTTACCCACAGCGCCACCCGCGTCCCTGACTAGGTGTACAAAACCCCTAAATTTCTCTCACCTTATATGCTTTTAAATTCTTTCATCTGTGTACCTTAAGGTGAGCTGCTAGTTAAAGAACCAAGCAGCTGGCCTAATAATAATAATAATAATAATAATAATAATAATAATAATAATAATTTATTTGTACCCCGCCATCTGGCTGGGTTTCCCCAGCCACTCTGGGCAGCTTCCTTAAGATTGCTGGCTTTGAAAACTCATATTATTTGTCTTTCAAACCCATGTATTGTGGAGTTTGATGGTTTCGTATCTTAGCCTTTTTTATTATTTAACCTATCCCTCGTTCTTTCCCCCTTGGGAGCAACCTGAACATTTTTTTTTTCTGATCTCACCCTCACGCTGGCATTGCATTTATCTCTCGATTTCATTGCTGTGGTGCAGTCAGCATTTGAACGAGACATCTAGTTGACACAGCTGGATAATTTTAGAGCACATGGATGCGATGTTGTATAATGTGCCTTGCTTTTCCATGATGTCGCATAAGAATGTTTGGCAGTTGCTACATGTTCAGTAGGCCATCAACTTGTTGTTTGCAAAGCTTTAAAATCCTTTGGTATCTATGTTACAGAAATACATAACGTACAGTTCCAAGGGTGTTTCCTAGCCAAAGGAATTCACACAGAGAGTTTTAACTCTTTATTGTCAAAGAAAGAGAGTCGCTTCTACAGCTATGGTTTACCTAAAAACACACCAGTCCAGAATTTAGGCATTTATTCCGAGGTCTATGCTTCATGGTACAGTTGCAGCCACTGGTTTATGTACCTTCCCCCAACAGGCTGTGCACATCTACCCTAATACTACCGTGTGTAAGACTAGATTTCCCCCCTAAAAAACAATGTCAAAAATTAGGGGGCGTCTTATGCCCTGGGCCATCTCCCCCCATTTTCTTAAATCTGAGTCCCCCAAAATAGAGGGCATCTTATGCACAGGGGCGTCTTATAGACAGAAAAATACGGTAATAATAATGATAATAATAATAATAATAATAAAAACTTTTTAAGTATAAATCTCTTAGAGGGGGAACTCACAGATTTGGCAAAAGAGGACAAGTCAAAGCATGTGGCATCGTCGTAACAACAACAACAACAAATTTATTTATTTATTTATTTATTTATACATACATACATACCCCACCCATCTGGCTGGGTTTCCCCAGCCACTCTGGGCGGCTTCCAGCAAAATATGAAAATACAATAAATCATCAAATATTAAAAGCATCTCTAAACAGGGCTGCCTTCAGATGTCTTCTAAAAGTGAGAGAGTTGTTTATTTCTTTGACATTTGATGGGAGGGCGTTCCACCGGGCGGGCGCCGCTACCGAGAAGGCCCTCTGCCTGCTTCCCTGTAACCTCGCTTTTTGCAGGGAGGGAACCGCCAGAAGGCCCTCGGCGCTGGATCTCAGTGTCCGGGCAGAACAATGGGGGTGGAGACGCTCCTTCAGGTCTACTGGGCCGAGGCCGTTTAGGGCTTTAATGGTCAGCACCAACCCTTTGAATTCTGCTTGGAAACGTACTGGGAGCCAGTGTAGGTCTTTCAAGACCTGTGTTATGTGTTCTCGCCCCCCCCCCTCCAGTCACCAGTCTAGCTTCCGCATTCTGGATTATAGTTTCTGTAGAGACTATGCCAGCATGGAAGCTGCCTCTGCTCTTCCCTCTTCAGTCCTCTTCTGGTTCTGGGAGACATTGGTGCAGGAGAGGGTGGGGAAGCACCCAGCCCTTCACTTGCCGACCTGCCTCGTCGTCCTCTTCCTCCAGCTCTGAAGCATCCCGTGACCCTGATTCTTGTCTCCTGACCAGTACAGGTCCCAACAAATCCCCGACCTCCTTTCCTATCTGAAGAAGTGTGCATGCACCTGACAGCTCATACCAATAACAAACTTAGTTGGCCTCTAAGGCACGGGTGGCGCTGTGGGTTAAACCACAGAGCCTAGGGCTTGCCGAGCAAAAGGTCGGCGGTTCGAATCCCCACGACGGGGTGAGCTCCCATTGTTCGGTCCCTGCTCCTGCCAACCTAACAATTCAAAAGCACATCAAAGTGCAAGTAGATAAATAGGTACCACTCCGGCGGAAAGGTAAACGGCGTTTCCGTGCCCTGCTCTGGTTCGCCAGAAGGGCTTGGTCATGCTGGCCACATGACCCAGAAGCTGTACGCCGGCTCCCTTGGCCAGTAAAGCGAGATGAGCGCCACAACCCCAGAGTCGTCCGTGACTGGACCTAATGGTCAGGGGTCCCTTTACCTTTAAGGTGCTACTGGAAAGAATTTTTTATCTCCTTTCCTGAGTCAGACTCCAGTCTCCTGCCTCCCTTATCCGAGTTCACACTACTCAGCTTCCTGACAGTCCCTGACATTCAAACAGCACCTTGAATTTTATTTGTTCTTTTGCATTCAGTTTGCCATATCGAGGCAAACTCGCTTAGTTTTCTTTTGTGTGCACAGTACCAAGCTGGGCTGTGTCCACATGAGAGGGCCCAGCCACGCAACACTTGCCCCACGAAATTTTCTCACTTTGGGCTCCTTCCTTCTGGCTGCCACACGTTGCTCGTTGCCATGGAAACACTGATACAGTGGTACCTCAGGTTTTGGACATCTCCGTTGCCAAACGCTTCGGTTTTTGAACACCGAAAGCCCGGAAGTAAATGCTTCCGTTTTTATATGCGCCTCATAAGTCGAACGGCTTCCGCTGGGTGCTATCTGTTGTTTTTCACAATTTTCTTTACTGAATTGGCAGGCCGCTCTTTGCGCCTCGGTTTTCGAACGTTTCAGAAGCCAAACGGTCTTCCGGAACAGAGTACGTTCAAAAACCGAGGTACCACTGTATTGGGCAGAAGATTTCCCAGTTCTCTGTTTTTCCGTGGAAAACTTTTCTGTTTTGTAAGTTCCTCAAAAGGGCGCCAACCGCAAATTCAATATTATACAAGTGTGACAGTTTTTGCTTTTAGCTTCCTAAATGCAAGGAAAATAAACGTGCTAAATTGGATCGATCACTCTCCGAGGCACCAGAATAAATTCCAGGACAAGCTTTCTGAGGCAAAGTCCCCCGGATTTGTGTAGGGAAATTTTCCTGTTCCTGGTTTTCTGGAAAACCTGCGCCGCTCCCTGAGAATGGGGAATTTGCAGTTTCTGTGACCTGTCAAGTGATCTGTAGCAAAACTCCTGCTGTGTCCACCTTTCAATAGCTCACCAGCCAAGCAATGCTTTCGCATGGGTCACTGGACATCAAAGTGTTTTCCTCTCCAAACCAACTTGAAAATTGGAAATATTCTGTGTGGGTTAAGTTTCCTCCCTCTCCTCCTTTCGTGAGTAGATTTATCTTCTCTTCTGTAGTTTGTCATAGTTGTAGTTCGCACTTGCGTCCAAATAAGACCTAGCAGTGATTAGCATTAACTGGGATTTTTCCCCCAAAATGTGATTAAAAAAATATGGTTGGTTGGTTTTGCATTGTCAGGTTGATAAGATTCTACAAACAACGATATAAGAGTACACAGACGGAATTATAAAGAGAGAAAATTATCGCTTCCTACAATATAAAGATGCTCATTAAAGAAAGAAAGGGGAAATGAATTAATGAGCTTTTCTCAAATTGAATAGTCAATATTTAAATACCTTGCAATATTTCTGCTACGTACAGATGCAAAATAGCTGCCGACGTTAGGTTAATGAGAGCCAGTATTGACTATTTGGGTGTATTACCTTGGTTTTCAAACGCCTCAGGAGTCTAAGGTTTTGGCTCCCAGACGATCGAGAACCGGAAGCAATTGTTCCGGTTTTCGAACGTTCTTTGGAACCCGAACGTCCGACGCGGCTTCCGATTGGCTGCAAGAGCCTCCTGCGGCCAATCGGAAGCTGCGCCTTGGTTCCTGAAGGTTTTGGAAGTCGGATGGACTTCCGGAACGGGTTCCGTTCGACTTCCAAGATACCACTGTACTTTGCTCTTAAAGTAGTCAATAAAACCTGATCGGTTTCTCCTGCCTTTGACATAGTTTTGTCCTCCTTCTTTCGTGCCTGATTTTCCAGAGACAGTCCCAGAATTCTGTATGCTATCCCGGCTTCTGATTTGATTCCAGAATGTCCCTATTTCCTGCTCCAGTTCTGGCACTGCAGAGCTCGGGTAGGAGGATGAGCTTGTTCTTAGCGGCGGCAGTGAAGGAGCACCCCATTTAAAGCCCTTTCTGTGGCTTAGGGCCCTCGTATTTACGGGACCGCCTCTCCTGGCATGCCCCACAGAGGACCTTAAGGTCCATGAATAACCATAGTTTACAGATCCCTAAGGAAGTCAGACTATCCTCCACCAGGGCCAGGGCCTTCTCAGTGGTGGCTCCGACCTGGTGGAATGCTCTGCCCCATGAGACCAGGGCCCTGCAGGATTTAACTTCCTTCCGCAGGGCCTGTAAGACAGAGCTATTCCGCCTGGCCTTTAATTTGAATTCCGCCTGATCTTTTATTCCCCTTCCTTCCTTCCTTCCTTCCCTCCCCCTCCCCTTTTTATGGAGATTACCCGCTCTGGGATCCAACAGCTAATTCTCCCCTGGTCTCCTCGCTGGCCCAAATAGGGCTAATTTATACAGCTAGCCATCTAATGTTTATTGGATGGATTTCCCCCCTAAATTGATTTTTGAATTCTGAATTTATTGTTATTCACGTTTTATACTGTATTTTATGCTGTTGGGTTTGTTTTGTTGTTTTTTTTGCATCAATTAAGTGTTTTAAATTTGTTGTTAGCTGCCCTGAGCCCGGTTTCCTGAACCGGGAAGGGCGGGGTATAAATAAAAAAATATTATTATTATTAATTGCCTCTCCTTGACCTCTCCATGACTACCACTGCCGTCCTCCCTCGGGCAGCTCATAGCAGCTACCGGAAAGCAGGAGAGGAAGAAAGGAGGAGGAGAGCGGGAAGAAAAATGGAGAAAAGTGAGAAATGTCCCTATTTTCATCTGAGGAATGTTGGAGGGCATAGGCTTCCCATAGACATCTGATTGGCCACTGTGAGAACTCGATGCTGGACCAGATAGGACATTGGCCTGACCCTGCAACCTCATCTCAGGTTCTTAGGAGGAAACCGTGGTTGCAATTGTGTCCTCGCAATCTTCCTGCGACCCCCAGCAGCTTCCTTGTGAGCCGTAAGCCGATTTCCCCATCCCCAGAGTGGTTTTGGCCATAGCTGTCAACTGTCCCTTATTTGGCGGGAAACTCCCTTATCCCAGCGCCGTGTCCTGCTGCTGTCCCTTATTGATGATGTCCCTTAAATTTCCCGGGTTTCAAAGGAAGTAGCTCCTCTCCCTCCCTCCCAGGGAGGAGGGAGGCTCCAGCTGTGTTGCTTGGCTGCGTTGCTCACCCAATAAGAAGTCTAAGAATGACTGGGGGGTGGAGCTTGCATGCCTTGTGCCGATCAAATCGCCCGCCTTGCCTGGGGACTCGCCTTTGCTCAGCGCTTCCCAGCGGAGAGGTGATGGTGGTTTTCCTTGCTGCATCCCCTTTGCCGGGTTGCTGCGCTGTGGGAACCACCGCTTGAGGCTTCGTTTGGCTGCTGGCGGACTAAAATCCCTTATTTTGGCTGCTGATCCCTTATTTTTGAGGCTGCTGGCCCCTTATTTTCAAATCTGTAAGTTGACAGCCATGGTTTTGCCCCAGCTCTCCGGCAGCATCCCTGACTTGCCAATAGCCATCATCCTCTGTAGCCGTGGAAACGGATAAAGGCTCTTTAGAAGCTGGCATCGTTGGCTCCCAAACCTTTAAGAAAATGCAGCGGTATGTCCCAGAAAAAATGCCTGTTTGGGAGGGGAAGTCCCAGAGGGTAATCTCTTAAGAAAAGGAAGGTGCCGTCAGCCCTGCAGGTGAGGCAGCCGAAAAGTATTCACAGCTTGGAGTCTCTTAATTATAGGAGCCGCCTTTCCAAACCAAGAAGCCGTTTATATCTTTCCCTGCTGGTTTCTGGGCTAGAATTTGACTCCGCCGCCTGGCTGATTCAAATTAATGTGTGAACTCCCACCTCGATCTCACTGCTTCCTTGGTTTCCGATTTGCAAGGTTGATTTGCAAGGTGTTAGACTGCGTCAGCATCGCCTGCTACCAGAATCCAGTTTCCTTTTATTTTCACTAACAGAGGCGTGTTATGCACACGTTCCCAAAAATACACATATAGTGCATTTTTGTACGCATTATTTTGTCTGGAGAACTGCACCCCAAGATTCAGAGAGGTGGTGGATTTTGAAAGATAGTTGTTTCAGCAGCTGCAAATTCTGGCGGTTCCTTCACTGCGAGAAGTGAGGTTACAGGGAACCAGGCGGAGGGCCTTCTCGGTGGTGGCGCCCGCCTTGTGGAACACCCTCCCGTCAGATGTCAAGGAAATAAACAACTATCTGACTTTTAGAAGACATCTGAAGGCAGCCCTGTTTAGGGAAGCTTTTAATGTTTAATAGGTTATTGTATTTTAGTGTTCTGTTGGAAGCCGCCCAGAGTTGCTGGGGAAACCCAGAAAGATGGGCGTCATATAAATAATAAATTCTTATTATTTTATTATACAGTGGTACCTCGGGTTAAAAACAATAATGGCATGATGGTCTTCTTTTGAAAGTAATGATAAAGTTTACAGTAGAACCTCTACTTACAACCACCTCTACTTGGGCCCGATCCAAATTGCGACCACGGCAAACCTGGAAGTAAATACAGTGGTACCTCGGGTTACAGACGCTTCAGGTTACAGATGCTTCAGGTTACAGACTCTGCTAACCCAGAAATAGTACCTCGGGTTAAGAACTTTGCTTCAGGATGAGAACAGAAATCGCGCCCCGGCAGCAGGAGGCCCCATTAGCTAAAGTGGTGCTTCAGGTTAAGAACAGTTTCAAGTTAAGAACGGACCTCCAGAACAAATTAAGTTCTTAACCCGAGGTACCACTCTATTGCGATGTTTAGTCGGTGACGTGTTCTATTGTGTTTATGTTGTATTTCCAATATATAATGGGGGCAGCCCTGGCAATTCTTGCTGTGAGACTTGCGGAGGGAGGGAGGGAGTTTGTAAGGAGTCCAGAATTGTGCCCCCATTGCCCATCCGAGAAATGGCAGAGGATTGCATGTGATGGTTCAGGTATTGCCAGCCTGTTAGGGTCCCATTTCATCCTGTTGTTCCATCTGCCCCTCCTGTTCTGCAGTCAGCAAACCCAATTGCGGCCTCCTCCCTTTCCAGACGTTTCAAAGACTTCCCTACCATTTCATGTGGATTTTCAGATCTCTTCTTCCTGACTTGGTTTGTGGCATTGTAGACTTACTAGTTCGGGAGGTTCTCCTTCTCTGTGTGTGTTTGCATGTTTTGTAATGACTTCTGAAAATCCACGCTGCCAATTTACTTAAAATTCTGGATGCGTGCCAAAGAGACTGCCGACATATAATTGGGAATTTACGTGCCCTGCACAGGGCGAGACGGTGACTTGAAGGTCAAGAACAGATCGGCCAAAAATGAGGCCTTGGAATAATAATAATAATAATAATAATAATAATAATAATAATAATAATTTATTTATACCCCGCCCATCTGGCTGGGCTTCCCCAGCCACTCTGGGTGCCTTTCAACAGAATATTAAAATACAATAGTCTATTAAAAGCTTCCCTAAACAGGGCTGCCTTCAGATGTCTTCTAAACTTCTAGTACAGTGGTACCTCTGGGTGCGAACAGGATCCATCCTGGAGCCCCGTTCGCATCCTGAAGTGAACGCAACCCGCGTCTGCGCATGTGCGGGTCACAATTTGCTGCTTCCAAGCAGAGGACAATACGGTGGAACAGAAACGCCGGTTTTGAGAGTTTAGTTTATTTCTCTATCTTCCCGAAGGAGCCCAGGGCAGCAAACAGCAACGGTAAAACCTTCCCTGCCCCTCTTTTTCAATGTCTTTCTTGCTCGTGCCTCTGATGTGACGTTAATTTAATGCGCCTGCTTTTTGTGATACGTGCCGCGGCTTAATGTCATAGTTGGAAGTTCTGCATCCCCAAGCCCTCCTTCTGCTTCATGAGATTTAAGCACCTCGTGTTCCGCGCTTGCTTTGAACCCGCTACTGTTCCTGCCTTGAAAGCAGAGAGGATCAAATTCTTGCAGCGTCCTTGTTAGGCTTATCAAAGAGCTAAACAGAAACCAGGAACCTAGGGCAGCAGTCGCCATTACAGTGGTACCTCGGGTTACATACGCTTCAGGTTACTTGACATGAGTCAACAGTGTGACGCGGCAGCTAAAAAAGCCAATGCAATTCTGGGCTGCATCAATAGGAGTATAGCATCTAGATCAAGGGAAGTAATAGTGCCACTGTATTCTGCTCTGGTCAGACCTCACCTGGAGTACTGTGTCCAGTTCTGGGCACCACAGTTCAAGAAGGACACTGACAAACTGGAACGTGTCCAGAGGAGGGCAACCAAAATGGTCAAAGGCCTGGAAGCGATGCCTTATGAGGAACGGCTAAGGGAGCTGGGCATGTTTAGCCTGGAGAAGAGAAGGTTAAGGGGAGATATGATAGCCATGTTCAAATATATAAAAGGATGTCACATAGAGGAGGGAGAAAGGTTGTTTTCTGCTGCTCCAGAGAAGCGGACACGGAGCAATGGATCCAAACTACAAGAAAGAAGATTCCACCTAAACATTAGGAAGAACTTCCTGACAGTAAGAGCTGTTTGACAGTGGAATTTGCTGCCAAGGAGTGTGGTGGAGTCTCCTTCTTTGGAGGTCTTTAAGCAGAGGCTTGACAACCATATGTCAGGAGTGCTCTGATGGTGTTTCCTGCTTGGCAGGGGTTTGGACTCGATGGCCCTTGTGGTCTCTTCCAACTCTATGATTCTATGATTCTAGGTTACATACACTTCAGGTTACAGACTCTGCTAACCCAGAAATAGTGCTTCAAGGTTAAGAACTTTGTTGCAGGATGAGAACAGAAATCGTGCTCCGCGGTGCGGCAGCAGCAGGAGGCCCCATTAGCTAAAGTGGTGCTTCAGGTTAAGAACAGCATCAGGTAAAGAACAGACCTCCGGAACGAATTAAGTACTTAACCCGAGGTACCACTGTACAGTCTGTTTACGAGACGGTATTTACTTGAGGGTAAGGGAAGCCATCTTGGGAGAGCTTCAGAAGTTGGGCGGCCCATCGCAGCCGAGATTTTCCACCCTGCCAGGTAAACAGATGTTGGTCTTGATTTTTCACCTACCTCCTTCCTTTTCGCCTTCAGGTTTTCGACAACAACTCTGACGCCATTCCCATCCACGCTATCGGAGTGCTCACGTCTATCATGAGCAACTCTCCTTCGGCCAAGGTAAGGGACACGCATTCCTCGCCTCTTGGGACCATATTTTTTTTTTTGTAAAATAAGGAGCACAGCAAGAGAGACAGTGTGGTGCAGTGGTTAGAGCGTCAGACTAGGACCTGGGAGACCAGGGTTCGAACCCCCTCTTAGCCAAGCAGCTCACTGGGTGATCTTGGGCCCGTCTCTGCCTCTCAGCCTCACCTACGGGGTTGTTGTTAAGATTAAATGGGGGAACTATGCATGCAAGCTTGAGCTCCATAGAGGAAAAGAAAGTGGGATAAGAATGCAATAAATAATAATATATACAGCTAAAGCTGGAGACTTAGGATAAATAATAATAATAATAATAATAATAATAATTATTATTATTATTATTATTATTATTATTATTATTATTTTATTATTTGTATCCCGCCCATCTGGCTGGGTTTCCCCAGCCACTCTGGGCGGCTTCCAACAAAGATTAAAAATACAGTGGTGCCCCGCAAGACGAACGCCTCGCAAGACGGAAAACCCGCTAGACGAAAGGGTTTTCCGTTTTGGAGGCGCTTCGCAAAACGAATTTCCCTATGGGCTTCCTTCGCAAGACGAAAGCCCATAGGGAAATCTCCGGGACAGCGGGGAAGCGCAGCGCGTCTTCCCCACTGTCCTCGGACCTCCTCCGAAGGCTGGCGGTGGGGCGGAGAGACCTTCTCCCCGCGCCAGCCTTCGGATGGCTGTCCTGAAGACTTGCGGTGGGAGGAGGGTTTTCCTTCCCACCGCCAACATTCAGAATGCTGTTCTGAATGTTGGCGGTGGGGAGGAAAAACCCTCCTCCCACCGCAAGCCCCGGGAACAGAGGAGAAGCGCTGCGCGCCTTCCCCTCTGTTCCCGTACCTGTCCTGAAGGCTTGCGGTGGGGAGAAAAGCCCTTCGCCACACCGCCAGCCTGGCAAGCGGTCTCCATAGGAACGCATTAATTGATTTTCAATGCATTCCTATGGGAAACCGTGCTTCGCAAGACGAAAAACTTGCAAGAAGAAAAAACTTGCGGAACGAATTAATTTCGTCTTGCGAGGCACCACTGTACATTAAAATCTCACACATTTAAAACTTCCCTGAACAGAGCTGCCTTCAGATGTCTTCTAAAAGTCTGGTAGTTGTTTATCTCTTTGACATCTGGTGGGAGTGCGTTCCACAGGGTGGGCGCCACCACCGAGAAGGCCCTCTGCCTGGTTCCCGGTAACTTTGCTTCTCGCAGGGAGGGAACCGCCAGAAGGCCCTCGGCGCTGGACCTCAGCGTCCGGGCTGAACGATGGGGGTGGAGACGCTCCTTCAGGTATACTGGACCGAGGCCATTTAGGGCTTTCAAGGTCAGCACCAACACTTTGAATTGTGCTCGGAAACATACTGGGAGCCAGTGTAGGTCTTTCAAGACTGGTGTTATGTGGTCTCGGCAGCCAGCCCCAGTCACCAGTCTAGCTTCCGCATTCTGGATTAATTGTAGTTTCCAGGTCACCTTCAAAGGTAGCCCCACGTAGAGCGCATTGCAGTAGTCCAAGCGGGAGATAACTAGGAAGACAGGTAGCAGCCTCAGCAACCCTGTTGCCAGAGGGAAAGTATCTAAAAGATTTACTAAAAATGCATTTGAAGTCCAAGGAAGAAGAAAAGGTGTGAGTTCTCACAGCTCTCTGCATGTGGTTTGAAAGACACTTCGGTATATTATTGTCAAGACATGGCTTCATTTGATACCCACAGAAGGCAAGATCTATTTTCTTGAACCAGGAGAGCTCGAAACTTGAAAATGTTGTGTGCGGTACCAAATTCCCCACCAGTTACCTGCCTGTGTATTTCCTTGCGGGAAGTACAGTGCTTCAGATAACACTGATAAGGATATACCAAGAGCTCAGGCCACAAGTTTCAATATAAGGAATAATCCTACTCGAGAGTTGAAAAGAAAAACGTGTATATTCTGCTAAGAATAACAGTTTGAAGCTAATAGTAAATTTAAACACAACGTGTAAGTACGATAGTTTCAAGGTCAAACGTTTAAGTACAGAAATAATGTAGTTTCAAATATGCAGTGATATAGTATAAAGGTACATAAAATACCAGTACACAACAATTATTTTGTACAAGTCTCAATGGCAGTCAAAAGGAGTCCATATTATATAGAATCAGAATAAAGAATAAAGAATCAAATAGGGCCGAAAAGGAGTATCCGGAGTGTGAATCAGATGTACGACTCAGTAGTGGTGACCAGGACAGGGCCCTGTTTCGGAGTGAACGCCTTCTTCAGCTTGGTTTTTTGAGGACTATACATCTGTTGGAAGTCTGTATCATTTAATTCTTTTATGTTTCTTTTTCGACATGCGTCTTAGATAATGGAATGCTCCCAAGTTTTCTTGTGTTTCTCTGAGACGCATGTCGAAAAAGAAACATAAACGTTTTACCTTAAAACTATCGTACTTACACGTTGTGTTTAAATTTACTATTAGCTTCAAACTGTTATTCTTAGCAGAATATACACGTTTTTCTTTTCAACTCTCGAGCAGGAATTATTCCTTATATTGAAACTTGTGGCCTGAGCTCTTGGTATATCCTTTTTAGTGTATTTTCAACAAGAACTCCAATTTCTTTGAGATAACACTGATGGCAGCAAGTAGAGGAATTTATCCTCTTACCTTTAACAAGATTACTTAAACGAAGATGCGATTAGAGTCTCACACCCTCCAACATCCCGCAGAGGAAAATCGGGACGCCCGTCTTTCGGGGCCGCACTTTCATGAGAACCAAAAACGGGACATCGCAGGATCCAATCCAAAGCTGAGGTGCCTTCTGTAATTCTGGGGTGTCCCGCCCAATTCGGGTCTGGAGTCTCAGATACATTCTCACTTAAGATTCTGATCTGGGGTTTGTAGAACAGAGTCATCATCTAGGAACCTAAAAAATAGGGTTGTGTTCAACTAGATCAGGCGTAGGCAAACGCAGCCCTCCAGTTGTTTTGGGACTACAACTGCCATCATCCCTAGCTAACAGGACCAGTGGTCAGGGATGATGGGAACTGTAGTCTCAAAACATCTGGAGGGCCGAGTTTGCCTATGCCTGAACTAGATTATACTCAGAATAGACCCATTCAAACGAAGGGACCCAAGTTAATTTATGTGGGTCTAGTCTAAGCGTTGGCCGTTTTGAAAGTGGGCGTTGTGTTTTGCGTGTGAACTTTTGTAAAGTTCTTCCGAAGTCCTAAACTCTAGGCTGGTTGGAGATGGATGATCTATTTCTCTTAACACCCCACAATATTTCCTACCTAGATCTGAATGCTCACTTTATTATTCATACGTGCCACAAACCAAAACACGAGAAGCAACTAACATCTCTATTTTGAGTTGGGACTTTCCGACTATACACTGATTTTATTCCACTGACTTCTTTAGCTTTAACTGAACTCGACACTGTTTTTGTGTTTTGTTTAATCTTTGAACAGTCTTCATGCAGAAAGCTTGTGGGATTGCCTTACCCCTTTTGCACCCATCCGACCAATTTGATCTGTAGACTTAGCCCTGCTACAGCTGCTGCATAAAACCCAAACGCGTAGATGCTTGCACGTTCAAATCTTTTGCTGTTAATCTGAATGCTCATTTAAATGTTTAGAAGTACTTGTTTTCATTGGCAATTTCAACACTTCCTGTAAACTGCTTAGAGGGGTTTGGTTACAATCAAGCCAGAATATAATTTTTGCTACCTAATAAAGAGCTCGAACACAAAACAAATCGCTGTTCACCCACTTTTGCCTTGGCCAACTGAATTCTGTGCTATATTCATGTTGTTTCTTAATCACATAAGCTCCCGGCAAATGCATATGTGGACGTCAGGGTAACGGAACGAAAAATCCCAAATCGTACTTGAAGCAGAATAGAAAAGTTTGAGCCCCCTCTCTCTAATTCCCCCTCCCCAGTTTGCTTTGGGTGGGAATTCGGGAATTAATGGCGTGATCTGCTCTTGCTAATCCTTAACGGCTGCCTGCATTTTTCAGGAGGTGTTCAAAGAAAGGATTGGCTATTCGCACTTATATGAAGTTCTGAAGAGCCAGAGTCAGCCGACCAAGAAACTGCTGCAGGAGCTCCTCAACATGGTGAGATCATTTTGACAAGAGAGAATTAAAATCTGCCAGCACGTTGGCAGAGCTAAGCAGGATCCGTCCACAGTTCAGTTGCATGAAAGGCGTAATATCAATCAATCAATCTTTATTACGGTCCAGAGACCCAACAAATTGTTAGAAAGCAATGCACAATTCAGACAGCAATGCACAATTCAAACAGTCTATTTCCAAACAGTTGGGACGCGGGTGGCGCTGTGGGTTAAACCACTGAGCCTAGGACTTGCCGATCAGAAGGTTGGCGGCTCGAATCCCCGCGATGACGGGGTGATCTCCCGTTGCTTAGTCCCTGCTCCTGCCAACCTAGCAGTTCAAAAGCACGTCGAAGTGCAAGTACAGTGGTGCCTCGCAAGACGAAAAGAATCCGTTCCGCGATTCTCTTTCTTCGGCTAGCGGTTTTTTCGTCTTGCGAGGCAACCCCATTGGCGGCTAAGTGGATTAGCACTATTAGCGATTTAGCGCTATTAGCGGCTTAGCGGGCTTAGCGGCTAAGCTGTTAAAAGGCTATTAACAGCTTAGCGGCTTTGAAAAAGGGGGGGGAAAGCGGGGGGGAAATGGCGAGACTCGCAAGACGTTTTCGTCTTGCGAAGCAAGCCCATAGGGAACTTCGTCTTGCGAAGCGCCTCCGCGACAGAAAACCCTTTCGTCTTGCGGGTTTTTCGTCTTGCGAGGCATTCGTCTTGCGGGGCACCACTGTAGATAAATAGGTACCACTCCGGCAGGAAGGTAAACGGCGTTTCTGTGAGCTGATCTGGTTCGCCAGAAGCAGCTTAGTCCTGCTGGCCACATGACCTGGAAGCTGTACGCCGGCCAATAAAGCGAGAGGAGCGCCGCAACCCCAGAGTTGGCTACGACTGGACCTAATGGTCAGGGGTCCCTTTACCTTTACCTTTGTTGTTGTTTAGTCGTTTAGTCGTGTCCGACCCTTCGTGACCCCATGGACCAATTTTGATTGCTGCAATAATGGAATGCTGAATGGTTTAGTGTTCGTAAAATATGCAGGGATTTATGTTATGCAAAGTGAACCATGGAAAGAGAGGAAGGGAAGTCATTGGTATTTAAAGGATGTTTAAATGAGTACAGTCGTACCTTAGAAGTCAAGCAGTTTAGTTCCTGAACGTTTTGGCTCCCAAATGCCACAGACATGGAATTGAGTGTTCCGGTTTTCAACTGTTCTTTTGGAAACCAAAGGTCTGGTGGGGCTACTGATCGGCTGCAGGAGCCAATCGGAAGCCGCGATTTGGTTTTTGAACGTTTTGGAAGCTGGACAAACTTCTGGAACGGATTCCGTTCGACTTCCAAGGTACGACTGTACAGTGGACGCTCGGGTTGCGAACGTGATCCGTGCGGGATGCACGTTTGCAACCCGCAGGATGCGCAACCTGCAGTGGCACATCTGCACATGCACGGGTTGTGATTCGGTGCTTCTGTGCATGCGCAAGGCGTAAAAAAAATGATTACAACTTGACTCTCCCCCCCCCCACTTCAGGCCGTCGAAGGCGACCACAGCTCTTCTCCGGCACGCCTGATCCACAACGAGCAGCCCCTTTTGATCCTGATCATGTGGATCCCGGAACTGAAGTCGCGGGAGCTCCAGATCTTCCTCTCCGAGTGGCTCAAGAAGATCTGCGATGCCTCGCTGCAGAGCCGTACCACCTGCGTCAAGGCAGGGATGGTGAGCTGCCTGCTGGATGCCCTGTGCGCCACGGGGCAGGAGCTGGACCCCAAGTGCTCGGAGAACCTCCTCTACCTCCTGCAGGTCTTTTTTATTATTATTATTATTATTATTATTATTATTAAATTTTATTTATCATAATTATTACAAAATACTGCAAATACATACATACATACATTCATACCGGTACATATATATTTCAGATAAAAGCACACATATACAGTGGTACCTCAGGTTACAGACGCTTCAGGTTACAGACTCCGCTAACCCAGAAATAGTACCTCGGGTTAAGAACTTTGCTTCAGCATGAAAAGAGAAATCGTGCTCTGGCAGCAGCGGGACGCCCCATTAGCTAAAGTGGTGCTTCAGGTTAAGAACAGTTTCAGGTTAAGAACGGACCTCCGCAACGAATTAAGTACTTAACCTGAGGTACCACTGTACTTGCAGGAGGAGTGCTCGCCTTCAGGTGAGACAGGGAGGTGAGTTGCCGGGGGATCAGGACTGGCCGCTACCCCGACAAAGATAAAAGGCTGTTGGACCCTTTATTGTTGTTGTTGTTGTTGTTAAATTTTATTTATCATAATTATTACAAAATACTGCAAATACATACATACATACATTCATACCGTATTTTTCGCTCTATAACACGCACCAGACCATAACACGCACGTAGTTTTCAGAGGAGGAAAACAAGGGAAAAAAATATTCTAAACGAAACAGTGGATATATGATTTTTGTGGTTCATGCTGTGGCCACAGACATGTGATCTGACGGTGAGTTTGGGATAGCCCAATGCAAAAATCCTGAGAATCCATGTGGATCCGTGCTTTGTAACCACATTTTTGCACCCCAAGCAACAGTGGGTGCGTGATTTTTTTGGTGCAAGATGTAGCCATGGACATGCTATGTGATCTGATGGTGAATTTGGGGTGACCCAGTGCAAAAATCCTGAGGATCCATGTTGATCCGTGGTTTGCAACCACGTTTTAAGTGGGGAGGGAAGGAAAAGCACTCAAGGGACAAGGAGCACGCGTGGGGTGGGTGGAGAAGGATGCTGCTAATAATGCAGGAGAGGGGTTTAAGGGGAGAAGGAACACGCCTGGGGTGTGTGGAGAAGGATGCTGCTAATAATGCAGGAGAGGGGTTTAAGGGGAGAAGGAACACGCCTGGGGTGGGTGGAGAAGGATGCTGCTAATAATGCAGGAGAGGGGTATAAGAGAAGAGAGCTATAAGGGGAGAAGGCTCCTCTCCTCTCCCGCTTTGCTCCTTTAAAGCAAGCAGGCTGTGCTTTTCTCCCTCCTCCCCGCTAGCGAGCTGAAAAACTTTGCTGCTATTTAGCGAGCTGAGTGGGGAGGAGAGAGGGACAGAGAGCCTGCTTGCTTTAAAGGAACCAACCGGACAGGAGCCGCTTACACTTGTGTGAGCGGCTCCTCTCCTCTCCCGCTTTGCTCCTTTAAAGAAGCAGGCTCTCTGTCCCTCTCTCCTCCCCACTCAGCGGTTCTTCTCCCGCTTTGCTGTTTCAAAGCGAGCCACGGAGGAGGGAAGGAAGGGGAACCATGGATCCTCTGCTCACGACTGCAGCAGATCCCCCCCGCCATCCATAGGCATTCACTCCATAATACGCACAGACATTTCCCCTTACTTTCTAGCAGGAAAAAAGTGTGTGTTATGGTGCAAAAAATACGGTACATATATATTTCAGATAAAAGCACACGTATACAGTGGTACCTCAGGTTACAGACGCTTCAGGTTACAGACTCCGCTAACCCAGAAATAGTACCTCGGGTTAAGAACTTTGCTTCAGGGTGAGAATAGAAATCGTGTGGCAGCAGCGGGAGGCCCCATTAGCTAAAGTGGTGCTTCAGGTTAAGAACAGTTTCAGGTTAAGAACGGACCTCCGGAACGAATTAAGTACTTAACCCAAGGTAGCACTGTATATAAAAAGAACAAAAAAGAAAAAAGAAAGGAAAAGATAAAGAAAAAATAAGAAAATTGGAAGAAGAAGAAAAGTCGGAAGAATTCTTCCAAATTTATTCTTCAAATACCACAATAATAAAATTTCATTCATTGACTTCCATTGCTTACACTGCACTTCCAATATACATTTTAAGCAAGATTGTATCTGTTATTCCATATTTTTCCCATACAATCTCATACAAATAATTCTAATCAATAAGTTTTCTAAATCTTTCATCAATCTATTCTAAGCACAACCAATACCTTACGCTTAATCTTTGTCTACATAAATAATCATTTAAACATTTCCGTTGTTTCTGGATTATATTTTTTTGGTTTTGGTCTTATCAAATCAGTCAGCTTTGCTAATTCCAAGAATTCACATAATTTATTCAGCCATTCTTCTTTGGTTGGGACGTAATTCCCTTTTCAATTATTGGCTATTAACATTCTCGCTGCTGTTGTCGCGTACAGGTCAAATATTAATTTTGTCATTTGGGATGTCACCATTCAAAATTCCTAATAAGTATGATTCTGCTCTTTTATTATGTGATGTTTTTATTAGCTTTTTAATTTACTCATGTATCATATTCCAGTATTTCTTAATTTCCGGACATGACCACCACATGTGGTTTAATGTTCCAGTCATTCTATTACACCTCCAACAGTAATTATTACCCGATTTTTTTCATTTTTGGTGACAGGTCTTGGGCGGCCTCTCCATCCGGCCGGGGGAACTGAGGCAGCTCCTGAAGCTCCTCCGGACTGAGCAGGGCAAGGGGCCGCACCCCTACACCGTCCAAGTCATCCGGGCCCTCTCTGGGATGGCCAGGAAAGATGGCGCTGAGCGAGCCCTGCAGTATTTCGACCTCACGCCCAGCATGGCGGGGATTATGGTGCCTTCCATCCAGAAGTGGCCCGGGAGCGGGTTCGCCTTCCACGCCTGGGTGTGCCTCGTTGAAGAGGCCAAAGATTTCCCAGAGGAAACGGCCAGGCTGAAGCGGAAACAGCTGTACAGGTCGGTTGGAAGGGGAAGGGGGCAGCGGAAATCAGGCTGGGTTCGGGTGGGGGCGGAATGAATGAATGAATCTTTATTTGCGTCAGCCATCGGCCATAGCTGTAAAGGTTCCAAGGGGTTGCTCGAGAGCAAGCAGGCAAATGCCTCCCTGCTCGGGTGCGAAGCCTTCCTTTGGATGCCAAAATAAACTTTATCTGTCCAGGGCGCCACTCTCCCGTGGCTGGCTCATTCACTAGCAGAATCTGAGAGTGGGCGGTCCTTAAACCTTCCCCAGCAGAGTAGTTTCTTGACACCCAGTCTGCGCTCCCCCTCCCTGCGCGGAAGCCTACTGCACAAGGAGGCCGTGGGTAACGGAGGACCTCTCTTCTCCCCGCTTTGCCCAGGCAAGGTGTCCTGGCACCGCCTCGCCTCCTCCGAGCCCTGAAGCTCCTCTCCACTGGAGGCGTGGTTACTCTCCTCCGCTGAGGAGGTGCTGCTTCCTATGATCTTTGGGGGCTCTCTGTAATCCATCCGGCTTTTCCTCTCTCTCTCTCTCTTTTTTTTTTAAATATTTATTGGAATTTTCAAAAAATAAAGAAAAAACATAAAAAGAAACAAATAAAAACACATAAAATTTACATTTCCTACTGTCAATGACCAATTTCCTTGACTTCCCCGCACCTCCCCTTCTTGTATTCCAGTTCCAATTTTTAGCTCAGCAAGTTCTTGTCCCCAAACTTTACGTTATTTTCTCTAATTCATTTTAGTTAACCAATTTTAACTTATAAACCTCAATCTTTATACGTCAATACTTATTCTTAAAAGTCTTTTTCTAAGGTCGGCCCCAATTCCCTTCCCCGAAATCCCCATTTTTATGTTAGTGGCAAAACCAAATTAAATAAAACAGAATATAGTTATACACCCTTTGGATTCCCAAAGCCCCACCACCCCCTTTCCCGGTTTCGAACCCCAACAAAAGTCCATCAGTCCATCTGCAGTCAGCCTGGCGACCTCACGTCCGAGGCTCTCAATTCTCTCTCAATTCCTCTCTGCCGGTTTTTTTGATAGTCCTTTATATTAAACTCCGAATCTCGAAAGAGCTCTGTCCCAATAAGGTCCATGTTTCTTCCAGCCAGGCCTCCATATTTAAAAATGGAAGTCCGGCTTTTCCTCTCTCCCCCCTGAGCCGATGGCAGTTCCCTGACAATAGCGATAAAACAACAGTACGATATACAAAGAGTAGAAATGAAAAGTCAGTTATATAAAATACATCTTAGGAGTTTTGAATCAATAGTCAAATACAGTGGTACCTCGCGTTGCAGACGCTTCAGGTTACAGACGCTTCAGGTTACAGACTCCGCTAACCCAGAAATAGTACCTCGGGTTAAGAACTTTGCTTCAGGATGAGAACAGAAATCGCACGGCGGCAGCAGGAGGCCCCATTAGCTAAAGTGGTGGGGCTTTGGGAATCCAAAGGGTGTATAACTATATTCTGTTTTATTTAATTTGGTTTTGCCACTAACATAAAAATGGGGATTTCGGGGAAGGGAATTGGGGCCGACCTTAGAAAAAGACTTTTAAGAATAAGTTTCAGGTTAAGAACGGACCTCCGGAACGAATTAAGTACTTAACCAGAGGTACCACTGTAGTGGATCTTATTCTGATTGCCCCAGTTGAAAACCTTGCAGCCTTTGCTTCACCAAGGTACCACTGTATAAGGAAGATGCCAGGCGTACTTCTGTGGGTTCCTAACGTTATTTATCTGCACAGTCAGCACGCCTGAGATCCGGCTGCTTCTAGCCAAGGACTGTGTTTTGCAAAGTTTTCCCCCAACCCCAAGAACACCCTGTTATGGATCCCTGGTTCCCCCGGTGTGAGGGTCTCAGCAGGGCCAAATTTAGGTTTGATGAGGCCCTAAGTTACTGGAGCCCTTTAATGGGGCCCTTTATATGTCCAGCTGTCCTTTGTCAGCAATAAATTGTCACTGTTGAATATATGTTATATGGTAATTTATGGACATAACAACAACAACAAACAACAACAACAACAACTTATTATTTATACCCCACCCATCTGGCTGGGCTTCCAACAAAATATTAAAATACAATAGACCGTCAAACATTAAAAGCTTCCCTAAACAGAGAATCTAAAGCCATTTGCACATAACAAAATATGTGTTTTATTCAAGTAATTGTTGAACTGAAATACAATTAAGGAGGAGTATACTAATAATATAGGGATGCGGGGAGCACTGTGGGTTAAACCACAGAGCCTAGGGCTTGCCGATCGGAAGGTCGGCGGTTCGAATCCCCGCGACGGGGTGAGCTCCCATTGCTCAGTCCCTGCTACTGCCAACCTAGCAGTTCGAAAGCATGTCAAAGTGCAAGTAGATAAATAGGTACCGCTCCGGCGGGAAGGTAAACGGCGTTTCCATGCGCTGCTCTGGTTCGCCAGAAGCGGCTTAGTCATGCTGGCCACATGACCCGGAAGCTGAACGCCGGCTCCCCCGGTCAATAAAGCGAGATGAGCGCCGCAACCCCAGAGTCGGCCACGACTGGACCTAATCGTCAGGGGTCCCTTTACCTTTACTATATTAATAATGAAATAATTATTAAGCTCTAACTTAAAATGGTGTAGGTTTCATTTTATTTGTTTTTTATCTTATATTTTGGAAACGTACATCCAGTTTTTTCCCCCTTAAATTTTTTTTGGGGCCCCCAAGAGAGTGGGGCCCTAAGCTATAGCTTGTTTAGCTTCTACGTAAATCCGGCACTGGGTCTCAGTGTGGCTCCTGTGAGCAAGGGAGAAATCCAGCCAGCCAGCTTGTAACCTCCCCTGTCCTTCGACCCTACCAGCTTCTTCACCACCAACGGGACGGGCTTTGAGGCCTTCTTCACAGCCGACGGGACGCTGGTGGTGGCTGTCTGCACCAAAAAGGAGTACATGACGGTGGCCCTGCAAGAGTTTCCGTTCAACGACGCTGCCTGGGTGAGTAAGGGGCTAGAGCAGACCTGGCTTGGGTTTATCGGTGTGAATGTGAGATACGTTCCGCTGTAAACGAGAGCCGTGAAGAAGCTGAGCTCGTTAGGCAACCCTGCACTTTGTTGTTTTTTTGTGTTTTAATGTTGGCAAAGCAGAGAGGGGTTTGTGTGTGTGTGTGTGTGTGTGTGTTCTCTATGTGTGCTTGGCTGATAAAATCTAGAGCAGGGCTGCTAATGTCCTCTGGTGACCCATCGTCTAATCCAGGGGTCAGCAACATTTTTTGAGGCAGGTCCGGTCCACTCCCCAGCAGACCTCTCTTGAAGCAAGAAAAGCGAGGGCTGCGCAGAGCTGGCTTGCTCTTGCTCTGCTGGCTTCGCAGCGAGCGGCGGTCAGGAGCCATGCCGTCCAGTGCATTCGTTCCATAAGACGCACAGACATTTCCCCTTACTTTTTAGCGGGGGGGGGGAGTGCGCCTTTTATGAAAGCCAGTGTGGTATAGTGGTTAAGAGCGGTGGACTCGTAATCTGGTGAACCGGGTTCGCTTCCCCGCTCCTCCACATGCAGCTGCTGGGTGACCTTGGGCCAGTCACACTTCTCTGAAGTCTCTCAGCCTCACTCACCTCACAGTGTTTGTTGTGGGGGAGGAAGGGAAAGGAGAATATTAGCCGCTTTGAGACTCCTTTGGGTAGTGATAAAGCGGGATATCAAATCCAAACTCTTCTTCTCTTCTTATGGAGCGAAAAATACAGTAAGTTTGAGAACCAAGATACCGGTGTACTGAACTGCACAGGTGCTGTTTGAGCGGAATATGTTGCTCGATGGACCCATAAACGCCTCCTTCCACTCTCTTCCCCCCCAAAAAAAACCAGCACTGCGTCGATGTCGTCCACATTACGGGCCGCCGTCCCTTCGGCCAGAACCTCGTGAACATCTACGTGGACGGGGAACTCCGGAAGACGGCTCAGCTGCGGTTCCCTTCCCTGGGCGAGGTAGAGGCTCTTCCTGCAACCCCTCCTGCTTTGAGGGAACCGTAATTATGTCTGCCGGGGGGGGGGGATAACATATTAAGACTTTCCTTGGAGAGAGTCGGGGAATCAAACCCTAGAAGCAGGAGAGGAGAGGGTAAAAAACCAGGCAGCGGCTCCTGGCAGGGTGAATAAAAATCAATTATTTTTTTAAAAAATCATAGTGGGTCACCTGCATTGGCAGGTAGCAGGATTCAATTACTGGGGAGCCAGGTGGATAAAAATCAATGATTTTTAAAAAATAAATAAATTTAAAAATCGGATTTTTTTTTTATTTAAATCAGATTTTTTTATTTAAATCGGATTTTTAAAATAAAATGCTTTTGGAGAAAAAGATAGTTTTTTATTTAAGTTACATTCTAGTCCAAAGGCTATTCATCAGGAAATAAGGATTTGTTTTAAGCTTTTCGTGTGTGCTAAAACTCAGTCTAAGTTTTGTTTTGTTTTTAAACACATTTAACCACATCGGTTAACAAACATGGATACATATGCTATGCTGTTATTGTTTTAGTTAAATAAATTGCTTAAATTGTTATTAAGGAAATGATTATTTTTCTCCTCCAATCAAGTACGGCAGAAAAGTTGTCCAAATATAAACAGTTAAACTTATTAAGCCTCACCATAATTTCGTAGTTATCTGTCTATGTATTTCTAATAGTATAACCAAATCAGTAATTTTTGATATAAGTGTAAAAACTACTCTGAAAATTTATTATTCCAAAAATGAAATTGTAAATATGCAAGAATGCGTCTTTCTGTAAAAAATGATTTAAATCAAGTCTTACTGACTAGTGATTTAAATCATGATTTACCGTATTTTTCGCACCATAGGACGCACCTTTTCCCCTCCAAAAATGAAGGGGAAATGTGTGTGCGTCCTATGGTGCGAATGCAGGCTTTCGCTGAAGCCTGGAGAGTGAGAGGGGTTGGTGCGCACCGACCCCTCACGCTCTCCAGGCTTCGCACACCTCTCCGCAAGCACTGGGCTCCCGCTGCTTGCGGAGAGTTGCCTGCATGCTGAAGCCTGCGCGCGCTGAGCTCAGCGCGTCCAGGCTTCGCGGACCTCTCCGCAAGCAGCGGGAGCGCTCCCGCTGCTTGCGGAGAGTTGCCTGCATGCTGAAGCCTGCGCGCGCTGAGCTCAGCGCGTCCAGGCTTCGCGGACCTCTCCGCAAGCAGCGGGAGCGCTCCCGCTGCTTGCGGAGACTTGCCTGCATGCTGAAGCCTGCACGCGCTGAGCTCAGCGCGTCCAGGCTTCTCGGACCTCTCCGCAAGCAGCGGGAGCGCTCCCGCTGCTTGCGGAGAGTTGCCTGCATGCTGAAGCCTGCGCGCGCTGAGCTCAGCGCGTCCAGGCTTCGCGGACCTCTCCGCAAGCAGCGGGAGCGCTCCCGCTGCTTGCGGAGAGTTGCCTGCATGCTGAAGCCTGCGCGCGCTGAGCTCAGCGCGTCCAGGCTTCGCGGACCTCTCCGCAAGCAGCGGGAGCGCTCCCGCTGCTTGCGGAGACTTGCCTGTATGCCGAAGCCTGCGCGCGCTGGGCTCAGCGCGCCCAGGCTTTGCCGACCTCTCAGCAAGCAGTGGGAGCGCTCCCACGGCTTGCAGAGAGCTGCCTGTTTGGGGGCTGGGGTCGGGGGAAGCTCGAGTTTCCCCACCCCAGCCCCGCGCCTGGGGGGGAAATAATTTTTTCCCCTTTATTTCCCCCCAAAAAAACTGGGTGCGCCCTATGGTCCGGTGCGCCCTATGGTGCGAAAAATATGGTACATCAAATCCACCCTGGCTCCTGGCAAGAGAATAAAGTTTCTGAGCTGATGGTGGAGCCATGTAAAATCCAGTATATCTGAAGGAGCGGCTCCACCCCCATCGTTCTACCTGGACACTGAGGTCCAGCTCAGAGGGCCTTCTGGCGGTTCCCTCACTGCGAGAAGCCAAGTTACAGGGAACCAGGCAGAGGGCCTTCTCGGTAGTGGCACCCGCCCTGTGGAACGCCTTCCCACCAGATGTCAAAGAGAAAAACAACTACCAGACTTTTAGAAGACATCTGAAGGCAGCCCTGTTTAGGGAAGCTTTTAATGTTTGATGTATTACAGTATTTTAATATTTTTTTGGAAGCCGCCCAGAGTGGCTGGGGAATAAATAATAAATTATTATTATTATTATTATTTATTAAAAATGAAAGATGTTGCAGGATCGAGGGAAAGCTCCGTGCCAGAGCTGCTGGAGAACTCTTGCAAGTCAAAGTGGGGTGCTCTGGGTTGGGTGAAGCAATGGTCTGACTTCTGTGTAAGGCACTGTCCCTGCCATTCAGGACCCCCAAAGCAACGAAGG
The DNA here is from genome assembly GCF_027172205.1 of Podarcis raffonei. Lineage (NCBI taxonomy): Eukaryota > Metazoa > Chordata > Lepidosauria > Squamata > Lacertidae > Podarcis > Podarcis raffonei. Next base: position 4,538,584 of record NC_070613.1, on the reverse strand, counting down.
CCAAAGGCTGGAAAAGAGAAGGGGCCCAGTATTTGGGGTCCAGTGTTGCGCCACCCAATCTGGTTCATTTAATCCAGCTTGCAAGGAACAGGTTCGATGTTCCCTGCTGTTCTCGTAAGCCCAGCAAAGTGTGTTGTTGATTTTCCAGGAAGGACACCCTAGTTTTGATGGGGGTTTGCAATTGCAGGGAACACAACCACAGCCGCTCGAGCTGGGACTGATGGGAATTGTAGTCCACGAGGTCAGCAGGGAGCCGGGTGGATTTGATTTAAATCAAATCGATTTAAATCAAATCGATTTAAATCACTACCCAGTAAGACTCGATTTTCTTACAGAAGGACTCATTCTGTAATCTTGGTATTTACAACCAGAGAAAGGTTTCATTTTTGGAATAACAAACTTGCACAAGGATTACACAAAGATCCCAAGACTTATCCAGAAAGACTTGATTAAATCGATTTAAATCACTACCCAGTAAGACTTGATTTTTTTACAGAAGAACTCATTCTGTATCTTGGTATTTACAACCAGATAAAGGTTTCATTTTTGGAATAACAAACTTGCACAATGATTACACAAAGATCCCAAGACTTGTGGAGTATTCTGCTCACAAGGTTGCGCTTTCATTTTTACTGCTTCACACTTAGCCATTTGTGCAGATCTAATCCACTCCAAGCAATCTATTCATTGAACCTCTTGGAACTTCGCATTTGAGAGGTAAGGGGTTAATTCTGCGTACATAAATATGCAAAGGAACAATGGGATTAAGGTTTCTTCCTCAACACTGTATGTTTATTTTATAACCTTTTTCCTGCGAAGAAAAGGCATGTTACTTCTGCAGACACAAATTCACCCTTTTGAGAACTGCAAAAACAAGCATCCGTGATAATACCTTCTCGTTAGAAAAAACTGCCCCAAATAATCTTACGGAAACCTGTGGAAGAGCATGACCTTTCTCCTCCAAAAGCACTTTATTTTATATATATATATATAAAAAATTATTAAATTTTATTAGATGGTACAAAAAAATGAAAAGAAAAAAAAGAAATAGAAATAATACATAGCCGTACATAAAAACATTTAGTGACACAATTTTCCAGAATGCAGACTAGAAAAGAAGACGAAAAATAAAAGAAAGAAACGAATGAAGAGAAAAAAATACTTTTCATAATCAATAATTCCAAATTCATACTTCAAACATTACAATATATAAATCCTAGTTAAAATATTATAATAGACTTCCACCGCATTCACCACACGTCTCTTGGTTGTCTAATTCACCTTTACATCTGTTCTTCAGGCACTTCCTTTCCTTAAGTTCTTTCATAGTCCATCTAATCTTTATTCTTCACAAGGTTAGTCTAAGCACGACCGAACGTTCGTTTTTTGTTTTTTTAAAAATCTGATTTAAATCCGATTTATTTTTTTAAATTGTTGATTTTTATCCATCGGGGGGGGGGGGCTGATGTAACCCTGCAAACGCTCTCCTCAGCCCCCCGGCAGATGTGTGGGGAGTTTGCTGGGGACGCTTTTTCTAGCACTCGCAGTCAGACTTGCACACACATTCGCCTGCCCTGCAGACCCCACAACTTGGTTGCGCCGGCCTCTAACTCCCTGTTGCTTTGGTTAGAGACCTTGGCCCGACTCAAAGAGAACAGCCTTACCCGGCTGTAGAGTGGGCAAAGGCAAAAGGTTTTGCAACAAGGCAGGATTTGCAACAAGGCAGGAGAAAAAGTGGTGCTTCTTGTGCAAATAAACCTATTTATTTATTTCAAATCTTCTTTCCTAGTCCTTCACCTCCTGCTGCATTGGCTCAGCCGGCCACCGGACCACCACCACCTCCGCCGTCCACCCCTCCCCGTCCCACTCGCCAGACCTGGGCTTCCCGTCCCACCCCTCGCTCAACCGCTCCCAATCGTTCCCGGCCTCCCTGGCCCCCCACACCTGGACGCCCATCCCCCCGCAGGCCCCCCGGGAAGGCGTGGTTTCGGTCACGGTGGCCGGTAGCCAGGACACCGAGTGGGGGGTTCCCACCTCCCTAGAGGGTCACCTGGGCTCCGTCTCCATCTTCTACGAAGTCCTCCAGCCTGCTCAAGTGAAGGCACTCTACTCCTCGGGACCAAATGTGACGTCGCCCTTTAAGCCGGAAGGGGATTTCCTGGAGCTCGGCAGCAAATTGCTGCTGTATTACACACCACAGGTGAGCGTCAAAGCAGGAGCATCCCTCAGCCTGTCTAAGAAGCGACAAGCAGTAGAAGCCCTAAGGTGCGCAGCCTGGGAGTCATTTTGGACTCACCGCTGTCCATGGAGGCGCAGGTCAGCTCTGTGTCCAGGGCAGCTGTTTACCAGCTCCATCTGGAACGCAGGATGAGACCCTACCTACCTGCAGACTGTCTCGCCAGAGTGGTGCATGCTCTGGTTATCTCTCACTTGGACTACTGCAATGCGCTCTATGTGGGGCTACCTTTGAAGGTGACCCAGAAACTGAAATTAATCCAGAATGCGGAAGCTAGACCTACATTGGCTCCCAGTACGTTTCCGAGCACAATTCAAAGTGTTGGTGCTGACCTTTAAAGCCCTAAACGGCCTCGGCCCAGTTTACCTGAAGTAGCATCTACACCCTCATCATTCAGCCCGGACACTGAGGTCCAGCTCCGAGGGCCTTCTGGCGGTTCCCTCACTGCGAGAAGCCAAGTTACAGGGAACCAGGCAGAGGGCCTTCTCGGTGGTGGCACCTGCCCTGTGGAACACCCTCCCACCAGATGTCAAAGAGGAAAATAACTACCAAACTTTTAGAAGACATCTGAAGGCAGCCCTGTTTAGGGAAGCTTTTAATATTTGATGAATTGTGTTTTCATATTTTGCTGGAAGCTGCCCAGAGTGGCTGGGGAAACCCAGCCAGATGGGCAGAGTATAAATCATATTATTATTATTATTATTATTATTATTATTATTATTATTATTATTATTATTATTCCACATGATTGGACGTGTCCTCTTTCACCAAGTCTGTGAGTTCCCCCACCAAGAGATTTATACTTAAATTTCCACTTCTCCTTCCTCTCGTGTGACTTTCTAGGCCTGCAAGAACAACATCTGCCTGGACCTTTCCCCGAACCACTTCTTTGACGGGAGGCTGACTGGACACAAAGTAGTGAACTGGGATGTCAAGGTACGGACGTCGTGACGCAGCAGCCGTGGAGCGGGTCACCTCTTGACTCCGTTCTAGGTCTATGGGCACGGTCAGAAAGGTGGGCTCTGGGGGGCAGAATTTTCGGGGAGCTTCAATTGCAGAGAAGACTGGAGTTCATTGGTTTGCACCAGTTGCTTGTTTCCCTCAGAGTAGTCCCATTGCAACTGCTGCATATGCATTCATCGTGCATTGCTTCCCGTCACCGCAGAGCCATTGCTTTCTTCAGAAATCCTGCCACTTTTTATATTGCAAACGTTCTGGAGTGTTGTTGTTTAGTCGTTTAGTCGTGTCCGCCTCTTTGTGACCCCCTGGACCAGAGCACGCCAGGCACTCCTGTCTTCCACTGCCTCCCGCAGTTTGGTCAAACTCATGCTGGTAGCTTCGAGAACACTGTCCAACCATCTTGTCCTCTGTCGTTCCCTTCTCCTTGTGCCCTCCATCATTCCCAACATCAGGGTCTTTTCCAGGGAGTCTTCTCTTCTCATGAGGTCGCCAAAGTATTGGAGCCTCAGTTTCAGGATCTGTCCTTCCAGTGAGCACTCAGGGCTGATTTCCTTCAGAATGGAGAGGTTTGATCTTCTTGCAGTCCATGGGACTCTCAAGAGTCTCCTCCAGCACCATAATTCAAAAGCATCCATTCTTCGGCGATCAGCCTTCTTTATGGTCCAGCTCTCACTTCCATACATCACTACTGGGAAAACCATGGCTTTAACTTTAACACGGCAAGGCAGTGATTCCCTTCATGGATCACTGCCTTGCCATGGCGAAGGGGCTTGAATAACTCAGAGAAGCTATGAGCTATGCCGTGCAGGGCCACCCAAGATGCACAGGTCATAGTGGAGAGTTTTGACTAAACGTGATCCATCTGGAGAAGGAACCGGCAAGCCACTCCAGTCTCCCTGCCAAGAAAACTCCATGGACAAAGACAACGTTCTGGATTATGTGAGGGGTTTTGTCCTGCTTTTGTTGTGCCGCAGTGCGAGAGGGCCTCTGCGGATGTCAGCGATGCCTCTGGGGAAACATCCTAGAATTGCCCATAAAGCAGAACTATGTGCAGACGACCCAGTATAATCCAAGCACCCATGTAGTATCATTGCATCAGTGAGGCGTTGCAGAATACTATTCCTGGCATCTGTCTGTCTCAGGAGACAGCGGAGGAATGTGTCATCTAAATTCCACTCAATATTGATCCAGAGTAGATTCCAGTGTACAGTTAGCAGCGTAGAAACCTAAAGATATTGCACGATTCCCAAAAAATAGACCAGAGGCAATTAATACTTCATCCAGCAGAGATTTACTGCTACTGAAGGCAAATGAGCAGAACAGTCACAAATCCAATACATTCAGGATTGGCACAGTCCACCAGAAATCCAGTTGCAACTGACTTAAATTTACAATAACTTATAATAAGGCTGTGACGCAGGTGGCACTGTGGGTTAAACCACAGAGCCTAGGACTTGCCGATCAGAAGGTCAGCGGTTCGAATTCCCGCGACGGGGTGAGCTCCCGTTGCTCGGTCCCTGCTCCTGCCAACCTAGCAGTTCGAAAGCACGTCCAAGTGCAAGTAGATAAATAGGTACCGCTCCGGCGGGAAGGGAAACGGCATTTCCGTGCGCTGCTCTGGTTCACCAGAAGCGGCTTAGTCATGCTGGCCACATGACCCGGAAGCTGTACGCCGGCTCCCTCGGCCAATAAAGCGAGATGAGCGCCGCAACCCCAGAGTCGGCCACGACTGGACCTAATGGTCAGGGGTCCCTTTACCTTTTTATCTGAAATATGTATGTATGTATGTATGTATGTATGTATGTATGTATAGAACACCACACCAGAAGGAAAAGAGATTGAGAGAGAAAGTGAAACCCAGGCTCCTTCTGGCCTTATTATTATAGTCAGCATGACCTTGACAGAAGAGATAACATAACCAGTTTCCCCCAGCTGTATTCAGCTTCTCTGAAGGAATAACCCAAACATCAGGAACCTTCTTGTTTCTTTCACGCGGAGAAGCTTCCAGAACCCTCTGGAATGAAGTAGAATAGGAAAGACCTCTACACACCAGATCAATACTTTCTCTACTGAGAAATGCAAAGTCACAGAATGCTCCTTTGGGGGTGAGGTCAAACTGCTGGAACTGCTGTGGCTGTAGATACTGATATGGGAGAGACATGTTTCGTTGCAGCCAGGGCAGATGGTTGTGCTGCTGCAGATACACCACGGCACTTCTTCTCTCTGCGTTCCTCCCAGCAGCCATTCCTCCTCTGGTTACTGCTATAAATGCATGACCTGCCTGCTTGTCTCCAGGCACTGCGGTTGTCTGCAAGGGATTCCCACAGGGTGAGGTTGATGTTGCCAGCTTTCGTGTCACATTTGCAGACATATTTGGAGTGCAGAGTTGGTCTGCCCACAGGCCTGGTGCCTGAAGCCAGTGTGAGGAGCTCGTCCTACACTCGAGTAGGACCCTGGCAGAGACACCTGGCTGGCTGGCATGTTCCCTGACTCCTGGTCAATCGTTCAGGATCTTCAAAAGCTTTCTTGTGCCCGAACATCACAGAGACTGATGCCAACAGACATCGGCACACTCAGGGATCCGCAGAGTCTTCTCAGTTTGCGTAACAGAACTCAGCAACTCAGCACTTTGGCTAATCTACTTTATTTACATATAAACACACACGGAGCACTGCAACATGGCTCCCTCTCTCTCTAGCATGAGACAGCAAAGAGAAAAAACAAAGGACAATAGTCCCACTTCACGGAACACAGGAACACAAACATCCTGTCTCCGTCACTTTCCACTCTGTGGAGTCAAAACATATACCGTCATGTAATAGACAACAATCCCATGACTGCGATCACGGAGCAGGAATTCTAACAGCCAGCTCCGCATAGAGCACATCCTTGGGGATCCTGCCATCTTCCATTCTGTGGATATGGCCAAGCCATTGTAGAGGCACCATTGCTAAAAACCATCGAGGACGACTAGCCATGGTAACTACCTTCTGCTACCAGTGTTGGAGGCAGTGTGCCTGGAAACCTCAGTTGGCGAGAGAGCATTGCTATGCCCAGGAGCTGCTTGTGGGCTTCCAATGGACACCTGGTTGGCCACTGGATTAGATGAGCCCAGTGAGGTTCTTCTTGGGCTCTTACGTAAAGCAAGAATGAGGACCCCATGGCCCTCTAGAACTTGATGCACTCCAGCTTCCATCAACAATGGTTAGAGATCATTAAAGTTTATGTATTATTTAGTATATTTATCTCTCACCTAATCAGTTAGATAAGGGATGCGGGTGGCGCTGTGGGTTAAACCACAGAGACTAGGATTTGCTGATCAGAAGGTCGGCGGTTTGAATCCCCGCGACGGGTTGAGCTCCCGTTGCTCGGTCCCTGCTCCTGCCCACCTAGCAGTTCGAAAACACGTCCAAGTGCAAGTAGATAAATAGGTACCACTCTGGTGGGAAGGTAAACGGCGTTTCTGTGCGCTGCTCTGGTTCGCCAGAAGCGGCTTAGTCATGCTGGCCACATGACCCGGAAGCTGTACGCCGGCTCCCTTGGCCAGTAAAGCGAGATGAGCGCTGCAACCCCAGAGTCGGCCACGACTGGACCTAATGGTCAGGGGTCCTTTTACCTTTTTTAATCAGTTAGATACTGGCCCTGCAATGAAGCTTCATAACCCACCCCCAGGGAAACTGGTTCTTGGCACCTTTCTGTCTCATGAGACATTGGAGTCCACCTTCTGGGGCGAAGTCAAATCGCTGCACTAGCAGAGCTTGGGAGAGCACATCTTGGTTTGGAATTCGGTGGTGAATACCAGCCAGATACGTGCAGAAACCAGCCAGCCTGGGGGAGAGCCCTCCGATGGTCTCACAGGGCTTTGTGGTTCTTGCAGGACGTGGTGAATTGTGTCGGTGGAATGGGGGTGCTGCTCCCCCTCCTGGACCAGGTGGCGTCTCAGAGGAAAGAGTCAGAAGACCACCAGGAAACCCACGACTTGGTGGGCCCAGAATTGACCTCTTCCCGCAACGCCCAGGGCATGGTCATCCCGCTGGGGAAATCTTCCGGTTATCGAGGTACCCAGGCTGAATTTTGTGTTTATTTATTTGTCAGTCTTTTAATTTGGCACCACGACACTTTTCCTCCTGATTTTATGCAGTACAGTCATACCTCGGGTTGAAGTTCCTTCAGGTTGAGTGCTTTCACGGCGACCTGGAAGTAACGGAACGCGTGACTTCCGGGTTTCGCTGCTTGCGCATGCGAAGACGCTCAAAATGACGTCATGTGCATGCGCGGAAGCGGCGAATCGCGACCCATGCCCGCACAGACGCGGGTTGCATTTGCCTCTGGATGCGAACGGGGCTCCGGAATGGATCCCGTTCCTATCCAGAGGTACCACTGTCCGTTCGACTTCCAAAAAGTTTGGAAACCAAGGCGCAGCTTCAGATTGGCTGCAGGAGGCTCTGTTGAAAGTTCGGGTTCCAAAGAATGTTCGCAAACCGGAACACTCACTTCTGGGTTTGCGGCGTTCTGGAGCCAAAACATTCGAGTCGCAAGGCGTTCGGGAGCCTAGGTACGACTGTATTTGAAAAATCGTTGTATGCAACTAAATTGCAGTGGTACCTCGGGTTACAGATACTTCAGGTTACAGACTCCGCTAACCTAGAAATAGTACCTCGGGTTAATCATACTCATAATCATAATTTTTATTTATACCCCGCCCTCCTCAGCCAAGGCCGGGCTCAGGGTGGCTAACAAGCAATAATAAAAACAAGTTGAATGATTACAACTTAAAAACAAAATTAAAATACAACATTAAAATATTGAAACATTAAAATATTAAAATGTAGCCTCCTCGCAAGAGGAGAAGGAAAAGAAAAAAGAAAGAGAGGGAGGGAATCAAATTGGTACCACTGTACCTTTAAAAAAAGGTACCACTGTACCTTTAAAAAACAAAACTGTCTTTTAAAGCAACACATTCCTGCCCACCTCTATTGAACGTCACTGGTCACTTCACCCCATTGCTCTATAAAGGCTCATTTTAAATTATTGCTTTTAATGAATATTAAAGCTTTGTGGCAGAGTTTTTCAACCTCTTTGAGTCCATGGCTTCCTTGACCAGCTACAGTGGTACCTCGGGTTAAGAACTTAATTCGCTCCGGAGGTCCGTTCTTCACCTGAAACTGTTAGCTCCTGCCAGCCCTCCCTCTCCCAGGGGTCAAAGATCCTTTCCTTCAAAACAGTTTTCTTTCCCCCTCCACCCACAGAAGGTAGACTGGAAAGGAACGGGGTCGCTGCCTTCCTGCTGCTGATTAAGAACTTCATCCATTGTCACCCAGTCAACCAGGAGAGCCTGGTCCAATGCCAGGGGCCAGCCATCATCGGAGCGCTTCTTCAGAAGGTAAGCGATTCCATGCTGGCGCCAGACTTGCCCAGATTGATCAGGGTATCTGACTTCTCCAGGTGAAATGTGTTGGCATTTTGCATTTTGGTTAAAGGGGGAAATATGAGCTGTAATAAAAGGGAGAATTCCCTAGATGCCAGGGTCCAGGTTTGGGGCAAGTACTCTTTGGTGAGAGAATCCCAGCAGAGATTTAATATCACAAAACGTCCAGCAAAACGTAGCGTCAAAATATAGGCTGCTAGACCTTCAAATATCCCCTTCTCACCTGCTTCCAAAGTTCCCCACTTCCTTTTGCATGGAAAGAGAGCACACGTTTGTTGAGTTAAAAGTGGTTTACTTACAAACTCTTTGAAGGTCAGGTTCATGTGCTTTTCCGTACAGCAGCGAGAAAACACAGGCAATGTAATTTAGGTTCCCAAGTGGTCAGTGTATCTAAATTATTTGTATAGAAAGACAAAGATGGCTTGCTTATAAACCACAGTCTAAGCTTGGAGCGTCCAGCTTAGACTTCTATATTGTTGGATTCGCAGGGTGGAATGGAAGAACAGAGGGGGAGGGCTAAGTGAAGAACCAGGTGGGTCCTGGCTGCACCTCTCTTTGACCAGGCAGCAATGATTTATCTTTTCTGCCTTGCAGGTCTCCAGCCAGACGATGGACATGAATGTTCTGATGGCTTCTCAAATCCTCATGGAGCAAGTGGCCGCGGAAGGACACAACTTTCTGCTGCACCTCCTGTACCAGTTCCTGCTCTTTGACTTCCGAATCTGGAGCAACAGCGACTTTGCCGTCCGATTGGGTGAGCTTAGACCATCCCCTGCAGCCCCAGGGACGGACAGGTGGCATGATTGAAGCTGTGCACCTGAACTCGAGTGCTCCTGCTGGTTCGGGGCGTTGTCGCCCCAACCCAGGAGAAGGTTGCTTGTGTGGCTGTGTTAGGACAGGCTGCAGTTCAGTGGTAGAGCGCTTGATTCTCGTGCAGAAGGTGCCTGGTTCAATGCCTGGAAACACCTGGGGGAGACCCTTGCCGTGAAATTCTGGCGAACCACTACCAGCCCGTGTAGAAAATTTGAGCTTGATGCACCATTGTTCTGGCTTGGTAAACAGCAGCTTCCTATAGGGCACTGGTTCTCTTCATTGTAGTATAGGATATCATCAACATAAATTATAATAATAAAATAATAGTAATAATTTATTATTTATATCCCACCCATCTGGCTGGGTCTCCCCAGCCACTCTGGGCGGCTTCCAACAAAATATTAAAATACAATAGTCCGTTAAACATTAAAAGCTTCCCTAAACAGGGCTGCCTTCAGATGTCTTCTAAAAGTCAGATAGTTGTTTATTTCTTTGACATCTGATGGGAGGGCGTTCCACAGGGTGGGTGCCACCACCAAGAAGGCCCTCTGCGTGGTTCCCTGTAACTTGGCTTCTTGCAGGGAGGGAACCGCCAGAAGGCCCTCGGCGCTGGACCTCAGTGTCCGGGCAGAACGATGGGGGTGGAGACGCTCCTTCAGGTATACTGGACTGAGGCCACTTAGGGCTTTAAAGGTCAGCAACTCTACAATTCTATGGTTCTATCTGCTTTGGCATGCGGGAGGTCCCCGGTTCAATCCCTGACATTTCCAGGTGGAGCTGCAAGGCGGAGTCCCTGCCTGCAGCCCCAGAGAATCTCAGCTGAAGTTCAGTGTAGACAAGCCTGAGTTAGTTGGACCAGTGATCTGACGTGGCATAGGCAGCTTCCGATGTTCTTGTGGCGTGATTGAAAGTGGCCTCCATGTGGCTTGGCACCTGTAATACCAGGAAACATTTGGACAGGTGTTCCACACGCAAGGCGCTGGAAAACCTGCCAGCTTTGATCCGAGATTAGGCAGCTTGTTTCTCACCTGTGCTGCGCTCTCCTTCCTCAGATGACGCTGTGGTCTAAACCACTAAGTGTTTTGGGCTTGCCGATCAGAAGGTCGGCGGTTCGAATCCCCGCGACGGAGTGAGCTCCCGTTGCTCGGTCCCTGCTCCTGCCAACCTAGCAGTTCGAAAGCACACCAGTGCAAGTAGATAAATAGGTACCACTGCGACAGAAAAGTAAATGGCGTTTCCGTGCGCTCTGGTTTCCATCACGGTGTCCCATTGCGCCAGAAGCGGTTTAGTCCTGCTGGCCACATGTCCTGGACAAATGCCGGCTCCCTTGGCCTGAAAGTGAGATGAGCACCACTACCCCATAGCCGCCTTTGACTGGACTTAACCGTCCAGGGGTCCTTTACCTTTACCTTTCTTATTACCTTCACTTTCCACCTCCTTGCTTCATAGGTCACATCCAGTACCTGTCGAATGTAATCAAGGACCACAAGCAGAGAGTCCGTAGGAAATACGGTGTGCAGTATATCCTAGACTCCATCAGGACATATTACGGGTGAGTTCGGAGCTTCTTCTTATATTGTGAGGACAGAGGAAGGAAATACTGTTTGGGGAGCATCCTTGCTGCTGTCATTGCGTACATAAACAGTATGTACGCAAGAGTTAACTTCACTCACTTGGTGTGATTTATTGTTGACCTGCTCTTGTCAAACCCTTATATTGCAGAAAACTTTGTGGATGCAATAAAATGCAATCTATGTTGGAGAAAGTTGGCCATGTTGGGTAACTTAGTGGAGATAGCTTTGTTGTTGTTTAGTCGTTTAGTCATGTCCGACTCTTTGTGACTCCCTGGACCAGAGCACACCAGGCACTCCTGTCTTCCATTGCCTCCCACAGTTTGGTCAAACTCATGCTGGTAGCTTCGAGAACACTGTCCCACCATCTCGTCCTCTGTCGTTCCCTTCTCCTTGTGCCCTCCATCTTTCCCAGCATCAGGGTCTTTTCCAGGGAGTCTTCTCTTCTCATGAGGTGGCCAAAGTACTGGAGCCTCAGCTTCAGGATCTGTCCTTCAGTGAGCACTCAGGGCTGATTTCCTTCAGAATGGAGAGGTTGGATCTTCTTGCAGTCCATGGGACTCTCAAGAGTCTCCTCCAGCACCAGAATTCAAAAGCATCCATTCTTTGGCGATCAGCCTTCTTTATGGTCCAGCTCTCACTTCCATACATCACTACACAACCTTTAAGTGTCTGCAGAATGTCCCCTTGCTCTTCTCCAATATTTTTCTGTATTGATGGCCTATTGTTTTGAAATTTGCTGGACCATGTGGACCTCCTGGCTTGACCCAGCAAAGCAAGCCCCTCTACGTGACCCTCCCTTGCTCTCTCCCCCCCCCCAGGACTTACAAGGAGAAGCGCATCGCAACTGATGACATCAAGACGGTGCAGACGTCCCTCTTCAGCCTGATCAAGGAGTTCTTCTGCAGGAACTTCTCCACTGAGGAGATGCAGAGCACCTTGAACTACCTTGGTGCTGTAAACGATGAGCACCAGGTATGGAGGAGGGACAGGGAAAGCCAGCAATGACCTGTTAAGGAAAGGGAACCTCCCCAGGCTAGAGTATTGGAATAGGATAGAGTTTCTCACGCTGTGATCTACAAACCACCAATGGTCCACAAGGTTCATCCAGGTGGTCTGTGGTGTGTATGTGAAACTTTGAAGAGGGGAGATGGCACGTACATTTTATTTTTAATCGGCTTTTGGTTGCTTCTTTTATTTCCTATATTGTATTTTATGATTCTCAATTGCATTTCGATTGCTTCTTTTATATCCTATATTGTTTTTCAATTTGAGTCCTGTGGAACAGGAGCCTGGATAGCCCAGCTAGTTAGAGCATGGCGGTGATAACGCCACGGTTGCGGGTTTGATCCCTGTATGGGACAGCTGCATTGCAGGGGGTTGGACTAGATGATCCTCAGGGTCCCAACCCTACAATTCTACGATCTCAAATTGAAGTCCAATATATAAGAAAATGAGGAAGCAAGAACAATGCGATTTAAAACCGTGCAGCATCTAGCACAGCACTTTACGACTGCTGCAGCAGGCAGGGGGGTAACTCATTTAAGTGGTCCTCCAAGACCCTCAGCAACTGGGGTGGGGGGGAAATTTGGGAACCCCTAGAGTAGAAGATTTCAGGCCTCCAGTGCCAGTAGCATCAGCACCAGATTTCCTGGATCCCTGTCCAGCTGTGCCTTCAATAGTGTGTACTAAAGCAAAGAAGATGATAGGATGATGCAGCCGAAACTTCCTGCGTTTGCACAAATTTTAATTCCCTTTGTCTCGTAACTGGGGGGCACATCTCTGGATCTGCCAAGTTGGCCATTCTTTCTCTTCCGTGTATTGGGTGGGGGGGCTTTCTGTCGGTGCTTAAGACAAGGTTTTGGAGTCTGCGACCCTCCAGGTGATTCTGGGTTGCAATTCCCATCACCCCATACCATCTAGGGAACGGCTGACTTGGTGAACTGCTATATTAACACAATGGACATGGATGTATCACTGGTCTAAACCACTGAGCCTCTTGGGCTTGCCGATCAGAAGGTCGGCGGTTCGAATCCCCGCGACGGGATGAGCTCCCGTTGCTCTGTCCCAGCTCCTGCCAACCTAGCAGTTTGAAAGCACGCCAGTGGAAGTAGATAAATAGGTACCACTGCGGCGGGAAGGTAAACGGCGTTTCCATGTGCTCTGGTTTCCGTCACGGTGTCCCGTTGCACCAGAAGCGGTTTAGTCTTGCTGGCCACATGACCCGGAAAGCTGTCTGCGGACAAACACTGACTCCCTTGGCCTGAAAGCGAGATGAGCGCCGCAACCCCATAGTCGCCTTTGATTGGACTTAACCGTCCAGGGGTCCTTTAACCTTTTTACCTTTTACCTACATTGATATATCTAGGGACTCAGACAACAGAGGGCAGATCTAACACCCACATTGCTTTCCTCAAGTTCTTGTGATTTCGTGCAGCAACCCTGCCTTCTTGCCGACATTTCTGTATGTTGCAAGCCTCTTACCATTCTTCTGCTTTGTCCCGCAGGTCTGCGGAGTGCTGGAGGTGATCCACAGCCTTCTGAAAAGCTCCCCATCCCAGGAGCAGATTTACACGTTCCTCTTTGAGCCGGGGAACGTGGAGATCTTTTTCTCGCTACTCGTCCAGCGGAAGTTCTCGGACGAAGTGCGCGAGAGAATCTTCAAGGTGGGGACGGGCTTCCTGGGGCTCGCGTGCTCCGGGTCTCTCACCGGACTCTGATGGGGTTGGGGTTTCAGGTCCAGATGGGCCCAACCACGCGGACTGTCGTGGGCAGAAATTCCAAGTCCTAGTTCGCAGCGGGAGGCTGTCTGGTGGGGTTTGTGCGTGAGGTGCACAAACCCTGAGGGCAAGGGAACAGCCATTTCTGGAGACCCTAAACTCTTCCCTGTGCAATTTCACTATGAAATAGCGACAGAGTTTCCCTATTGCCTTCGTTATATACCTCTAGGCACCAGGTGGGCAGCTAATAATAATAATTATTATTATTATCTAATGTTTATTGGATGGATTTCCCCCCTAAATTGAGTTTTGATTTTATTGTTCTTCACATTTTATACCATATTTTATTCTGGTTTTTTGTAGCATCAATTAAATGTTTTAAATTTGTTGTTAGCCGCCCTGAGCCCTGTTTTCTGAGCCAGGAAGGGTGGGGTATACATAAAAATTTATTATTATTATTATTATTATTATTATTATTATTATTAAAGCCAGGCATTGGGCTGATTGGTAACCTGTACCCTTTTAAATATGTTTGTAAGGGGTATCTAATTGTGGGAATGTTGAGGATAGTAGGAGAGGATATATTGATTAAATATTATTCTTCCTCACTCAAGCTAGTGAGCCAGTATCCGAGCACATTCCCTTGCGCATTGCTAGAAGCAAGTTGATGGATTTGTTAGAATCGTATAAGTTGAGCGATACAGTCTCCGGCTTGTCCAGAGTGGATTGTTCCTGGTAAAAGTTCCCTCTTAAAAACCAGAATGACATGACAGTCTTCTTTTGAAAGTAAAGATATAGTTTACAGTAGAGCCAGTGTGGTGTAGTGGTTAAGAGCGGTAGACTCGTAATCTGGTGAACCGGGTTCGCGTCTCTGCTCCTCCACATGCATCTGCTGGGTGACCCAGGGCTAATCACACTTCTCTGAAGTCTCTCAGCCCCACTCACCTCACAGAGTGTTTGTTATGGGGGAGGAAGGGAAAGGAGATTGTTAGCCGCTTTGAAACTCCTTCGGGTAGGGATAAAGCGGTATATCAAATCCAAACTCTTCTTCTTCTACGTACGACTGCCTCTACTTGGACCCGATCCAAGTTGCGACCACGAGAAACCCAGAAGTAAATACAGTGGTACCTCAGGTTACAGGCGCTTCAGGTTACATACGCTTCTGGTTACAGACTCCGCTAACCCAGAAATAGTACCTCAGGTTAAGAAATTTGTTTCAGGATGAGAACAGAAATCACGTGGCAGCAGCAGCAGGAGGCCCCATTAGCTAAAGTGGTGCTTCAGGTTAAGAACAGTTTCAGATTAAGAACGGACCTCCAGAACAAATTAAGTTCTTAACCTGAGGTACCACTGTACCAGGTTTGCTGCGATTCATGCACGCTCAGAATCGGCTTCTGCCGTCTGCACATGCGCAGAAGCACACTGCCACCGAATGCAGCTGCTCGCAATGGCACTTCTTCTAGTGACCCAAATCGACTTACTGACGAACGGACCTCCGGAACTGATTATGTCCGAAAGTAGAGATTTCACTGTACTTGCATTCAGTTCACAGTAGGCTTTATCTTATAGTTACAGTTACAGTTGTAGATAATAAGAAGTCTGAGCTATGTCTTCTACCTTGCGGCTTCCATCCTCTCTGAGGATGAGCCATATGCTGCTGGCTAAGAACCCAGGGAAGAGTCCAAAAGGAAAAATGCAATAATAATAATAATAATAATAATAATAATAATAATAATAATAATAATTTATTTATTATTTATACCCCGCCCATCTCGCTGGATTTCCCCAGCCACTCTGGGCAGCTTCCAACAAAACACTAAAATACAAATAACCTATTAAACATTAAAAGCTTCCCTAAAAAGGGCTGCCTTCAGATGTCTTCTAAAAGTCTGGTAGTTGTTTTTCTCTTTGACATCTGGTGGGAGGGCGTTCCACAGGGCGGGTGCCACCACCAAGAAGGCCCTCTGCCTGGTTCCCTGTAACTTGGCTTCTCACAGCGAGGGAACCGCCAGAAGGCCCTCGGTGCTGGACCTCAGTGTCCGGGCAGAACGATGGGGGTGGAAAAGAGGAAGGTGGCTGCGTGGCTAGCCCTTTTATCGGGTCAACTAGGGTCAAGCCCATCTACCTGGCCACACACAGGGGGAGTAGGCTCCAGAGCAGGTAAGACAGGAAGTCCTCTCTGTCTGGAGCAACATTCCCTTGTGTGTCCACTCTAGGAAAACAGGAAATGTTGTATTTGACTGCTTCCATAATGATACACCCACACTTATGGTGTAGGTGCGTTTCCCATTCTCACGGGATGCTAGCTTCCTCGTCCTTTCTCCGCACAGATCCTGTACAAAATGCTGAAGTACGAGAAGATGAACGAACGGAGCAAGCAGCGCCTGAAGCTGAAGGACGTTGGTTTCCTGGGCTTCATCTCGTACCTGAACGACATCCCGGTTTCCATGCTGATCCGCTACCTTTGGGAACAAGTGATTGGACCAGGTAAGGCCCAAGGAGAGATGCGGGTGGCGCTGTGGGTTAAACCACAGAGCCTAGGACTTGCTGATCAGAAGGTCGGCGGTTCGAATCCCTGTGACGGGGTGAGCTCCCGTTGCTTGGTCCCTGCTCCTGCCAACCTAGCAGTTCGAAAGCACACCAGTGCAAGTAGATAAATAGGTACCGCTCTGGCGGGAAGGTAAACGGCATTTCCGTGCACTGCTCTGGTTCGCCAGAAGTGTATTAGTCATGCTGGCCACATGACCCAGAAGCTGTACACCGGCTGCCTCGGCCAATAAAGCGAGATGAGCGGCACGACCCCAGAGTCTGTCATGACTGGACTTAATGGTCAGGGGTCCCTTTACCTTTACCTTTAAGGTCCAAGGAAGACGGTTCAGAAACTTCACCTGGTACAAAATTCGGCAGCCAGGTTGCTCACCATTTAAGGATATTGCACCAATCCTGGTCCAACTCCACTGGCTGCCAATTAGTTTCCAAGCCATGCCAGTTTTGACCTATAAAGCCTTAAACAGCTCAGGACCTGACATCTAAAGATGTGCAATGAAGGCACCAGGCGGGCCTCCCTGGGGAGAGCAGCCCTCAAGCAGGGAGCCACCACAGATAAGGCCCTGTTCTCATGTTGCCGCTCTTCGGACCTCTCGTGGAAGAAACACACCCTTTGAGAACCACTGCCCTAGATAATCCCAGTGTCGTCGTCCCCCCAGGGGGCAGTCCTTCCCACTTTGAGAACCGTTGAGCCTAGGACCCGGGAGAGACCAGGGTTCGAATCCCCGCTCGGCCATGAAGCTCCCTGCGTGATCTAGAGCTCATTGCTCACTTTCGGTCTCACCTCGCAGGGTTGTTGCGAGGATAAAATGAGGGGGGAGGAACCATTGAGCACCCTTCTGTTTCCTTTTGCTCCAACCAAGACTGTGTTCTGCTTCCTTGCTTTCTCCCCAGACACCCCAAACTACAAGGATTTGTTGGCCGTGATCTACCTCTCGCACCGGGCAGAGCTGACCGTCAGGCTGGACATCTGCAGAGAGGTGAGGGGTGGAGCCAGGATCTTACCAGCTCCTGAGATGCTTCATCCGAGCAGGGTGAAGCAGCCCAGTGCACACGAAAAAGCATGCAAAGGAGCCTTGCGCAGAGTCAGGCCATTGGGCCTTTGGAGCCAGTGGACTCTGCTATGACTGGCAGCTGCTGGGCAGGGTCTTAGGCAAAGAACTGTCAGTGGGAGATGCCAGGGCTTGAGGCGGGAATTGTAGAGTTGGCAGAGACCATAGGGGGACACCCAGCCCTCTGCCACCATTTCCAGGTTAGAACTGAACTGTTTATTTATTTTCCGGCACCACGCATTAGTGCATAAGTGCGCGCCGGGAGAGGGACACTTGCGTTCAGAAGCATTGCTGCTTGCAACTAGGCAGAGCACAGCCATCGTGGCTAATTCTGGGAATGGAGTTGAGAGATGACCTAACTTGGGGAGAAAACAGTAAAGACCTGATGTAGAGAGCACAGCAGAGGTTATATTTTCTGAGAATCCTCCGGAAAAACAATCTCTCAAAGGACCTGCGGATGGCATTTTACCATTATACTGTGAAGAGTGTATTAACTTACGGTCTCTGTGTGTGGTTTGGGAGCTGCACGGTCAGGGAAAAAAACAATGCTGTCCAGGGTTGTAAAGACTGCGGAGAGAATAATTGGGTGCACTCTTCCCACTTTGGATCAAATCTACGCTTCCAGGTGCCATAAGAAAGCTGCAGAGATAGCGCAGGATAGTGCCCACCCTGGAAATGATCTCTTTCAGCTTCTGCCTTCTGGAAGAAAGTACAGGGTTATAAAGACTAGGACTAGCCGCCTGGGAAACAGTTTTTATCCAAATGTGTTTTTGGTTTTAAACACAGTGTAAGGTAGTCTCTAATGGGACGCGGGTGGCGCTGTGGGTAAAAGCCTCAGCGCCTAGGGCTTGCCAATCGAAAGGTCGGCGGTTCGGATCCCCGCGGCGGGGTGCGCTCCCGTTGCTCGGTCCCAGCGCCTGCCAACCTAGCAGTTCGAAAGCACCCCCGGGTGCAAGTAGATAAATAGGGACTGCTTACTGGCGGGAAGGTAAACGGCGTTTCCGTGTGCTGTGCTGGCTCGCCAGATGCAGCTTTGTCACGCTGGCCACGTGACCCGGAAGTGTCTCCGGACAGCGCTGGCCCCCGGCCTCTTGAGGGAGATGGGCGCACAACCCCAGAGTCTGTCAAGACTGGCCCGTACGGGCAGGGGTACCTTTACCTTTACCTTTTAAGGTAGTCTCTCTCCTGCCAACCTAGCAGTTTGAAAGCACGTCAAAGTGCAAGTAGATAAATAGGTACCGCTCCGGCGGGAAGGTAAACGGCGTTTCCGTGCGCTGCTCTGGTTCGCCAGAAGCGGCTTAGTCATGCTGGCCACATGACCCGGAAGCTGTACGCCGGCTCCCTCGGCCAGTAAAGCGAGATGAGCGCCGCAACCCCAGAGTCGGCCACGACTGGACCTAATGGTCAGGAGTCCCTTTACCTTTTTAAGGTAGTCTCTGTCTGAGTATATTGTATTCAGTTATGGGGTATCAGAGTTTTTAGGGGCTGACCAGGCTGAGATAGCAGGCTTGTGGGTTTTTGAACGACTGATGTATATTTTTTTCAGTTTTGTTGTTCTGTATGGGACAAAGCATCCATGACAGATGACGCGGGTGGCGCTGTGGGTAAAACCTCAGCTCCTAGGACTTGCCGATCGCATGGTCGGCGGTTCGAATCCCCGCGGCGGGGTGTGCTCCCGTTGCTCGGTCCCAGCGCCTGCCAACCTAGCAGTTCGAAAGCACCCCCGGGTGCAAGTAGATAAATAGGGACCGCTTACCAGTGGGAAGGTAAATGGCGTTCCGTGTGCTGCGCTGGCTCACCAGATGCAGCTTGTCACGCTGGCCACGTGACCCGGAAGTGTCTGCGGACAGCGCTGGCTCCCGGCCTATAGAGTGAGATGAGCGCACAACCCTAGAGTCTGTCAAGACTGGCCCGTACGGGCAGGGGTACCTTTACCTTTACCTTTTATGGGACAAGGACAATAAAGATTATCGTATTGTATCGTAATAGAAACCGATAGCCCTCTCCTCTGCGAATCTGTCTAGCGCTCTTCAAAGCAGGATTGTGAAAAGCACAGCTGTAACGCTATCGCCAAACTCCTTCACGGACGCATTTGCACCAGGCAGAAATCTAAAAAAATCTAAATGCACAGCCCCCCCCCCGCTCACACCAGGCCTGGCCTGGGACATTTCGGGTGGCAACCTCCCCTCTTGCCAGGGAAGAAGGGTCGAGGGAGGAACTGCATCAGCGACAAGGGGAAAATAAAGTGGCTGGGGAGGCCTGGCCAGATGGGTGGGGTATAAATAATAAATTGTTGTTGTTATTTTATAAAGAGCTGGAATTGGGAAAAACTTGGGAGGAGACCAGCAGCACCTCCCGAAGGGAGACCGTTCCACTGTTGAATGGCTCTTGCTATCATAAAGTTATTCCTGATGTTTAGCCGGAATCTCTTTTGTTCCTATCTTTTGGGCTTGTCCACATTTTGTCACTGTCAGAAAGTTCTTCCTGGTGTTTAGTCAGAATCTCCTTTCTTGTAACTTGAAGCCATGGGTTCGAGTCCTGCGCTCCGGAGCAGGAGAAAACAAGGCAGCGGCAGATCCAGCCTCCAAGAGACATTGTAGAAAATAATGTGGGTGTGAGCTCTAGAGATCAGGCCGACAGAGGGTGAAAGCATCGGATTACACTCACGAAAATATTCTATAGTATTTTGGGCAGATAATAATATTTTTTTTTATTTATACCCCACCCTTCCCGGTTCAAAAACCGGGCTCAGGGCGGCTAACAACAATTTTAAAACACTTAATTGTAAAAGCAGCATAAAATACAGTATAAAAACACGAATAACAATTAAATTTAAAAATTCAGAAATCAATTTAGGGGAAATAAGCATTAGATAATCCCCAGGGCTAGCTGGTTGAATTGGTCCTACTTCGGCCAGCGAGGAGGCCAGGAGAGAATTGGCTGTGGGGTCTCTGAGCAGGTAATCTTCATAAAAGGGGAGGAGGAGGGAAAAGAAGGGAAATAAAAGATCAGGCTGAATTCAAATTAAAGGCCAGGCGGAATAGCTCTGTCTTACAGGCCTGACGGAAGAGGTTCAATCCCACAGGGCCCTAGTCCCATGGGACAGAGCATTCCACCAGGTTGGAGCCATCACTGAGTAGGCCCTGGCCCTGGTGGAGGATAGTCTGACTTCCTTAGGGCCCGGGACCTCTAAACTATGGTTGTTCATGGACCTTAAGGTCCTCTGCGGGGCAGACCAGGAGAGGCGGTCCCATAAATACGAGGGCCCTGAGATAGCATTCCTTTGAGGCCAAATCTTCTGCCCTTTGTGGATCCTGCCGCTTGAGGTGGTCATCTCATGGGTAGACCGGCCCTGCCTCTCCCTCCCTCCCTCCCTCCCTCTCTCTCTCTCTCTCTCTCTCTCTCACACACACACACACTCAGCAACCCCTTACCGTATTTTTGCTCCATAAGATGCACCTAGTTTTTAGAGGAGTAAAGGGGGAAAGCCCCATTTTTGGTGGGATCAGCTCACAGTTGTGCAGCTTCTTTTGCAAAGGGGGGAAATCATGTTTTTATGGGGTTCAGCTCACAGTTCTGCAGCTTCTTTAGGAAAGGAAAGGGAGCCGTTTCTACAGTTTCCAGACAGATAATCTAACCAGCCAGTCACATGTCACTGGGGAAACAAACAGCCTCTGCCTGCAGAACATTCAACCATGTATGCCTGGGTAAGGGAACCAGCAACTGACCACACATTCACTCCATAAGACGCACAGACATTTCCCCTTACTTTTCAGGAGGAAAAAGTGTGTCTTATGGAGCGAAAAATACGGTACTTATGCCCACCAAGTTGTGCCATCTTTGGTCAAGCTCAACATCCACAACAGCTGCCAGCCCGCTTGCCCCAGCCTGGATGCCAACGGCTCCCCTTTTTCTCTTCCAGCTCTTCCGCCTGATCTACAAGTCGCAAGACCTGGCCAAGCAGACGGTCAGGCAGCTGGCCAAACTGGCCGGCTGGCAGGACACCCTCACCAAGCTCTACGTCAAGGAGTCCTACGAGTCACGCCAACACAGCCTGTCGGGCTCGGCCAACGGTGGAGGCGGCCTGGACCTCCCGAAGGCCTCGGACCAGCCGGGCGCAGAGGCCGGGAAGGAGCCCGCCAGCGCCGCGCCCCCTTCGGCCTCTGACCTCCAAGATCTGGACGTCTTCCTCCCGCTGGGATACGAGGCCTCAGACCCGGAGCTGTCGGAAGGCTTTTCGGACCACTCGGTCTCGCCCACCAGCAGCCAGAGGGGCAAGGCTTTCCCGACGTATGGCTTCAAGTCGTTCGACTCCTCCGACCTGGCCAGCCGCTCCTCCTCTTCCAACACCATCGACGCTCCCGGGGCCACGGAGGCCCCCCAAGCGGGGGACACACTCCCGGCCGACAGGGTCTACCACCCGCTGTCTCCCTTCTCCATGTCTCCCTTTGATCTCGGCCTGGACTTAGGCAGCACCAGCTCGGCCGCCACAGCCGAGAGCGGAGACCAGACGCCCGTCAGCCTGCCGGGGACCCCGTCGCCGCTGGAGAACTTTAAGCCCTTCCCGGGGACACGGGTAAGGAAGAGCTCCAGCCTCTCTAACGTGCTGGACGACACCAGCTACCAGGAGACCTTGCCCAGTGACAGCATCTCCAACACCAGCAACCCTCAGGTGAGCCTCTTTCCCCTCCATCTTCCTGTGCGAGGTGTTGAGACAGGTGTGCAAACTCCGAAATCTCCACCTAAGCATGCTCTCTTTCTAGGACATCTTTTTTAAAAATAATAATAATAATTTTTATTAAGTTTTCCATTTTAACAATCCAGTCAGATCACATTAAGTATTCCAAATTATACAAATACATATCATATAGTCCAAATTATAAATTTTTGTTGGGGCTTCCCATGCTTCAGGTTATTCTTAGATGTTATCTTTCTTCCTCTCCGTCACTCTTGGCACCTCAGTGGCTGGCTTAATTGGCAGAATAATTACCCTTTCTGCGCTTGAAGTATGTCCAAGATCTTAAATCCAATTTTTTATCTTAAGAAATGGAACTTGGTGCACACGCGGAGACAGTGTCCAGGAGATCCGAACTCCCTCAAGGGCTTTCCATGCAGTGCCCCCACCCCCTCCTTCTTTACTAACTCGGGGGTGGTTTGTTGGACACCGCAGATGAGACTGCATCTTCCCTTCCACTGGGAAGAATTTGGGAGGCTGATTACTCCCATCTCAGCCTCTAAATTACCTCGTGGGAGCTGGAGAGATGGTATTGTCGGCCATCTTCTGCGGCGCCCCTAGCGGAACTCCCTCTTTCTAGGACATCTTAGCCAACCGGGTGCTCTCCAGTGAGACAGAGAGAGACTGTGTGGAGTAGTGGTTAGAGTCCCAGACAAGGAGCTGGGACACCAGGGTTCAAATCCCCACTCAACCATAGAAACTTAGATTTGTTGAGTCGCAAGGGACCCTGCAGATCCTCTAGTCAACGGGTTGGCGAGGTTTACCTCGCCTGGGCCAGTTCACTTCCATGGAGATCACTCCGTCAGCCGGATCCCATCTGCGCAGACGTGATTTCTGGCACCACGGAAGCGAGTCCCTTTCTCCACTTTCCCCGTGCGTAATTGCACAAACTTGGACTGCTCACCGTTTTCTCTAAACCGAGAAGTCTCTGTCACAGAACTGGACTCCTTGGCAGGTTTTGAATAAACATTCACAAACTCTTTATTGGTAACATACCGATAGACAAATTGATTATCTTTACAACTCTTTGGGTTAAACCACAGAGCCTAGGACTTGCCACTCAGAAGGTTGGCGGTTCGAATCCGCGCGACGGGGTGAGCTCCCGTTGCTCGGTCTCTGCCCCTTCCAACCTAGCAGTTCGAGAGCACGTCAAAGTGCGAGTAGATAAATAGGTACCGCTCCGGTGGGAAGGTAAACGGCGTTTCCATGCACTGCTCTGGTTCGCCAGAAGCGGCTTAGTCATGCTGGCCACATGACCCGGAAGCTGTACGCCGGCTCCCTCGGCCAATCAAGCAAGATGAGCGTCGCAACCCCAGAGTCGGTCACGACTGGACCCAGACGTCAGGGGTCCCTTTACCTTTACAACATGCAGAGAATAGTATGTGCTGAGAAACCAGAGAGAGGAGCTGAGGGAAGTCTGTAGGGTGGATTCTTCTTTTTAGGGGAAGGGGGGGGGGAAAATGGGGGAATGAGGATGATGTATTTTTTATAAATTGTTATGTTGAAATTCGTAATTAAAAATATTATTATTATTTTAAAAGAGAAGTCTCTGTCACAGAAATACCTGGAAGGAATTAGCAGTTTTGGAAACAACCCAACCTTCCTTTAAATTTGCTTCACATGCCCATAGTGATATTCTTTCTAGGCAGTCTTAAGCTACTTCAATGTTGTTTTGGCTTTATTGTAATGCTTCAGTAGCTAATGAAGCACAAAAGGAAGCAAAATCTGTATCTACAAATACTCAAGCATGAAAATTCTGTTGTTTAACTCTCTGCCTGTACTGCTTTTTAAACTGATGAATGGCATACAGGCTGTAAGCTATTTTAATATGCAGAAAATCCTCTTTTCAAAACTTGAGTATTAATCAGGGTGGTGCAACTCTTTTTCTTAGTAATAATAATAATAATAATAATTAATTTATTATTTATACCCCGCCCATCTGGCAGGGTTTCCCCAGCCACTCTGGGCGGCTTCCAACAGAATATTAAAATACAATAGTCTGTTAAACATTAAAAGCTTCCCTAAACATACTTCAGGTTTGTATGTCTTCGATGTCTGATCCTAAATACAATTATCCAAAACTAAGCTAGCATTAGAAAAATCAGAAAGTGTAATTCTGTTTCTGGGAGTCTCTGAATCCCAGGAATCGAAATTTGGGTAGGACCACCGTCAGACCAATGTTAGTGTTGCTTTAGAAGTCAAAATACCAAACGATCTGTTTCTAGCATAATAAAAAACACATGGCTTATTTGTGATATGAAGTGCGTATGAGTTAAATGAGATTCATCCTTCTCTTGCAAGAATATATTATTTCTCTGGTGCTAGAATGGCTTTACTTTGAATCTTTGCATTCTTTTCTTTGCGCAAAGGTGAGCAGCAAAGACTCATCCGTAATGTGACAAAATAACTCCTCCCCCCAATAAAAAATTAAAAATAAACTGAGAAGTCTTGAACGCGGCAGCTTTTCCTCGTAGGGGAGGCTATACACCTCCTTAGTCCCATTGGCTGCTCTTTTCTGAACCTTTCCCAAGCCTGCAGGATTCCTTTTGGGGTGAACTCACCTGTTGCTTCCTCCCTCCGCAGCAGACACCTGAGGAAGAACTGTGCAACCTGCTCACCAACATCGTCTTCTCGGTCACCTGGCGAGGGGTGGAGGGCTGGGACGACGCGGCCTGGAAAGAGCGCGGGCAGGTCTTCTCGGTCCTCACCAAGCTGGGCTCGGCCTGCGAGTTGGTGCGCCAGCCGGACGAGATCAAGCGCAGGTAAGGCCTGGCATTTGAGGTGGGCAGAGTGTAACCTGTGGATCCGATCCAGGGATAAGACTCTTGTTGACTGCCCTGCGCTGAACCCAGAAATTCTCCCTTTTCTGGGTGCCTTTGGAAGAAAGTATGCGTTCTGTTTTCCAAAAGTCAGATGGTGTTTATTTCCTTGACATCTGGTGGGAGGGCGTTCCACAGGGCGGGCGTCACCACCGAGAAGGCCCTCTGCCTGGTTCCCTGCAATCTCGCTTCTCGCAATGAGGGAACCACCAAAAGGCCCTTGGCGCTGGACCTCAGTGTCCGGGCTGAACAATGGGGATGGAGACGCTCCTTCAGGTATACTGGGCCAAGGTAGTTTAGGGCTCGAAAGGTCAGCACCAACACTTTGAATTGTGCTTGGAAATGTACTTGGAGCCAATGTAGGTCTTTCAGGACCGATGTTATATGGTCTTGGCAGATGCTCCCATTCACCAGTCTAGCTGCCGCTTTCTGGATTAGTTGTAGTTTCCGGATCACCTTCAAAGGTGGCCCTTCTTCTTCTTCCTCTTCTTCTTCTTCTTCTTCTTCTTCTTCTTCTTCTTCTTCTTCTTCTTCTCCTTCTTTTATTTATACCCCACCCATCTGGCTGGGTTTCCCCAGCCACTCTGGGCAGCTTCCAGCAAAATAATAAAATACAGTACAGTGGTACCTCAGGTTACGTATGCTTCAGGTTACATACACTTCAGGTTACAGACTCCGCTAACCCAGAAATAGTGCTTCAGGTTAAGAACTTTGCTTCAGGATGAGAACAGAAATTGTGCTCCGGCAGCGCGGCAGCAGCGGGAGGCCCCATTAGCTAAAGTGGTGCTTCAGGTTAAGAACAGTTTCAGGTTAAGAACGGACCTCCAGAACAAATTAAGTACTTAACTCGAAGTACCACTGTAATTCATCAAATATTAAAAGCTTCCCTAAACAGGGCTGCCTTCAGTTGTCTTCTAAAAGTCTGGTAGTTGTTGTTCTCTTTGACATCTGGTGGGAGGGCGTTCCACAGGGCGGGTGCCACCACCGAGAAGGCCCTCTGCCTGGTTCCCTGTAACCTCACTTCTCACAATGAGGGAACCGCCAGAAGGCCCTCTGAGCTGGACCTCAGTGTCCGGGCAGAACGATGGGGGTGGAGATGCTCCTTCAGGTCTACTGGACCGAGGCCGTTTAGGGCTTTCAAGGTCAGCACTGCCTCACCTCTCTTTCTCTCCCAGCCTCCTGGAGATGATGATGGAGTCGGCGCTGACGGACATCAAGGAGGCCACCCTTGCCATGCTGCCCAGCCTCACGCAGAACGCTCTCAAGCTGCTTCGGCTCCTCCAGGACTTCCTGTTCTCTGAGGGCCACAGCAACCAGGCCTTGTGGAGCGAGAAGGTTGGTGGAAGCTTTCTAGCTGGATGCAGGGGCCTAAATTATCAGTTCTTCTCCTCTGCAACGGCAACATGGATCTGTGCACCTTCAGCGCTGCTCCAAGTCTCATTGCTTGGGGAAAACCCGGGGGGGGGACTTGGGCAGCTGCGCGGAGGCAGGGGGGGACCTTCAGTCTCTGCCACAGCTTCATAGGGGCAAGACCGACCGGAGATGGTTTGCTGTGCTCATTAGGCCTGATAGATCATTCTTTGTCTAATAAAGAGTTAACTCCAGCCTGCTCAGTGTGATTTCCTGCTGGCTCACTCCTGACCCTAGGTGGTTTCTGAATTCTCCTCCAGGGAGCATAAGAGGTCGGTGTGGCGATCACACAGGGTCCACGGAGGTTTCACCGTCTATTGATCCCTGTGCCACCGCTTTATTTCTCGCCACCCAGACCCTACCTGGGACAATACTGAGTCCAGTCAGGGTTAAACTGGAACATAAACTTCTGTTTATTTATTGCAGTTTAACGAGCACGTGGTTTCCTAAACGGTATCGGTCAATTACAATCATGGGGTGCCTATCCAGACCTATAACTTCCGCTACCTGCTCTCGCTCACTAAACCACCTCTCAGATATTTACTCCTCTTCCTAGCTCTTAACTGTTCCTGACTCAACTTATTCGCTACACTAAAGCACGTCAAAGTACAAGTAGATAAATAGGTACCGCTCTGACGGGAAGGTAAACGGCGTTTCTGTGCACTGCTCTGGTTCGCCAGAAACGGCTTCGTCATGCTGGCCACATGACCCGGAAGCTGTACGCCGGCTCCCTCGGCCAGTAAAGCGAGATGAGCACTGCAACTCCAGAGTCGGTCACAACTGGACCTAATGGTCAGGGCTCCCTTTACCTTTACCTTTATGTTCATAGATTAGGGATGCGGGTGGCGCTGTGGATTAAACAACAGAGCCTAGGGCTTGCATATCAGAAGGTCGACGGTTCGAATCCCCGCAATGGGGTGAGCTCCCGTTGCTCGGTCCCTGCTCCTGCCAAGCTAGCAGTTCGAAAGCACGTCAAAGTGCAAGTAGATAAATAGGTACAGCTGCGACAGGAAGGTAAACGGCGTTTCCGTGCGCTGCTCTGGTTTGCCAGAAGCGGCTTAGTCCTGCTGGCCACATGACCCAGAAGCTGTACGCCGGCTCCCTCGGCCAGTAAAGCGAGATGCGCGCCGCAACCCCAGAGTCAGCCATGACTGGACCTAATGGTCAGGGGTCCCTTTACCTTTACTTAACTCAACCTCCCCACAAACTCTATCCCAATTTACTCTCACTCCAACGAACTCCTCCCAGAGCTGTTTTTATAGTCCCTCTGACTCCACCCCCTGGGTCCTGATTGGGTAACCTGTTTAACTATTTCACCTCCAGCACTCTCCTATGTTAACATCACAGTCAGCCGTCCTTCTGCTTCTCTCTTCCTTGGCTCCAGGTTTATGAGGGGGTCAACAGCCTGCTGGACAAACTGGGGGTCTGGCACCACTTGGCCAACGGCACCTCCGACTTGAAGGAGATGGCGCAGATCGGCTTGCGGGTGCTCATCGGATATATCTCACTGGAGGACTTACAAGTAAGTTGCCCAGCTAACTTGAGGGGCCCATCCTCCTTCTTCCAGTTCCTGGTGATTCTGGGCTGCTTTTGCAACATGTGCAAAAGATCTCCCCCAGGTTTGCTATGTTTTTTTCTTTTTTAAAATAAATTTTTATTAATTTTCCAATTTTATAACAAACGTATCAACAAATAAGAAAAACATAAGACTACCAAAAAACAGACAAACAAACATTTATCCTGACTTAAATAATCCCACTTCTTTTGTTATCATTGTTAAATTACTTCCTCGAATCCCCCTGACCGAGTTTCCATATTTTCCATCATTGTAGCAGTTTTCCAAAACTATTTTCGCATAAAGTTACCAGATCAATTATCATCTTTCTTTCTTTTCATTTTGACTTTTATCCATAATGCTCTACAATATTACATATTTAAATCCTAGGCCCATCTGTTACTCACAAGTAATTCTATTTAAGTTATCTTAGCATGTTTAACTAAGTAATCTTTAAACTTCTTCAATTCCTCTTGGTACTCTTCCTCCTTCTGGTCGCGGACTCTTCTGGCCAGGTCGTCCAGCTCCGAAAAGTCCATCATCTTCATCTGCCATTCCTCCACTGTTGGTACATCTTGTGATTCCCAATTTTTGGCCAACAAAATTCTAGCTGCAGTTGTGGCATACAAAAACAATCTAACATCTTTCTTGGGCAATTCCAAACCTGTTATTCCACGTAGAAAGGCTTCTGGTTTCTTAATAAATGTATATTTCAACATTTTTATCAATTCATTATAAATCTTTTCCCAGAAGTCTTTCAGGTTTGCTATGTTTTTTTCTGCGCAAGGGGAGCTATTTTTTCTTTTTCTTTTTTCCCCCTTTGATTTTAAAAAGTATAAACATGAGATGGACAACCATTCACGATCCAAATATCGAAATTACTCTGAATCTCCTTACTTACCCCTATCCCTTCCATGGGTCCTAGTTGTAGTATTTACAACTGCATATCAATACATATCCAAATTTTTATACTTCTAAATTATCCGTACTTTCTGCTACTTTACGAGTGTGATTAAAATCCTGCCAATGTTCTGACCTGCTTGCGATGGTCTCGTGGATAAATTATAAACTTTCCCCGTTCTTTTTGAAAGTTATTGTCTTCTTGATTTCTGAGCTTCCCAGTTAATTTTGCCATTTCGGCATCGTCCATCGTCTTGATTTGCCATTCTTCTCTGGCCGGGGTTACCTCTTCCTTCCGTCTCTGGGCTAGTAGCATCCGTGCGGCTGTTGTAGCGCACATAAACAATCTTTTCTGGTCCTTTGGTTTTGGGGGGGATTACTGGGTTGTTGTTTTTATTTTGATGATGTATTTTGTGGTTTTATATTTTGATTTTATTCCGTGAACTGCCCTGAGACCTCCGAGTATGGGGCGGTACAGTGGTACCGCTTCAGGTTACAGACTCCGTTAACCCAGACATAGTACCTCGGGTTAAGAACTTTGCTTCAGGATGAGAACAGAAATTGCACAGCGGCAGGAGGCCCCATTAGCTAAAGTGGTGCTTCAGGTTAAGAACAGTTTCAGGTTAAGAACAGACCTCCAGAATGAATTAAGTTCTTAACCCGAGGTACCACTGTATATAAATTCAATGAATGAATGAATGGCTGGTTCTTCTGTTCCTTCCCGCCTTCAACCGCTCCTCTCCTCCCTCTCCAGCTGCAATCCATGGCCTACGTGAAGCTCCACAGCCTTCTGCAAACGGC
This sequence comes from Podarcis raffonei, assembly GCF_027172205.1. Classification (NCBI taxonomy): domain Eukaryota; kingdom Metazoa; phylum Chordata; class Lepidosauria; order Squamata; family Lacertidae; genus Podarcis; species Podarcis raffonei. The sequence continues at coordinate 4,509,037 of NC_070613.1, read as the reverse complement.
CTCGGCCCCCAAGAAGGATGAGGCCTGCTACGTCCTGGGCAAACTGGAGACCCCCCTGCGCCACTCGCTGCACACCAAGTCGGAGACCTTCTCCTGGCTGGTGCCCATCATCCGCACTTTGATGGACAAGTGCTACGACACCCTGCGGCTGCAGCACTTCCTCCCCTCCCTGCCCCCCACCAACGGCAGCCCCACTTTCTACGAGGACTTCCAGGAGTTTTGCACCACCCCGGAGTGGATCGCCTTCATCGAGAAGCACGTAAGTGATTGACTTCCATCGCTTACACCGCACTTCCTATATACACCGTATTTTTCGCTCTATAGGATGCACCGGACCATAGGACGCACCTGGTTTTAGAGGGGGAGAACAAGGAAAAAAAATTCTCCCCCTCTCTGCTCAGCGCCCCTTCAGCGAAGCCGCAGGACAAACGGAGCCCCTTCCAGTTCTCCTCCCGCTTCACTGAAGGGGCGCTGCGCAGCTCTCCCTCTCTGCTGAAGCCAGGAGAGTCTTGCCCTCCCGGCTTCAGCAAAAGGAACCCCAAGCCTTCGGAGCGCAGCGGGAACTCGCGCTGCACTCCGGAGGCTTCAGGCGGCTGGCTATCCCTGAAGCCTGGAGAGCGAGAGGGGTCGTTGCGCACCGACCCCTCTCGCTCTCCAGGCTTCAACAAAAGCAGCTTGAAGCCTCCGGAGCACGGGGGAGAGCTCCCACTGCGCTTCGGAGGCTTCGTGTTGGCTAGTGCCAGTGCGGTGTAGTGGTTAAGAGCGGTAGTCTCCTAATCTGGGGAACCGGGTTCGCGTCTCCGCTCCTCCACATGCAGCTGCTGGGTGACCTTGGGCCAGTCACACTTCTCTGAAGTCTCTCAGCCCCACTCACCTCACAGAGTGTTTGTTGTGGGGGAGGAAGGGAAAGGAGATTGTTAGCCGCTTTGAGACTCCTTAAAGGGAGTGAAAGGCGGGATATCAAATCCAAACTCTTCTTCTTCTTCTTCTATCGCTGAAGCCAAGGAGCCTGCGTTCGCTCCATAGGACGCACACACATTTCCCCTTAATTTTTGGAGGGGGAAAAGTGCGTCCTATACAGCGAAAAACACGGTACATTTTAAGCAAGATTGTATCTGTTATTCCATATTTTCATACTGAAATATTTGTAGAATAAATTTGGAAGAAATTCTTCCAACTTTTCTTCTTCTTTCTCTCTATTTCTTCTTCTTCCTTTTTCTTTTCTTCTCTTTTTTCTAAAAATTATTTTTACATTTTATTAGATGCTACCAAAAAAATGAAAAGGGAAAAAAAAGAAATAGAAACAATACACAACCATACATAAAAACATTTATCTACACAGTTTTCCAGAATGCAGACTAGGAAAGAAGAAAGACAAAAAATAAAAGAAACAAGAAAAAAAAAGAAGAAAAATACTTTTCATAATAATTCCAAATTCATACTTCAAACATTACAATATATAAATCCTAGTTAAAATATTATATTTGACCCGCTGCCTCTGACCCAGTGGATGCAGAGGTTTTTTTTATAAAACAACAGCTCTTGATGGATCTTCCCCGGTGGGGTCTCCTCCACAGGTGCAGCCCACCATGGCCCAGTTTGAAGTGGACACATTCGCCAAGAGTCACGACCACATGTCGAACTTCTGGAACTCCTGCTACGATGCCTTGATGAGCAGCTCCCAGACGAGGGAGAAGGAGAAAGCAGAGAGCAGGAGGAGGTTCCAGGTAGGCAGCAAAGGGCAGGTACCCTGCGCTACAACGCCCACAGCTGGGTTGAAATTGAAATTGAAATACCTTATTGTCACTTGTATACAGTGAGATTACACGAGCACCCCCCGCTCAGCTCTCTTAGTCTTAATTCCCCTCGTTTACTGACGCACACCCACCAGACCCGAAAGCCAGTTGCCCTGTTGTTATCTTTTCACTCAGCAGCCTAACAGCCCACGGATAGAAGCTGTTCTTTACCCTGTTGGTGCGACTAATCCTGCTTCTATATCTTCTGCCCAAGTGCAGGAGATCAAGAAAGTGCCGGCCAGGGTGGGAATAATCAGCTGAGCTGATAAAAAGGTAGTTGAAAAAATATATACAGTGGTACCTCTGGATGCGAACGGGATCCGTTCCGGAGCCCCGTTCGCATCCTGAAGTGAATGTAAGATGCATCTGCGTGTGCGTGGGTCGCGTTTCGTCGCTTCCGTGCATGCGCGTGATGTCATTTTGAGCGTCTGCGCATGCGCGAGCAGCGAAACCCGGAAGTAATGCGTTCCGTTACTTCCGGGTCCCCGCGGAGCACAACCTGAAAATATTTAAGCTGAAGTGTATTCATCCCGAAGTATGGCTGTAGTAACAAAGCTGTATTCGGTGGATGAAAGTATATGGTGTTTGACATGAATGGGAATCCCGGACCCAGGGACAAAAAGTAACCAAGTCTTAATATCGAGATGTTAATGTTGAGAAGCAGGACTAAGATGTCTTTAGGGAAGTTTTTAATGTCTGATGCTGTATTGTTTTTAATATTCAGTTGGAAGCCGCCCAGAGTGGCTGGGGAAACCCAGCCAGATGGGCGGGGTATAAATAATAAATTATTATTATTATTATTATTATTATTATTATTATTATTATTATTATTATTATGTGGAGATAGTGGAGATATGCTCCAGAGATCCAGACCGTGGGGAGCCCCAAGAAATTAATAGATATAATTTGGACTATAATTTGATCTTTTTTATTTTAGTTTTTTTAGTTTTCCAAGTGGAGTATTATGATTGGATATTTAATTGGATTTTTTTATTGGAAAATCAATAAAAATGGGCACCACAGTTCAAGAAGGACACTGACAAACTGGAACGTGTCCAGAGGAGGGCAACCAAAATGGTCAAAGGCCTGGAAACGATGCCTTATGAGGAACAGCTAAGGGAGCTGGGCATGTTTAGCCTGGAGAAGAGGAGGTTAAGGGGTGATATGATAGCCATGTTCCAATATATAAAAGGATGTCATATAGAGGAGGGAGAAAGGTTGTTTTCTGCTGCTCCAGAGAAGCGGACACGGAGCAATGGTTCCAAACTACAAGAAAGAAGATTCCACCTAAACATTAGGAAGAACTTCCTGACAGTAAGAGCTGTTCGACAGTGGAATTTGCTGCCAAGGAGTGTGGTGGAGTCTCCTTCTTTGGAGGTCTTTAAGCAGAGGCTTGACAACCATATGTCAGGAGTGCTCTGATGGTGTTTCCTGCTTGGCAGGGGGTTGGACTCGATGGCCCTTGTGGTCTATTCCAACTCTATGATTCTATGAATTTCTATGAATTCTAAAAAAACAACAAAACTAGCAGTCGCACCCTTGAAAATATCCCGGCATCAGTTGATAGTTTCTCTCTCCCTTTCTGCTTCCATGGATGAACCGCGCCTTCCTCTTGCTCCACCCGCAGCAGGGACCCCCTTTCAGCCGAGGGGACCCCTGCCCCATTCCCCTTCCCTTCATCACCCTCTTCCCCTTTTCTCCCCCTCTCGCTCCCTCGCCCTTGGTTTTCCCCTTTTGCCAGGAGTTGATCTTGGAGCCGGTGATGAAGAAGGCCAAACACGAGAACATCCGCCACACCAATATGCTGAAGCAACTCAACAACCACCAGAACACCGTCCTGAAGCAATGGAAGGCCTTGAGGAGACTGCTCACCTCCCAGCGCTCTGCCTGGGCCGATCGGTAGGGCTCTTCTCATTCGTCCGCTGGTCTCCAGCCGCCTTGACCGGCGGCCGGACGGGGCAGGTGACCTTAGAAAAGCTGTGCTTCCGCTTCTGTGTAAGCTATTGAGGTTGAATCCTGACAAGTCAGAAGTACTGTCCTTGGGGGACGGGGGGTGGGCGGGTGTGGAGGACTCCCTGGTCCTGAATGGGGTAACTGTGCCCCTGAAGGACCAGGTGCGCAGCCTGGGAGTCATTTTGGACTCGCAGCTGTCCATGGAGGCGCAGGTCAGTTCTGTGTCCAGGGCAGCTGTTTACCAGCTCCATCTGGTACGCAGGATGAGGCCCTCCCTGTCTGCAGACTGTCTCGCCAGAGTGGTGCATGCTCTGGTTGTCTCCTGCTTGGATTACTGCAGTGCTGCCGGAGACCCATTGCTAGGCTAAACTGGCTGTTCTGGTTTACCTAGATAGGCTTCCTCTGGCATAAAGTACCGTATTTATTGCTCTATAAGACTCACTTTTCCCATCCTAAAAAGTAAGGGGAAATGTGTGTGCGTCTTATGGAGCGAATGCAGGCTGCACAGCTATCCCAGAAGCCAGAACAGCAAGAGGGATTGCTGCTTTCACTGCGCAGCAATCCCTCTTGCTGTTCTGGCTTCTGAGATTCTGAATATTTTTTTCTTGTTTTCCTCTTCCAAAAACTAGGTGCATCTTATGGTCTGATGCGTCTTATAGAGCGAAAAATACGGTAGCTATTTATGACTCTAGATTTGAAGGATTACCTGTATAGGGAAGCTTTTAGTCGTACCCTTGGTTGTCAAACGCCCTGGAACTCGGGACATTTTGGCTCCCGAACGATTGAAACCCGGAAGCGACTGTTCCGGTTTTCAAATGTTCTTTTGGAAGCCAAACATCCGTCGGGGCTTCCGATTGGCTGCTGGAGCTTCCTGCAGCCAATCAGAAGCCGCGCTTTGGAAGTCGAACAGACTTCTGGAACGGATTCTGTTCGACTTACAAGGTATAACTGTATAATGTTTTATTATGTTTTTATATACACAACACAATAGATAAACTTTATTCGCATTAGCCAACAGCCACAGCAACATAAAACAAGCAATATATACAAATACAATATATACAAATTTTAAAAAGACAGCAGTGGGTAAAAAGGGCAATCAAATGACCAAGATTATCATTCAGATAGTGGCCCTTAATCTCATTGCACCCTCGATAAACCTAGCAACCTTTGCTGTCGTCTGATCATTAAGAACAATGTGGCCGCAGATGGGCGGCCTGGGATGGTAAGTAAGAGTGGAGTAACGATCTCATTCCTCAGGTCTTTATAAAGGGGATAGGACAGGAGAACATGAGCCACTTTTTCCAGATTGCCATCTCCACAGGGGCAGAGTCGTTTCTCAGTTGGAATCTTTGGGTATCTGCCCTCAAGTACGGCAGAGGGCATCACATATAATCTGGCCAGTGTGAGGGCTGTTTTTATATATGTTGGAAGCCTCCCAGAGTGGCTGGGGCAACCCAGTCAAATGGGCAGCGTATTATGATGATGATGATGATGATGATGATGATGATGATGATGAAATGGCCTCGGCCTTATCCTTCCTGTTAATACCCAGGTTGCTGGAGGAGGGGACCTTACTGACACTCTCTCTCTCTCTCTCTCTCTCTCTCTCTCTCTCCAGAAATCCTCCCGAGATCCACTGGAAGTTGTCATGCGCCGAGACCTACTCTCGAATGAGGCTTAAGCTGGTACCCAACTACAACTTTGACCGTCACACGGAGGCCAGTGCTCTACGTGACAACCAGGGTGAGGAGGAGCGTCCCTGGGAGTAAACAGGAAGCTTTGGGTGACGGCCCATCGCGCGGCCCCATTTCTGTGAGCCAGCATCGGTGTGGCCGACTAGGGACCAGGGTTCAAGGGTTGCTCCCTGGCTAAGCTTGGGCCAGGCGCCGGTTCTCAGTCTTGACTACTTCGCAAGGTTCTTTGTGGGATAAATACAGGGAGAATAACCCCAGACCCCTGCCTTGAGGGGGAAAGGTGGAATATAAATGCTGCAGTGAAAAATCACCCTCTTCCGGCATTGGACTAGAGGACCTTTCCATCTCTGCACTTTTTTATTATATTTTTTATTTTTCAAAGCAAATTTACAACTAAAATAACAAACATTGAATCCAAAATAAAACAGTACAAGAAGACAAACAAGAAAAACAAACACAAGAGGAAAAAACAAACAAAACAAAACAAAAACACATCTATAAGTAAAACCATATTGACTTCCTTCCTTTGTTCTAAGACCTCGAAATTTTTACTCTTTCTAAATTGATGTGTCTAATGTAGATTTTAAAGGTAAAGGGACCCCTGACCATTAGGTCCAGTCGTGACTGACTCTGGGGTTGCGGTGCTCATCTCGCTTTATTGGCCAAGGGAGCCGGCGTACAACTTCCGGGTCATGTGGCCAGCATGACTAAGCCGCTTCTGGCGAACCAGAGCAGCACACGGAAACGCCATTTACCTTCCCGCCGGAGCGGTACCTATTTATCTACTTGCACTTTGACGTGCTTTCGAACTGCTAGGTTGGCAGGAGCAGGGACCGAGCAACGGGAGCTCACCCCGTCGCGGGGATTCGAACCGCCGACCTTCTGATCGGCAAGTCCTAGGCTCTGTGGTTTAACCCACAGTACCACCCGCGTCCCTTCATTCGTTACATACCGATAGGCTTACTCCAGAACAATGTTTTTTCATATACTCTTTAGCACATCCACATTCTTCCAATAATTTTTTGTCTGGTAAGACGCACAGCATTCATAAGGGGGCAATCGGTCCATCTCTGCAGTTCTGTGACTCTTATCATTTGTTAATTGTCCCTCGGGCATTCAACCCCCTGTCCCAGTGCGGCCGTGAGGTCAGGGTCCTGATCCAAGCATTCGTTTCCTCTGCCTTCCAGGGGCTGATTATTTGCACAACCCGGCAGAGCCGATCCCCTTAGCCGTCGCCAAGGAGGCAAAGGTCAGCGAGATGCAGGATGACCAGCTGGCGGAAGAAGACCTCTCCTTCCTGGATAACCTGTAAGTTCTCTTCCGGGCAACCCTGTGATAGATCAAATCCAATGGGGCGGCTAGCACAGCACAGAGTTAAACTCTGGAACTCACTTCTGCATGGGGCACCAAACTGGGTGCCTTTAAAAGAGAGTTAGAAAAATGCAACGTGTGCTGCCGATAGAAGTAGTACGACTCATGCAACACGTTGGCGACTGTGCTGGTCCCAGGGGGAGGTTACCGTGAGGCGTGGTCAGAGTCCGGTCCTGGGTCGAGGGTCTGGAGACTGTCCACCAAGGGCGAAGCGGGGTCCAAAGCAAGAAGCCGGGCGTAATCGTGAACTCCGGAAAAACAGGTCTGGGTGCTGGCAGAAACAGGTTTCCAACATCGTTGCTCCCGCAACCTGGGACTGGGCTGGCTGGCCTTTATCTCCTCTGAGGCATAGGGCGACCCCGGTCCACAGGTGACTCGCCTCTCCTGGCCTGGAGGCAAGCACTCCTCCTGCGGGAACTTAGTTCCCTCCGCCTCTCTGCCCTGAGCCTCTGCAGCTCAGGAGAGGCTGGAGGGTTACTGGACCCAGAGGCAACCTCACCTTCCCCTGACAGGGCTGGGAGAGGAGCACCTGCAGGCAATGGGTCCTCCATCACCTCTGGAGCCAGAGCGGATTCAGCTGGTGTCTGCTCCTGAGGATGCGGCACAGGTGAGGGCTCTTCAGATTCAAGCCCCTGCCCCGGCTCAGCCGGCCCTGGAGGCGGGGACTCCTGTGCAGGCTGGGATTCCTCCAGTTCAGCCTCTGAATCAGATTCCCAGGCCGTCACAGCGACTAATATGCACACAATAATTACCAGAATAATTACCGTATTTTTCGCACCATAGGGCGCACTGGACCATAGGGCGCACCCAGTTTTTAGGGGGGGAAATCAAGAAAAAAATCTTTTTTCCCCCAGCCCCAAAGAGCAGCGTACAGGCTGCGCACAACCTCTCCCTGCCGGAGGGGTTGCGCGCAGCTATGGAGCAAGCCAAGGAAGGGGGCGGGATGGATCCTGCTCGCTGTTTAGGCTTCCCCTTTAGCCCCACGCAGCCTCCCCCTCCCGGGAGAGGCTGCGTGGGGCTAAAGAATCCATAGCCCCGTGCAGCCTCTCCTTGCCGGAGATTCCCTTACCTCTCGCAAAAGCCCGCAGAAGCCGCGCAACTCCTTTAAAGAGATCGCGGCTTCTCCTGGCTTTTCTGGGAGGTGGGGGAGTTCCCCCACCTCCCGCAAAACCGGCAGAAGCCGCACACACTTTAAAAGGGCTGCACGGCTTCTTCTGGCTTTTCTGGAAGGTGGGAGAAGGGACTGATGCGGCCAGTCAGTCCCTTCTCCCTCCTGTGGAAAAGCCCGCAAGAGCGCACGGAGCTTGTGTGCGGCTCTTGGGGGCTTTTCCCGCCTGCCTCCCCCTGCATTCACTCCATAGGACGCACACACATTTTCCCTTGCTTTTTAGGAGGGAAAGAGTGTGTCCTATGGTGCGAAAAATACGGTATACGTTCTTTATCAGTCTTCTGAGAAAAATACAAAACCTTGTGCAAAGCCCACAGAGACTTGCGAACTACCCAACCTGAGATGAACTTGTAATGTCTGGTTTCAATGGATTTTTCAAATGCTCAACTCAGTCTTTTGTTTTCTTTATCTTTTGAGATACCAACAAAAGGTAAGGTCGGTGTTGTTCACAATACCGAGAGATGCTAGTGAAGTCGTAGATGGATGTTAGTGAAGTTGTGGACAGGGTGCCAGCGTTTTGCACCTGTTTCTCCCTGGCAGTCCAAGTAATCAAGAGGCTGATGTTTGCCCCCGAGGGGGACCTTTAACTGGGGCTTGCAGGTAGCCCACTCCCAAGGTAGTTTTCCGGGCTTCTTCAGTAGTCTAATCTCAAAGCCTTGATACTATTTCTTGGCTATTTCTTGGCTTAAGCTTAAGAGACTGATTTGCTAAAGAAATAGTATTCTCTATGAAATTGAATATCAATACATTGGTACCTCTGGTTATGTACTTAATTCGTTCCGGAGGTCCGTTCTTAACCTGAAACTGTTCTTAACCTGAAGCACCACTATAGCTAATGGGGCCTCCTGCTGCCGCCGTGCCACCGGAGCACGATTTCTGTTCTCATCCTGAAGCAAAGTTCTTAACCTGAGGTAATATTTCTGGGTTAGCGGAGTCTGTAACCTGAAGCGTCTGTAACCTTAAGTGTCTGTAACCTAAGGTACCACTGTATAGCTAGAATGTAACCTACTGTACTATACCCCGATGGGGCCCTTTTACTGTGGTTTGCAGGTAGCTGTGATGAAGGATGGTTAATAAACTTAATAAATAATAATAATACACTGGTAGCTTGGTTCGCAAACTTAATATGTTCCGGAAGTCCGTTCCAAAACTGAAGCGTTCCAAAACCAAGGCGCGCTTTTCCATGGAAAGTAATGCAAAATGGATTAATCTGTTCCAGACTTTTAAAAACAACCCCTAAAACAGCAATTTCACATGGATTTTCCTATCTAACGAGACCATGGAATCCATAAAAGGAAAGCAATAAACAATGTACTGCAGTTACACAATCAATCAAGCTGAACTGGGTTCCACACAGTCACAAAAAACAAAAGCAAAAGAACCACAAAAACAAAAATGCAAAATGCATAGCAAAAACAGACAGACCTCAGCATAACACTCAAAACAAAAGTGTGGCACTCAAATCGGAAGCGTAACACTCAAAATGGAGCACGTTTGGCTTCCGAAAAAAGTTCGCAAACCGGAACACTTACTTCTGGGTTTGCAGTGTTTGGGTTCCAAGTTGTTTGAGTACCAAGGTGTTTGAGAACCAAGCTACCACTGTAATAATAATAATAATCCAGGTGGCCTTCCAATGAGGTATAAAGGAACACCAAGCGTTACCTACCAATCCTTCGTCCATCCCTTCCAGGGTGGAGCCCAAAGAACAAAGTCAGAGGGAGAAGCTAGTGATCTCTGAGGACTGCGAGCTGATCACCATTGTGGCCGTGATCCCGGGGCGGCTAGAAGTCACCACTCAGCACATCTACTTTTACGACAGCAGCTGTGAGAAGGATGAGACCGAGGAAGGTAAGGGCTGGGTGTGTGGGGTGGCTCTGATCCCAGGAAGCACTTCCAGCTACCCAGGTCTAGAGGCCAGAGTTCATGGCCTCTCAAAAAAAGAAACAGGAATACCTCGGGTTAAGAACTTAATTCGTTCTGGAGGTCTGTTCTTAACCTGAAACTGTTCTTAACCTGAAGCACAACTTTAGCTAATGGGGCCTCCTGCTGCCACTGCGCCACCGCTGCACGATTTCTGTTTTCATCCTGAAGCAAAGTTCTTAACCCGAGGTACTATTTTTGGGTTAGCGGAGTCTGTAACCTGAAGCGTCTGTAACCCAAGGTACTGCTGTATCTCCCTTTTGTTTCTGAGCCCTGCCAGCTGCCATTGAACTTGATTTCACTGTCATGGAATTCTACTTAGTTTTGATCCAGAGCAGACTCCAACGTATAGCTAGCAGAGTAAAAACTTAAACATGTTGCAGGATTCCCAAAATAGACGAGAGGCAATGAATATTTCATCCAGAAGAGCTTTACTGCTACTGAAGGCAGATGAACAGAATGGTCACAAATCCAATACATTCAGGATTGGCCCTGTCCATAAGAAATCCAGTTGCAGCAGACTTAACTTAAACTTACAATAAAGGTAAAGGGACCCCTGACCATTAGGTCCATTTGTGGCCAACTCTGGGGTTGCAGTGCTCCTCTCGCTTTATTGGCCGAGAGAGCCGGCGTGCAGCTTCTGGGTCATGTGGCCAGCATGACTAAGCCTCTTCTGGCGAACCAGAGCAGCGCACGGAAACACCGTTTACCTTCCCGCTGGAGCGATACCTATTTATCTACTTGCACTTTGACGTGCTTTCGAACTGCTAGGTGGGCAGGAGCAGGGACCGAGCAACGGGAGCTCACCCCGTCGTGGGGATTTGAACCGCCGACCTTCTGATCAGCAAGTCCCAGCCTCTGTGGTTTAACCCACAGCGCCACCCGTGTCCCCTGAAACTTACAATAACTTATGATAAGTCTAAAACTTAACACTACGTACAGAACACCACACCTGAAGGAAGAGAGATAGAAAGAGAAGGTGAAAACAAGGCTCCTTCTGGCCCTACTTTTATAGTCAGCATGACCTTATCAGAAGAGATAAGAGAACCACTTTAAGCCAGCTGGTGTATTCAGCTTCTCGGAAGGAATAACCCAAACATCATGAACCTCCTGCTTGTTTCTTTCACACAGAGAAGCTTCCGGAACCCTCTGGAATTAATTAGAATAGGAAAGATCTCTACGCATCAGATAAATACTACCTGTACTAAGAAGTGCAAACTGACAGTCACAAGGGCCCAGAAAAATCAGTGGTTTGCAAACAGGTTGTTGAGATAGCACCATTGGGTCTCTCACCAGAGGGTGCTGTTGTTGTTTTTTACTTACCGGGTTTTCCCTGCAGAGGGCAAATACAAATTGAGCGGGCTGGAGAGAGGCTTGAATTTTGGTGTCCACAACCTTGTGTGAGTTGTGCAAAAATGCGGCATGTGTGAGGACACTCTCTCTCTCTCTCTCTCTCTCTCTCTCTCTCACACACACACACACACACTGTGGCGATCACACAGAGGACCCACGGACATTTGACAGTCTATTGACCATGTGCCGCCACTGCGATTGCTTTTTCCGCTTCTCACAGGGGCACACGGAGTCCAGTCAGTTGTTAACATAAACAAATAATCAAGTTTATTTTTAAATGCAGGGACAAGTTTAAGTTTTTCTTAACAGTTTCTTAATCTTAGTTCCTAACAACTTCAAACTGATTATTCCCAACTATCTATCTGACTCCACTTAACAATTCCTTTCACTCTCTCGCAATACAACTCTACCAACCCACACCTAAACCTCCCTCTTCCTTCTTCAGCTCCCAAACCTCAACTCTCAAGTCCCAAACGTCAACCGACTTTCAAAACCTCCCACTCTAACTTTTATTCCCCCCTTGCGTTCTCACTGGCCAATCACATCACACCCATTTTAATCCTTTCCTTATGACCCATCCTGGGAGGCAAACGCCACACACACACACACACACAGACACACACAGACACCCCAATCCCACAATAAAGGTCCCACTGGAAACAGCCCAGGTGGGAAGTGGGAAATTCAGGTTCCCATTCCTGAGTAGCCAAAGTTGCAGCTGTCAGGAGCAGGTCAGCAATAAATCACACGGAGTATGTGAAGTTCCCTGTTTCTGTTAGGAGAAACAAGTTGCTCTCTACTGCCAGGCCTAGTGAGCGCAGCAATTCTTCCTGGCAGGTCTTGCCCCTGTGAGACTGAAGGTTGCTGCCTTCCCACAGCTGCCTAAGTCTCCTACCCTCCAGGGTCCTTGCAAAGCAATCTGAGACTATGCCAATGTGTCTGCCTGTGCTCCTCCCTCTTCATCCCTCTTCTGGTCCTGGGAGACCACAGGGGGCATGATCAGAATCCCTTGTGGGTTCCCCCGCTGGTTCCTCCCACCATTTCTCTGCATCCCACCAGTCCATGGCAACAGCTGAGCATTGTTTTTGGCTCTCCACACTTGAGAGATTAAGCACTGTGATCCTCCCCCCCCCCCAGGAATCGGCTACGACTTCAAGCGCCCCCTGTCTCAACTCCGGGAACTGCACCTCAGACGCTACAACCTCCGCAGGTCCGCCCTGGAGTTCTTCTTCATCGACCAGGCAAACTACTTCCTCAACTTTAAGAAAAAGGTAATGGTGGACGGGTACCTCTTCCTCCTCATCTTTTGATCTCCTAGTGGTAAAGGTAAAGGGACCCCTGACCATTAGGTCCAGTTGTGACCGACTCTGGGGTTGCGGCGCTCATCTCGCTTTATTGGCCGAGGGAACCGGCGTACAGCTTCCGGGTCATGTGGCCAGCATGACTAAGCCACTTCTGGTGAACCAGAGCAGTGCACAGAAACGCTGTTTACCTTCCCACCAGAGCGGTACCTATGTATCTACTTGCACTTTGACGTGCTTTCGAACTGCTAGGTTGGCAGTAGCAGGGACCGAGCAATGGGAGCTCACCCTGTCGCGGGGATTCGAACCGCCGACCTTCTGATCGGCAAGCCCTAGGCTCTGTGGTTTAACCCACAGCGCCACCCGCGTCCTAGTGGAGCACATATTAATTCATTTGCAAATGCACAGCTTCCGAGCACAATTCAAAGTGTTGGTGTTGACCTTTAAAGCCCTAAACGGCCTTGGCCCAGTAGACCTGAAGGAGCGTCTCCACCCTCATTGTTCTGCCCAGACACTGAGGTCCGGCGCCGAGGGCCTTCTGGCGGTTCCCTCATTGCGAGAAGCAAAGCTACAGGGAACCAGGCAGAGGGCCTTCTTGGTGGTTGCACCCGCCCTGTGGAACACCCTCCCATCAGATGTCAAAGCGATAAACAACTACCTGACCTTCAGAAGACATCTTAAGGCAGCCCTGTTCAGGGAAGTTTTTAATGTGTGACATTTTAGTGTATTTTTCGTCTCTGTGGAAGCCGCCCAGAGTGGCTGGGGAAACCCAGCCAGATGGGCGGGGAAAATAATAAATTATTATTATTATTCTGCAGACTCAGCGCCCTTCTGGGCAAGTCAGTCACTGGGTCGGCAGCTGATCATAATGTCCTGCTGGTTTTTCTGCCCTCTCTCTCCCAGGTCAGGAACAAGGTTTACTCTTCCATCCTGGGCCTCCGACCACCGAATCAGATCTATTTTGCCAGCCGCTCACCGCAGGACTTGCTGAAAGCCTCGGGCTTGACTCAGGTGCTTAATTTAACATTGTCTTTTCATCACAAACAAATCTGATACTCACAGACACTCCTGATTGTTGAGAATGAAGGCAAGTGGTTTGCAAAGTGGTCAGCCTTGCCTCCTGTTTAGGGAAGTTTTTAATGTTTGATTTTTTTTTTCTTTATCTGGAAGTGGGGAGAAGGGAATGGTTGTCAGGAGGAGCGAGGTGGCTGTAAATCGCACCATGCAAATTTATTAGCAAGATTTTCAGACTTGGAGGCGGGTCGTCATCAGAGAGAGAGAGAGAGAGAGAGAGAGAGAGAAAGAGAGGGGCGAGAGAAAGACCGGAAGAATCAAATCAGTAAGACCAAAATTTTAATAAAGAATTGGGAAATTTTATAATTTATCTTAAAAACCATTTTAAACAGTTACAATCGTTAGTAGGATTGGAATATCGCTTGTAGTAATGGAGAATTTTGGATATAATGGCGATGTAAAGATTTGGATAATTATAAAAAATGCAGGAGGAAATGGTTAACAATAGGACCCACAATTGGGAGGAGGGAAGTCCAGGAGATTCTATGGAATCTTGTTTTTATGATGTATGTCGGATTTGCGATTGTAAAACTTTAATTTGAAAAACCAAACAAATAATAAAAAAAAGAATTTATCATTCTGGCCCGTCCATTTTCCAGATCCTTGCCAAATCCACTGTTTTATTCTCACCTTCCTTTTCCAGAAATGGGTTAACAGGGAAATCTCCAACTTCGAATACCTCATGCAGCTCAACACCATCGCAGGCCGCACCTACAACGACCTCTCCCAGTATCCCGTGGTAAGCATCCGAGGGCGAACTTTCGCCCTTGAGCCTCAGGTGTTGCTTAAGACAGTTTCCTCTCCTGCTCCCACCCTCCCTGCAAACGCTGGATCCTGCCATAGCTGTCAAGCGTCCCTGATTTGGCGGGAAAGTCCCTTATCCCAGCGCCGTGTCCCGCTGCTGTCCCCTATTGATGATGTCCCTTAAATTTCCCGGGTTTCAAAGGAAGCAGCTCCTCTCCCTCCCTCCCTCCCTCCCAGGGAGGACGGAGGCTCCAAGTGTGTTGCTTGGCTGCGTTGCTCACCCAATAAGGAGTCTAAGAACGACTGGGGGGTGGAGCTTGCATGCCTTGTGCCGATCAAATCGCCCGCCTTGCCTGGGGACTTGCCTTTGCTCAGCGCTTCCCAGCAGAGAGGTGACGGTGGTTTTCCTTGCTGCATCCCCTTTGCCGGGTTGCTGCGCTGTGGGAACCACCGCTTGAGGCTTCGTTTGGCTGCTGGCTGGGCTTTCTGCCTTTGGCTCGGAGGGGCTCAGAAGGTGAACCTACCTGTGCTCTGAAAATCCCTTATTTTGGCTGCTGATCCCTTACTTTCGAGGCTTCTGGTCCCTTATTTTCAAATCTGTAAGTTGACAGCTATGGATCCTGCAAGCAGGCAAAACCAGAGGCTCTCCTTTCTCTCCTCCCTTCAAGTTCCCGTGGATCCTGCAGGATTACATCTCGGAGACTCTGGATCTCAACAACCCCGCGGTGTTCCGGGATCTCTCCAAGCCCATCGGAGTCGCCAACGAGAGACACGCCAAGGATGTCAAAGAGAAGTGAGTGCAGTTTTCTTGGTGGCGTTGCAGCCTTCCGGGGACGGACTCAGCTGGGAAGGCAGGAAGCATCTCAGTGGAAGGAAATGCCAGAGACTTCTTTCCCTTGAGACAACATGGGAGTTGTAGTACAAAGCCACATGGAGGGCAAGCGACCGCTCTAGGCTTTTGCTTCTCTGCAATCCGCCTCTCCTCCCGACGGTCTCTTTAGCCTTTCCCTTCGCTAGTAGCGTTACCTGTGCATCAGTTTCTTCTCTCTCCCAGCTCTGCCAACCCTAGCAAATTGCAGGAAGGGGAGAATCACAGCTGGGGGAAAAGAGGGATGGTTTAACTCTTTCCCCCTCGCTATGGTCCATAGAGAAAGCGCTTTCATCTCAACATTTGAGATAATAATAATAATACAGTGGTACTTTGGTTCTCAAATTTAATCCATTCCAGAAGTCCGTTCCAAAACCAAAGCATTCCAAAACCAAGGCGCGCTTTCCCATAGAAAGCAATGCAAAACGGATTAATCTGTTCCAGACATTTAAAAACAACCCCTAAAACAGAAATTTAACATGACTTTTACTATCTTAACGAGACCATGGATCCATAAAATGAAAGCAATAAACAATGTACTGCAGTCACACAATCAATCAGTAGCTGAACTGGGTTCCACACAGTCACAGAAACAAAACAAAAAGAGCCACAAAAACGCAGAATAAATAGCAAAAACAGACTTCAGCGTAACGCTCAAAACGGAGCAGGGGTGGCACTCAAAACGGAAACATAAGACACAAATCGGAAGTGTAACACTCAAAATGGAGCACGTTTGGCTTCTGAAAAAAGTTCGCAAACCGGGATACTTACTTCCGGGTTTGCAGTGTTTGGGTTCCAAGTTGTTTGAGTACCAAGGCTTTTGAGAACCAAGGTACTACTGTAGTAGTAGTAGTAGTAGTAATAATAATAATAATAATAATAATAATAATATCCCACCCACCTGGCTGGGTTTCCCCAGCCACTCTGGGCAGCTCCCAACAGAACATTAAAAACACGGTAAAAGATCAAACATTAAAAGCTTCCCTAAACAGGGCTCCCTTCAGATGCCTTCTAAGTCAGGTAGTTGTTTATTTCCTTGACATCTGACAGGAGGGTGTTTCACACAGCGGGCGCCACCACCTAGAAGGCCCTCTGCCTGGTTCCCCGTAGCTTTGCTTCTCACAGCGAGGGAACCGCCAGAAGGCCCTCAGAGCTGGACCTCAGTGTCCGGGCAGAACGATGGGGGTGGAGACGCTCCTTCAGGTATACCGGACCGAGGCCGTTTAGGGCTTTCAAGGTCAGCACCAATACTTTGAACTGTGCTCGGAAACATACTGGGAGCCAATGTAGGTCTTTCAGGATTGGGGTTATACAGTTTCGGAAAGGGGATCTGCCCAGTAGGGGGAATTTCACAAAGCAGAAAAGCAGTTGCCGAGTCATGCTCAATCGCGTGTGCCATTTTGGAACCACCATTGGTGAAAATGCTTCTTGGTGTGTTTGTGGGAAGGGAGTTATTTCCTTGCTTTCGTTCTGTTTTGCATTTTGTGTTCCCATGTTGTACCTTTATGATGTGAACCGTCCCGTGACCTTTGGATGAAGGGCAGTATACAGTTGTTGTTGCTGGTCCTGAATGGGGTAACTGTACCCCTGAAGGACCAGGTGTGCAGCCTGGGAGTCATTTTGGATTCACAGCTGTCCATGGAGGCACAAGCCAATTCTGTATCCAGGGCAGCTGTCTACCAACTCCACCTGGTACGCAGGCTGAGACCCTACCTGCCCGCGGACTGTCTCGCCAGAGTGGTGCATGCTCTGGTTATCTCCCGCTTGGACTACAGCAATGTGCTCTACGTGGGGCTACCTTTGAAGGTGACCCGGAAACTACAACTAATCCAGAATGCGGCAGCTAGACTGGTAACTGGGAGCGGCCGCCAAGACCACATAACACCGGTCTTGAAAGACCTACATTGGCTCCCAGTACGTTTCCGAGCACAATTCAAAGTGTTTGAGGCCTAAATGGCCTTGGTCCTGTATACCTGAAGGAGCATCTCCACCCCCATCGTTCTGCCCGGACCCTGAGGTCCAGCGCCAAGGGCCTTCTGGCGGTTCCCTCATTGCGAGAAGCAAAGCTACAGGGAACCAGACAGAGGGCCTTCTTGGTGGTGGCACCCACCCTGTGGAATGCCCTCCCATCAGATGTCAAAGAGAACAACAACTACCTGACATTCAGAAGACATTCAGAAGACATTAAGATAAGGCAGCCCTGTTCAGGAAAGTTTCTAATGTGTGACATTTTAGTGTATTTTTGGTCTTTGTGGAAGCTGCCCAGAGTGGCTGGGGAAACCCAGCCAGATGGGCGGGGTACAAATAATAAATTATTGTTGTTGTTGTTGTTCTGTCTGCCATCTGGGAGTCACCGCACAGACTTGAGTTCTGCTCTTTCCGGCTTTGCCATTCTGCCCGCAGGTACGAGAGCTTTGAGGATCCCACAGGCATGATTGACAAGTTCCACTACGGCACCCACTACTCCAACGCGGCCGGCGTCATGCACTACCTGATCCGCACAGAGCCTTTCACTACTCTGCATATCCAGTTGCAAAGCGGGAGGTGAGTGAGAGCAAGCCAGCCATGGAAAAGAAGACTTCTCCCTTTCTGCTCCTCCAGTAAACACACGCAGACATGATGGCCGAGGCCTACCTTATCCTTTGCTCATTTCCCTTCTCATCATATTTGCACTTAGTGTCATGGAATTCTACTCAATATTGATCCAGAGCAGAACTCCAACGTATGGTTGTTGTTTAGTTGTTTAGTCGTGTCCGACTCTTCGTGACCCCATGGACCAGAGCACGCCAGGCACTCCTGCCTTCCACTGCCTCCCGCAGTTTGGTCAGACTCATGCCAGTGTGGTGTAGTGGTTAAGAGCGGTAGTCTCATAATCTGGGGAACCGGGTTCGCGTCTCCGCTCCTCCACATGCAGCTGCTGGGTGACCTTGGGCTCGTCACACTTCTTTGAAGTCTCTCAGCCCCACTCACCTCACAGAGTGTTTGTTGTGGGGGAGGAAGGGAAAGGAGAATGGTAGCCGCTTTGAGACTCCTTAAAGGGAGTGAAAGGCGGGATATCAAATCCAAACTCTTCTTCTTCTTCTTCTTCGAGAACACTGTCCCACCATCTCGTCCTCTGTCGTCCCCTTCTCCTTGTGCCCTCCATCTTTCCCAACATCAGGGTCTTTTCCAGGGAGTCTTCTCTTCTCATGAGGTGGCCAAAGTCTTGGATCCTCAGCTTCAGGATCTGTCCTTCCAGTGAGCACTCAGGACTGATTTCCTTCAGAATGGAGAGGTCTGATCTTCTTGCAGTCCATGGGACTCTCAAGAGTCTCCTCCAGCACCATAATTCAAAAGCATCCATTCTTTGGCAATCAGCCTTTTTTATGGTCCAGCTCTCACTTCCATACATCACTACTGGGAAAACCATAGCTTGAACTATACGGACCTTAGTCGGCAAGGTGATGTCTCTGCTTTTTAAGATGCTGTCTAGGTTTGTCATTGCCCTTCTCCCAAGAAGCAGGCGTCTTTCAATTTTGTGGCTGCTGTCACCATCTGCAGTGATCATGGAGCCCAAGAAAGTAAAAACTGTCACTGCCTCCATTTCTTCCCCTTGACGTATAGTTAGCAGAGTAAAAACTTAAGCATGTTGCAGGATCCCCCCAAAATAGACCAGAGGCAATTGTATTTCATGCAGCAGAGCTTTAGTGTTACTGAAGGCAAATGAGCAGAACGGTCACAAATCCAATACATTTAGGGTTGTCCCTGTCCATAGGAAATCCAGTTGCAGCAGACTTAACTTAAACTTACAATAACTTAATAAGTCTAAACCTTAGCACTATGCATACTATGGACAGAACACCACACCAGAAGGAGAAGACAGAGAAAGAGAAATGAAACCTTCTGGCCTTACTTTTGTAGTCAGCATGACCTTGACTGAAAGATAACAGAAGCAGTTTAAGGCAGCTGTACAGTGGTACCTAGGGACACGGGTGGCGCTGTGGGTTAAACCACAGAGCCTAGGACTTGCCGATCAGAAGGTCGGCAGTTCGAATCCCCGCGATGGTGTGAGCTCCCGTTGCTCGGTCCCTGCTCCTGCCAACCTAGCAGTTCGAAAGCACCTCAAAGTGCAAGTAGATAAATAGGTACCACTCCGGCAGGAAGGTAAACCGCGTTTCCGTGCACTGCTCTGGTTCGCCAGAAGCGGCTTAGTCATGCTGGCCACATGACCCGGAAGCTGTACACCGGCTCCCTCGGCCAATAAAGCGAGATGAGCGCCACAACCTCAGAGTCGGACACGACTGGACCTAATGGTCAGGGGTCCCTTTACCCTTTACCTTTACAGTGGTACCTTGGGTTACAGAAGCTTAGGGTAAGAACATAAATCGCTCAGTGGCAGCGTGGTGGCAGCAGGAGGCCCCATTACAGTGGTACCTCAGGTTAAGAACAGTTTCAGGTTAAGAACAGACCTCCAGAACGAATTAAGTTCTTAAACCAAGGTACCACTGTACTCAGCTTCTCTGAAGATATAACCCAAACATCACGAACCTTCTGCTTCTTTCTTTCACACAGAGAAGCTTCTAGAGCTCTCTTGAATTAAGTAGAATAGTAAAGATCTCTACACATCAGATCAATAACTTTCTGCACTAGGAAATGCAAACTGACGCAGTAATGCATAGGAACCAGGATTGTGCCTCTCTGCCCATTTTGACAAGGCGCTGGTGGCCGCCGACTTGGGACGGCTTTAGCGGAGAGGATCGGACAAATTCCAACCCTGCAACCTTGCGATTCAATCTCCTCTCGCTCTTACGCTGGCAGGTTTGACTGCTCCGATCGCCAGTTTCACTCCGTCCCCGCCGCCTGGCAAGCCCGCATGGAAAACCCCGTGGACGTGAAGGAGCTGATCCCGGAATTCTTCTACTTTACGGACTTCCTGGAGAACCAAAACAGTAAGCGTTCCTTTCCTGGGCTGGTTCAGATTTCTAGGCCATCTGGGCAGCCAGTTCTTCTGGCCAACAGGGACCAGGCAGATTCCGCAGAGGAGTTCACCTGCAGAAAATATTTTTTGCCCTATAGGGCGCACTGGCCCATAGGGCGCACCTAGTTTGGGGGGTGGAATAAAGAAAAAAAAAATTCCCCCTCAGGCGTGGGGCTGGGTCGGGGGGAAGCCCAAGCTTCCCCCGACCCCAGCCCCCAGAACAGGCTGCTATCTGCAAGCCTTGGGAGCCCGGCGGGAAGTCGCACCAGGCTCCCAAGGCTTGCGGAGAGCTGCCCGAAGCCCGGGGTGCGCTCTGCTGCACTCCCTGGGTTTTGGGCTGCAGGCTGCTGTCTGCAAGCCTTGGGAGCCCAGCGGGAACTCCTGCCGGGCTCCCAAGTCGCATCGACCCCTCTCCAAGTGCGCACCGACCCCTCTCACTCTCCAGGCTTCAGTGAAAGCCTGCATTCGTCCTATAGGATGCACCCACATTCCCCCTTCATTTTTGGAGGGGGAAAAGTGCGTCCTATAGGGCGAAAAATACGGTAACTCATCATTTTCTTGCGGCCAAGTATTTGGAGAGGCTTTGTATCCAAACATGGAGTCAGAAAATCCCAAATTCAGTCCCTGTAATAGCCAGGCAGGGCCGGGTCAGGCCTCTCTTATCCTCAATTTAACATTGGGATCTGGCTGCAAAATGGGTATTTTCAGAGTTTGCCCAAGGGGGGAGAGAAGGATACTCCTTGCCCCGAAGCTGGTGAGGATGCTACAAAACCTCTCCCCGCCCCCCCCCGCCTTGCTCTGCAAATCTGGCCTACCGTATTTTTCGCTCCATGAGACGCACCTGACCATAACACACACCTAGTTTTAGTGAGGGAATGCAAGGAAAAAATATTCTTTAAATGGAGCGCTGAGCAGAGCCTGTATGCATCCCAGGCTCTGCTCAGCGCTCCCTTTCACGAGCCGCGTGGAGCGTGTGTGCAGCGTTTGCAGACTTTTCCCCGAGGAGGGAGAAGCGCAGCCCGTCGCTGATGGGTTGCCCTCCTTCCTCCTCAGGGAAAAGCCCCCGAGAGCCGCACACACGCTTCGCGCAGCTCTTTAAAGGGCGCGTGGCTCTTGCTGGCTTTTCCAGGAGGTGGGGAAAGGGACAGAGCGCGCAGGATAGCCGTGCACAGCCTGTCCTGGCTTATAGGATAGCTGTGTGCAGCCTCTCCACAGCAGCAGGATGAAGGCTCCTGTTGCCCAGGAGAGGCTGCACGCAGCTAAGGCTCCCCCAAGAGCCGCGCTCCCTTTAAAGAGTGTGTGGAGCATGGAGAAGGGCAGCCCTTCTCCTTCCTCGGGGAAAAGCCCCCAAGAGCCGCACACACACTCCGTGCAGCTCTTTAAAGGGAGCGCTGAGCAGAGCCTCCCGCCTGCATTCGCTCCATAAGACGCACACACATTCCCCCTTACTTTTAGGAGGGGGAAGTGCGTCTTACAGAGCGAAAAATACGGTATGTCTTCTCCCTTAAGTGGGTAAACAGAGATGAAGGGGAGATGTCAGGGACCGCCAGTAAGATGCGTAACTTTGTAGTAACGAGTCCCATAGGTTGATCATGCCGTGTGTGAGTTGCTGGTCCTTGACTCAGGAAATCGGAAGTGTGGTTTGCAACAGGAGAGCTAAGGTGGGGGTTTTTTGAAGTGGAGGAGAAAGCTGGTTTTGGCTGCCTGCTGTATTCTCCCACATTTTCCCTCCCTTCAGGCTTTGATTTAGGCTCTCTGCAGATGTCGAATGAGAAAGTGGGAGACGTCGTCCTTCCCAGATGGGCCAAATCCCCAGAAGATTTCATCCACAAGCACCGTAAAGCCCTGG
Source organism: Podarcis raffonei (assembly GCF_027172205.1). NCBI lineage: Eukaryota > Metazoa > Chordata > Lepidosauria > Squamata > Lacertidae > Podarcis > Podarcis raffonei. Next base: position 4,486,986 of record NC_070613.1, on the reverse strand, counting down.
TAAGAGGAGGCAGGCAGGGCAATGGAGAGAGGGGAAGATTTTATTGCTATAAATAATAATAAAAAGGTAAAGGGACCCCTGACCATTAGGTCTAGTCGCAGACGACTCTGGGATTGCGACGCTCATCTCGCTTTACTGGCCGAGGGAGCCGGCGTACAGCTTCCGGGTCATGTGGCCAGCATGACTAAGCCGCTTCTGGCGAACCAGAGCAGCGCACGGAAACGCCGTTTACCTTCCTGCCAGAGTGGTACCTATTTATCTACTTGCACTTTGACGTGCTTTCGAACTGCTAGGTTGGCAGGAGCAGGGACCGAGAAACGGGAGCTCACCCCGTCGTGGGGATTCGAACCGCTGACCTTCTGATCGGCAAGTCCTAGGCTCTGTGGTTTAACCCACAGCGCCACCCACGTCCCCTATAAATAATAATACTACCCTCCTTTTCCTTTAGTTTCAACTAAGCCCAAATGCTTTAATTGCTGAGGGCAAGTTGCTGAGAGTCGAGGGCTGTTCTGTATCTTCTTTTCTGAGGCCATTTCATTCTGGTTGTAGTTAGGGAAATAAAGTACGCAACATGCCCTTTTCCAAACAGTTAGCGACGCACTTTTATTAAATTCCTTCTTTTCAGTCTCACACAAAGGACACCTCGGCATCTTAGCGATATGCAAATCCATTTTAAAATTTAAAAATCCGCTGAAACTGATCAGCAGAATGACCTGACTTGGGGAAAACCCCTGCTTTTTCCCTCGTGAAGCAAAACAAACAAAAAAGATGCAGAAAGTTTAAATAAATATAATAATAAATAAATTTTTATTTATACCCCGCCCTTCCCGGTTTAAAAACCGGGCTCAGGGCAGCTAACAGCAAATATAAAACATTAGTTAAAATGCGACTTAAAAACAGCATAAAATACAACATAAAATGCAGCAACAATGTCAATAAAAATCCAAAAATTCAAGGGTCATTTTGGGTGGGAAATGTTTACTTGCCATGTCTCTGCATTTCAGTTACAATGGTACCTTCGTTTTCAAACAGAATGTGTTCCATGAGTCCATTTGACTCCCGGGACCGTTCAAAAACCAAAGCGCGGCTTCCGATTGGCTGCAGGAGTGTCCCACAGCAGCCAATCGGAAGCCATGCTGGACGTTTGGCTTCTGAAAATCATTCGAAAACTGGAATGCTCACTTCCTTGTTTCGTTCGTTCGGGAGCCGATTTGTTTGGAAGCCAAGGCGTTCGGCTTCCAAGGTACGGCGGTATTTGCATCTGAGCAGATTGCGCCCCGGGAGAAGCGGTGGTGTTCTTTTTTAATGGTTGGGTGGCGTGCAAGCAGGCCTGTGCTGTGCTTTGACCTCATCATCGTCCCCTTGTGTCTGTGCCAGGAGTCAGAGTACGTGTCTGCCCACCTCCACGAGTGGATTGACTTGATCTTTGGGTACAAACAGCGGGGCCCAGCCGCTGTGGAAGCGCTGAACGTCTTCTATTACTGCACGTATGAAGGTAAGGTGGGACCTCGTTGCACCTGATGATCTGCACATTTGATGATCTCCTTCTACTGGACTTCTCTGCGACCCATCCCCTCTGCAGGGAGGTGGGACCAATTCGGATGGTCCGCCCCCGCCACTTAATGGATCCAAATGGTTTCCAGAGAGTGGTAGGGGATGCTTTATCCCATGTTGATGGCCTTTCAGCTGATTCCCTGGTGGCCCGCTGGAATGCGGAGTTAACCAGGGCTATTGACTGTTTGGCTCCGAAGCGCCCTCTCCGATTGCATGGAGCCCGGACAGCCCCGTGGTTTTCCACGGATCTGAGGGCAATGAAACAATCGTTGAGACGGCTAGAGCGCCGGTGGCGGATAACTCATTCCGAATCTGACCGGACACAGGTTAGAGCTCAACATCGAGCCTACCAAGTGGCGATAGCGACGGCGAAGAAGAATTTCTTCACCGCCTCTATTGCATCTGCAGAAAACAGCAGCAGGAGACTTTTTCAGGTGGTTCACAATTTAGCGGAACCACCTGCAACATCGGGGCCCAGTATGGGCCACATGTTCTCCTGCAATGATTTTGCAAAGTTTTTTGCAGATAAAATCGCTCAGATTCGGGAAGAAGTAGACTCCACCGTGGGAGCAGGGCCGGGGCGGGAGAGTGCTAGAGTTCTGTCTAGTCAAGTTGAGTGGGATCAATTCCAATCTGTTACCTCCAAGGATGTGGACAGGCTGCTTGGACGAGTGAAACCAACCACCTGTCTCCTGGATCCTTGCCCATCCTGGCTTATAAAAGCTAGCCGGGAAGGACTGGGCGATGGGCTTCGTGGGGTGGTGAATGCTTCCCTCCGTGAGGGAGCCTTCCCAGACCCGCTGAAAGAGGCGGTTATTAAACCGCTTCTTAAAAAACCATCTTTAGATGCGGCCACGATGGCCAACTATCGCCCAGTCTCAAATCTTCCATTCTTGGGCAAGGTGATTGAGCGAGCGGTTGCCGAACAACTCCAGGCACGCCTGGAAGAAGCGGACCATTTGGATCCCTTCCAGTCGGGATTCAGGCCTCATCATGGGACTGAAACTGCCTTGGTCGCACTGGTTGATGATCTCCGGCGGGCTAGAGACAAAGGTGAGAGCTGTTTCCTAGTTCTGCTGGATCTCTCAGCGGCGTTTGATACCATCGACCATAACATCCTTCTGGACCGTCTTGAGGGGCTGGGAGCTGGGGGCACTGTCATACAGTGGTTCCGCTCCTTCCTCCTGGGCCGTGTTCAGAAAGTGGTGGTGGGGGATGAGTGTTCAGACCCCTGGGCTCTCACTTGTGGGGTGCCTCAGGGTTCTGTCCTCTCCCCCATGCTTTTCAACATTTACATGCAGCCGCTGGGAGAGATCATCAGGAGGTTTGGGCTGGGTGTTCATCAGTATGCGGATGATACCCAGCTCTACCTCTCTTTTAAATCAGAACCAGTGAGGGCGGTGAAGGTCCTGTGTGAGTGTCTGGAGGCGGTTGGAGGATGGATGGCGGCTAACAGATTGAGGTTGAATCCTGACAAGACAGAAGTACTGTTTTTGGGGGACAGGAGGCGGGCAGGTGTGGAGGATTCCCTGGTCCTGAATGGGGTAACTGTGCCCCTGAAGGACCAGGTGCGCAGCCTGGGAGTCATTTTGGACTCACAGCTGTCCATGGAGGCACAGGTCAAATCTGTGTCCAGGGCAGCTGTTTACCAGCTCCATCTGGTACATAGGCTGAGACCCTATCTGCCTGCGGACTGTCTTGCCAGAGTGGTGCATGCTCTGGTTATCTCCCGCTTGGATTACTGCAATGCGCTCTACGTGGGGCTACCTTTGAAGGTGACTCAGAAACTACAACTAATCCAGAATGCAGCAGCTAGACTGGTGACTGGGGGCGGCCACCGAGACCATATAACACCGGTCTTGAAAGACCTACATTGGCTCCCAGTACGTTTCCGAGCACAATTCAAAGTGTTGGTGCTGACCTTTAAAGCCCTAAACGGCCTCGGTCCAGTATACCTGAAGGAGCGTCTCCACCCCCATCATTCTGCCCAGACGCTGAGGTCCAGCGCCGAGGGCCTTCTGGCGGTTCCCTCATTGCGAGAAGCAAAGCTACAGGGAACCAGGCAGAGGGCCTTCTCGGTAGTGGCACCCGCCCTGTGGAATGCCCTTCCAGTAGATGTCAAAGAGATAAACAACTACCTGACATTCAGAAGACATCTTAAGGCAGCCCTGTTCAGGGAAGTTTTTAACGTGTGATATTTTACTGTATTTTTGGTTTTTATGGAAGCCGCCCAGAGTGGCTGGGGAGGCCCAGCCAGATGGGCGGGGTATAAATAATAAATTATTATTATTATTATTATTATTCTACCGGTCCACAATAGAAAGTGTCCTTTCCTACTGAATCACGGTGTGGGACGCAGGTTTCACATCATCGGATAGGAAGTGCCTACAGAGGGTGGTGAATACAGCACAAGATATTGTGGGCTGTCCCGTGAATCCGCTGGATGAAATAGCGGAAGAACGTTGCCTCAGGAGAGTGAGGAAAATTCTCAGGGATGATTCACACCCTGGCCGGCACTTTCTTGATCTCCTGCCCTCGGGCAGAAGATATAGAAGCAGGATTAGTCGCACCAACAGGGTAAAGAACAGCTTCTATCCGTGGGCTGTTAGGCTGCTGAATGAAAAGAGAACAACAGGGCAACTGACTTTCGGGTTTGGTGTGTGTGCGTCGGTAAACGAGGGGAATTAAGACTAAGAGACCTGAGTGGGGGGGTGCTCGTGTAATCTCACTGCATACAAGTTGTACAAGTGACAACAAAGTATTTCAATTTCAATCTGTTGCATCAGGTTGGGCTAGAAGACCTCAGGGGTTTTTCTAACTCTTTGATTCTGTGCTTGCGTATCGGGGTAGTACCTCAGGTGGGAGACACGTCATGCTCCTTTGAGGGTCGTCTGTCTCACCTGGGGCTCCTAGAAACTGTCTACATGCAACAGCGGCCACAATCCCAGGAAATGGCTTTGACAGGCCGGCTAAACCAGGTGAGGGGAGCTGATGGGGTTCAAACCTTCGGTGAGTTGGGAATTTTCCCTAAATGCAAAAACAGGCAGTGGCACATAGAGCAGATGAGACCAAGCATGGGTCCAATGGTCAATGCACTCTATGTGGGGCTACCTTTGAGGGTGACTCAGAAGCTTCAACTAATCCAGAATGCGGCAGCTAGACTGGTGACTGGGGGCGGCCGCCGAGACCACATAACACCGGTCTTGAAAGACCTACATTGGCTCCCAGTACATTTCCGAGCACAATTCAAAGTGTTGGTGCTGACCTTGAAAGCCCTAAACGGCCTCGGTCCTGTATACCTGAAGGAGCGTCTCCACCCCCATCGTTCAGCCCGGACACTGAGGTCCAGCTCCGAGGGCCTTCTGGCGGTTCCCTCCCTGCGAGAAGTGCGGTTACAGGGAACCAGGCAGAGGGCCTTCTCGGTGGTGGCACCCGCCCTGTGGAATGTCCTCCCACCAGATGTCAAGGAAATAAACAACTATCTGACTTTTAGAAGACATCTGAAGGCAGCCCTGTTTAGAGAAGTTTTTAATGTTTGAAGTTTTATTCTCTTTTTAGTGTTCTGTTGGGAGCCACCCAGAGTGGCTGGGGAAACCCAGCCAGGTGGGCAGGGTATAGATAATAAAATTATTATTATTATTATTATTATTATTATTATTATTATTATTATTATTATTTTATTAGAGAAGGCAGTTTTTGCATGGGCTGCAGAGGAAAGTGAGGGGCAGATGGGGCTCATCCACCAGGTGGGCAGGGTATAAATGATATAATAATAATAATAATAATAATAATAATAATAATAATAATAATAATAATTATTATTATTATTATTATTATTATTATTATTATTCAAGAAGGCAGTTTTTGCATGGGCTGCAGAGGAAAGTGAGGGGCAGATGGGGCTCATCCACCAGGTGGGCAGGGTATAAATGATATAATTATTATTATTATTATTATTATTATTATTATTATTATTATTATTAAAGAAGGCAGTTTTTGCATGGGCTGCAGAGGGAAGTGAGAGGCAGATGCGGCTCGTCCACCAGGTGGGCAGGGTATAAATGATATAATAATAATAATAATAATAATAATAATAATAATAATAATTCTTCAAGAAGGCAGTTTTTGCACGGGCTGCAGAGGAAAGTGAGGGGCAGATGGGGCTCGTCCACCTGGGAAGGGAGCCCATCTAGGAGAAGGAAAACTCTGACCCTAAACCTTCTGCCTTGTGGGGTATCTTCGGGAGAAGGAAAGGGTCAGGAGCCAACCCTACTCCAATCTGGAGTGCAGTCCCTAACTGCGGCATCTTGTGGGCCACATGTCCCCCAGCCCTGATTTACACCGCACTTCGTATGTCCCTCATGCCACCCAAAATTCATTTCAGGGGCAGTTGACCTGGATGCCATCGCCGACGAGACCCAAAGGAAGGCTCTGGAGGGCATTATCAGTAACTTTGGGCAGACCCCCTGCCAGCTGCTGAAGGTAGGAGGAGCTGTCAAGGTGTCTTGCGGATTTTTGCCCAGAAGGCAACGGGGGGGACGGCACACACCTGACCTGTAGGCATGGGGCCATTTTGCAAGGCCCAGGTGGAAGGTGGCAGAAGGCGGGCAATGCCCTGGTTTGCATTTCTCTGCTTCTCTTTCTCGTTGAAAATAGGGTCTATTTTTAAATTCCACATACAGCTTCTGTTTCAGATTTATTTCATTGCGTGTATATCCCACATTTTTAAGTACCTCAAGGGGGTGTACGCAGTTGTCCCCCCCTCCCCATTTTCACCCCACAACAACCCCGCGAAGTAGGTGAGGCTGAGAAGCCGTGACAGGCCCAAGGTCACCCAGTGCGCTTTGTGGCTGAGGGAGGATTCGAACCCAGCTCTCTCCCAGGTCCTAGCCTGACACTGACAGCAGCGCCGTACCCAATTTGCAACATCAGAATGGGGGGGAGGGAGTGTTGGTGGTTTAATGCGCCATTGACGCCTTTTAATAATAACATACAGTGATACCTCAGGTTAAGAACTTAATTCGTTCTGGAGGTCCATTCTTAAACTGAAACTGTTCTTAACCAGAGATACCACTTTAGCTAATGGGGCCTCCCTCTGCCGCCCCACCGCCAGAGCACAATTTCTGTTCTCATCCTGAAGCAAAGTTCTTAACCTGAGGTACTATTTCTGGGTTAGCAGAGTGTGTAACCTGAAGCGTCTGTAACCTGAGGTACCACTGTATTTAATGCATTTTTCATCTTGTGTTGAAAGCTGCCCAGAGTGGCTGGGGAAACCCAGCCAGATGGGCGGGGTATAAATAATAATATATTGTTGTTATTATTATTATTATTACCCCGCCCACTGTGGGCGGCTTCCAACAAACGATTAAAAATACATCAAAACATCATTTTGGCTGCTTGGCTACGCCTTGGCAGGTCAGCCTAGAAAACGATCTGTGGAAAGCCCCCTCCAGCCTTCATCACTGTGTTTCCCACCAACGATGGTAGGAACCACCTTTTCAGCTTCCGGGTCATGTCGCCAGCATGACTAAGCCGCTTCTGGCGAACCAGAGCAGCGCAAGGAAACGCCGTTTACCTTCCTGCCGGAGTGGTACCTGTTTATCTACTTGCACTTTGACGTGCTTTCAAAGGGACCCCTGACCATTAGGTCCAGTCGTGGCCGACTCTGGGGTTGCAGCGCTCATCTTGCTTTATTGGCCAAAGGAGCCGGCGTACGGCTTCCGGGTCATGTGGCCAGCATGACTAAGCCGCTTCTGGCAAAACCAGAGCAGCGCACGGAAACGCCGTTTACCTTCCTGCCGGAGTGGTACCTGTTTATCTACTTGCACTTTGACGTGCTTTCAAAGGGACCCCTGACCATTAGGTCCAGTCGTGGCCGACTCTGGGGTTGCGGCACTCATCTCGCTTTATTGGCCAAAGGAGCCGGCGTACAGCTTCCGGGTCATGTGGCCAGCATGACTAAGCCGCTTCTGGCAAAACCAGAGCAGCGCACGGAAACGCCGTTTACCTTCCCGCCGGAGCAGTGCCTGTTTATCTACTTGCACTTTGACGTGCTTTCCAGCTGCTAGGTTGGCAGGAGCAGGGACCGAGCAACGAGAGCTCACCCCGTCGCGGGGATTCGAACCGCCGACCTTCTGATCGGCAAGTCCTAGGCTCTGTGGTTTAACCCACAGCACCACCCGCGTCCTGTGTGGATTGTACAGGACAGCAAATAGGCGGGGGCCATAAGAAACTGAGGTTTGACACACAAAGCTAAATAGGGTGCAACATGCCACTATCCCATTTGAAATATCCTGCTCCCTCCCTCCTCTAGGAGCCCCATCCAGCCCGGCTGTCTGCCGAAAACGCAGCGTCCAAGAGACTCTCTCGCCTGGACACCATCCCCCCCAATGTCTTTGAGAACCTCAGTGAACTGAAGTCCTTCTTTGCTGAAGTAAGTCTATTCCCTTCAGGGTGTGATTTTGTGTGTCCACGTGTAGAATACAGTTCTACCTCATGTCACGTCCGCTTCATGTTACGTTCTTTCAAGTTGCGTCCCGCCGTGACCCGGAAGTACTGGAAAGGATTACTTCTGGTTTTCGCCGCTCGTGCATGCGCAGAAGTTCAAAATGATGTCACGCACATGCGCAGAAGCGGCAAATCGCAACCCACGCGTGTGCAGACGCGCCGCTGCGGGTTGCGCTGTTTTCATGTTGCGAATGGGCCTTCGGAACGGATCCTGTTCGCAGCCAGAGGTACCACTGTAAATGGATATTCGCACACGCAAACACACCACAGTTCAAGAAGGGCGTTGACAAGTTGGAACACGCACAGAGAAGGTTGACCAAGTGGATCAAGGGTCTGGAAACCACGCCTGATGAGGAGCGGTCGAAGGATGAGGCCCGGGGAAGAAGAGAAGACCGAGAGGTGATATGAGAGCCATCTTTAAATATCTGAAGGGCTGTCCCATGGAAGACGGAAGAAGCCAGTTTTCTCCTGTTCCTGGAGGGTGGGACTCGAACCAGCGACTTCCAAGTTACAAGAACAGAGATTCCATCTCAACATCAGGAAGAACTTTCTGATGGCAAGAGCTGTTCGGCAGGGGAACAGACCCCCACAAGAAGTGGTGGGCTCTCCTTCCTCGGAGGTTTTTAAGCAGAGGTTGGGTGGCTGTGGATGCTTTAGTTTGAGATTCCTGCGTTGAAAGGGGGTTGGACTAGATGACCGTTGAGTGCCCCTCAATTGTATGATACGTATGAAAGGGCATGACCACCCACCTATCTCCTCCTACTTCCTTTCCTTTCCCAGAGCAAGGCTGGAGGTGGGTGTGTTCCTTTTCTGTAGCTGGTGGTGGGGAATTATCACAAAGGCGGGAACCGTAACACGGCACAGATTTTGCCGAAACCAAGCGGCAAAACGCAGTGACTCGTCTCATCCTTTTTTCAGAGCATCAGTGATGGGATCCCCCTGGTCCAAGCCGTGGTCCCCAAAAACCAAGCCCACTCCTTCATGACTCAGGGATACCCCGATATGCTGGTAGGTTCAAACTAATAATAATAATAATAATTTATTATTTGTACCCCGCCCATCTGGCTGGGTTTCCCCAGCCACTCTGGGCGGCTTCCAACCGAATATTAAAAACAATACAGCGTCAGACATTAAAAACTTCCCTAAACAGTTGTCTTTTAAAAGTAAAATAGTTTTATTGCCTCGACTTCTGCTAGAAGGGTGTTCCACGGGGCAGGGGCCACCACCGAGAAGGCCCTCCGATCAGAAAACTGATGCTTTTCTCCCAAGGCCTCCTTGCAGGGGGGTTGGAGTAGATGACATTTGGGGGGTCCCCTCCCAACTCTGCAACAATTCTACGGCTCTTTGGGTGGGCATCCCCTTATCCCAGGAAGGATGCTGCGATTCCTGTTTGCCCTCTTCCTTCCCCACCTCCCCTTCATCGCCGTGAGCTGCCTTCCTGCCTCTCTTATTGACTAATCTGCCCCCCCAACAACTTATTCCAGGTCACTGTCAGTGCCAACGGGCTGCTAGGCACACACGGCTGGCTGCCCTACGACAAGAACATCTCCAACTATTTCAGCTTCACCAAAGACCCCACCGTCTCCAACGCAAAGTGAGTCTGGGCTCCCACTTTAGCAGAAACGCTCACAGTTCCAGGTTCTTTGGCGCAGTATATTTGTTCTGAGCTATATATACAAATGGTAGGACACGGGTGGTGCCGTGGGTTAAACCACAGAGCCTTGGGCTTGCCGATCAGGTCGGCGGTTCAAATCCCCGCGACGGGGTGAGCTCCTGTTGCTCAGTCCCTGCTCCTGCCCACCTAGCAGTTTGAAAGCATGTCAAAGTGCAAGTAGATAAATAGGTACCACTCCGGCGGGAAGGTAAACGGCGTTTCCGTGCGCTGCTCTGGTTCGCCAGAAGCGGCTTAGTCATGCTGGCCACATGACCCGGAAGCTGTACGCTGGTTCCCTCGGCCAATAAAGCGAGATGAACGCCGGAACCCCAGAGTCAGCCACGACTGGACCTAATGGTCAGGGGTCCATTTACGCTTTACCTTTAGGGCACTGCAGCAGGGGACGCAGGTGGCGCTATGGGTTAAACCACAGAGCCTAGGACTTGCCGATCAGAAGGTCGGCGGTTCGAATCCCCTGACGGGGTGAGCTCCCATTGCTCGGTCCCAGCTCCTGCCAACCTAGAAGTTTGAAAGCACGTCAAAGTGCAAATAGATAATTAGATACCGCTCTGGCGGGAAGGTAAACGGCGTTTCCGTGCGCTGCTCTGGTTCGCCAGAAGCGGCTTAGTCATGCTGGCCACGTGACCCAGAAGCTTGGCGGGAACATCTGTCTCTCTTTCTCCCTCCCTCCTGCTAGGACCCAGCGCTTCCTGTATGGGCCCGTTGCTCCAGGGGTGGAAGTGTCCTCCAAGACGCTGACGGTCTCTCACGATGGAAGGCTCCTCTTCAGCGGAGGCCACTGGGACAACAGCTTGCGGGTGACGTCCTTCAGCCGAGGGAAGGTTGTGGGACACATCAACAGGCACATAGGTAGGAGGCCACGACTCGCGGGAGGAGAGACTCCCTTCTGAAAATCGCGAGGAATCGAAGAACAGAGCATGCTGAACGTCTAAATGCCAGCGTATTATTTTCCACCCTCGAGTGCAGGCTCTGGTACCCTGAGAGTTGCTGCTTCCCTTTCGTTCTGTCTTCAATCTTAAAAGGGCATGTTTCTAGCTACGGAGAGAAGAGAATGGAAACGACTGAGTGCTATTTCCTTCCTTTTCTGTGAAGCTTCTTTCCCGCCATTTGAAAACCTAAATAGTTTTGAAAGCATGCCTGAGGGACTTTAAGCTTAACTAACCACTGAAAAGCTAGCATTTATGTACTAATTCTAGCAAATGCATGCTAACGGAGAAGGGAAGGAGGATTTTCAGACGAGCAGTTCTCATAATTCCAATAGTATTATTGTTCTGTTATCTCTTCCTAGAGTTTCCGCCCCATTTCCCTTTTTGTTCACTGAAAGTTCGAAGAATATCATCCTAGTGGCTAAACTGGTTGTTCTTCTTTGTTTCCGGTCGTTAAAGTTATCTTACTATTGCGTCCCTCACACACTCCTTTTCTGCCTGCGGGGAGTTGTCCTTGAATGCTCCTCCATTTGTACATATGTACCGTATTTTCCGGCGTATAAGACGACTGGGTGTATAAGACGACCGCCAACTTTTCCAGTTAAAATATAGCGTTTGGGATATACTCGCCGTATGAGACTACCCCTCTTCCAACGCACACCAAATAAATTTTTAAAAAAACCAGTCTCCAGTCCGGCTCAGAACTCTGCTCCATTTCCTGGGGGGCATGGGGCATAGCCGGGTCCGTTTAAACAGAGGAGCGAGCCGGAGGGCTTCGTCTTTGGCTCGCTTCCTCAATCACTAGGACGTCGTTGAACTTTGCTCGGTTATTGCTTTTGTCAGACCTGCTGAAGAATTGGGGGGAATTTTTTCCTGTTTTTGTTGAGCCTCTCTCATGGAATTTGCTAGTGGTCTACTACCGGGAGCGGTTAGGGTCGTTCTGTTGCTGGTGATTGGGTGGGGGGATGCTTCTGAGGCCAATTTTCAAGCGTATTTCTGCTTCATCTAGAGAGCTTGGTGTCCTCTGATTTAATTTGCTGTCGTTTTGTCCTTTGGTGGGGAGTTGCTATAGGAGCTGCTGCTGTAGCCGGCGTATAAGACGACCCCCGACTTTTGAGAAGATTTTCCTGGGTTAAAAAGTAGTCTTGTACGCCAGAAAATACAGTATATATGTTTATCCCCTGCATGTAGATAAAGTGACTAACTGGCGACCGTTATCCGTGTTTCTGTTTTGGTGATTCCCCTCTCCTCTCTCTGCAGACGTCGTCACTTGCCTGGCCTTAGATCTGTGCGGAATCTACCTCATATCCGGGTCACGGGATACTACCTGCATGGTTTGGCAGGTCCTGCAGCAGGTAAGAGGAGGGTTGGACTGGATGACCCTCCCAGCTCTACGGTTCTGAGAGATTCTGTTGACGGCCTCTTTTCTCCTCTGCCCCAGGGTGGCTTCTCCTGTGGCCTGGCACCCAAGCCCGTCCAGGTCCTCTACGGGCACGACGACGAAGTCACGTGCGTCGCCATCAGCACCGAGTTGGACATGGCCGTCTCGGGGTCAAAGGTGAGCTGTCTGCATGTGCCTTCCGGGCTGGACGCACCTTTTCTGGATCTCCTGTGGGAGCACCGCTTAGCAGGGACCTCATTCTTGTCCGCGGCCTCCTTCTGGTACACACGCAGTTGAACCCAGAAGATTCTGATGACAAGAGGCAGAAGGGTGTCTATGAGGCTCACAAAGGCTTGGACCAAATCTATGCTTCCAAGTGCCATAAGAAAGCTGCAGAGATAGCGCAGGATAGTGCGCACCCCGGAAATCATCTCTTTCAGCTTCTGCCTTCTGGAAGAAGGTACAGGGTTATAAAGGCCAGGACTAGCCGCCTGAGAAACAGTTTCTACCCAAAGGCAATTCTGGTTTTAAACACAGTATAAGGAGTCTCTATAGGGGTATATTGTATTTTAAAATGGGGTTTCAGAGTTTTTAGGTGGTTTTGAATGTCTTATGTAGATTTTTCATTGTTCCGTATGAGACAATGACAATAAAGGTATCGTATCGGATAGTTGGCCTTGGTGAAGATTTGACGTTTTCATCCCCCCAAAGTTTTTGATTTGAGTTTCTACTGAAATGAAGCTGCGTTTTAATGTTGCACTTTAATCTTGTTTTTAAGTTGTATTTTAATCAATTGTTTTTATATCTGGTGTTAGCCGCCCTGAGCCCGGTCTTGGCTGGGGAGGGCGGGGTATAAATAAATATTATTATTATTATCATTATTATTATTATGCGCTCTCTTTCTCTCTCCCCATGTTCCCTTCCTTGGCATCCTTCTCATCGCGGAAAACTTTCTCTTCTTCCAGGACGGCACTGTCATTGTGCACACCGTCCGCCGAGGCCAGTTCATGCAGTCGCTAAGGCCTCCCTGCGAGAGCTCCTTGCCAGTGACAGTCTCCAACCTCACCATGGGGCACGAGGGGCAGGTCGTGGTGCAGACGACCGTGGAAGGGAGAGCCTCTCTGAAGGTGGGCTGCGGGGGGCCTTACTTGGGGTGGGGGGGGGGGGCGAAGCAGGCGGGTCACCTTGGCGGATGAGAGAGACTAGTCCCGAGCGATTCTCAAAAGGGTCTCTCTCTGTAGCGCAGGGACCTTTGTAGAAACAAACTGGGAGCTTGTAGAATCAGGACGGAAGGAGCCCACGGAGCCAAAATCTCATTCGGTGTCGGTTTTTATTGTAGCGTTCCCAAAGCAAGGGAGGATTGGACTCTGATTAATAAAATACACACGAGGCTTGACCAGCAAGATTCTGGGCGGAGTGCAATAATAAATTCTTGTCCACCCCTTGGCCCAGGTCGTTTTATTCACAATAGAATTTTCACACCGTGTTCATAAGAACCAATCAGATTTCCTCTGAGCATTTCGAAAAACCCCACGTGGGATAGATCAGAAATCCTGTTAACTACAAAGACTACTTTGAGCATGCATACATATCTGAGAGTAAATAAAACAGGACTAGAGGAATGCATTCAGCAAAACCCCGGAGGCCATAAACAGGCAGGGAAGGAAGGAAGGATGGCAAGGAAAGAGTATTTACCATCTCCTTGTGAACTCTCTTCCTGGCCCTTAAAGGTAAAGGGACCCCAGACCATTAGGTCCAGTCGTGCCCGACTCTGGGGTTGTGGCGCTCATCTCGCTTTATTGGCCGAGGGAGCCGGCGTACAGCTTCCGGGTCATGTGGCCAGCATGACTAAGCCGCTTCCGGCGAACCAGAGCAGCGCACGGAAACGCCATTTACCTTCCCGCCAGAGCGGTACCTATTTATCTACTTGCACTTTGACGTGCTTTCGAACTGCTAGGTTGGCAGGAGCAGGGACTGAGCAACAGGAGCTCACCCCGTCACGGGGATTCGAACCTTCTGATCGGCAAGCCCTAGGCTCCATGGTTTAACCCACAGCGCCACCCGTGTCCTGGCCCTTAAGATCTACCTAAAAATTAACTACACCAAAGTTACATACTATCTTTATGACCCAGGATGCCTGATGAACAACTGGCCTGCGTATTTAGAATACTTATACGTGCCTTTCAGGCGTAGAGAAAGCAAATAGCAGAGATGGAGAGGTTTGTGGGATTCGGTCAGAAATTATCGTCAATGAATCAAACCCAGTCAACGCAATGCTTTCATCGCTGACACAATGGCTTGTGTAATGGATGTATGGGGTTGCTCGTGCGTAAGTTGCCGCCACTCTTGGCAAGGTTGCCTGGTTAAACCATTCCCTGGCTGGACAGCCTTCACTCCGCGTCTGTCTCAGTCGCTAGCAGAATCCGTCAGTGGGCGTTTCCTGAACTTCTTCCAGCATAAAAGTTCCTTGACGCCAAGTCTCCGCCTAGCCTCCCTGCGCGGAAGTCTTCTGCGCAGGGTGGGTGTGGGCAGCGGAGGACCCGTGCTCTCCCCGCTGGTCTCAGGCGAAGAGTCCTGGAGCCATCTCTCCGAAGCCCCCCTCTGCCCCCCTTTCTCCCTGGTGTCACACTGATTTCCTTCCCCAGCCGATGAGTCCCCTCTCTCCCTGCTGGGCCCTACTCCGGCATTGCTTGGGAGCCTTGCCTCCACTCCTGGCTCCGATGTCAGTTCCCTGACAGCTTGCTCCATATTTCATAATTCCTCATAGCAATCCCACCTGACCCCCACACTCTGGATATTTATTCACCCCTACATTTATTCATTTCGTATTTATTCGGAGCATTTGTCCAGCCAAGAAAAATCCCAGAGCAGTTTATGTACGGTCAAAACTAGATAGTCCCTACCCGCAGGCTCACACCCTTAAAAAGCCATGACACACAAGGAAAGAGCATCAGGGAGGGAAGAGGAAAAGGATTTTTTTCTGGGGGGCCTTCGCTGCTGCTGGGCATGAGTTTAGGCAAAGGCGAAGTGGAGCCACTGGCAGAAGCGGCGCAGGACTCATAGGTGCTTGTCGAGAGACCCATTTTGGGAGCCAGGGTCCTGCCCGGGCCTGGTGTCTTGCAGAGTGGCCCTTTCTCACTTTCAACTTTGCACACACGCCAAAGACCTCTGCTGGTGCTGTTTGTGAGGCATTGGCAGGACCGCTTAAGTTTTCCGTTTGAAGGAGCAGCTCTTGCGAGATCACCCTTGACTAAGCATCAAGCAGTTGGTCCCTTACCTTTCCCGCCCCGACCTGGCCACAGTGATCCATGCGACGGTCATCTCCAGGCTTGACTACTGTAATTCGCTCTACGCGGGGCTGCCCTTGAAGCTGTCCCAGAAACTCCAGCGGGTACAGAATGCTGCAGCGAGGCTCCTCACGGGGTCTTTGCCATGGGAGCATATTCACCCAGTGCTTTTCCAGCTGCACTGGCTCCCGGTGGAGTACAGGGTCAGGTTCAAGGTGCTGGTCTTGACCTTTAAAGCCCTTCACGGCCTAGGACCCTCGTACCTACAGGACCGCCTCTCCCGGTATGCCCCACGGAGAGCCTCAAGGTCCATAAATAGCAACACCCTAGAGGTCCCGGGCCCTAAGGAAGTTAGATTAGCTTCAACCAGAGCCAGGGCCTTTTCAACACTGGCTCCGGCCTGGTGGAACGCTCTGCCTCATGAGACCAGGGCCCTGCAGGATCTGATTTCTTTCCGCAGGGCCTGTAAGACAGAGTTGTTCCGCCTGGCCTTTGGCTTGGAGCCAATTTGATTCCCTCCCTCCCTCTCTTTCTTTTTTCTTTTCCTTCTCCTCCTGCAATGAGGCTACATTTTAATATTTTAATGTTCCATTATTTTAATGTTGTATTTTATTTTTGTTTTTAAGTTGTAATCATTCTTCTTGTTTTTATTATTGCTTGTAAGCCGCTCTGAGCCCGGCCTTGGCTGGGGAGGGCGGGGTATAAATAAAAAATTAATATTATTATTATTATTAACCTCCACCTCTCATTTCTTGAAGGACAAGTTTGCCCTACACCTGTACTCGGTCAACGGCAAGCATCTGGTCTCCATCCCTCTGGACGAGCAGGTCACTGCCATGTGCGTCACGGAAGAGTTTGTCGTTCTGGGGACCGTTCAGTGCTCCTTGCAGATCAGGGACCTGCAGAGGTAATGGCTCACCGCTTGATGCTCGGCTCAGTTGCTCTTGTGTCTGAACAGACAGCATCTCACATGCCTCGCTCGGAACTCTAAGCAGTCCACATTAAGCAGCCTCTGAATCTTCACATCCGACAAGGGATCTGTTGGACTACAACTCCCATCATGCCTGACGGTCAACCACACTGGCCCGGGGCTCATGGGGGTTGGAGTCCGGCAACACATCTGGATCAGGCCAGTGGTCCATCTAATCCGGCGTCCTGTTCTGCAATAGCTAACCGGATGCCCATTGCGGGAGCCCCAAAGCACGACCTGAGCTCAGCTGTGGCCCTCTCCCCATCCACTCTGGGCAGCTCCCAACAGAAGATTAAAAGCACAATAAAACATCAAACATTAAAAACTTCCCTAAACAGGGCTGCCTTCAGGTGTCTTCTAAAAGTCTGATAGTTGTTTATTTCCTTCACATCTGACGGGAGGGCGTTCCACAGGGCGGGCGCCACCACCGAGAAGGCCCTCTGCCTGGTTCCCTGTAACCTCGCTTCTCGCAGGGACGGAACTGCCAGAAGGCCCTTGGAGCTGGACCTCAGTGTCTGGGCTGAACGATGGGGGTGGAGACGTATGTGTGTGTATGTATATGTATGTATAGGAGACGCTCCTTGAGGTATATGTTGCTCTTATATTTACACGAAAACCAATTAAAATTATTTGGATTTTTTGTTTTTAAATTCTAACTTACAGTCGTACTGAGGGATGCGGGTGGCGCTGTGGGTAAAAGCCTCAGCGCCTAGGGCTTGCCGATTGAAAGGTCGGCGGTTCGAATCCCCGCGGCGGGGTGCACTCCTGTTCCTCGGTCCCAGCGCCTGCCAACCTAGCAGTTCGAAAGCACCCCCGGGTGCAAGTAGATAAATAGGGACCGCTTACTGGCGGGAAGGTAAACGGCGTTTCCATGTGCTGCGCTGGCTCGCCAGATGCAGCTTTGTCACGCTGGCCACGTGACCCGGAAGTGTCTCCGGACAGCGCTGGCCCCCGGCCTCTTAAGTGAGATGGGCGCACAACCCTAGAGTCTGTCAAGACTGGCCCGTACGGGCCGGGGTACCTTTACCTTACAGTCGTACTGCACTAAGATGTCCCCACGCCTGTTCCTGCCTTTATTATGCTCGTTATTTTGAGGGACGCGGGTGGCGCTGTGGGTTAAACCACAGAGCCTAGGACTTGCCGATCAGAAGGTTGGCGGTTCGAATCCCCGCGACGGGGTGAGCTCCCGTTGCTCAGTCCCTGCTCCTGCCAACCTAGCAGTTCGAAAGCACGTCAAAGTGCAAGTAGTTAAATAGGTACCGCTCTGGCGGGAAGATCAACAGCGTTTCTGTGGCTGCTCTGGTTCGCCAGAAGCGGCTTAGTCATGCTGGCCACTTGACCCGGAAGCTGTACGCCGGCTCCCTCGGCCAATAAAGCGAGATGAGCGCCGCAACCCCAGAGTCGTCCACGACTGGACCTAATGGTCAGGGGTCCCTTTATGTTTACCTATTTTAGATTTTAAGTGCCTCGGCACCTAACACAGTCGCCCCCCTCCTCTCCTTTCAGCCTCCAAGCTGCTGTTGCCCCTTTGGCAATGAAGGTCCCCATCCACAGCGTCTCAGTGACGAAGGAGAAGAGCCACATTCTTGTGGGCTTGGAGGATGGGAAACTGATTGTGGTCGGAGCAGGGCAGCCTCTGGAGGTGAGTGAGTGACAGCTGCCATTCAGCTCAATTCTTCCTAGTGTTATAGGGGGGGAAACCTGCTCCTTTCCAAGAGCCTGTATGGCACTGGTCAGCAACTGAAGCCCCATGAGCCACAAGCGGCCCATGTTGTTGTTTAGTCGTTTAGTCGTGTCCGACCCTTTGTTCATTTCCCCCCCCCCAAAATATAGTCCGGCCCCCACAAGGTCTGAGGGACAGTGGACTGGCCCCCTGCTGAAAAAGTTTGCTGACCCCTGAGACCACCCCCCTGAAACATCATACAGTGGTACCTCGGGTTACAGACGCTTCAGGTTACAGACTCCGCCAACCCAGAAATAGTCCCTCAGGTTAAGAACTTTGCTTCAGGATGAGAACAGAAGTCGGGTGGCAGCAGCAGCGGGAGGCCCCATTAGCTAAAGTGGTGCTTCAGGTTAAGAACAGTTTCAGGTTAAGAACGGACCTCCAGAACGAATTAAGTTCTTAACCCGAGGTACCACTGTACATACATCACAGAAGGAGGCGGTCTACAGCAGAAATCTTGCCTGCCAGGATACCTGATAATGGTCACTGATTGCATTACCTGGGCAGCCTGGCCATTCTTTTGTGACGGTTAATACCTTCATTCCTGAGTCCGGGTCACAGGCTCACCTTACTCATACACAAATACGCCCTTAAGACAGGATTTGTAAGCAAAAAAGACTAGGGGGGGTGCCTTTCCCATTTCCTTCATGAGTGCAGAGAAATATTTGAGGTCAATTTGGGAGAGTCAAAATGGCTTCAGTATTGCACTCCTGTGCTATGTCAGACATGTGGTTTATATGCCTATGTGTTCGTTTGCCTTGTACATTTATGAACGTTTAATTTATATTTGAGACCTTAGAATTCTGATAACACTAGTAGTAGTAGTAGTAGTAGTAGTAATAATAATAATAATAATAATAATAATAATAATAATAATAATAAAACTAATTCCCCACCTCCCGGTCCACGTTCTGCCTGCAGGTGAAGTCGGGGCAGTTCCACAGGCGGCTGTGGCGTTCGACACGGCGCATCTCCCAGGTGTCGTCCGGGGAGACAGAATACAACCCCGCGGAGTCCAAGTAAGCAGTTCGGGTTGGCTTTCACCTGTAGCCTCGCAGCCACGGCGGGACATGAGATCTGCCCACCCTTAACCGCTTTGGGGGCGTTTTCCGCTGTCCGGAGGCCTCTTTGCATTGTCCCCGGAGCGTCGCGATCCGCAGAGTTCCCCTGCGTGGAAGAAGAAGGAGGAAAACAAACTTCCTCAGGGACCCACCTGCAAGTCGGAGGTTTCTTAACACGCCTGGAGCAGCCTTCCGAGGGCGGCACGCACAGAACAATCTCGGGAAGGGGCTTCCTAGAGCCCATCCGGCTGCTCCTCGTTTCCCTGACCGAAGCACTCGATTCCTGCAGCGCTTGAAGGGGCAATTTCGTGACACGGTTGTCACACCAGGAAAAGAGACAGAGGACTGGAATTGGGGGTTGGGGGGAGAGTCCCTGATCCGCCTCCCCCCGATCCTTGGCAGTTTTGGGGGGACAGAAATGCAATAGACGCACCGGCCTCAAGACTGCGGTCTGGTCTTTCTCCGACGGCCTTAAAAGGACCTGTTTTCGTTGCACTACGTCGTACTTGCACCGGTCCCGAAGACATCTGATTCTCCGTCACCAAGGCGGGAGTTCTGTCCTCTTGCTCTCAAGAAAGCAGTAAATAACTCTGGCAGAGCAGCAAACCCGCAAAGCATTAAGCCAGGGGTCTTCGGCTCGTCCTACCCCGACCCCCTAAACCTACCCTCTGGTTTGAAAAAGGGAAGGAGGAGGCGAGGGGCCCCCTCCCCAAAGCCCCACTCGCTCTGGAAACTGGATGGCTCGGTACCGGTGACCCCCAAGTTGAGGGGGTCGTATTGGTGGAATGGGGGTGGGTGGGCAAGGAGCAGAGCAACAGGATGTCTGTAATCTTACTGCACACGGCTAGCTTAGGGTCCCGCAAGTGTCTTCACCAGCAATAAAACCCTGCCATTTGGTAAACCTCTCTGTCTTCACCCCAACTTTTTACCCAGCAAGCCTTAGTTTCCGGCGGCCTCTGCTCAGCATATTCGGGAGAAGATTCCATGCAGTCTTCTGGTCCCACAGAGGTGGGCTTCCTGGCCTTCTAGCCCTCCGGCAGACCCACTGCTTTCGACTTCTTGCTCTCTCCCCTCTTGGAACAAGCCCAGCGCTCCTCTCTTAAGGGGGCCACGCTCCCTTTGCCGTCGCCGGCCAAACATTGAAAAGCCTTTGAAGGAGCTGGCTGAGGTCTGCTAATGACTCTGACCTGCACCCTAAGGTGCTTTCTCTTATAGGCACCAAACCTGCTCGGCGTTGAAGGTTGGTTTTTACTTTTACAGCTACCTGTAGTAGATCCTTTGTATCAACCCTCAAGACGAATCAACCAGGGCTCTTTTTTTTTGTACCAATTTGAAAGGTGTGTGGTTTAGACACCGTTCCCCAACACTCCCCTTTCCCAGTTGCAGCAAATTTTGAGACCTTGGTGCTTTTTATTCTGTTCACCAATCCCTGGGTATCAGTCTGGGCTTCAGTTCCTTATCTTGGTGGACTGGGGCAGTGGATAGGAGAAGAAAACAGGTTTGGGTTTAACTCTGAAATCGGCGACTTGCCTGGTGTTAGCAGGAAGCCTCCCATCAGCATCACACAAGCATAAAAAGCCAGTCCGGTTGGCACCAGGTATTTTGGCTCGCAGCTCCCATCAGGCCCAGCCAGGCCTGTCAACCCAAAACATTTGGAGGGGAGCACCAGGCTGGTGGTAGCCGATGTCACCCGCAGCAAGTTCCCCTTGGGGTCCAGCTTTTAAAAAAACAACAACAGGACTTTGGCCGGGTGAGAACCTTGGGAGAATAACCCGCGGGCTGCAAATTCTGAGTTCCCAAAGGACGCAAGGAGAAGGGTGGGTTCAGGGGAGTTGTCGTGGGCTGGAGAGTTGGAAGGGGACCCCAAGGATCATCCAGTCCACCCCCCCCCCCGGTGATTCAGCGCCAGAAAAAAATAACAACACTGGCCTTTCCCCTTAGTGGGCTAGCAGCAGTCCAGCTCCGCCACACTTCTGCGATTGCCCCTGTTTTGAAAAAACTAGTTGCCAGTCCTGCAGAAGTCTAGCAAACGCACAACGTGGGGAGGGCAGACCTGATGACTTGGCCCCATCTCTCTGGGGTCCCTCTACATTTGCAGAAAGTCGGAGAGGAAACCCAAGCCCCAAACTCCCCATCTCTGCGCAGCTGCGCCGCTTCTTGGCGCACTGCCGTGCAGATAATCCTCCGCCACGACTCTCCCGCACACCCTAGATCCTCGGTTCTGTTAGAAGGTTTTCAGTGGGGAAACAAGTCCATCTTTCTCTTTGTCCCCTTGAGCAACTGTGTTGTGCTTTTTGCTGTAGAGGGTCACGTTTCCTCCCTTCCCACCGGCCGTTACGACTGGGGCGGGGGGGAACGGCTGCGGTTGGCTGGACTGGCGGCACCTTCTCCGCAGACTCCATTGTCTGTCGCCTTCCTACCAGCGCCGTGGGGAAAGGAGAAAGATGGCAGAATGCGGGCACCATTGGGGTTCCTTCCGGCAGGGTGAATATTCCAGGTGAGGAATGGGAGAGTCTTGCAGAATTCTCCACCTACGACCCGCCAACTTGCCTTGTCCCATCCAAGTTCCAGGCTCAACAGGGGAGCAGTTTGCATTCGTACAACAGGCCACTGGGCGGCTCCAAACGGTCTCGGACTACAACTCCCATCAGGCCCAGCCAGCGCCGAACCTCATGGGAGTTGTAGTCCGAAACATTTGGAGGGCACCCGGTGGCTGCAATAGGCACTTGCCCCCCCCCCACCTCATTCGTAAAGGGAAGACCTGGGCTCTAAAAGCAAAGGCCGCCTTCGATTCCTCCTGCCCACCTCCCCATCGGCCTCTTCCAAAAATAATAATTCCTTGGTGAAGACCAAATTCCACAAAGTGCAATATCCACGCTCTCTTTTTTGGCAAAAAAGACTCCCCTACCCCCCCCAAAAAACCCACAATTGTTCTGTTTTCTGTGTACATATATATATATATACACACAGGTTTTGTATCTTTTATGAATAATGTTGATCCAAACTTTTCTATTTTTTTGTATTTAAAGCGGATGGGGGGGGGAGTTTATCTGTTTCTGAGATCCTGCTGGCTTAGAGAGAGCAAGACTCAAAACACCTCTGATGTTTCCCTATGTGGATTTGTCCTTTTGTTTCAAATGAGACTTTAAGGGGCTCTTGTCACCTTCCCAAAGCGTAGCAAGCGTTTCACCGGAGAGGTCTTTGTTACCTCTGCGCTTTGACCTTGCAATCTCCTGGCTTTAGGAGGGGATAAATAACAACAACAACAATAATAATAATTTATTATTTATACCCCACCCATCTGGCTGAGTTTCCCCAGCCACTCTGGGCAGCTCCCAATCGAGTGTCTGTTTTGTATTTTGCACGTGCGTGTCTTTGAAATTCTGTGTTTTAACGCTTCCGAATGGGACAGCACCGGGGCTCCCAGCTGGAACGGGTTCAGAATAGAGGTTTAACGAGGGCGGCTTTGAGGAACCTCTTCCTATGGCTGCTGGATTGCGTCCCTAACCGAGTGACACTCAATGCTCGGTGGCTTTGTCTGTTTCCCACCTGGGGATCTGTTTGCATAGCAGGATTTCTGGAAGAAGGAGCAGTTTTAGCTTGGGGTCCCTGTCAGAGCGGCTCTTGCCATCAGCCGAGGCAGAAAACAAACCCCGTTTTCCAAGCGGCGCTCTGTGCATGCCCAAAAGCCTTATCGCCGCCGCCGCCCCTCTTCCCACCTTTCCAGTTGCTGAGGTTTTTCTTGCAACTCGGCCGCAGCACTTGGCGACAGCCCAAGGAAGGGCTGGTGGTCCCAGCTCCGGAACAGACTGGCGCCCTCGTGCTGTTGCTAGACCACAGTTCCCGCGCCTGATGGGAGTTGTAGTCCACTCCACCAGCTTGGGGAAAATCTGCTCCAAAACCTCCTGTCCATTTGTGCAACTATACAGACCTCCGCCTGAAGGACTGCGGTGACTGGTGAGCACAGCAGTTCCACATCTGGAGCACTTGCAATATGCCTTACTATTCCTTAATGTCAGCGTGCAACTGGCCAGGTCTTTCCCCATCTTAAGTTTTTCCTTCCGGTGTGCAATTGGAGATGATTTATGCAGGGAGGTCAGCAGAGAGCAGATGAGAGACCTGGGAGGGGAAATGGAACTCTTTATTATAACATATTGCAAAGTTTCCACCCCTGGTCAGATTCCTAAAGCGCTGTGCCAGTAGCTGCTTTTTCACAACTAATATGAAGGTTGCCCAGGTAAACGTAAAGGTAGATTTGCACCTGTTTTCACTGGCGAAACTTAATGGAAGACAGGGATAGGCTCCATCAGTGCTTTTGAGGTCTTCTTCTTGGCGTTTAGTGCTTTGGAAGTGCCTAGAGGGACACACAAATTGTCCTTTTACTTTCTAGCGTGAGAGCAAAAAATTAAATGTTTCCAGTTGGAGGAAGATGGTAGCGACAAGGACAAATCCACATTGGGCTATCTACTCTCAGGAAAACGCAGCAAATCCAAGGATCTGTCCACGGTTCTTCTTTCCGAAAAGGGAAATAAAAGCACAATCTGAACTTCCGGTTATTATTATTTTTTAATATAAATATGCCTTAAACTTGAAAATGACTACTTGCCTTCAGCTGTACTGGGCCTGCCCCACAGACCTGACGGTATCCTGTTCACGTGACTTTGAATAAACTTTGAAAAGAAACAAGCGCAGCCTGTGAGTTCTTTTAGTCCGGCTCTCGCTGTTCCTTCCGAGTCCTGAGAGATTAAAGCAGCCATTGCCAACCTGGTGCCCTCTGGATGCTTTGGACTGTAGCCTTTTTAGGCTTTGCCCTCGGGTGGGAAGAGTATTGCACCCGGGAAAGGGAAGTGGGAGTCAAACAGACACTCAAGGAATAATTTCAGAAAGAAAGCTTTATTTCTACCATCCATGAACTGGTAGAAGGAGCTAGTGTGATAATTTCACAAACAAGCACGGGTTCGCAGTCATTTGCACAGAGCATATATTCCCCTTCCAGTTCCCTCCCCTTTCTCCTCCTCCTCAGGAACCCTGCCCCATGATGAGTTTCCTGAGCATGAACAGAAAGCTCCTGTCTTTGGGACTCTTGGCGCCCTTCCCAGGAAAGGGGATGAGAAGCCAAGGGCGTTGAGGAGCTTTGCGGTTCAGCGTGTCCAAGATGTGTTGCAGCTGAATGAGATAAGAGTCAGTTCCCAGGCTTGCTTTATGCTTGGCATTTGACAGAGCCTAATCATTAGACTTTTTGAAGCCTTCTCGTACTGATAAAAGTAACATTTTGCCTATGCAGCAGCATCTTGTGAGAATCATAGAATCATAGAGTTGGAATAGACCACAAGGGCCATCGAGTCCAACCCCCTGCCAAGCAGGAAACACCACCAGAGCACTCCTGACATATGGTTGTCAAGCCTCTGCTTAAAGACCTCCAAAGAAGGAGACTCCACCACACTCCTTGGCAGCAAATTCCACTGTCGAACAGCTCTTACTGTCAGGAAGTTCTTCCTAATGTTTAGGTGGAATCTTCTTTCTTGTAGTTTGGATCCATTGCTCCGTGTCCGCTTCTCTGGAGCAGCAGAAAACAACCTTTCTCCCTCCTCTATGTGACATCCTTTTATATATTTGAACATGGCTATCATATCACCCCTTAACCTCCTCTTCTCCAGGCTAAACATGCCCAGCTCCCTTAGCCGTTCCTCATAAGGCATCGTTTCCAGGCCTTTGACCATTTGGGTTGCCCTCCTCTGGACACGTTCCAGTTTGTCAGTGTCCCTCTTGAACTGTGGTGCCCAGAACTGGACACAGTACTCCAGGTGAGGTCTGACCAGAGCAGAATACAGTGGGACTATTACTTCCCTTGATCTAGATGCGATACTCCTATTGATGCAGCCCAGAATTGCATTGGCTTTTTTAGCTGCCGCGTCACACTGTTGGCTCATGTCAAGTTTGTGGTCAACCAAGACTCCTAGATCCTTTTCACATGTACTGCTCTCAAGCCAGGTGTCCCCCATCAGAAAGCAGAGAAGAGCAGAGAAAAGCTGTTTTAGAAGAGAGAAAGGGGAAATTTGGTTTTGAGGCCTGGGGTGACTTCGGGTTAGGGTTAGGTTAACCAGGTTAACAAAGGCTGTATTTAAGGGCACCCTCTTCCTGGAGGGTCACCTGCATAAGCTCCCATCGAAGTGAATCGTGCATTTCCACAGTTCCTGATCTATTTCAGGGTTTGGGCCTTTGGGCCCATGTCACAATGTCCTATGTAAAGCCCCAGTGCTCAAGAGGCAGGCACATTTGGGAAAGAAAGAAGCAATCGCCCGGTTTAAGGAGCAATGTCCATATTGTAGAAGCAGAGCCAGAGATTGAAAAGGAAGCTGGGAGCTGCTTAACACTTTGGGAGCTAGGAAATGGTTCTTGCGGCCTGTTTTTGCAGAAACACGTGGCTCTAGGTTCAGACATGCAACAGGCAACGAGATGTCTCTGGGAATCTCACGTACAGCTCCGCAAGCTTGGGCTTGGGGTGCGAAAAAGCTCTCCAGGTGAGCACCTGAGCACCTGCATCCTCATTCAAGGGTGATCGCCTCACCCCATCTCGCAATTTCTCTTGAAATTGCAGACAGGTTAGGAAGCACACTTCCTTGCGTGCATCTGGAATGCGGGGTGCATGCATGTGAAAAAAATCAGGTTGCAACTTTAGGCATCAAATCTGCCTTTCCAGGTGACTCAGAGGCCCGCAGATTTTTGGAAAAATGGAAGTGGAAATGCAAAAAATAAAAACTTGACAGTTCTATAAACAGCAGCTGCATCCAGAGTTATGTCATTGGGTGCCATCTAATTTTGGAAGTTAAGCAGGGTCAGGTCTGGATGGGAGACCACCTGGAAGTGTGTATGGTGGGATTCTTGCTTTTGCTCCCATAAATTGTCACTTTGACTTTCCCATCTCAGAGCTCAGGAACCATCTCTTTTTTTTCCAAAATCCAAAGACTGTTCTGACACCTTAAAAGGGAAATTTGATGCAGATTTTTCCCATGCATGAATTTCCCATTCGGTGTAAGTGGCTGCAATTTCAGGGGGAATTGTGAGACAGAAGGGAGAGCATTTCTTTGCATCCAATGTGCCTTTCAAGGCAAAAGCCTATGGACTTTGATAAAGAGGAAGGGATTCCTGGGTCTGAGTTGCAAAAGGGGAAATGCAAAAAAATGCCTACCGCACCCAGTATTCCCAGGCGGTCTCCCATCCAAGTACTAACCAGGCCCGACCCTGCTTAACTTCCGAGATCGGACGGGATCGTGTGCATTCAGGGTGGTGTGGCTGTAGGCAGCAAAAGAACTTTCAATGGCCCTTTTCTGGTCCTGACTCTGCCTTTGCAAGAGTTTGCATTTCACCCAGCTCTTTTTTCCTGCTCCGGCTGCCTCCCAGTGCTGCCTGCCCGGGGAGAACCGCATCTCCTTTGCTTTCTCTCCCTTTCTCCTGCCAAATCTTGCAGGCAGGAAAATGCTGGCACTTGCAACGGGGGCTTTGCAGCAGCGGAATGCCTTTCCTCCGGAATTGCAACCGTGCAAGAGCTGCAGAAAACCGCTCAGCCCCTCCACCATGCTTTTTATTTTTATTTATTTTGCGCTCTGCTCTGCAAAATCCCAGAACTTGCCCTGGGTTGCAGCAGAGGTCAGAAAGAGCCTGTGCTCTCCTCGCTCCTGCCTGCAGGTGGCGCTGCGCAGTCATCCCTTAGAAAAGAACGGCGCGCGGGCGAGATAGCCACCACAAGAATAAACGCCGGCGGACGGGGCCAGCTCGCGCATGCGCGACCATTAAGTGCTCCCGGTCCGGAGCAGCTCTGCGGCTCTCCTCCCGGGACGAGGCGCAGAAGTTGCGCGGTCGGGCGCAATCGGCTCTTTCTCTCGACAGCCTCGTTCTGCAATCTCAGCTGAAGGCAGAGTTAACCCCATCCTGCCCGGCATGCACTGAAGCCCTGGGATGAATATATTGGGGCGAGATCCTGCAATATTTTTAATTGAGGGGAGCAAACTGGGAGGCTTTGGTGGTGCTGGCAAGCAGCACGATGCTGCATGCTGCAGAAGGGAGGGCAGAGGAGCAGGGGTCGCTGAAAAAGTTGGTAACCTAGTATTTTTTTGGAATATTTTTATTAATTTCCCCAAAATAACAAAAATAAAACAACAATACAAATTCAAAAACAACCAAAAAACTGACTTCCCCCTAGTCCCTTCCTTGGCTCCATTATTATTTATCAACATACCACAAGTCCATTGTAAATTAAAAAAACACTAAAATTACTTATTGTCCATTCATAATAAAATTAAAAGTAGTTATTTGTTGTTTAGTCGTTTAGTCGTGTCCGACTCTTCGTGACCCCCTGGACCAGAGCATGCCAGGCACTCCTGTCTTCCACTGCCTCCCACAGTTTGGTCAAACTCATGTTCGTAGCTTCGAGAACACTGTCCCACCATCTCGTCCTCTGTCGTCCCCTTCTCCTTGTGCCCTCCATCTTTCCCAACATCAGGGTCTTTTCCAGGGAGTCTTCTCTTCTCATGAGGTGGCCAAAGTATTGGAGCCTCAGCTTCAGGATCTGTCCTTCCAGTGAGCACTCAGGGCTGATTTCCTTCAGAATGGAGAGGTTTGATCTTCTTGCAGTCCATGGGACTCTCAAGAGTCTCCTCCAGCACCAGAATTCAAAAGCATCCATTCTTCAGCGATCAGCCTTCTTTATGGTCCAGCTCTCACTTCCATACATCACTACTGGGAAAACCATAGCTTTAACTATATGGACCTTTGTCAGAAAGGTGATGTCTCTGCTTTTTAAGATCCTATCTAAGTAAAGGTAAAGGTTAAAGGTAAAGGGACCCCTGACCATTAGGTCCAGTCACAGACGACTCTGGGGTTGCGGCGCTCATCTCACTTTATTGGCCGAGGGAGCCGGCGTACAGCTTCCGGGTCATGTGGCCAGCATGACTAAGCCGCTTCTGGCGAACCAGAGCAGCACACGGAAACGCCGTTTACCTTCCTGCTGGAGCGGTACCTATTTATCTACTTGCACTTTGACATGCTTTCGAACTGCTAGGTTGGCAGGAGCAGGGACTGAGCAATGGGAGCTCACCCCGTCGCAGCCTATACAAGGCTTGCAAAGTATGCATTAAACATTTCCTCATTTAAAAAAACAAAAACAAAGTTCTTTTTCTTTCTTGGGTTTTGCAAAATGTCTTTTGACCCGTGCACAGACATGCAAGCGTTAGAGCTGCTTTCTTGCATGAACTTAGGTCGGTTTTTGTGTTTTGTTTTTGGGGTGGCAAGCGGTTAATTCAATAGGAAGCAGAGATGGTTTTTGCAACCCCTTTGGCTAAGCCAATGGGGCTCCCGGCACAGCCAACACACCCCCAATGTCCCGCCCCCCTGTCATATGACCTCAGCCCTCATCAGGCACCAGCTGTCTCTGTGCTGCAAAAGTGGACTTTACTCCAACTTAAGAGCAGCTGGATCTGAGCAAAACCAACTCTGCTAAGAGGTACACTTATTCTTTCCAAATTAAGGTTTCATTCCGTTTCCTTAAGTGTCTCAAGACAGGCCGGCAGGCAAAAGGAAAACCTTCCATTTCTTGTTGCAGAAGGATAAATTTCCCTTCCCTTCCATTGAGCCTCAAATGCAAAATTGTCTGTTCCCCTGAAGCAGCCAAGAATTCCATTGTGCTGTCCGACTGTTCTCTTGGCCTCTCTCAAGATCCCTTCCTGTCCTTTGTTTTTGTTTTTAAAATATTTTTATTAACAATTTCAGCAAAAC
Organism: Podarcis raffonei; assembly: GCF_027172205.1. NCBI lineage: Eukaryota > Metazoa > Chordata > Lepidosauria > Squamata > Lacertidae > Podarcis > Podarcis raffonei. The sequence continues at coordinate 4,458,131 of NC_070613.1, read as the reverse complement.
AAAAATTTCAAAATATACCATATTCATTATTTCCCCCCAGACTTCCCTCAGCTCCTCTCTCTGATTTCGTAGCACATATTATTCTCTGCATGTTATAAACTTGTACATATCCTTACATTATCTATCTATCATGTTATCAACCAATAAATTTGTGTATGTTTATTCAAAGCCTGCCAAGGAGCCCAGTTCATTTTGTTGTCTTTTTAGATAATTTGTAAAAAAAGCTCCCATTCTTCCTTAAAGTCACAGTTGTCATTGTCTCGCAATTTAGCCAGTTCTGCATAAGTCATCAATTTTTCTTGCCACTGTTCTTTCCTGCCCTTCTTCTCCTTTGCACTGGGGTTCAGAGAACAAGATCATCAGGAGAGATAAGATTTTTGCGTCTTCTCAAAGATCAGAGACACGAGATGATACACATGCATCCCTTGTCTCCCAAGGAGGAGGAGACGAGTTGGTGGGCACCCAACATAATTTTAATTATAATTTTATTATTTATACCCCGCCCACCTGGCTGGGTTGCCCAGTGGCTAATAGGCTACGTTGGGCAAAAGATTGCCACAGGTTTGCATTGATTAGATCAGTGATGGCCAAACTTGGCCCTCCAGCTGTTTTGGGACTACAATTCCCATCATCACTAGCTAACGGGACCAGCTAACAGGACCTCTGCAATGCAGAAATATGCAGCTGTCCCAAATGGGATCAAACCTGCAACCTTGTTATCAGCACAACACCCTAAGCCAGCCTTTCTCAACTTGCGGGTCCCCCGATGTTGTTGGACTACAACTCCCATCACCCAAGCAAGGCCAGAGCTCAGGGACGATGGGAGTTGTAGTCCAACAACATCTGGGGACGCACAGGTTGAAAACCGCTGCTCTAAGGTTATGCAGGCTGATTCTGCTGAACAACTCCCATCATCCCTGACCACTAGCCATGCCTGCTAGGGCCGATGGGAGTTGTAGTTCCACATCACCTGGAGGGCCAATGGTTCCCTGCTTTGGGTTTAGACCTTGCATGTCAGGAAGAAGGCAGTGCCAATGGCAGGCAGGTCAGTCATTAAACCAGGATCTGGTGATAGCTGCAACCTTGGGGTTATTGCCACCACGCTCTGATAGCACCAGCTGAGCTTTCCATTTGGGTGCTGCGCTATGGGTTAAACCACAGAGCCTAGGGCTTGCCGATCAGAAGGTCGGCGGTTCGAATCCCCGCGACGGGGTGAGCTCCCGTTGCTCAGTCCCTGCTCCTGCCAACCTAGCAGTTTGAAAGCACGTCAAAGTGCAAGTAGATAAATAGGTACCACTCCGGCGGGAAGGTAAACTGCATTTCCATGTGCTGCTCTGGTTCGCCAGAATCGGCTTAGTCCTGCTGGCCACATGACCCGGAAGCTGTACGCCGGCTCCCTCGGCCGGTAAAGCGAGATGAGCGCCGCAACCCCAGAGTCATCCGCAACTGGACCTAATGGTCAGGGGTCCCTTTACCTTTTACCTTTAAGCATCCTTTGTGCCATTCGCGTGGGTCTTCTGCCAAGTTTCTCCTCCTGACAGATGTGGACTGGGAGACCGGTGGGAGAGCTGCCAAGCCCGGCGTTCACCGTGGACCTGGACACGGCGAAGAGGAATGCCGAGAAAATGAGGGACCGCTGCAAGGCCCTGGGCGTGGTCTTGAGGCCCCACATGAAAACCCACAAAACGCTGTGAGTGGCACCATATTGGATTGTAATAATAAATTACAGGCGGGGCAAAGTGAGAGATCACATTACCATCTTGCTTGCAATTTGGCAAGTCAAAGTACAGTTGTACCTCGGTTCTCTTTTTATATATATATATAATTTTTATTAATTTCAACATACCAATTATTATACATTCCACAGAACTTCCCATCTTATACAATCTTTCTGGACTCTGATGATCCACCATTTTTATCATTTCTTCTGCATTTCTTAAATTCTATTGCCTTTAATTATCTTAACTCACAATCCACCTCTTTAGCCATTTTTGCAATAATTCAAATACCGGTAATTTACCTCACAAAACTGCTTGCAAACCTACAAATGTAATCTGGTCATCACAATTACTTTTCAAATAGTACATAAATTTACACCAGTCTTCTGTGAATCTCTGGTCCCGCAGGTTTCGAATTCTGCCGGTTAGTTTATCCATAGTCCATCAATTTCATCCTCCATTCTTCTTTTGTCAGTAATTCTACTTGCTTCCATTTTTGTGGTACCTTGGTTCTCAAACACCTTGGTACTCAAACAACTTGGAACACAAACACCGCAAACCCGGAAGTATGTGTTCCGGTTTGCGAACTTTTTTTGGAAGTGTTACGCTTTGAGTGTTACGCTTCCGATTTGGGTGTCACGCTTCCATTTTGAGTGTTATGCTGAGGTCTGCCTGATTTTGCTATGTATTTTGTGTTTTTGTGGCTCTTTTTCGTTTTGTTTTTGTGATTGTGTGGAACCCAGTTCAGCTACTGATTGATTGATTGATTGATTGATTGTGTGGCTGCAGTACATTGCTTATTGCTTTCATTTTATGGATCAATGGTCTCGTTAGATTGTAAAATCCATGTTAAATTTCTGTTTTAGGGGTTGTTTTTAAAAATCTGGAACGGATTAATCCGTTTCGCATTACAGCACGCCTTGGTTTCGGAACGCTTTGGTTTTGGAACGGACTTCTGGAATGAATTAAGCTTGAGAACCAACGCACCACTGTAAATCGAATTCTGAATCCTGAAAAAGGAACCGGATATCGAAATCCCGCACCTACGGCTTGAAATCTGCTCCAAACTTTGCAAAGCTTTCCCCTCAGTCTTCACATATTACCCTATAATTTGTTTATAATCATCCTTTTATAGCCCAAAGGCCATCGCCACCCTGCCCCTTGCTTTTTTGCAGGAATTTTGTATATTGAGCTCACCAGATCTGTTCCACATTTTGCTAATCTGCTGGGAGACTGAGCAGTCTGTGGATTCCTTGTCTGGGTTTCCCGAACTGACTCGGTAATTGGTCTCTCGTGTAGGAGAAAGGATAGGTTCCACATTGTGTTGCCGCCTGAGAAGGAAGTTCCCAAGGATTTATTGCATTTCTATCCTTTTATCCAATCTATTAAGTCTCCTTTTTCAATATCCTTTATCAAATTATATTACACGTGCTAATCCAATCCTACTAACGTTTTTGAATGTTTGCAAAGCCCCTTCATATATTCTGTAAAGTTAATCCATTCATTTCTAAAAAAAATTGTCTTCTTGGTGTCTAATCTTCCCGGTCAATTTCGACAAAGAAAAGCCTTTCTGGTTTTGCAGATCCAGTTTATGCACTTTGGCCGTGGTGTATCGTGGGTTGCCTGGGCCCGGGGCTGCTTGGGAGTGTGTGTGGAGTATGCATAGAAAGCGTAGAAGGGAAGTCACTGATATCTTAAGGATGTAAAAATGAGTACAGTGGTACCTTGGTTCTCAAACTTAATCCGTTTTGGAAGTCCGTTCCAAAACCAAAGCATTCCAAAACCAAGGCGTGGTTTCCCATAGAAAGTAATGCAAAACGGATTAATCCATTCCAGACTTTTAAAAACAACCCCTAAAACAGCAATTTCACATGAATTTTACTCTCTAACAAGACCATTGATCCATAAAATGAAAGCAATAAACAATGTACTGCAGTCACACAATCAATCCATCAGTAGCTGAACTGGGCTCCACACAGTCACAAAACAAAACGAAAAAGAGCCACAAAAACAGAAACGCAAAATAATGAGGAAAAACAGACAGACATCAGCGTAACACTCAAAACTGAAGTGTAAGACTCAAAACGGAGCACGTTCGACTTCCGAAAAACGTTCGCAAACCGGAACACTTACTTCCGGGTTTGCAGTATTTGGGTTCCATGTTGTTTTAGTACCAAGGCGTTTGAGAACCAAGGTACCACCGTACTTTAAATTGTGAATATTATAGGGAGAAATGAATATATATAATAATCGTAATTGCGTTCTTCCCTCAGGGAGGGTGGAAGTCTCATGACCGGAGGCACCCTGAGGAAGATTGTGGTGTCCACATTGGCCGAGGGCCGATTCTTCGCCGATGGCGGCTTTGACGACATCCTCTACGCCTACCCTCTGCCTTTTGACAAGGTGGAAGAGTGTGCAGCCTTGGCCGAGAGGCTGGATGCCTTCCATGTCCTCGTGGACAGCCACGCGGCGCTCTCCCTCCTGAAGAAGAGGCCCTTGCGCCACGGGAAACGTTGGAAAGTGTGGCTGAAGATCGACTGCGAAAACCACCGAGGTACCGTGGGCTCTTGCCGGGGACAGGCCAGCACCCGCTCTGCCAGAGTGGCTGGTGCAGGGTATCTCATTTGGGGGGGCGGAACTTAATACTAGGGACACAGGTGGCGCTGTGGGTTAAACCACAGAGCCTAGGATTTGCCGATCAGAAGGTCGGCGGTTCGAATCCCCGCGACGGGGTGAGCTCCCGTTGCTCAGTCCCTGCTCCTGCCAACCTAGCAGTTCGAAAGCACGTCAAAGTGCAAGTAGATAAATAGGTACCGCTCCGGCGGGAAGGTAAACGGCGTTTCCGTGCGCTGCTCTGGTTCGCCAGAAGCGGCTTAGTCATGCTGGCCACATGACCCGGAAGCTGCACGCCGGCTCCCTCGGCCAGTAAAGCGAGATGAGTGCCGCAACCCCAGAGTCGGCCACGATTGGACCTAATGGTCAGGGGTCCCTTTACCTTTAACTTAATACTACAAGCTTTCGGCCAACTTTTAGCTGTCGGAAAGATGGCTTCACATTTGACTCTAGAATACTTTGGTATATAGAGGAGTTCATGGTTGATTCAATGTCTGCAAGGTTCCCAGGTCCTGGGGCTGCAAAACAAGCCCAAATCATCACCTCTCCACTACAGGCCACAACTGAGGTTGAATCCTGACAAGACAGAAGTACTGTTTTGGGGGGACAGGGAGCGGGTTGGTGTGGGGGATTCCCTGGTCTTGAATGGGGTAACTGTGCCCCTGAACTGTGCCCCAGGTGCGCAGCCTGGGAGTCATTTTGGACTCACACCTGTCCATGGAGGCGCAGGTTAACTCTGTGTCCAGGGCAGCTGTCTACCAGCTCCACCTGGTACGCAGGCTAAGACCCTACCTGCCCGCGAACTGTCTCGCCAGAGTGGTGCATGCTCTAGTTATCTCACGCTTGGACTACTGCAACGCGCTCTACGTGGGGCTACCTTTGAAGGTGACCCGGAAACTGCAATTAATCCAGAATGCGGCAGCTAGACTGGTGACTGGGGGCGGCCGCCGGGACCACATAACACCGGTTCTGAGAGATCTGCATTGGCTCCCAGTACGTTTCCGAGCACAATTCAAAGTGTTGGTGCTGACCTTTAAAGCCCTAAACGGCCTCGGTCCTGTATACCTGAAGGAGCGTCTCCACCCCCATCGTTCAGCCCGGACACTGAGATCCAGCGCCGAGGGCCTTCTGGCGGTTCCCTCATTGCGAGAAGTGAGGCTACAGGGAACCAGACAGAGGGCCTTCTCGGTAGTGGCGCCCGCCCTGTGGAACGCCCTCCCATCAGATGTCAAAGAGATAAATAATTACCTGACATTCAGAAGACATCTGAAGGCAGCCCTGTTCAGGGAAGTTTTTAATATGTAACGCTGTACTGTTTTTAACACTGATTGGGAGCCGCCCAGAATGGCTGGGGAAACTCAGCCAGATGGGCGGGGTATAAATAATAAATTATTATTATTATTATTACTGTGCTTGTGCTAATATGCTGTGTTTGGTTTTTGCTAAACGTGGCGCTGTGCATTATGGCCAAACATATTCACTTTGGTCTCGTCGGTCCAAATACATCTGCCTGGTGTTTTCACATGAGTAGAATGTGTCCTTTTATTTAAAATGCATCTCTGGGTTATTTGTGGGGCATAGGAATTCATTCATTATTATTTTTTTCAAAATATAGTCCGGCCCCCACAAGGTCTGAGGGACAGTGGACCGGCCCCCTGCTGGAAAACTTTGCAGGAGTTTCTTAATCTCAGGGTTGTGTGGTTTTGAGCCCCATGTTGGGCGAAACATCCTTGCATTGCTGGGGAAAGGGACTAGATGATTCTCCCTTCCACCTCTATGATTCTATGGACTCCCCGTGCAAGGCGGAGCCTGGGGGTTTGGGGCGGGGCTTGGAGACAAGGGGCGGAGCCACAGCTTCCTCCTCATTGCTGCTGCTTGTGGAACTCAGCTGGGAGGAGGATGGAAGCAAAACGGGACGATTTGCCTCCAGTGGCCATTGGCCGCAACTCCTGCAATCTTTGGCTCTGTGGTGCCCCCTTGTGGTTGTTGTTGTGTTTAGTTGTTGTTGTGGTTTAGTCGTGTCCGACTCTTCGTGACCCCCTGGACCAGAGCACGCCAGGCACTCCTGTCTTCCACTGCCTCCCTCAGTTTGGTCAAACTCATGCTGGTAGCTTCCAGAACACTGTCCCACCATCTCGTCCTCTGTCGTCCCCTTCTCCTTGTGCCCTCCATCTTTCCCAACATCAGAGTCTTTTCCAGGGAGTCTTCTCTTCTCATGAGGTGGCCAAAGTATTGGAGCCTCAGCTTCAGCATCTGTCCTTCCAGTGAGCACTCAGGGCTGATTTCCTTCAGAATGGAGAGGTTTGATCTTCTTGCAGTCCATGGGACTCTCAAGAGTCTCCTCCAGCACCATAATTCAAAAGCATCCATTCTTCGGCGATCAGCCTTCTTTATGGTCCAGCTCTCACTTCCATACATCACTACTGGGAAAACTATAGCTTTAACTATACGGACCTTTGTTGGCAAGGTGATGCCTCTGCTTTTTAAGATGCTGTCTAGGTTTGTCATCGCTTTTCTCCCAAGAAGCAGGCGTCTTTCAATTTCGTGGCTGCTGTCACCATCTGCAGTGATCATGGAACCCAAGAAAGTAAAATCTCTTACTGCCTCCATTTCTTCCCCTTCTATTTGCCAGGAGGTGATGGGACCAGTGGCCATGATCTTCGTTTTTTTGATGTTGAGCTTTGGACCATATTTTGCGCTCTCCTCTTTCACCCTCAATAAAAGGTTCTTTAATTCCTCCTCACTTTCTGCCATCAAGGTTGTGTCATCTGCATATCTGAGGTTGTTGATATTTCTTCCGGCAATCTTAATTCCAGCTTGGGATTCATCCAGCCCAGCCTTTCACATGATGAATTCTGCATATAATAAGCAGGGAGACAATATACAGCCTTGTATATTTCCCAATTTTGAACCAATCAGTTGTTCCATATCCAGTTCTAACTGTAGCTTCTTGTCCCATATAGAGATTTCTCAGGAGACAGATGAGGTGATCAGGCACTCCCATTTCTTTAAGAACTTGCCATATTTTGCTTTCCACCCTATCAAGTCCCAATGGGCACCAGCCAGAAAACTTGTGTGCCTTACCTCTCCCAACTCTTTTTCTCCGCTTTAATTCCAGCCGGCCTGAGGCATTCGGACCCTGCTGCCCTCAAGCTCGCCAAGGCCATCGCAGAAGGGGCCACCGAACTGGCAGGGATATACGCACACTGCGGCAATTCCTATAGCTGCCACGGAGCGTCCGAAATCCAGGCTGTGGCTCGCACCACCACTGCGCTGACCCTGAAGTTCATGGACCAGTGAGTGCTTTTAAGCCTTCATTCGTTTGCAGCATATATTTATTTATTTGCAGCTTTAAATATCCCACCTTTTCCCCTCCAAGGAGCTCAAAGCGACGTACACTGTTTATTTAGTCCCCACAACAAGCCTGTGAGGTAGGTCAAACTGAGACGCAACGGCTGGCTTAATCATAATAATAATAATAATAATAATAATAATAATAATAATAATACAGTCTTACCTCAGGTTTAATGTGCTTCGGGTTGAGCGCGTTCGAGTTGCGCTCCGCGGCAACCTGGAAGTAACGGAGCGCGTTACTTCCGGGTCTCGCCGCTCGCGCATGCGCAGACGCTCAAGATGACGTCACACGCATGTGCGGAAGTAGCAAAACGTGACCCGCGCAGACGCGCCGTCACAGCTTACGTTGCGTTCAGGATGCGAACGGGGCTCCGGAAGGGATCCCGTTCACATCCCGAGGTACCACTGTAATAATAATAATTTATTATTTATACCCCGCCCATCTGGCTGGGTCTCCCCAGCCACCCTGGGCGGCTTCCAACAAAGTATTAAAATACAGTGGTCTGTTCAACATTAAAAGCTTCCCTAAACAGGGCTGCCTTCAGATGTCTTCTAAAAGTCTGGTAGTTGTTCTTCTCTTTGACATCTGGTGGGAGGGCGTTCCACAGGGCGGGCGCCACCACCGAGAAGGCCCTCTGCCTGGTTCCCTGCAACCTCACTTCTTGCAGTGAGGGAACCGCCAGAAGGCCCTCAGCGTTGGACCTCAGTGTCTGGGCTGGATGATGGGGGTGGAGACGCTCCTTCAGGTATACAGGACTGAGGCCATTTAGGGCTTTAAAGGTCAGCACCAACACTTTGAATTGTGCTCAGAAACATACTGGGAGCCAGTGTAGGTCTTTCAAGACTGGTGTTATGCTGTCTCGGCGGCCGCTCCCAGTCACCAGTCTGGGTGCCACATTCTGGATTAGTTGTAGTTTCCGGCTCACCTTCAAAGGTAGCCCCACGTAGAGCGCATTGCAGTATCTCTCGCTTGGATTACCAAGGTTGCCCAGTGAGCTTCAGCACTGGAAGAGGATTCAAACCCAAGTCTGATACACTTCCGCCACTCTGGCTTTGAGCCACTAGGAGCTGCCGTGGCTGAGTTGGGCCCAAACTCCGTCTTGCCCTAGTTTCGCAGAGCAAGGGGGAGCAGCTGGCCAGATCTGGAGCAGGCAAACAATGGAGCCCAGGATCCGGTCCAATACAGGCCAGCAGGCATGACAAGGCAGCAGGATCCTGTCATCCTATAGAATCATAGAACTGTACAGTTAGCAATCCCAACCTTACGATTCCACATGTTAACGCTCTTTGATTGCATTCTTTAACACAAGTGTGCAACTACAAATAGCTCAGTAGAGCATGAGGCTCTTAATCTCAGGGTCACGGATTCGAACCCGTGTTGGGCAAGGAGATTCCTGCATTGCAGGGGGTTGGACTACATGACCTTCAGGATCCCCGTAGAATTCTGTGTACAGTATTTTTATTTTTTAAAAAAGAGGTGCATTTTGTGTGCTTTCTCCCATGTGGCCACTAGGGGGCAGTGGGCTGTCATTATCAAAAGTCCCTTATGGTCCATAGCAGAAACAACTAAGTCTGTTTTGGTTTTCATTACGTATTTTGTGTTTTTTTATATTGCATTTTATGCTGTCGACCGCTCTGAGATCTGCAGGTATAGGTTGGTATGCAAATTTAACAAATAATAATAATACAGCTTAACAAATAACATTGTTTCCGTGCAATATTCATGTAGCATTTTGACTCCCCATTCTTAACTTCCATGATGTTCAAATCCTTTATCTTAAACGTAATACTTATTAACATATATCCTACATTACATTCCCTTATCCTCTTTCGCCGGAACGTCTTCCAATGTTCTCTCCCTCTCTCTCTCCCTCTCTTTGCGAGGGTATGAGAAAGTTTCCTGTTTTATTGGGGCAAATTCCTCTCAGATGTTTCCGTGGAGGTTCAGATTAGTTGCAGGCAGGAAGTGGAACACAGTTTTAGGGCAGGAGGAGGGATGGCGGAGGGATGCACCTCCTTCTCCAGCCTAAGTTCAGAGCCTTTGATGTGAGCTTTGATGTGATAGGAACTCAGAGCAATCAAGTGGGACAGCGTACCCTCCAACATTTCTCCGGTGAAAACAGGGACGTCCCGTTCCAAAACGATAATTTTTGCTGTTTATACCCCACACATCTTACTGGGTTGCCCCAGCCGCTCTGGGCAGCTTCCAACATATATAAAAGACACAATAAAACATTAAACGTTTAAAAAAACCCCATACAGGATTGCCTTCAGATGGCTCAGGGGTCGGATGACTCCATACCCTCCAACTTTTCTCCAGTGAAAATAGGGATGTCCAAAGGAAAAGTGGACGCGGGTGTGGCGCTGTGGGTTAAACCACAGAGCCTAGGACTTGCCGATCAGAAGGTCGGTGGTTCGAATCCCTGCGACGGGGTGAGCTCTGCGGGAAGGTAAACGGCGTTTCCATGTGCTGCTCTGGTTCGCCAGAAGCGGCTTAGTCATGCTGGCCACATGACCCAGAAGCTGTACGCCGGCTCCCTCGGCCAATAAAGCGAGATGAGCGCCGCAACCCCAGAGTCGTCCGCGACTGGACCCAATGGTCAGGGGTCTCTTTACCTTTAAGGAAAAGTGCCTGTTGTCTTTGTCCATGGAGTTTTATTGGCAGGGATACTGGAGGTGGCTTGCCGGTTCCTGCTCCAGGTGGATCACGTTTAGTCAAAACTCTCCACTATGACCTGTCCATCTTGGGTGGCCCTGCATGGCATTGCTCATAGCTTCTCTGAGTTGTTCAAGCCCCTTTGCCACAACAAGGCAGCTATCCATGAAGGAGTCACGAAATTAAAAGACGCCTGCTTCTTGGGAGAAAAGCAATGACAAACCTAGACAGCAGCTTAAAAAGCAGAGACATCACCTTGCCAACAAAAGTCCGTAGAGTTCAAGCTATGGTTTTCCCAGTAGTGATGTATGGAAGTGAGAGCTGGACCATGAAGAAGGCTGATCGCTGAAGAATGGATGCTTTTGAGTTCTGGTGCTGGAGGAGACTCTTGAGAGTCCCATGGACTGCAAGAAGATCAAACCTCTCCATTCTGAAGGAAATCAGCCCTGAGTGCTCACTGGAAGGACAGATCCTGAAGCTGAGGCTCCAATACTTTGGCCACCTCATGAGAAGAGAAGACTCCCTGGAAAAGACCCTGATGTTGGGAAAGATGGAGGGCACAAGGAGAAGGGGACGACAGAGGACGAGATGGTGGGACAGTGTTCTCGAAGCGAGTCCCACTGGTTAATCCTTTTTTATATATATAAAAATTTTGTTAGTTTTTTAACATATCATTTTCAACAGTAATTAAACATACTTTTACATCTTATTCAAATTTTTTTGACTTCCATCAATCCTGTCTGAAAATTTGCCAATCTAATCTCTTCATATGCATTTCTTATCTTCCCTATTACATTTCAAACTCATAACCAATATCTCTATCTTTTTCTGCTTTGTAACACATCGTATATTTCTCCTTACAAAACTTCTTGCGTAATTTGTCGATTATAGTTGCTCTTCAGATAGTTCATATACTTCTTCCAATCTTCTGTCAATCTCTGGTCCCGCGGGTTTTGAATCCTTCCTGTCACTTGAAAGTACCAAACAGGCCTAGGATTAAATTAGGATTTATCTAGATAAATGGGATTTAGAACACTAAGAAAAGTGAAGAAATTTGATTATAACTGGAATATTGTTGTTAATGATATTGGAAGGCTGTTACATTTAGATATAAGGAAATTCAGTAGTGAGGGACTAGAGGAAGTCAAGTAACATGTTTATAAATTTGGATTTTTAAATAATTAAGTTTGTTTGTATTGTTTATTGGTTGTTGTTTTTTAAAAGATGTATTTTCTTTTTGGTTTCTTGTTATGATTTGTTTTTTCGGTTGTGCAACGTTTGTTGCATTATGTGTTATAATTGTAGGGAACTTAATAAAAATTATTGGGAAGATTGAATCCTTCCTGTCATTTTGTCCAATTCTCCATAGTCCATTAATTTCGTCTGCCATTCTACTTTCATCAGAATTTCTTCTTGCTTCCATTTCTGGGCTAACAATACTCTTGCCACTGTTGTTCGCCGTCAGAAAGTTCTTCCTGGTATATAGTCAGAATCTGCTTCCTTGTAACTTGAAGCCATGGGTTCGAGTCCCACCCTCCAGGTTAATCCTTTTTTTTTTACCATAATATTTATTAATTTTCAATAGACATAACAAAAAAAGAGAATATGCAACTACACAACAACAGCAACTCAATAAAAAAAGTGAAAAATAAGAAAAAAGAATAACAAACTTAACATACCTAAACAGAAAAAAAGAAACTCAACCGATTAATTAAAATCCATTTTCATAAACATTTTAGTTGACTTCATCTAATCTCCTCCATCTGAATTTCCTCTTAATTTGAATGTAGCAGTTTCCAATATCATCATTTCATAAAACAATAATATTACAGTCATATTCCAATTTCTTTACCTTTCTTATAGTACATTTTCTTATTTATACATTTAAGTCTAATTTAGTCCTAAGCCTGATTGGTTCTTTCAAGTGGTTACATATCTTTAATATTAGAATACTTATTCAAATAGTCCTTTCACTGCCCTACGCTTGCCTCGCATCCTGTGAGATCCTGAGTAGTTTTATTGGTAGCTTATGGGTCAGAGGACTCCTGCATACAAACCAATTGCCCTTGATGTTAAAAAGGCCATAAATGCAGCTCTCTGGCTTGCTTTTATGAGGCACCCGGCTAATATTATGCTGTGCCCCTCCTTCTCCTCCTCCCTTAGTTTCAGGTGAGGGCCTTTGAATTCAGGTGAGGGCCTTTGAATCTACCTCTTCAAAGGCCCCCGGGAAAGTTGTGGCTGATGTTTGCCAACACAACTTGCAAACACACCCACACAAAGCCAGATCGTGGTTCACACCCTGGAGGGAATGGCTGGGGAGGTTTAGTGCCTGGCTGTGAATGTGGAGAGGGTGGAGTAATTTTTTGCATTGGGGTAAGCATACCCTCCGACATTACAATGATATACACTGAAATTCAGCCAGGGGGATTTGAGGAAGTCACTGAATAATTCCAGTTACAGAAAGGTAGCCGTGTTGGTCTGCCATAGTCAAAACAAAAAGAAGTGTGCATGCACACGAAAGCTCATACCAAGAACTAACTTAGTTGGTCTTTAAGGTGCTACTGGAAAGAAATTTTTTTTTTGTTTTCACTGAATAATGTTACTAAGATTGGATTAAGTATAATTAAGATGTATGTATGTATGTTTAAATTTTTTGGGAAATCAATAAAAAAATTGAAAAAAGAAAAATGGCTTTCTTTTATCCGTTCTGAATCTTCCAATATTCACCTTCGTTGAGGACTGGATTCTTGGTTTGCGCAAAAGCTGGCATTCTGTGCCGGGTCTCATATATTCAGAAACCATCTTCCTGGGAATTCAAGAGTATCATCTCCCTGCCTTACAAGCCTTTTCCCACCAGGCCTGGGCAGGCAGGGCGTGGACTGACTCCAGCTACAAAAGCTGAGACTGTTGAACAGACTCTTGGGCTGCGGTTATATTTGGAGGGTTCTTGTTGCGGGCTTTTTTGTATCTTTTTTGTTCTAGCTCTTGTTGTGATCTGTGTGGAAATGGTTCCGTTTGGTTGTGCAATTTTTTAAAAAAATGTTTTATTCAGCTCATATGGTGGAGAATGATACTTTTCATTTTGGGGTTGTGGGTTCAAGTCTCATCCTGGGCAAAAGATTCCTGCATTGTAGGGGTTGGACTAGATGACTGGGGGGTCTCTTCCAACTCTGCAATTCCATGACTACTTTTGTAATTATGGGCTTTTTCCATGTCGTAAGCCGCCTTGATCACGGTCTGAACTGAGGAAAGGCCAGGATACAAATAAAAAATTATGTTTGCATGCATGCCTATTGCTCACGATTCTATCCAATTCTGCAGAGTGTTTGAGGACTGGGACATTTGCAGGGAAACCAAAATGCTTGTCAACAAACTATTGTGCTACCAACAATTACTGTGTGCTTGTGAAACATGGACCACTTATAAACACCATCTCCAACTCCTTGAAAGATTCCATCAACGGTGTCTCCAAAAAATTTTACACATCACTTGGGAAGACAGGCAAACTATTACCAGTGTACGGGAAGAAGCAAAGATCACCCATGTCAAAGCGATGATTCTTCAACATCAACTTCGTTGGACTGGCCATGTTGTGCGGGTGCCTGATGATCATCTTCCAAAGCAACTATTCTACTTGCATTGAAAATGGAAAGCGTAATGCTGGTGGTCAACAAAAGAGGTTTAAAGACTGTCTCAAGGCAAATCTTTAAAATAGTAGTATAAACACTGACAACTGGGAAACACGGGCCTGTGAGCGCTCCAGTTGGAGAACAGCCTTTACCAAAGGTGTCCTGGGCTTTGAAGACACTCGAACTCAGGACGCAAGGGAGAAACGTGCTAAGAGGAAGGCACGCTTGGCAAATCCACACCGTGATCAACTCCCGCCCGGAAACCAATGTCTCCACTGTGGAAGGACATGTGGGTCCAGAATTGGCCTCCACAGTCACTTACGGACTCATTGTTAAAACCGTCCTTCCATAAGATTATGGAAGACAATCTTACTGGACTACGAGCTATCCCCTAAACTTCTTAGTTTATGGAGTGCTCCAAGACCATTAGTTTTTGGAGCTGAGGTATTATTAATTATTTCCCCCCTTTATCTTACTCAGGACCTTGATTTCCCATACAATGAACGTGGCACAAAATACTGGTATTCAAAAAGACCTTTATTTAAAAAACATAAATTAGAAAGGCATTTATTTATTCATTTAGAAAACTGAAGCTGGCTGGCTTAAGTCCTGTGGTTGGGCAACTGTCCCTGGAAAATAGGAGCACTTGGAGGGTTTGCTTTCACTGTGGGGTCCTTTTACATTACATTCCCTCTGAATTCATGCCCTTATCTCCAGCCACCAATAAGTGTTGGGGTGACAAAAGCAGTTGTGATTTCTTTCTATTTTCTTGGCCTCTACGTAGGTAAGATGAGCCCAAGAGCCCAGAGGGCGCAAATGTTGGCAACTCGTTTCTGTGCCCCCGGATGGCCCTGCCTGCCCCCAAACTCCAGGGGCTGCTCCCCCCCTCCAGAAACTGCCTCTTTCCCCTTATTCGCCATGTCCGTTTGTGACATCACAGGGAGTTGGTAGATGTCTATGACATCACAGGGAGTCCGTCGCCAACGATCACATCTGGGGAAACATCTGCACAGCCCTCGCTAGCCTCACAATGGGGGGGCACCTCAGCAGTCATTTATTAAAAATGAGGTGTGTGCCCCCCCATTGTGAGGCCTGGGAGGGCTGTGCAGATGTTTCCCAGCTGTGGCCATTGGTTACCAACTCCCTGTGATGTCACAAGGGGGTGCAGCCCCCTCTTCAAGTGACATCACTACTTAGAAATTTCCCATATAATAAAAACATGGCACAAAACAGGGATTTCTTTTCAGAAAACATTTATTTTGTAAAAAAAATAGAAAGCCGCTTATTTAGAAAACAGGAGCTGTCTGGCTTAAGTCCTGCGGTTCTCTTCATGACTTTCACGGCTGGTCTCGGGGGAAACCTCGCCGGCTCCGGCCGTTCCTGAAAGGCAAAGGCAAACAGATGAGTGGGGTGGCCACCATCCGACAGCGTCAACCCAGACTCCCCTGGCTTCCGCCTGGCAACTTCACCTCTGGCAGGCCTGCGCAATGGGCAGGCTCCCGGAGATGAAGGAAAACCAGTTTTCTTTCGCAGATAGCAGCCAGCTTCATCAGCCTTGCGGCCTCCGCTGGAGTCTATTTGTGAAGTCTGCTGGCTCCAGTTGAGCACCTCCATGGCTGTGCCGGGCATCTTCCCTCCTCAATTTGGCCATCCGTTTAATGTCAAGAGGCCTAGGCCTTTTGTCATTAAATGGATGGACCAAAGACACGGGTGAATGCCAGCCATGTCCACAAATAGCAGCCAGCTTCATCAGCCTTGCGGCCTCCCTTGGCATCTATTTGTGAACGCTGGCTTCACCTAGACGCCTCCACGAGCTGCCAAACGGGCAGCTTTCCCTCCTCACTACCAGCTGGTCCACACCTGCAAATATCAGCCAGCTTCAGCTTAGGGCCTCCACTGACATCATTTAAATGCAAATGCAAATCACAACTGGTTTCCGCCTAGGGGCATTCACCCGCTGCCCTAGCGGCAGCTTCCCTCCTCGGTTTGGCAGCCTGTTAATAAACAAACTAGGCTTCCAAACCACAGTTTGCACCCATTTCGACAGGCGTAGCCTCGCGGCATCCGCTAGCCTGAATGCAAACTCTTCCGGCATCCATCCACCACCAACAGCCCGGCCAGGTCCATCGCCAGACGTAAGCCAGCTTCAGAGCTGAATATCGGCCGCCTTCAGGTAGCGATCCCACTAGCAAGTCAACTGGAACTTGCTTTCTCCTTGCTCCACAGCATCCCAACGCCAGGCGATCGCCTCCTTCCGATTGCTAGCTTGCCACCACTGTCTGGTCTTGGGGAAAACTTCGCCGCTTTGGATGTCCCTGAAAGGCAAAGGCAAACACGTTGATGGGATGGCGACTATCACAGCGTCCACCCAGACTCTTCCACAGGCTTTGGTCTGACAACTTCATCCCTGACTGGCCTGCCCCGTCAAGGCAGGTTGCAGAAGTGGAGGGTCGCCAGTTTGAAGCGGTAGATCCACATGGGACTACACTGGTTTCCCTGGTTTCCACCTCTAGGGCTGTGCCGGGTAGTTTCCCTCCTCGCTTTGGCCGTCGACGTAAGGTCAAGAGCTCTACGAATGTCAGCAAGCTGACATTCTCAAAAGGTAGGTCTGTTGACATTAGGTTGAGGGCCAAAGACAAAGGTGAATGTCACCAGATAGCGTTCACAAATGGATCGGCCAGCTTCACGGGCCTCTCGGCCTCCACTGACATCCCCAAATGTGAACCTGGCTTCACCAAGGCGCCACCACTAGAAGCCGATGGGCAACTCTCCCTCACCACAGAATTCGCCAAGGGACACTCACCCGCCGCCAAAGGGGCAGCTTCCCTCCTCGGCTTGTCCGCCTGTTAATAAACAAACTAGGCTTCCAAACCCGTTTGCATCCCCTCGGCCAGTCTTGTAGCCTTGCGGCATCAACCAGGCACTGAATGCAAACCTTCCGGCAATCCGTCCACCACCAACAGCCGCGCCAGGTCCATTGCCAGACCTCCCCCTGCTTCAGAGCTGAATTTCATCCACCTTCAAGTGCGATCCCACCAGCAAGTAAACCTCAACTTGCCTTCTCCTTGCTCCACAGCATCCCAGCGCCAGGCGATCGCCTCCTTCCTCCGGCCAGCTTGCCCCACGGGACAGGAGACCACCCGAGCTGAGTGCCTCCACTGAGGCAACTGCCTCGGCCTTTGACTTGGCCAACATTTATACCCTCTCAGCTGCCCAATGTTTTTGTGGCCTCACAATGGCAGCATCTGGGGAGGCATAGCCATCACCCCTCAGACCTCACAATGAGGGGCGCAGCTCAGCAGCCATTGGCTCCTTGGCTTTTGACCAAGGAGATATATAACACCCCCCTCCCCAATTTGTGCCAGTATCTGTGAAGGCCACACCGGAAACCCAGTGGGGCAGGAGGGGGCATTTTTCATCCCAGTGGTTGCGTTTCCCTCCACACAACACTGGTCAAACACACAAATGAACAGAACAATGAAAGTGAGTCTCATCTATGCACAGAAATCTTTTCAAGGAGTGACATGCAGGGAGAAAGTTATCTCAGGAAAAAAGTACCTTTTCATCAATCAATCCTTTATTGTATTTCACTAAAAGCCATTAAAGATCCAGTTCCAGAAGCAGCCAATCCAATAAAACCTATTAAGAAAGACCCAGAAACAAGCAACTATTTACAATAACTCAAATTAATGAATTCCAATAAGGCTGTTTTATATGTGACAAGCATATATGTGACAGTCAGGTAATAGCCAACCTATTTTCACTTCTGGGTTCTGTCCCTTTAGCGGTGCCAACATCTTTTCCAAAAATCTCTCTGGGGTTTTGATACAGCTGACCATGGAGTATGCAATGGGGAAGATCTTCTGCTTCACTGACCCCACAGATTGCCTTTCAGGAACGGCCGGAGCTGGCGAGGTTTCCCCCGAGACCAGCCGTGAAAGTCGTGAAGAGAACCGCAGGACTTAAGCCAGACAGCTCCTGTTTTCTAAATAAACGGCTTTCTAATTTTTTATAAAATAAACATTTTCTGAAAAGAAATCCCTGTTTTGTGCCATGTTTTTATTATAGGTGGAAATTTCTAAGTAGTGATGTCACAGGAAGAAAGGGCTGCACCCCTTGTGACATCATAAGGAAGTTGGTAGCCAATGGCCACAGCTGGGGAAACATCTGCACAGCCCTCCCAGGCCTCACAATGGGGGGGCACCTCATTTTTAATAAATGACTGCTGAGATGTACCCCCCATTGTGAGGCCAGCGAGGGCTGTGCAGATGTTTCCCCAGCTGTGGCCGTTGGCTACACACTACCTGTGATGTCATAGACAACCTACCAACTTCCTGTGGTGTCACAACCGGACATGGCGAATGAGGGGAAAGAGGCAGTTTCAGGGGGGGCAGCCTTGGGAGTTTGGGGGCAGGCAGGGCCATCCAGGGGCACAGAAACGAGTTGCCAACATTTGTGCCCTCTCGGCTCTTGGGCTCATCTCGCCTACACAGCTGCCAATAAAATAACAGCTGGTTTTGCCTCCATACTACTTAGAAAGGTTTTCAGAGGGTTTAAACACTGCCTGCTTTTAGAAGAAGGAGCCCCTGCCCTGTGCACTGCAGAGGCTTATGTGAGTCACAAAGACCCGAGTTCGAATCTCACATCCATTTGCAAACTTAAGGAATGGTCAAGAGGAAGGAGAGATGGTTTTTCTTCAACTCCACCCCACCGCCAGCCTTATAGCTTTGCAGCATTATCTTCCCTCACTCTTCTGAGATCCTTCTACATTGTACATTTATTTTCCCCCCAATTTATTTTATTGATTTTCACAAACAAAAATCATAACCTTATTAAAAAATATACTTATTAACATTGTTAAGTGACTTCCTCGCTTCCCTTGGTTGAATTTCAATGCATATGCTTTGGATTTCAATGCATATGATTTGGTTTTCCAAATCACAGTTCTTATAAAATTTAACTTGAACATTAACATCCTTAAATCTTTTCATCGACGCAGAGCGCAACCCGAAAATACTTATCCTGAAGCGTATTTAACCCGAGGTATGACTGTACTTTGTTGGAAGCTGCCCAGGGAGACCAAGCCAGATGGGCAGGGTATAAATAATAAATTATTATTATTATATTATATGGTAGTGCAATTGGCTCTGGCTGGCTTCAGGAGCTGCTCACTGCTGTGTCGCCCGCCATTTTGCCTCGCCAGAAGTCCCCACATGATGTGTTTTTGGCCGTTGAACCAATCATGCAACATTCACTCCCTACTAATAAATCTACAACACTTAAAATATAAAACCGGGGACATTCAATGAAATCCGGGGACGGATATTGCCTGGGGACAGATTTATCAATCCAGGGACTGTCCCCGGGAAACGGGGACGTCTGGTAACCATAATTTAACCTTTTCCCATCTCTTCCAGGCTGAAAGAAGCCGGGGTGGCCTGTTCCATCTGCAGTATCGGTTCCACTCCCTCCTGCAGCCACCCGGTGCCTGAGATGGCCCAACTCAGCGAAGTCCACCCTGGGAACTTTCTCTTTTATGGTAAGGTACGTGGGATGCATGGAGTATTTAGGGAGGAGGCAGTAGCTCTGGATGGGGGACACATCCTGCTCCTTCGGGTACATTTCCGAGCACAATTCAAAGTGTTGGTGTTGACCTTTAAAGCCCTAAACAGCCTTGGTCCAGTAGACCTGAAGGAGCGTATCCATCCCCATCGTTCTGCCCGGACGCTGAGGTCCAGCTCCGAGGGCCTTCTGGCAGTTCCCTCCCTGCGAGAAGTGAGGTTACAGGGAACCAGGCAGAGGGCCTTCTCGGTGGTGGCGCCCGCCCTATGGAACGCCCTCCCATCAGATGTCGAAGAGAAAAACAACTACCAGACTTTTAGAAGACATCTGAAGGCAGCCCTGTTTAGGGAAGCTTTAGATGTTTGATGTATTATGGTACAGTGGTACCTCAGGTTACATACGCTTCAGGTTACATATGCTTCAGGTTACAGACTCCGCTAACCCAGAAATAGTGCTTCAGGTTAAGAACTTTGCTTCAGGATGAGAACAGAAATCGTGCTACGGCGGCAGCAGGAGGCCCCATTAGCTAAAGTGGTGCTTCAGGTTAAGAACTGTTTCAGGTTAAGTACAGACCTTCGGAACGAATTAAGTACTTAACCTGAGGTACCACTGTATTTTAATATTTTGTTGGAAGCCGCCCAGAGTGGCTGGGGAAGCCCAGCCAGATGGGCGGGGTATAAATAATAATAAAGACATCGAGGAGAGAGCCAGTCTCACTTCTCTAGGCAGGGAGTTCCAAAGTTGCCTGGGAGGAGCCACCACCGAGAAGGCCCTGCCCACCTATCATGCCCGGGAGGGGGTAGCAGGACTGAGAGATGGGCCTCCCCTGAAGATCTCAAAGCTCAGGCAGCTCCGTGCGAGGAATAGAAGCCATTATGGTAGCACCAGCTCCGCAAAGAACAGCAAGCTTGCCAGGCTCTGGCTTGCAGCAGACTTCCAAGTCCTCTCTGGCTGAGAGGGCTGCTCTGCGGAAGTTCCTGAGATCTGTTTTTCTAACTGGAGACGACTCTGCCACTGTGCTGTGCATGCAGAAAGGCTCCCATTGGAAAAGGCAGATGGAAAAAGTTAACAATGGCATGCCAGCCCCACCTGTTTTGGCTTTTTTTGCTGGAAAGATTCACCAGAAATG
Source organism: Podarcis raffonei (assembly GCF_027172205.1). Lineage (NCBI taxonomy): Eukaryota > Metazoa > Chordata > Lepidosauria > Squamata > Lacertidae > Podarcis > Podarcis raffonei. Next base: position 4,437,470 of record NC_070613.1, on the reverse strand, counting down.
GAAGTTCACTCCCTTTCTCTCTCTCTCTCTCTCGCCCCCCCTCCCACATAATTTATGTAGATTTACTCCTCCGTTTCCAGTAACACTTTCCATGTGTTTCTCTTCCCCCACAGAGCTCGTTGCAAAGCTATGCTGGCAGAGAGGGGTAGCGAGGGAATCTGTCCCCCTGCAGGGAAAGAATAAATCTGCCCGCGTGATCCGGGAGGCTCCTTGAGCTGGCGACATTTGGCACAGCGTCAGAAGAGCGGCGCAGTGTCTGAGAGGGGTCCCCAGCGGTCCAGGCAGGGGCGCGGGTGGCGCTGTGGGTTAAACCACAGAGCCTAGGACTTGCCAATCAGAAGGTTGGCGGTTCGAATCCCCGCAACGGGGTGAGCTCCCGTTGCTCAGTCCCTGCTCCTGCCAACCTAGCAGTTTGAAAGCACGTCAAAGTGCAAGTAGATAAATAGGTACTGCTCCGGCAGGAAGGTAAACAGCGTTTCCGTTCGCTGCTCTGGTTCGCCAGAAGCGGCTGAGTCATGCTGGCCACATGGCCCGGAAGCTGTACGCCGGCTCCCTCGGCCTGTAGAGCAAGATGAGCGCCGCAATCCCAGAGTCGGCCATGACTGGACCTAATGGTCAGAGGTACCTTTACCTTTACCTTTACCTTTACCTTTACTTTCCTGTGCAGGAATCTCAGATTTGTAGCGCTGGGACCCCCAAAGGCCACCCAGTCCAACCCGCTGAAATGCAGAAATCACCGCAAAGGAATCCCTGGCAGGTGGCCATCCGACCACTGCTTTAAACACCCCCAAGGGAGAAAAGCCCACCATCTCCCAAAGTGGTCCGTCGAATGGCTCTCGCCGTCAGAAGTTATTTTTTTAATATAAATTTTATTAGTTTTTTAACATATCATTTTCAACAGTAATTAAACATACTTTTCCATCTTATTCAATTTTTTGTCTTCCATCAGTCCTGTCTGAAAATTTTCCAATCTATTCTCTTATTATGCATTTCTTATTTTCCCTATTACATTTCAAATCCATAACCAATATCTCTCTCTTTTTCTGCTTCATAACACTTCGTATATTTCGCCTTAGAAAACTTCTTGTAGTCCTACTAGCGTAATTTGTCGATTACAGTTGCTCTTCAAATAATTTGTATACTTCTTCCAATCTTCTGTAAATCTCTGGTTCCACAGGTTTCGAATCCTTCCTCTCATTTTGTCCAATTCTGCGTAGTCCATTATTTTTGTCTGCCATTCTTCTTTCGCTGGAATTTCTTCTTGCTTCCATTTCTGGGCTAACAGTACTCTTGCCACTGTTGTTCGCCATCAGAAAGTTATTGCTCACGTTTAGTCCGAATCTCCTTCCTTGTAACTTGAAGCCACGGGTTCGAGTCCCACCCTCCAGAGGAGGAGAAAGCAAGCTTGCTCCACCGTCTATGTCACAGCCCTTGAGATATTTGAAGATGGCTCTCATAGATCTCCTCTCGGCCTCCTCTTATCCAGGCTAAACATCCACAGCTCCTTCAACCGTTCTTCATCCGGCTTGATTTCCAGACCCTCAATCATCTCAGTCACTTTCCTCTGTACACCTTTCCAGTTTGTCAACATCCTTCTTGAATCGTGGTGCCCAGAATTTGACACAGAACTCCAGATGTGGTCTGACCAAGGCAGAACAGAGCAGTCCTTTGACTTCCCTTGATCTGAGCGATTTAACCATCAATCTCTTTTCACAGAGAGGGACCCAGGTGGCGCTGTGGGTTAAACTATAGAGCCTAGGACTTGCTGATCAGAAGGTCGGTGGTTCGAATCCCCGCGACGGGGTGAGCTCCCATTGCTTGGTCCCTGCTCCTGCCAACCTAGCAGTTTGAAAGCACGTCAAAGTGCAAGTAGATAAATAGGTACCGTTCCGGCGGGAAGGTAAATGGCGTTTCTGTGCGCTGCTCTGGTTCGCCAGAAGCGGCTTAGTCATGTTGGCCACATGACCCGGAAGCTGTATGCCGGCTCCCTTGGCCAATTAAGTGAGATGAGCGCCACAACCCCAGAGTCGGCCACGACTGGACCTAATGGCCAGGGGTCCCTTTACTTTTACCTCTTTTCACAGAGATCTCGGTGGTCACTATTACCTATGGCCCCGTCCGCCACTGACCTATGACCCTCTGAATCTTGCACAGGATGGAATGCAGCCCTCAAAGCCGCCGCCTCCCAGCAGCGGGGCCTTTTCTGTGGTGTCCCCGGAACAATTTCATTTGAATTCATTTATATGAGAAACTCCCCCTGTCCCTCTCTCCCTTCCAGATGCCCAGCAGATGATGATTGGCTCCTGCCAACTGGAGGACATCGCCGTCCGGGTTTTGACCAGGGTGATTGGCCACTACCCACACCGCAACCAGATGCTGGTGGACTGCGGCTGGACTGGCCTGAGTCTCCACAGCCTGGGGCAGCTGCCGACAGGCTACGCCCTGGTGGAAGGCCATCCCAACCTCAAGTAAATGGAGCTCGCTTTGGTGCTGTTGATCCTGGCCTTGTCAACATCTTAAAAGGAACAGCCTCCAAAATTTGGCTTTCCTACATCCAGCCCAGCCTTTCGCATGATGAATTCTGCATATAAGTTAAATATATTGTGTAATGGTTCTAGGGGTTGCTCGTGCGTAAGTTGCCGCCACTCCTGGCTAGGTTACCTGGTTGAACCCTTTCTGTCTGGACAGCCTCTAGCTTCCTGGCTGTCTCAGTCGCTGGCAGAATCCGTCAGTGGGCGTTTCTTGAACTTCTTCCAGCAAAGAAGTTCTTTGACGCCAAGTCTCCTCCTACTCTCCCTGCGCAGAAGTCTTCTGCGCAGGGTGGGTGTGGGTAGCAGAGTATCTGTACTCTCTCCGCTGGTCTCCGGCGAGGAGTCTTGGAGCCTCCTCTCCGATTCCCCCATCTGCCCCCCTTCTCCACTGGTGTTACGCTGATTTCCTTCCCCAGCAGATGGGCTGCCTCTCTCCCTACTGGGACCCTCTCCGGCATCCCTCTGGAGCCTTCCCTCCGCCTCTGGCTCCGATGGCAGTTCCCTGACATATTGTCTCCCGGCTTCTTTAACTTCTATGCAGAATTCATCATGCGAAAGGCTGGGCTGGATGAATCCCTAGCCGGAATTAAGATTGCTGTAAGAAATATCAACAACCTCAGATATGCAGATGACACAACCTTGATGGCAGCAGCCACGAAATTAAAAGACGCCTGCTTCTTGGGAGAAAAGCAATGACAAACCTAGACAGCATCTTAAAAAGCAGAGACATCACCTTGCCAACAAAGGTCCGTATAGTAAAAGCCATGGTTTTCCCAGTAGTGATGTATGGAAGTGAGAGCTGGACCATAAAGAAGGCTGATCGCCGAAGAATGGATGCTTTTGAATTCTGGTGCTGGAGGAGACTCTTGAGAGTCCCATGGACTGCAAGAAGATCAAACCTCTCCATTCTGAAGGAAATCAGCCCTGAGTGCTCACTGGAAGGACAGATCCTGAAGCTGAGGCTCTAAGACTTTGGCCACCTCATGAGAAGAGAAGACTCCCTGGAAAAGACCCTGGGAAAGATGGAGGGCAGAAGGAGAAGGGGGCGACAGAGGACGAGATGGTGGGACAGTGTTCTTGAAGCTACCAGCATGAGTTTGACCAAACTGCAGGAGGCAGTGGAGGACAGAAGTGCCTGGCATGCTCTGGTCCAGGGGGTCACGAAGAGGCGGACACAACTAAACGACTCAACAACAACAACAACAGGATCTTGCAGGATCTGACCAAAGGCCCATCTAGACGTGGATCCTGACTTGGGGAAGCCCAGAACACAAGCAATTACCTACCGCTGTCACATGTCTCCCCAGCATACTGTCTCAGGGCTTATCTGACAACACTTTGGAGGTCCCTGGTCGCAAGGTGGTTAGATTGGTCTCAACTAAGGCCAGGGCCTTTTCAGCACTGGCCCCGACTTGGTGGAACGCACTGTCCCAAGAGACCAGGGCCCTGCGGGACTTGACATCTTTCCGCAGGGCCTGCAAGAAAGAGCTGTTCCACCTGGCCTTTGGTTTGGACTCAGTCTGACCCTTATGTTTCCCTCCCCTTATGGTTTTGATCTACGGGCTACTTTTAAAATGAGGCTGCATTTTAAACTGCATTTTAACCTGTATTTTAAATTGGTCCCCTCCCCCATTATGTTTTTACTGTTATTTTACTGGTGTTAGCCGCCCTGAGCCCAGCTCTGGCCAGAGAGGGCGGGGTATCAATAATAATAATAATAATAATTATTATTATTATTATTATCCTCATGGCATCCCACAATTTTTTCCGTTTGTCCCACGATTTCTGGGCACAGTTCAGAAACGCCTTCCTTTGTCTTGCCTTTTCTGTACGAAAACCCGCAAATTTGCTCCTGAATCATAACAAGCCTCAAACCGCAGGAAACGTTTGTTCTGATTTGGCAGTAAATCGTAGGTTTTCCAGGGAATATTTTTTTTATACAGTGGTACCTCGGGTTAAGAACTTAATTCGTTCCAGAGGTCCATTCTTAACCTGAAACTGTTCTTAGCCTGAAGCACCACTTTGGCTAATGGGGCCTCCCGCTGCCGCCGCGCGATTTCTGTTCTCATCCTGAAGCAAAGTTCTTAACCCGAGGTACTATTTCTGGGTTAGCGGAGTCTGTAACCTGAAGTGTCTGTAACCTGAAGCGTCTGTAACCCGAGGTACCACTGTAAATGTCTCCCATTTCGCCTTTTACTCGCCTTTTCTCTAAACGAAAAAGCCCAAAGCACTGCACCGGGGAGTCTGTAAAACCCCTCAATAATTTTGGCGCCCATTTCTGAACCTTTTCCCAACTTAACCATCTCCTCTTTGAGGTGAGGCGGCCAGAATGTACACCGTCCTCCCAAATGCGGCTGCCACCTTACGGTACCATGTCTGCCTCACACCCATGAGATGGCTATTTTCGTGTGGCAGCACCTAACCCCCGGAACTCCCTGCCACTTGACTTCAGGCAGGCGTCTTCCCTGTTCTCTTTGCGGCACCGGCCTGATGTCAATAGGCAACCTGAGGCAGTGTAGGAGGGACCAGAGACTCCGAAGCAAATCCTAACGGGCTTACGGATCCCTCTTTTCCCTCTGCAGGTTGGTTGGGATGACCCAGGAGCACGGCAGAATCGAACCCGTGGCAGGCAAGCTGGATTTTGCCCAGTTCCCCCTGGGCAGCCTCCTGGTGTTGATCCCTTATCACGTAAGTACGGCTTGCGCACTGGAGAGCATTTGTGCGCTGAGACGCTGGCGTGCCTTCAGCTTCGCTGGAGGGAAGAGCGTCTCTGACCATGTTCAGAGTGCCTTTCCCTCTGTGCCTCTGTGTGTGTGTGTGGGGGGGTCTTCCCTCTTGATCCTCTCTCTCTTGCACACACACACACACACACAACTCTTTTTTGGGGGTGAATAATTATTGAGTTTTACAGATTTTATCATCATTACAATCAACATTATCTCAAAAACAAAATAGGATATAAATTCCCCCCCAAAAAAACCCTCACGACTTCCCTCAACTTCCTTTTCTGGTTCTTTGAACGTTTGCTTATCCCTGCTTGTTTTATCTTACTTTAATATGCAGTCTTTAACTTAAATATTATTACATTCTTCACATTTTTATACCCTACTTATTTTCACATTTCCTCTTGCACTTTATTATTTTCCCATTTTTACATCTTAATTTCTACGTTGTTAATTGGTAGTGTTTACTCAAACCCTTTACGGTTTTTCTGTAGGTACAACATACCGTATTTTTCGCACCATAGGACGCAGTTTTTCCGTCTTAAAATCTAAGGGGAAAAGTCTGTGCGTCCTATGGAATATTCGTTTTTTTTCCTTCCCCCCCACCTCCCCATCAAACCCGCCCCCAGCTCCTCTCTCTGATTTCTCACAATATATTGTTCTCTGCATACTGTAAAACTGTATAAATCCTTATATTATCTGTCTACTGTGTTAACAGTCCATAAATCTGTGTATGTTTATTCAAAACCTGCCAATGAGTCCATTTACTTAAAAAGACAAAAGTAAATTTTTAAAAGTTCCTTATCTCAGAGTTTGTATGGCAATTTCGCCAGTTCTGCATAGTTCATCCATTTTTCTTGCTACTGTTCTTTTGTCGGGGTTTCCTCATTCTTCCATCCTTGTGCTATCAAGACTCTTGCCGCTGTTGTAGTGTACATAAATACGGTAGGTTCTTTGCTTTTTCTTGGCATGTCGTGTCCTACGATCCCTAACAGAAATGCTTCTGGTTTTGTTGTTGTTGTTTAGTTGTTTATTCGTGTCCGACTCTTCGTGACCCCATGGACCAGAGCACGCCAGCCACTCCTGTCTTCCACGGCCTCCCGCAGTTTGGCCAAACTCATGCTGGTAGCTTCAAGAACACTGTCCAACCATCTCGTCCTCTGCCGTCCCCTTCTCCTTGTGCCCGCCATCTTTCCCAACATCAGGGTCTTTTCCAGGGAGTCTTCTCTTCTCTTGAGGTGGCCAAAGTCTTGGAGCCTCAGCTTCAGGATCTGTCCTTCCAGTGAGCGCTCAGGGCTGATTTCCTTCAGAATGGAGAGGTTCGATCTTCTTGCAGTCCATGGGACTCTCAAGAGTCTCCTCCAGCACCAGAATTCAAAAGCATCCATTCTTCGGCGATCAGCCTTCTTTATGGTCCAGCTCTCACTTCCATACATCACTACTGGGAAAACCATAGCTTTAACTATACGGACCTTTGCTGACAAGGTGATGTCTCTGCTTTTTAAGATGCTGTCTAGGTTTGTCATCGCCTTTCTCCCAAGGAGCAGGCGTCTTTTAATTTCGTGACTGCTGTCACCATCTGCAGTGATCATGGAGCCCAAGAAAGTAAAATCTCTCACTGCCTCCATTTCTTCCCCTTCTATTTGCCAGGAGGTGATGGGCCCAGTGGCCACGATCTTCGTTTTTTTGATGTTGAGCTTCAGACCATGGTTTTTTTTTTACAAATGTCCTTTTAAACATTTTCTTCAGCTTCTGTACACAACTCTTGTGCCCCCGACAGGCCTGCGCCACGGCTGCCATGCATCCTGTCTACTACGTCCACAGCGAGGGGCGTGTGGTCGCTACCTGGAAACCAGTCAGAGGCTGGTAGGAAGACGAGGAGGCGAGCAAAGACTCCCGAGCCGGAAGAGAGATGGGAACTGCCTTTATGATCCGGAAGGTGTGCAAAGCGCCTTTCGAACTCGGGCCTCACGGGACGAGTTCAGTAAACCTATGAAGCTTTTTTCTGCATTCCTCCAGAAAAATCTGCAGCAGTTGGAGGTGAGCTTTGTCAACAATGTTTAGGCAATATACATACCGTATTTTTCACTCCATAAGACGCACCCAACCATAAGACGCACCTAGTTTTTAGAGCAGGAAAACAAGGAAAAAAAATATTCTGAACAAAACAGTAGATGTATGATTTTTGTGGTTCATGCTGTGTCCACAGACATGTGATCTGACAGTGAGTTTGGGGTAGCCCAATGCAAAAATCCTGAGAATCCATGTGGATCCATGCTTTGCAACCACATTTTTGCACCATTGCAGCCCCAGGAAACAGTGGGTGCATGATTTTTTTGGTGCAGGCTGCAGCCATGGACATGCTATGTGATCTGATGGTGAATTTGGGGTGACCCAATGTAAAAATCCTGAGGATCCATGGGCTTTTACCTCCCGCCTCCCAGGCAGCCTCCGCTAGCGTCCCTTACCTCTCTTCAGATCCCATTGATCAGCTGTTTCCTTTCAACACTCCCTTCCCTCTTGTTCGCCTTAGTGTCTTTTCCTTAGCTGGAGCAGTCTTTTGCTCTTCCTTTTCTTCTAATTTCTCTCCTTATTGCTTTAGTCTTCCTGTTTCCCCCCCTTTACTGTCTTTACCTACCCCCTCCCAGGCAGCCTCCTTTATCTCTAGCGTCCCTTATCTCTCTCCCCATTGGCAAACGATCAGCAGCTTTGTTTCAACACACACTTCCCTCTTTCAAAAAAAAAAGAGCATAATCTGTTTTTTGCCCCTGGGCAATTTGGCTCCAGGGCCGACGCATTCACTCCATAAGACGCAAAGACATTTCCCCTTACTTTTTAGGAAGAAAAAAGTGCGTCTTATGGAGTGAAAAATACAGTACGTAATAGACAATCTTTATAGAATTCCTTCAAACTTCAATAACAAGTTCAAAATGAAATCTTAGACTCAAAGTCTCTGAAAATGAAGAGAGGTACCCAACTTAGTACGATGAAAGATAAGCTGTGAAGCTTTGTGTATTCTAAAAATATAATGTCCAACACTGAACAGAGATCCCGGATTTTGACTGCTGTTTCATAGTTCTTCGTCAGCGTGGTGGGAGAATATAGAATTGTTTCATAAACTGAAAATAAAAATTTACAGATGCATGACATATCACTTTACCAAAATTATAAACAGTAATGAAAAAGAGGACATACCCCATCTTATTTCGAATGAATATATGTGAATGAATGGGGGTGAGTTAGCAGGGTGGATTTGATTTAAATCGAATCAATTTAAATCACGATTTTAAATCACTAGTCAGTAAGACTTGATTCAAATCTCTCTTTTTTAACAGAAAGACTCATTCTTGCTGGTATCGTCCTAATATTGACAACCAGATTAAGGTTTCACTTTTGGAATAATAAAAGTTTCAGAGTATTTTTCACAGTTAAGTCAAAAATTACTGATTTGGGTATACTATTAGAAATACATAGGCAATTGTGACATTATGGTGAGGTTTAACTGTTTATATTTGGACAACTTTGCTGCTGTACATTATTGGAAGGAGAAAAACAATCATTTCCTTAATAACAATTTAAACAATTTATTTAACTAAGACAGTAACATTATAGCATGTGTATCCATGTTTGCTAACTGATGTGGTTAAACAATTTAAAAAAACACACACTTAGACTGGGTTTTAGCACACATGAAAAACTTTAAACAAATCCTTATTTCCTGATGAATAGCCTTTGGACTATAAAGTAACTTCAGTAGGAAACTATCTTTAGAAAGATATTACCTCCAGAAGCATTTTATTTTAAAAATCTGATTAAAAAAAGAAAAAAACTGATTTAAATTTTTAAAAAACTGATTTTGGGTTGTTGTTGTTTTAAAAACAACAACAACAACAAAAACAATTGATTTTTATCCACCCTGTGAGCTGGGCAGCCAGAAACATATCTTAAGTCCGTGAGCAGCTACCCTATGGAACTCCCTGCCTATTGAAACATTCGCAGCATAGTTTCCCCCTGCTTAAAACATTTTTTGTTAGGCAAGCCTGCCCAGACCTGTAGACGGTGACTGGTTTTAATCTCATTTCAGCCTGCTGTTAACTGTAATGATTTTTTAAAATGTTTTTAATGCCTTGTTTTAAACTTTTTTTAACGGATGATTTTAATGCAGTGAACGGCTTAGAGGTTTGTTTACAAATAGGCAAGGTACAGATTTTGTTAAATGAATAAATGAGATGAACATAACCACTCCTGTAAACGGATCAGAACAAATGATCAATAAAGTGCGGCTATGTTCTAACATCGGTGTGAGCTTTGTGTGTGCCAGTCAGGATGAGTGCTTGATAAACAGGGCTTTTGTGAAAACCAGAGTGCTACAACTATCACTTTTGATGCTTATCAGCTCCTAACCTGAGATTAAATATTCTTAAACACCGACAATTGGGAAACACAGGTCTTCACTTGGGAAGACAGGCAAACTATTACCAGTGTACGGGAAGAAGCAAAGATCACCCATGTCAAAGCGATGATTCTTCAACATCAACTTCGTTGGACTGGCCATGTTGTGCGGGTGCCTGATGATCATCTTCCAAAGCAACTATTCTACTTGCATTGAAAATGGAAAGCGTAATGCTGGTGGTCAACAAAAGAGGTTTAAAGACTGTCTCAAGGCAAATCTTTAAAATAGTAGTATAAACACTGACAACTGGGAAACACGGGCCTGCGAGCGCTCCAGTTGGAGAACAGCCTTTACCAAAGGTGTCCTGGGCTTTGAAGACACTCGAACTCAGGACGCAAGGGAGAAACGTGCTAAGAGGAAGGCACGCTTGGCAAATCCACACCGTGATCAACTCCCGCCCGGAAACCAATGTCTCCACTGTGGAAGGACATGTGGGTCCAGAATTGGCCTCCACAGTCACTTACGGACTCATTGTTAAGACCGTGTTTATGGAAGACCATCTTACTGGACTACAAGTGATTGCCAAAGGAGGAGGAGGAGGAAGAAACCAGTAGAAGGAAAAGAAGGAAGGAAGGAAGGAAGGAAGGAAGGAAGGAAGGAAGGAAGGAAGGATCTTTATTTTTTCTGTTGCAACAGAGTCTTCCCTCCACCTTTCAAGGAGGTGAGGACTATGCTGAATATGTCTGATCCCAGAAGCTAAGCAGAGTCAGGTCTGGTTACTTGGAGGGGAGACCGGATGGGAATATAGGGTACCATAAGACTTAGAGGACTTGGAGTTGCTTGGGGAGTCGGACAGCAAAAGCCAACCCCAACGTTTTTCTACAACACTATCAGATATGGGGTATCAATGACTTTTAATGAGGTAGAAATGCTCTGCTTCCTCCTGAACAAAAAGAAACTGTGTTGTTCCTGAAGTTATCTGAAGAAGTGTGCATGCACATGAAAGCTCACACCAATAACAAACTTAGTTGGTCTCTAAGGTGCTACTGGATGGAATTTTTTTGTTTTGTTTCGGTTACGGCAGACCAACGCGGCAGAGCTACCTGTAACCGTGTTATTCCTCTTATATATTCCGCACTGAGCAAATGTGTGGCAGCCAGACCCAGGTGGTGGTTGTTAAATAGACTGACATCTTGAAATTTCTTTGGCTTTGTGGACTTGGGGGGCTGGGAGCCCTACGCACTCACCCCGCTCCCCCAAAACACACCCACCCCTTCTGAACAGGCAGCTTCGGAAAGATTAAGAGCAAGGGAGAGCGCTGGCTGTGCGAGGGTCGTAACACAAAGATCCCAGGACTTTAAAGGGATCCGGCCAGGGGATCATAAAATTCTAGGGCCCCCTCCTTCCCAGTGGGAGGGGGGAGCCTGGCCACACAGCTGCCTGCCTCTGATCTTTCTCAATGACCCTCCTTTGAAGTGCCTCAACAACTCCTGCCTATTCTCCCCAGCAGCGGAAAAATATATACCATTTGTTAATCCTGCGGGATGGAATTGGGGGCGGCTGGGCAGGTACCTGGGAAACACTTGGGGGGGGGGCGTTGGAAAAGAGGGTCTGCGAGGAAACAAGAAGTCCACCTTGCTTGGTACTACAGTGGTAGCTCAGGTTAAGTACTTAATTCGTTCCGGAGGTCCATATTTAACCTGAAACTGTTCTTAACCTGAAGCACCACTTTAGCTAATGGGGCCTCCCGCTGCTGCTGCGTCGCCGGAGCCCGATTTCTGTTCTTATCCTGAAGCAAAGTTCTTAACCTGAAGCACTATTTCTGGGTTAGCGGAGTCTTTAACCTGAAGCGTATGTAACCTGAAGCGTATGTAACCTGAGGTACCACTTTACTTTTTTTTTTGAATATTTTTTATTAAGAATTTCAACATAACAAATGATCAAAAATATATCATCCTCGTTCATTTTTCCCCCTCCCCATTTTTCCCTCCCCCCTCCCCAAAAAAGAAAAACCCCACCCTTCCACACACACACACACACCAGACTTCCCTCAGCTCCTCTCTCTGGTTTTTCAACATTTGTTATTCTCTGCATGTCACAGAATTGTTTGTTGTTGTTGTTTAGTCGTTTAGTCGTGTCCGACTCTTCGTGACCCCCTGGACCCTGGACAGGCCCTCCTGTCTTCCACTGCCTCTCAGTTTGGTCAAACTCATGCTGGTAGCTTCGAGAACACTGTCCCACCATCTCGTCCTCTGTCGTCCCCTTCTCCTTGTGCCCTCCATCTTTCCCAACATCAGGGTCTTTTCCAGGGAGTCTTCTCTTCTCATGAGGTGGCCCAAGTCTTGGAGCCTCAGCTTCAGGATCTGCCCTTCCAGTGAGCACTCAGGGCTGATTTCCTTCAGAATGGAGAGATTTGATCTTCTCACAGTCCATGGGACTCTCAAGAGTCTCCTCCAGCACCAGAATTCAAAAGCATCCATTCTTTGGCAATCAGCCTTCTTTATGGTCCAGCTCCCACTTCCATACATCACTACTGGGAAAACCATAGCTTTAACTATACGGGCCTTTGTTGGCAAGGTGATGTCTCTGTTTTTTTTTATCTATCTAAATATTATCAATAAAAAGTTTGTGTATGTTTATTCAAAACCTGCCAAAGAGATCAATTCATTTTGTTGTTTCTTTAAGTACTTTGTGAAGGGTTCCCGTTCATCTTTAAAGTCACAGTTATCCTTGTCATGCAATTTATATGTTGGTTTTGCAAATTCTGCATAGTGCATCAGTTTCTCTTGCCACAGATCTTTGGTCGGGATTTCTTCATTTTTCCATCCTTGTGCTATTAAGACTCTTGCCACCGTTGTCACGTACATGAAGATATTTTTTCGTTTCCTTGGCAGGTCTTTTCCTACAATCCCTAACAAAAATGTGTGGATCCAGAATTGGCCTCCACAGTCACTTTCCCTAGCACTCATATGCTTCCCACTTAACTTGACTTCACATTAAACCCCAGAGTCACAAAAACTTTCGCTGTGATTCCTGCATTGTAGGAGGTTGAACTCGATGAGATTCTGGGTCCCTTCCAAGTTTGCAGCGCTATGATCATATGAAACAATTTGCAGCAACACTATGAATCTATCTCTAATCTTCTTTGCAGCCTTTGCAAAGACAGGCACTTCCTTTGTCACAAAGCCGCCTGTTTCACCCAAGAAAAAGAATTGTGCTGTTTCTACCAAGGTATTCCTTCTGTGTGTCAACAAAGATTTTCGGAAATCTCTCTTGGATCACCGTATTAGGGCAGATTAGCAGACAGGGGAAAATGTCTTCTGCCTGATATTGGCCACAAGTACAGAATCTGCCTTTGTAAGTGAGCTTGTTAGAGCCACCATCCAGGACTGCATTTCACAGAATCACAGAATTGTGCAGTTGAAAGGGACCTTGACGGTCATCTAGACCATGAAGGGATCTCAACCAAAGTATCCATGACAATTGGCCATCCAGCCTCCGGGATTTCTTCAGGAAGCACACATGCATTTAGTAAAATAGGTAAAGGTAAAGGGACCCCTGACCATTAGGTCCAGTCGTGGCCGACTCTGGGGTTGCGGCGCTCATCTCGCTTTATTGGCCGAGGGAGCCGGCGTACAGCTTCCGGGTCATGTGGCCAGCATGACTAAGCTGCTTCTGGCGAACCAGAGCAACGCACGGAAACGCCGTTTACCTTCCCGCCGGAGCGGTACCTATTGATCTACTTGCACTTTGATGTGCTTTCGAACTGCTAGGTGGGCAGGAGCAGGGACCGAGCAACGGGAGCTCACCCCGTCGCGGGGATTCGAACTGCCGACCTTCTGATCGGCAAGTCCTAGGCTCTGTGGTTTAACCCACAGCGCCACCCGTGTCCCTAGTAAAATAACCGGCTCTAAAAATGCTGTTTTAAAAAAACAGAATACCAATGAGAAAATTTGAATTTCCCTATTTATTGCATGGCCCTTCTGTAATCTACCCAGAATAATAGGATTGTTGTTAACCAGAGTGGTGATGTAGTTGAGCTGTGTGCACAAGACTCTTAGCTTTTGCGTGGCCATAATGAAGCCTGCTGTACAAAGGGAAGAATCGTACCTGGTGCTCCGCCTACTTTTTCCTTCTGGCCCCGCCCACCTCTGACATGCGGTCCTCCTGGGAGGTTACCCACTCCTGCCCTAAACCCCCAAATAAGATCTGGCCAGCCCAGGTGACTGTCTCTTACAAGATCCACGCCAATTTTTTCCAGCCCCAACTGCTGAGTTTGCAGAACGCTCATCGTCAATTTGTGGTGACCCCGGGAGGCAACTGGTTCTTCAGGCTTTTAAGCAGGTTCCCCATCACATGGGAACTTTTTGGGGGCTGAACCTGCATTCAGAGTGCTAACATGCAAATACACACCCCCAGTTGGCGGCCCCTGCAAAATCAGAGCAGGTCTGCAAAACAGGAGAATCAGGTATTTGGGGATTGGGGTGGACCAGCAAAGTAACGTGGAAGACAAGGGGCACACACCAGGGTCTTTAACGCTGTCGTTGCTACACACAGGCTTCCTGGGACTTGATGTTGAATCCCGACAAGGCGGAAGTAATGTTGTTGGGGGACAGGGGGCGGGCAGGTGTGGGGGACTCCCTGGTCCTGAATGGGGTAACTGTGCCCCTGAAGGACCAGGTGCGCAGCCTGGGAGTCATTTTGGACTCGCAGCTGTCCATGGAGGTGCAGGTCAATTCTGTGTCCAGGGCAGCTGTCTATCAGCTCCATCTGGTACGCAGGATGAGACCCTCACTGCCTGCAGACTGTCTCGCCAGAATAGTGCATGCTCTGGTTATCTCCTGCTTGGACTACTTCAATGCGCTCTACGTGGGGCTACCTTTGAAGGTGACCCAGAAACTTCAACTAATCCAGAATGCGGCAGCCAGACTGGTGACTGGGAGTGGCCGCTGAGACCATATAAGACCGGTCTTGAAAGACCTACACTGGCTCCCAGTACGTTTCCAAGCACAATTCAAAATGTTGGTGCTGACCTTGAAAGCCCTAAACGGCCTCAGTCCAGTAGACCTGAAGGAGCGTCTCCACCCCCATCGTCCAGCCCAGATACTGAGGTCCAGCTGCAGGGAACCAGGCAGAGGGCCTTCTCAGTGGTGGCACCCACCCTGTGGAACGCCCTCCCATCAGATGTCAAAGAAATAAACAACTATCTGACGTTCAGAAGACATCTGAAGGCAGCCTTGTTTAGGGAAGTTTTTAATGACTGATGTTTTAATGTATTTTTAATCTTTTGTTGGAAGTCGCTCAGAGTGGGCGGGGTATAAATAAAAATTATTATTATTATTATTATTATTATTATTATTATTATTATTAGACAGGAAATATCATAGAATCAAATACAGTGGTACCTCGGGTTAAGTACTTAATTCGTTCCGGAGGTCCGTTCTTAACCTGAAACTGTTCTTAACCTGAAGCACCACTTTAGCTAATAGGGCCTCCCCCTGCCGCCACGCCGCTGGAGCACGATTTCTGTTCTCATCCTGAAGCAAAGTTCTTAACCTGAGGTAATATTTCTGGGTTAGTGGAGTCTGTAACCTGAAGCGTATGTAACCTGAAGCGTATGTAACCCGAGGTCCCACTGTAACTGTAGGGTTGGAATCAATTTTCTCAGCTCCTTGGTTTCTCCCCAAAATTAGTTCTCCCTCGTGAAAATTCATCTAGTATGGATTTCTCTGCCAGGGTCCTACACAAGAGTAGGACAATCCTAACAATAAACACATCTGTGTGTGACTAAATTTACAGTGGTACCTCGGGTTACAGATGCTTCAGGTTACAGACGCTTCAGGTTTACAGACTCCGCTAACCCAGAAATAGTACCTCAGGTTAAGAACTTTGCTTCAGGATGAGAACAGAAATCGCGCAGCGGCGGTGGGAGGCCCCATTAGCTAAAGTGGTACTTACAAACAGTTTCAGGTTAAGAACGGACCTCCAGAACGAATTAAGTTCTTAACCCGAGGTACCACTGTACTTCTCTTTTTTTGCAAGAGGTTTTCCCTTTGCACATTGGATGTTATTTCTCACATATTTTTGTGTAATTTCACCGCCATGGATGTGTTCCGGTCGGACAAGTCTGCCTTGCAAAATTCAGAGGAGCGACCTAGGCGGTCGCAAAGGATTAATAAGCAGGGGGG
This sequence comes from Podarcis raffonei, assembly GCF_027172205.1. NCBI lineage: Eukaryota > Metazoa > Chordata > Lepidosauria > Squamata > Lacertidae > Podarcis > Podarcis raffonei. Next base: position 4,421,635 of record NC_070613.1, on the reverse strand, counting down.
ACATCCTCACTGAAGCACTGCAAGTTGCCTGGGCTTCTCTGAGCTCTCTGAGCAACATTGCCTGGGGGTGAAGGGGGGGCTGTTCTGCCTGCTTCCTGCTCTTTAAAACCCAGCTGGGACACCAGCAAGATCAAAGGCACCAGCCTCTGCTACTGTTCATCTGGCAGGGTTAATAGACCCCCCCTGGCCTGGCAGATTCCAAAGAGTGGGAGGGAGAGATTAGAGGGAAAGGCACACATACCCCCTTTCCAAAAAGGAAGAGGAAGAATGAACAAGCCCCCTTTTATCTAAATGAGTGGTATTTAGATAACAGGCCGGCTCAGCAAACAGCTTGTGGGCTGCCCCAAAATTATACCCCTTGCAAGCCCCCGCTCTCTCCAAATACACTATCCTGGTCTGTTCAGGACCAAAAAAACCCCAAACCCATCCTTTGTAGTGAAGGGAGAGGGGAACGGTTAATCATTAATATTATCTACACATAGTAAATTCCGGCACTCTGCTAGGATGGCTACACAAGCTCAAACTCAAAAAATGCAGTTATTTGCAAAGCCTAAATCAGACAGGTCAGGAGACCGTTTCCTGTCTAACCAGCTATCTGAAACTGCTGATGCTAGCTACAGGTCAGAAGGTCGTTTCCTGCCTAGCCAAAAACTGCTGTCAACTAAAAACCACTAGCAAGATGTTTCCTGCTTTGCTTCTGCTTTAAGTAATGCAAGATAAGAAGAGATACGAAGGAAATGCTTAGCTAGCAAAAGAAAGACACGTGTACAAGAAGGTGGGAGGGGGTGCTTACTGAGCAGAGAAAATGCTTAACCAGCAGAGGAAGTGCTTAGCTAGCAGCCTTAGCCAGCAAATATTGGGGGGGAGGTATGGGAGGAGGGTGAATGCTTTCAGGTATAAAAATGCTTGCTGAACATGGTAACAACACAGTCAGATTTCAGAAACTATATTCTGCTGACTGTCTCTGTGCACAGATTTGCAATAAATCTCTTTTCTCTGACCAAGAAGTCTCTGGAATTGTTTTTCCCCTCTGGCCACGGGGTTGGCGGACCGCTGGACCTCCGGGTACTGCTAATCTAAGGCTTCAGTTTTGGGGGCTCGTGTCCGGGATGGGTCCCCACCCCACGAAAGGTGGACCGAGGGGCCAGACTCGACCGGGTGAGCAACCAGGACCAGGGCTCGCAATCTCCAGCGCGCACCCTGCCAGTTTGTAGGGGGAGATCGCCACGCTGTGCCTGAGCCGAGACACCCAGTCGGGAGAGAAAAGAGGACGGCCGAAGGAGGGAATCCGCAGCGGAAAACGGTAAGCCCAAGGGAAAGGGCGTGGGCCCCAAGGAAAAGGGGGGGCGAGGTCTGATCAAGCCTCACCTGGTTGTGCAGAGGGCCGCCAGGAAGGGAACTGGCCGATTGCAGTAGAGTGCCGCCAGTAAGGTTGGGTAAAAGGGAAACAGAGGGGAAATTGTATTGGTGTGTTTTGTGTGTTGCATGTTGAAATTATAATGGTGTGATTTGTATGTTATATGTTGCATGTCGGATACCCCAGTGACTGAATTGTTGTCAAGTGTGGGTCGGGGCTTAGCGTCCCCTTGGCCGAGCGATTGCAGGGTTGTGCATTTTCTGCCAGGGCGACCTCGGCAGGTCACAATCTGTAGTGCGTGGAGTGTGAAAGAATTTACAGCCCATTAGGTGCGGGGTATCTGAAAAAGAAAAAAAAAAAATGGGGTCTGGGGCAAGCTAACGTAGTCCTCTGAAATGTTTTTTAACCAACTGGAAAGCAGCTACGAAGCATGATGATTGGGTTCAAATTGAGAAGAGAGAGGATGTGAGGTTGATTGGCCCACCCAAGGAACTAATTGGCCCTTGGAGGGCAGATTTAATTTGCAACTAATCAACCCACTATATCAAAATATCTTGAAGGTCCACCCAGACCAGATCCCTTATATTTCTACCTGGAAAATCAATGTGGAAAAGAATCCACCATGGCTGAAAGCCTGCCGAGGCGACGCCCCACGAAATACAATCTGTACAGTTCGACCGGCAGGGAAGGCAGAAAAGCCCCCGGTGATACCAGACCCAGAAGATGAGGAGGGGGGAATCATCAAACCGCCACCACCCTATGCTCCACCAACTGCCCCTCTGGCAAATCCCCCAGGCCCAGGTCTCCAGGCACCGGGAGGAGCCGGTCCCCAGGCCCAAGCAAGCCCTGCACCAAGTCTAGAAAAAAGGGACAGCAACTTGTTAATGAATGATGAGTTAGAGGAAAAGAAGGAGGAAGAAGATGATGAGGAATTTATAGAGGAATTGATAAGATGGACTGAGAAGAATATGAGGTGGACCACGGAACAGGAGGAACGCATTACGGCATACGTAAGCCCCTATGCGGAAAAATTAGATGTGAGTCCCTTGTTAGTTGAGGCAGCAGAATGCTGCACCCCTGACAAGAGAAAGAGATGGCAACGTAAGTGGGGACAGGCAGCGAAGAAAGTTATGTCTCATAGACAGTATGAGAAAACCAGGAGGGATCAGGCAGCCGGAGTAATGCCCCTCCGAAGGGTTTATGACCCACCGGGACCTCCAGGAGCTAATGGGGCAGCAGCAGAACGGACCTACACGGTCCAGCATATACCTTTTTCAAGTGCAGATGTCTGTAATTGGAGAAATCAAAATCCTTCATTTGAGGAAAACCCAGCGAAAATCATAAAGCTGTTTGAAGGGATTTTTAAAACTTATAATCCCACCTTTGATGATGTGCAGTATTTAATGGATGCGCTGCTAACCACAGAAGAGACTAGGCGCATCCATGCTGAAGCCCGAGCACACATGAGAGCGCAGGGAGTGCAGGATCCAGCTATTGCAGCAGAGTACCCTGAAAACACACCGAATTGGGATTATCAAACTACTGGTGGCCAGAACACCCTCACTACCTACCGCCAGAACGTGTTAAATGGTATGAGGAGGGCAGCCAGGAAACCCACCAACTTTGTGAAGGTCAGAGAGGTAGTGCAGGGGAATGAAGAGGCCCCAGGGGCTTACCTGGAACGCCTGAAGGAAGCCTACCGTCAGTATACTCCTGTAGACCCAGATGAGGCTGCCAACGCCCTTATTGTAAAGGCTGCTTTTGTAGCTCAGGCAGCGCCCGATGTCCGCCGAAAGATTCAAAAACACGAGGGGTTCATGGGCCACACCCTTGAGTGGATGTTAGAACTGGCTCAAACCACTTACAATCAGAGGGAAGAAGAGGAACAAAAGAAAAAGGAGAAGTATCAAGCAAAGAAGTTGATGGCATTACAGGCCACCGCACCCATCCCTCAGAAAAGAGGAAGTGCCCGGGGAGGAGGGCAAGGCCGCCTGGGGAGGAATCAGTGCGCCATCTGCCGGCAGGAAGGGCACTGGAAAGGAGAATGCCCACAGGCCCACTTAGGAGGGAAAGGACGAGGAGAACGAGCCCCAGGCCCAACCCCCAGGGGACCTGGACAGGGACTGAGACCTTGGTCATCGACAAATGCCAGCAGGGGTAGAGGACGTGGACAGGGACCTCCCTGGTACCCCTCAGCCCAAAGGCAGCCCGGCATGATGAGCCTGAGAGAGGAGGAAGAATACTAGGACAGACCGGGCCCAGCTGCTTTAGGTTCCCGTGAGCCCATGGTCAAAATACAAACAGGGAACCAAACTATCCCCTTTATGGTTGACACAGGAGCCGCCCACTCTGTTTTGCCAGTACCAGTGTCCAAGCCCACCAAGCAAACGATTAACATAATAGGGGCTACAGGCAAATCACAAAGAGCCCCATTCCTGCAATCTGTTGTCTGTCGCCTGGGTGGCCAAGTGGTCCAACACAACCAGTACCCTATCCCCCGGCGAGCTGCAGAAGGAGTATGGGTACATTTGGAACGGTTACTTCGCCATGGCATCCTGAGGCAGTGTCAATCTCAGTGGAACACCCCACTCTTGCCGGTGAAGAAGGAAGATAACTCGTACCGTCCGGTCCAAGACCTTAGATTAGTTAACCAGGCCGTGGAAACCCTCCACCCCAATGTGCCCAATCCTTATACGCTGTTGAGTCTAATACCTCCTACTGCCTGCTATTTCACGGTACTGGACTTGAAGGATGCATTCTTCTGCTGCCGTCTGGCAGAGGAAAGTCAGCCCCTGTTTGCATTTCAATGGATGGATCCAGGAACAGGCACCAAGGTGCAATATACGTGGACGAGGCTTCCACAAGGCTTCAAGAATTCTCCAACCCTTTTTGGGGTTGCATTGGCCTCGGACCTGTCTAGCTTCCCCACCAGCCCACACAGGATTCTGTTGCAGTACGCAGATGACCTTCTTTTGGCCTGTTCAGACGAGGACACGTGTATGGAAGCCACCAAGGACTTGTTAAATCATCTGGCTGAAGCAGGATACCGAGTATCTAAGAAAAAGGCCCAAATATGCCAACCCATTGTAAAATACCTTGGATTTGATATATCCCATCAGCAACGGACCCTTAGAGAAGAAAGGAAGCAAGCCATTATCCAGATTCCAGAGCCAAAGAATCGCAGAGAACTTCGTGGCTTCTTGGGCTCGGCAGGATTCTGTAGAATATGGATCCCTGACTTCAGCACAATTGCCAAGCCTCTGCACGAGTCAACCAGAGGAACTGAAAAGGACCCCTTTGTGTGGGGAGAGGAGCAACGGCAGGCCTTCAAGGATCTGAAAAGGGCATTGCAGCAAGCACCAGCGCTGGGTATCCCAAATCCTGAGAAGCCTTTCTCCCTGTTTGTGGATGAAGACCAGGGAACAGCAAAGGGAGTGCTATGCCAAAAATTGGGAAGCTGGCAACAGCCAGTGGCATACCTATCTGAGCGCCTGATGCCTACAGAACAAGGCTTACCGCCGTGCATGAGAGCAGTTGTGGCAGTAGCCACCCTACTGAACAAAGCAGACAAATTTACTTTTGGCCAAGACACTGTTTGTGTGACCCCGCATGCAGTCCCAGCTCTGCTTGACATGAAGGGTACCTATTTCCTCTCCCAAGCAAAGATGATGAAGAATATTTTAGCAGGCCTGACCTCAAAGATGAAGCAAACCCCCACTGGCCTTCATGGTTTGTGGATGGAAGCAGCTTTGTTAAGGCTGGACAGCGGAAGGCAGGCTATGCAGTAGTAGCCTTGGAAGACCAAGTGATTGAAGCGCAGCCACTCCCGCCTGGAACGTCGGCCCGGCTGGCATAAATAACAGCGCTCACCAGAGCCCTGACCCTAGCAAAGGGACAGAAGATAAACATTTATACTCTAAGTATGCCTTTCTGACTTTACATGCCCATGGAGCCTTATGGAAGGAAAGAGGTTTGCTTACCTCCAGAGGAAACCAGGTGGCCCACCCACAAGCCTTATTGAACCTTCTGGATGCTGTATGGGAGCCCAAGGCAGTGGCAGTTATCCATTGTTATGGACACAAAACTGGACTAGGAGAAGTGGCCAGAGGAAACCGACTAGCAGACAGGGTGGCCAAGGAAGCAGCCCGAGAACCAGCTCCCGCATCAGTTATTGGAGCACTGGTCCCTGGAAGGATCTTGAACACCGCTGATAAGCCAATATACACCAAAAGGAGAGGGACACTGCAGATGCCCAGGGGCTGACTATGTCCAAAGAAGGATGGTACCTTACTCATGATGACAGAATATGGATTCCAGAGTCCCTTTCTCGGCAGATTACTCAGAGATACCATGAGTCCACCCACATGGGACCAGATGCCACAACCAGACAGCTGAAGCAGTGCTTCTACATAGCCCACCTTTATCAACTGGCAGCCCAGATCTCCAGGAAATGCCTGCTGTGTCAAAAGAATAATCCCAGAACCGGACCACTGGCTCCCCCGGGGATTCAGCATAGTGGAACTGCACCCATGGAAGACCTTGTTGTGGATTTCACTGAATTGCCCCGCTGTGGACTATACCGCTACCTGCTTGTGGCGATCTGCACGTATACAGGATGGGTTGAAGCCTGGCCCACCAGAACTGAAAAGGCATTTGAAGTAACCAGGTGCCTGCTTAGGGAGATCATTCCCCGCTATGGACTACCTAGGTCAATAGGATCTGACAATGGACCAGCCTTTGTCCACTCAGTTTTGCAATAACCCCCCCCCATGCTAGTCAAAATGTGCAGTTTAATAATTATGTGCAGTAATTCTCCCGAGATTTTCTCTCTGTCTTAACAGGTGGACCCAGGCCCACTGCTGTTGAAGTTGCTGACCTCACCCCTTGGGTCCACCACACTTAAGTGAAGAAGGCTATTTTAGACTGGACAGTTACACCAAATCCTGATGATCCTCTGAAGCTAACCATCTCCAGAAGAGCGCCAGACGGCTGGACAAGTGGATGGGAGGGACGCCCGCGGGCAGCGTCCCCAACGTAGAGACTTTTTTTCCCCAGCAAAATTTAAGGCACCGCCAGGACTTTTGATATTGGGGCCAGAACTCTTTGATATAGTCACTCCGTATGTCAGGCCTCTGCAAGGGTGGATATATATATTCCTGTGGGTATATGTTAATATATGTAGAGGGAGAAGCCCCTTTCGGATACAGTGTGTTGGGAAGAAATCATGAGAGTATTAAGCATCCACAAGGACAGGTGGGAAAATTGGTTAAGATAATAGGCTCCTCCTCAGAGAGGTGGGACACAACCTCCCAAAAAGCAAGGCAGCTGATAGAGCACGAGTATCAGTGGGCCCTTCAGCAATAAAATAGATATGTCCCAGATAATAATGTCAGCATTTCAGCCTCCATTGATCACATGGAAACAATGATAGCCAGGAACCCGCTGCAAACTACAGGAGGTGATCTATGGGGTTGGTTGTATTCCTGGCTGCCTGATGGCAGTTGGCTCAGGAATGTTATAGTATTATTGGCAGGACCGCTATTAATCCTTTTGCTTCTTTGCCTCTGTATCCCCTGCTTATTGCAATGCTTGCAGCAAATGATGCAAAGACTCCTGTCACGGAAGCTAGGACCCACAGTCATCGCTGTGATGAGGGAGTATAGGCCCATACCCCAGAACGAACCTAAGTATTAGGTTGTTCAGAAGAAGAGGAGGGAGTGAAGGGAGAGGGGAACGGTTAATCATTAATATTATCTACACATAGTAAATTCCGGCACTCTGCTAGGATGGCTACACAAGCTCAAACTCAAAAAATGCAGTTATTTGCAAAGCCTAAATCAGACAGGTCAGGAGACCGTTTCCTGTCTAACCAGCTATCTGAAACTGCTGATGCTAGCTACAGGTCAGAAGGTCGTTTCCTGCCTAGCCAAAAACTGCTGTCAACTAAAAACCACTAGCAAGATGTTTCCTGCTTTGCTTCTGCTTTAAGTAATGCAAGATAAGAAGAGATACGAAGGAAATGCTTAGCTAGCAAAAGAAAGACACGTGTACAAGAAGGTGGGAGGGGGTGCTTACTGAGCAGAGAAAATGCTTAACCAGCAGAGGAAGTGCTTAGCTAGCAGCCTTAGCCAGCAAATATTGGGGGGGAGGTATGGGAGGAGGGTGAATGCTTTCAGGTATAAAAATGCTTGCTGAACATGGTAACAACACAGTCAGATTTCAGAAACTATATTCTGCTGACTGTCTCTGTGCACAGATTTGCAATAAATCTCTTTTCTCTGACCAAGAAGTCTCTGGAATTGTTTTTCCCCTCTGGCCACGGGGTTGGCGGACCGCTGGACCTCCGGGTACTGCTAATCTAAGGCTTCAGTAGTAACCTGCCTGGGAGCAGGTTTTGGGTTTTCCAACACTCCCACAACCACCATTCCAATACATTTGAAGGACAGGAATCATTTAAACCAGGAGCCAGCAAACTTTTTCAGCAGGGGACCGGTCCACTGTCCCTCAGACCTTGTGGGGGGCCGGACTATATTTTGGGGGGGAAACAACTGAACAAATTGCTATGCCCCACAATTAACCGAGAGATGCATTTTAAATAAAAGCACACATCCTACTCATGTAAAAACATGACCGTCTGCCGGCCAGATTGAGAAGGCGATTGGGCCGGATCTGGCCTCCAGGCCTTAGTTTGCCGACCCATGATTTAAACAGACATTATTAAGGGTTTGTTGTTTTTGTATCCAGCCTCCGTCGAGCAAAAAGGGGGCTTGTTTTCCATTCCCTCCCCCCTCACTTAATGCCCACAATGACCCTGTGAGGTGGGTTAGACTGAGAGTGCGTGACTAGCCCAGGCGCACTCAATGAGCTTCGTTGCTGAGTTGGGATTCGAACCCGGAGCTCCCGCCAGATCCTAGTCTGACGCTCTAACCACTACATCACAGCAGCTCTCATGCATTTAAAGGGCTTCCTAATTCATATGGTAGCGGCTTTTTCAGTGAAGAAAGCATATATATATATATATATATATATATATATATATATATATACACACACACACACATATATATATATATATATATATATATATATATATATATATATACACAGAGAAAGAGAGAGAGTGTGTGTGATACCTTGGTTCTCAGACTTAATTCGTTCCGGAAGTCTGTTCCAAAACCAAAGTGCACTTTCCCATAGAAAGCAATGCTTTTCCATACTTTTAAAAACAACCCCTAAAACAGCAATTTAACATGGATTTAATGAGACCATTAATCCGTAAAATGAAAGTGAGAATCAATCTACTGTACCATAAAATTAATAAGGCAGTATTGTAGATGATAAAAATTAAAATTAATTTCTGCAGTCACACAATCAATCCATCAGTAGCTGAACTGGGTTCCACACAGCCACTAAAACAAACCGAAAAGCCTCAAAAACAAAAACGCAAAATAAATCGCAAAAACAAAAGGAACGGATGAAGTTGTTTTTTTCCCCCAATTTTGATTTGTTTACTGCTTTCCCTTTTTCCCCCTCCAAAAAAACGAAACCAAACCAAACCAAAACATAACATAACAATTTCTCCCTCATCCCACCCCTTACAAAATATATTAAAACAAACGTTTGGATAAGATGCATAACTCAGCTGGTGGAGTCAACTGAAAATGAACATCCCACTCAAATTTTAAAAAATGCAAAAGCAGAAATACTTTTTTTTTTTAAGCCAATCAGTTAAAACCAATACATAATAAATAAATGCTTGAAAGGCCAATCATCCATTGGGCTCTGAATACCCATTTAAAAACTGCCTGTGTGCCACTGGGAACAATCTTCAAAAGTGTATTTCCCCCCTGGTGAAATTAGCTTTGTGTGACAGGACCATGTGATGTGAATGGAACAGAAGAGGGTGACATGTTCCCTGGGGACGGTTGAGAGAAAGGGGCAATTTAGGCACACTTTTCATGTGCCAAACGCTACCTTAAACACACGGAACGGATGAAGTTTGTAAACCGAGGTACCACTGTATGATTATGGTATAGGCCGTCCCAATTTCCATCGGAGAAATGTTGCGTTTCGGCAAGCCAGGTTAAAAACAGGCAGGTGAAAGACCTCTCCGCAAAGTGGGGGGAACTGATGGCAGAGATCTGCTGGGATCTCTCCTTGCCCTTTGCGATGAATGGGAGTGCAGCAGTGGCTCAGAGCAGCTCCATTCATTTCAATGGCACTTGCGCAGGAGAGCATTGTGAAAAGGAGTTGGTGCTGACCTTGAAAGCCCTAAACGGCCTCGGCCCAGTATACCTGAAGGAGCGTCTCCACCCCCATCGTTCTGCCCGGACACTGAGGTCCAGCTCTGAGGGCCTTCTGCCGGTTCCCTCCCTGCGAGAAGTGAGGTTGCAGGGAAACAGGCAGAGGGCCTTCTCGGTGGTGGTGCCCGCCCTGTGGAACGCCCTCCCACCAGATGTCAAAGAGAACAACAACTACCAGAGTTTTAGAAGACATCTGAAGGCAGCCCCGTTTAGGGAAGCTTTTAATGTTTAACAGACTACTGTATTTTAATACTTTGTTGGAAGCCACCCAGAGTGGCTGGGGAAACCCAGCCAGATGGGCAGGGTATGAATAATGAATTATTATTATTAATATTATAACTTTTTTCTTCTTGAAAAAAAACACAATTTCCTCTATCATAAAGGGATGAACCTTTGCTTAGAAACACTGAAAAAGGGACTAATTCTTCTCAGTTGTGGAAAAAGGTCACCCGGAAATGAAAAGTTGGAATCACCATATAGAATAATAATAATAATAATAATAATAATTAATAATTAATAATAATAATAATAATAATAATAATAAGCTGAAGTCCTAAGCATTCTTTTTGGGAGCAAGTCCTGTCGTTTCTGCTCTGTATATATGATTGAAATTGGTCTGTACAAGTGTATGAGCATCAAGGAATCTTTGGGAAAGAACCTACAGTCTTTTTAGCTGCTCTTCGGCTCACCTTTGTCTTAAGGTAAAGGTAAAAGGACCCCTGACCATTAGATCCAGTCGCGGACGACTCTGGGGTTGCGGCGCTCATCTCGCTTTACTGGCCGAGGTAGCCAGCGTACAGCTTCCGGGTCATGTGGCCAGCATGACAAAGCCGCTTCTGGCGAACCAGAGCAGCGCACGGAAACGCCGTTTACCTTCCCGCCAGAGTGGTACCTATTTATCTACTTGCACTTTGAAGTGCTTTTGAACTCCTAGTTGGCAGGAGCAGGGACCGAGCCGTGGGAGCTCACCCCGCCGCAGGGCTTTGAACCGCCGACCTTCTGATCGGCAAGTGCTAGGCTCTGTGGTTTAACCCACAGCGCCACCCGCGTCTTACTTATTGGTTAATTGGTTATAGCAGGCACATCCGACTCAGAAGATAATAATCATAATATAATCATAGTTTATTATTCATACTCTGCCCATCATTCCCCAGCCGCCCTGGGCGGCACCCAACAGAATATTAAAAACATAAAACATTAAAAACTTCCTTCTTCTTCTTCTTCTTCTTCTTCTTCTTCTTCTTCTTCTTCTTCTTCTATTCCAAAAAAACCCGATAGCACGCCATGTACAATTTTGGCGGACATCTCCCCCCCCCAAAAAAACCCTCTTTTTCTCTTGCCAATGCCATCTTCCCACCCCAAACCCCACCCCACCCCTTTCAACATTATCTCTACATTCACAGTCAGCTTGTAAAAATGGTTATTGACTCCGCATCCCGCTGTCTCTTTTGTCAGGAGGGATGTATGTAGACAAGGCCCTTCCTGGACTGGGGGAAGGGGCCGGGGGATTCCAGAGATCAAGGGATGGAAAAGAAAGACCTGTTAGGTCAGCCCCCTGGGGCCAGGGCAAGTTTATGTCCTCCTCTCTCCGTCTTTTTCCCTCCCCCTTCTCCTCCATTCCCCTCCTTGCAATAAACCCAAGCAGTGGGGATGTCCCAATCTCCTTTCTGGTTTTAATTGTTTTAAACTGCGGGCTCCGGGCTTCTCAGCCTTGATCAAAGTTAGCCTCTCCGAAATCAATAACAACTGGGCCAGGGGTGTTAGGCAAAGCGAGAGGTTGGCAATCCTGTCTCCCTTCTTAGGTGAGTGTTTGAGGACCGGGACATTCGCAGGGAAACCAAAATGCTTGTTGACAAAGCTATTGTACTATACCAACCTTCCTGTGTGCTTGTGAAACATGGACCACTTATAAACGCCATCTCCACCTCCTCGATAGATTTCATCAATGGTGTCTCCGAAAATTTTTACACATCACTTGGGAAGATGCGGGTGGCGCTGTGGGTTAAACCACAGAGCCTAGGACTTGCCGATCAGAAGGTCGGCGGTTCGAATCCCCGTGACGGGGTGAGCTCCCGTTGCTCGGTCCCTGCTCCTGCCAACCTAGCAGTTCGAAAGCACGTCAAAGTGCAAGTAGATAAATAGGTACCGCTCCGGCAGGAAGGTAAACGGCGTTTCCGTGCGCTGCTCTGGTTCGCGAACGTGATCCGTGCGGGATGCACATTCACAACTCATAGCGTTCGCAACCCGCAGCGGCGTTTCTGCGCGGGTTGCGATTCGGCACTTCTGCGCATGCGCAAAGCATGATTTAGCACTTTGCACATATGCGACCCCCGGAACCTGGAAGTAACCCGTTCCGGTACTTTGGGATTTCGGCGGGTCCGTAACCTGAAACGCAACCTGAAGTGTCTGTAACCCGAGGTATGACTGTACCAGTGTACAGTGGTACTTCGAGTTAAGTACTTAATTCGTTCTGGAGGTCCATTCTAAACCTGAAACTGTTCTTAACCTGAACCACCACCTTAGCTAATGGGGCCTCCTGCTGCCGCCGTGCTGCCGGAGCACAATTTATGTTCTCATCCTGAAGCAAAGTACTTAACCTGAAGCACTATTTCTGGATTAGTGGAGTCTGTAACCTGAAGCGTCTGTAACCTGAAGCATATGTAACCTGAGGTACCACTGTACTGGAAGAAGCAAAGATCACCAGTGTTGAAGCATTAATTCTTCAACATCAACTTCGTCGGACTGGTCATGTTATGCGGATGCCTGATGATCGTCTTCCAAAGCAACTACTCTATTCTGAACTTAAAAATGGAAAGCGTAATGCTGGTGGTCAACAAAAGAGGTTTAAAGACTGTCTCAAGGCAAATCTTTAAAAAAATGTAGTTTAAACACTGACAACTGGGAAACACTGGCCTGTGAGCGCTCCAGTTGGAGAACAGCCTTTACCAAAGGTGTCATGGGCTTGGAAGACACTCAAACTCAGGAGGAAAGGGAGAAATGTGCTAAGAGGAAGGCACGCTTGGCAAATCCACACCATGATCAACTCCTGCCCAGAAACCAATGTCCCCACTGTGGAAGGACGTGTGGATCCAGAATTGGCCTCCACAGTCACTTACGGACTCATTGTTAAAACCGTGTTTATGGAAGACAATCTTACTTGGCTATGAGGGATTACCAAAGATGAAGAAGTATTCATGTCGCTGAGCGCCTTAACTACACAGTTCCAGGAAAGATTGCCGATCAGTACGCAAGCAGAGCTCTTGCAGCGGCCAACTAGATGCCCCTTATGGGAAGCCCGAAAGCAGGACCTGAACACATCAGCGTAGAATTACAGAACTGTAAAATTGGAAGGGGTTCCCCAAGGTCATTTAGCCCAACCCACTGCAATGCAGGAATCTTTTGCCGAACATGGGACTCAAACCCACAACCCTGGGATTAAGAGTCTCATGGTCTCCCAACTCAGCTATCCACCATGAGCCAAGGTTAATGCATTTATTTTTGGAGTTTCCTGGACCTGAGTCCACCCTCCGCACTTGCGATTCCCAGCCGTGTTAGAAACTCGAATATATACAAGTTCATCGCCAAGCAGCACCTTAAACCTAGGTGTATTTAATAATATATTGTATTTAATTATGGGGTATCAGAATTATGGGGTATCAGAAAAAAAGCAAAAAGCAAAAAGCAGAGACATCACCTTGCCAACGAAGGTCCTTATAGTTCAAGCTCTGGTTTTCCCAGTAGTGATGTATGGAAGTGAGAGCTGGACCATAAAGAAGGCTGATCGCCGAAGAATTGATGCTTTTGAATTCTGGTGCTGGAGGAGACTCTTGAGAGTCCCATGGACTGCAAGAAGATCAGACCTATCCATTTTTAAGGAGGCAGTCCTGAGTGCTCACTGGAAGGACAGATCCTGAAGCTGAGGCTCCAAGACTTTGGCCACCTCATGAGAAGAGAAGACTCCCTGGAAAAGATCCTGATGTTGGGGAAGATGGAGGGCACAAGGAGAAGGGGACGACAGAGGACGAGATGGTGGGACAGTGTTCTCGAAGCTACCAGCATGAGTTTGACCAAACTGGGAGGCAGTGGAAGACAGGAGTGCCTGGCGTGCTCTGGTCCAGGGGGTCACGAAGAATCAGACACGACTAAACGACTTAGCAACAACAACATCAGAATTTTTAGGGGGTTAACCAGGCTGGAATAGCTGGGGTAGCAGGCTTGTTGGTCTTTGAATATCTGATGTAGATTTTTTTCAACTTCATTGTTCTGTATGGGACAATGACAATAAAGATTATCGTATCGTCTTGTTACGGTCACCGCAACTAGGTGTCTAATGTGCCATTTTCCCCCAGTGAAAGTTGTTGTTGTTGCTGTTGTCAATTTAATTTCTGTACCACTTTATAATTTAAAGGGGACGAAAAGAGGTTTACAGCACATTAAAACATCACATAAAACCATCCAGAGTAATAGAAGTTTCAAGCTTCAAGGAAAATATTTCAGGTGACATTTATTTATTCATGTTCTTAATTGATAGAGCCGCCCCATCGCAGAAGAACTCTCGGAGGGAAGTGGGGTGTAATGGTTAGGGTGTCAGACTAGGACCTGGGAGATCTGGGTTCAAATCCCCACTTGGTCCTGAAGCACCCTGGGTGACCTTGGAGTCAGTGACAGCCTCTTAACCTCCCTCACAGGGTCGTTGTAGAGATTATGGTTTATTTTTATTGTTATTCATGTTTTTATACTGTATTTTATGCTGCTTTTACAATTAAGTGTTTTAAATTTGTTGTTAGCCGCCCTGAGCCCAGTTTTTGAACCAGGAAGGGCAGGGTATAAATAAAATTATTATTGTTGTTGTTGTTGTTGTTGTTGTTGTTGTTGTTGTTGTTAACTGAGGGGGGGTGAACCACATACTCCTTGGACGAAAAGTTGGGAGATAAATGCAGGAATACATGGGCCTCACTCTGAGCTCTTTAGTGGGAGCATGGAATAAAAATGCAAGCAATAATATTATAATCACTTCACTTCCCTCCCCTCCCCAAAAGTAAAGGGACCCCTGACAGTTAAGTCCAGTCGTGACCGACTCTGGGGTTGTGGCGCTCATCTCGCTTTACTGGCCGAGGGAGCCGGCGTACAGCTTCCAGGTCATGTGGCCAGCAGGACTAAGCCGCTTCTGGCGAACCAGAGCAGCGCACGGAAACACCGTTTACTTTCCCGCTGGAGCGGCACCTATTTATCTACTTGCACTTTGACGTGCTTTTGAACTGCTAGGTGGGCAGGAGCAGGGACCCGGGAGCTCACCCCGTCGCGAGGATTCGAACCGCCTACCTTCTGATCGGCAAGTCCTAGGCACTGTGGTTTAACCCACAGCGCCACCAGCATCCCTTTCCCCTCCCCTACGCCCCTTTAAATTTCAAGACATCCATTGAAAACTTTTATTTCTTCCACAGAGCGCTGTCAAGCTTGTGATTTTATTCTGCCCCTAATAAAACCTGCTCTTTGCGTTACGCTCTCTTGCTGCGGTCTCGAACCCGCCACGGTTTCAGAGATTATTCAGCGCTGCTGCGTTTTAATTTTGCAAGCTGTTTTGTGCGCCTCCAGGGAAAGAGGAGCAAGATTATTATCATTTTTTAAAAGAGAACGTCTTCGTGGCCAAGCCCAGAGCGAGAAAACAAAGCGCCGTCCTCGATTCTCCTTATTGGCTTGCTTAAGTGATGAATCGCTTTCCCACGGAGATGCCTCAAAGCGATTAGCAATTAAAAAAAAAACACGCCGAAAATTAAAAACACGCACATCAGCAATAAAAGCAAGCAGCAATTTCAAACCCAGTACAAATACCGGCTGCGATTAAAATCTCCCTGGTTGGGAAAAAGGAAGGTGCCCTAGAGGCGCCGAACTGTCTACAACATTCAGAAGTCGGTCTCACTGATTCGGATGGCCTTACTCCCAGGAAAGCAGGTATATTGGGTTGCAGGCTTGCAATGCCTGCTCTTGAAAAACCCCACTTATCTGGGAGTTAAGTCCCTCTGGATTCAATAGGACTTACTCCCTTCTTTCTCCATCGCACGGGGTTGGAATAGATGACTGTGGGGTAGCCCTTCCATCCCTACATTTCTATGATTTGATTGCACTGTAAGGCTGCGCTCTGATACTGACTTACTTAGGAGCAAGCCCCATTGAACTCAGTCGGATATACTTCCGAGTAGACCATTATCGGATGACATGGAAAGGCTGCAATCCTACCCCTTCTCAAGGGAGCTTGCTTCTGAGTAGGCTTGCCTAGGCCTGTCCTGAGAGTCGGGCCCCATAGAGCAGGAGTTAGCAACCTAAGGGCCCGGGGGCCAGATCCGGCCCAATCGCCTTCTGTCTTTTTTAAAAAATAATTTTTATTGAATGATTTTATGTTACAAAAAAACATTACAACCATACAGCGGTACCTCGGGTTACATACGCTTCAGGTTACAAACGCTTCAGGTTACAGACTCCGCTAACCCAGAAAAAGTGCTTCAGGTTAAGAACTTTGCTTCAGGATGAGAACAGAAATCGTGCTCTGGCGGCGCAGCAGCAGCGAGAGGCCCCATTAGCTAAAGTGGTGCTTCAGGTTAAGAACAGTTTCAGGTTAAGAACGGACCTCTGGAACAAATTAAGTACTTAACCTGAGGTACCATTGTACTACCACAAAATATAATTGAGAAATAAAAATTACACACATCAATATTTTTTTTGTTATTTGTTATTTACCGTCTTATCTCCTGCCAAACATTCCATACAAAGCACACACACGCAAATAATAATAATAATAATAATAATAATAATAAAGAAAATAAATATTTTCCCCCTTTTATCTTACACCCCTTCTCAATCTGGCCCGCAGACAGTCCGGGAATCAGTGTGTTTTTACATGAGTAGAATGTGTCCTTTTATTTAAAGTGCATCTCTGGGTTATTTGTGGGGCATAGGAATTTGTTCATTTCCCCCCCCAAAAAATATAGTCCGGCCCCCCACAAGGTCTGAGGGACAGTGGACTGGCCCCTGCTGAAAAAGTTTGCTGAGCCCTGCCATAAAGCTTGGTGAGATTTACTTAGGAGTAGGCAGATTGTGCTGTGAGTGGCGCACACACAAACACACACACACACCCTTTGGAACGCAGCCATTGCCCTAATTTGTTAACACCTCTTAATAACTGCGGCATCTTCAAAGAGATTTAAAAAACAGAATCATAAATCTAGCAGAAGAGAGGCAAATTCGGCTCCTGGTGTTTTTGGCTTTCTTTGTTGTTGTTGTTTAGTCGTGTCCGCCTCTTTGTGACCCCCTGGACCAGAGCACGCCAGGCACTCCTGTCTTCCACTGCCTCCCGCAGTTTGGTCAGACTCATGCTGGTAGCTTCGAGAACACTGTCCCACCATCTCGTCCTCTGCCGTCCCCTTCTCCTTGTGCCCTCCATCTTTCCCAACATCAGGGTCTTTTCCAGGGAGTCTTCTCTTCTCATGAGGTGGCCAAAGTTTTGGATTCTCAGCTTCAGGATCTGTCCTTCCGGTGATCACTCAGGGCTGATTTGCTTCAGAATGGAGAGGTTTGATCTTCTTGCAGTCCATGAGACTTTATTATGAATCAGCTGCTCTTTGTTGGCTGAGAGAATGGCTGCTTCTTGAAAATACTGAAGTGTTGGATCTAGAAGGTTTTAACAATGTATTCGGATGGCATGCATATTTGTGGTATGATAAGGTAAAAGCACATAAAGCATTTAAAAATCATATTGTTAGAAAAGCATTGTTTAATGTTTGGATAAGATATTTGTTAGGAAAAAAACCCCCAAGATGGTTGTCACCAATGGAAGCGAAGGCACAGAAAAAACTCAATATGGAGGCCAAATAGCCGAAATATTGGGAAATTCTGGAACAAGATGGAGACAGAATAAAATTGCAGAGCTTTGAAAAATTGAAAAACAAAGTGCGAGATTGGCTCCATTACTATCAAATAATGGAGGCATACAAATTGGACAAAAAAGTTGGTTTCCAGGTAGAAAAATCAAAATTGGAAACAGAATTGTTAGATCCAAAAACTAAGAATTTGTCAAGAATGTATAACTTGCTGTTGAAATGGAATACTCAGGATGAAATGGTGAAATCAGCTATGATTAAATGGGCACAAGATGTTGGGCATAACATAATGATGGCTGACTGGGAACGGTTATGGACCACAGGTATGAAATTTACGGCATGTAATGCCTTAAGAGAAAATTTAATGAAAATGATTTATAGGTGGTACATGACACCAGTTAAGCTTCAAAAAGTCTATCATTTGCCTGATAATAAATGTAGGAAATGTAATGAGACTGAAGGTACATTCTTTCACCTTTGGTGGACATGCCCAAGGATTAAGGCATTCTGGGAGATGATTTATAATGAAATGAAAAAGGTATTTAAATATACCTTCCTTAAGAAACCAGAGGCCTTTCTCCTGGGCATGGTTGGCCAATTGGTGTTAAAGAAGGATAGAACTTTTTTTATGTATGCAACAACAGCAGCAAGAATACTCATTGTGAAATATTGGAAGACACAAGATTTACCCACCAGGAAAGAATGGCAGATGAAGTTGATGGACTACATGGAATTGGCGGAAATGACTGGCAGAATCCGAGACCAGGGAGAAGAGTCGGTGGAAGAAGACTCGAAAAAGTTTAAAGACTATTTACAGAAATACTGTAAAATTAATGAATGTTAGGAAAATGTTGGAATGAAGTTATATGGCTTTAGTAGAAATGTTACAAGGAATTAAGTATAAATAGATTATTAGAGCATTAAAGGGAAAAATAAGGTTAGAATGTGTTAAGACAATTATAGGATAGAAAACAGAGGAAGATGGAAAGGAATTGCTGAAACAATTAATAGAAGTGGAATACAAAAAGGGAGGTGTGAGGAGGTTGTAGAAATTAGTGAAAGAAAGATAAAATATTGAAATTGGACTGTGTTTTAAATGGTTTTTGTTTTGGTTTGTTAGTTGTATGTTAGTGTTTTGCAGTGGGTTTTTTTGTGTATTGTATTATTGTATGTTTTTTTTCTTTTTTTTGGTTCTTTGTAGTGTTGTGTTCAGTTTGTTGGAAAACTAATAAATATTATTATAAAAAAAAATTAAAAAAGAGAGTGGGGCCCTAAGCTATAGCTTGTTTAGCTGATACGTAAATACGGCACTGCTGCTTTCACACACTAATTGATGGAACCTCCCGTTTAGAGGCAGTCTACCTGCATCCCTACGTTCTTGAAGGATGCTGGCCTAGAAGCGCAATTGTCCTGATCCTGAAGTGCTATCCTTATGTTTCCTGGGTTTTTTTTAAAAAAAAAATTTATTTAGGGAGGTGGGAGAGAAAGACGGAGGAAGAGAGAGGCAGGAGGGGGAAGAGAGGGAGGAAAAGGAGGCGAGGCCGGGCGCGCCCACCTCTGGGAGGAGACGGGCGAGTCAGCCGCCAGGGAGCGCGTGTTGGGGAAGAGGCGCGTCCCCGGCTGTTGCAGCAGCTGCTCCTTTGCGGGGCTTGCGAGGAGGAGGCGGAGAAGAAGAAGAAGAAAAAGAAGGAGCCGGGAAGGAAGCAGAAAGGAACCCGCTCTCAGCCTCGCCAGCCCCGGGCGAACTTCCACGGTGCCAGAGAGATCCGGGGAGGAAAAAAGCTGCGCAGCGCCCAGCGAGGGATCCAGCGAGCGGCTCTGCGCCCTTTTGGTTCCACTCCCCACTTTTCTCTCTCCTCGTTTTTTTGCAAAACTGCAAACCCTTCCTCCTTGGGGAAGAAAGAGGATCGGCTGCTCCTGCGCGCGCCGGCGCCTCTGGAGCAACATCTGGAGCGACTTTCCGGCCTCCCCAGATGCCAAACGCAGCTCCGGGCTCGCTCTCCCCAGAGGCCGCTTCGTTTTAGCAGTTGGGTTGCCTTTTTTGTTTTTTAATCGGGAAAGAAAGAAAGAAAGAAAGAAAGAAAGAAAGAAAGAAAGAAAGAAGAGAGAAGGAGGGACAGGAAGGGACAAATCTGTACTCCTCTTTGGGAAGAAAAGTGTGTCCAGTTTCCCTGCGATTGCAGAGCGCGCGCTCTACCCAAATTTTTGGACCGCGAGAAGCGTTTGGTGGTTGGTAACTTGTTAAGCAGTGGGCGGGAGGGGGCTCTGTATTTATTTATTTATTTAACCCCCCCCCAAAAAAAACCACCCATTAAGAAAAGAGAGGTTGTGCATTCGGATCGAAGCATTCCTGGCTTGCATTAAAAAAGAAAAAAGAAAAATATATATAATTGAGGGGCGTGCAAGATGCATTTCCAAGGAGGAGTCTCTGCTGAAACGGACGTGAAAGTGACCAGAGCCACCCTTACCTGCCTTCTTCTGCTACTCCAATCCCTCCCTGCTCAGGTGAGTCTTGCCTTTTGTCTTCCTATTACCAACGCAGTCGTCTTCCACGCGGTTCCTGCGCTGTTGCAATCGGGGGTTGGGCTGGATGATCTTTGGGTGCCCCTTTGCCGCTTCGCAATTCTAGGATCCTGTCCTCTCCTCCCCCCCCCCCGGAGCTTATTTTCCCACCCACCCCTCCAATTAATTCCGTGCCGTTTCGACCCGGGAAGCTTGATATTTGGGCCATATTTGGGGGCGAAGATCTTTGCGCGCCCTTCGCTCCTTGGAAAAAAAACCACCGCTTGGATTTGAAAGTTGCGCGTCGATCTCTCCAAAGGAAATGAACGGAGACTTGCGCGCTTTCTCGGGAGTAAGTCGCGCTCTCCCAGAGGATCTCAGTCTTCAAGGAAGGGCGTGGCTGGGGTGTGAGCGGACAGGGACTTGACGATGAGTTTGAATTTGGCTGATGCAGTTGGTCCGTGATTTTTTGGATATATATATATATTTTGTGTGTCTGGGCGTTTGTTTAAAGTGCACGAGTTTGGAGGAATAGTTTGTAGGAGCAGCAGCGCGCTAGTTTCCCAGCACACGCGCAAACTTGGATTTAAGAGGCTTGGAGCTTCTTTCGGATGGCCTGAAAGAGTGCCTCTGAGCATAAATAAGAGCGCGTTGCTCTCAGCCTGCAGTAGCGCGCAGCAAACGCCTCTCCTGACCCCCATAACTGGGGCTGGGTGTTTAAAATGCGAGAGTACTGCTTAATCTCTAATCGCATAAAATTTATGTACTGCTTGATTGTTGAAAAAATAATCTCAAAGCTGCTTACAAAAAAAAAAACACCCCAAAAAGAAAAAATAGCGACAATAATTTAAAGCTAAAGTATAACAATAGACTAAAAACAGATGAGAGAAAAAAATTTGATTGGTGGCATTCATTTCCCTAGCACTTAATGTGCAAATTTTGTTTCTGCCATCCACAAAGTTATTTTGTATTGTTTTAGTATTATTTATTACAGTGGTACCTCGGGTTACATACGCTTCAGGTTACATGCGTTTCAGGTTACAGACTCCGCTAACCCAGAAATAGTGCTTCAGGTTAAGAACTTTGCTTCAGGATGAGAACAGAAATCGTGCTCCAGTGGCATGGCGGCAGCAGGAGGCCCCATTAGCTAAAGTGGTGCTTCAGGTTAAGAACAGTTTCAGGTTAAGAACGGACCTCTGGAATGAATTAAGTACTTAACCTGAGGTACCACTGTAGATATATATACACCACCCTTCTTCAAAAGATATTACAAGATAAAAACCCTCTGGAAAAAGGGTGATAAGGTCTCAGTTCTCCAGAACTGCTTGAATTCTTTAGAACTGCTGGCTTCTAAAGGACTTGTCACCTGGTGGAGGAGACTGAGAGAGAGAGGAAACAGGCCCCCTTGCCAGCGTTAGAGTACTAAAAACACATTCACCAGTGGTGAGATAGTGTTTTCCTGGGAAATCCAGACTCTCTACTTGAGATCTCAAAATATAAAATAGTGCCCTTTAAATTACCCAGTCAGATTTGCTTTTGGGGTGATGGAAAGTAAAAGAGGGGCCCTTCCTTTTCTCTGTCCCCACTTTTGCATAGATGAGGCTGTTTCGCATGCATTGCGTGGGGATCTGTGTTTGAGAAGGTACAGAGATTTACCTCTGGTTAAAACAGGAAGGGCGTTTTCGCTGTGCATTTTGCAGTTTTTATGTTGTGATTTTGCGTCGTGAACCTCCCTGAGATCCGCAGGCAAAGGGTGGCATGCAAATTTAATGCATAATAATATTTTGTATGCAATGTGGTTAATGCATTTCTAGGTATGATTGCTCCTGGTGCTTTTTAGTGACAGCAAACGCAAGGAGCCTAAATTTCGGCCCTTGGCAGAAGGGTCCACAATTGCACAAAACTCTGCACTTCTATGATTCTGTGCAGTTCCACGATTCCCCAGTATAAAGGGGAAGGGCTAGGGGGAAACAAGATCAAGAGTTCGAATTCCCAACTTCACCTTGGACATCCAGCCCACCACTGCAGTTCAGACTTGGTTTGCCTGTTGTGAAATGTGAACAGCAGTGGCCTACCGCACAGGGTTATTGTGAGACTCGAGGCTGCAATTTTATTTACGTTTAACCTGGCCGTGAAGCCCATTCGTGTGGCTTTACTTCCGCAGTGGTATTTAGGGGGTTGTGCTACGGATTAAATAGCATGTTAAAGTCCTAAGCATTCTTTTGGGAGCAAGTCATGTCGTTTCTTCTCTGTGTATGTGATTTAAATCGGTCTGTACAAGTGTATGAGCATCAAGGAATCTTGGGGAAAGAGCCTGCAGTCTTTTCAGCTGCCCAGTATCTTCGACTCGCCTTCGTCTTACTTATTGGTTAATTGGTTATAGCAGGCACATCCAACTCACAAGATTATGATTATGATTTATTATTTGTACCCCACCCATCTGGCTGGGTTTCCCCAGCCACTCTGGGCGGCTCCCAACAAAGATTAAAAATACAATAAAACATCAAACTTTAAAAACTTCCCTAAACAGGGCTGCCTTCAGATGTCTTCTAAAAGCCAGAGAGTTGTTTATTTCCTTGACATCTGATGGGAGGGCGCCACCACCGAGAAGACCCTCTGCCTGGTTCCCTGTAACCGCACTTCTCGCAAGGAGGGAACCGCCAGAAGGCCCTCGGAGCTGGACCTCAGTGTCCGGGCAAAACGATGGGCAGACTATGATCTATATAAATCTGTATTAAAAAAATGGCAGTGACCTACCCAGAGTGGTTGAGCTTTTTTGGGGGGGCGAGGGGGGTGGAGGGCGGATACATTCATTCCACATCTTCTTTAATCACGAGATCAAAAAGTATCCTGCGATCGACCGCAATCTCCAGGGAATCTACCTGTCGACCGGTTGGACATCACTGGGAGCCAGTGTGGTGTAGTAGTTAAGAGCAGTGGACTCGTAATCTGGTGAACCGGGTTCGATTCCCCGCTCCTCCACATGCATCTGCTGGGTGACCTTGGGCCAGTCACACTTCTATGAAGTCTCTCAGCCCCACTCACCTCACAGAGTGTTTGTTGTGGGGGAGGAAGGGAAAGGAGAATGTTAGCCGCTTTGAGACTCCTTAGGGTAGTGATAAAGCGAGATATCAGATCCAAACTCCTCTTCTTCTACTGGGTTATAGTATTTCACACTGTAATGGCTTTCGACGGCAGTGTTAGAAACTCATATATGTAAGCTAGGTGCCAAATGGCCCTTTAAACCAAGGTTTGCAGTCGCCAAAATGGAAGGTCCAGTTACCATTTTGGGGCAAAACAGCTCTCAAGTCTGATTTTTCAAAGGATGGACTGACTGTGATTGATTCTCAGTTAAACATCTGGCTCACTTCAGATTGCTCACTTGAGCTCGGTTAAGAGCTTTGAGAACTTAAAGAAGAAAAATCGCTTGATCAAGGGACAGTCCACAAATATAATGGCCTATTTCTACCTCTTTTTCTTAATGGTGAGACGGACCATTCATAACGTAAGAATATTCTTCACAACTGTGAGCAGGGCAGTGGGGTGGGGAAGACAAGCAGCAACGATACAATACAATACAATACAATACAATACAATACAATACAATACAATACAATACAATACAATACAATCTTTATTGTCATTGTCCCATACAGAACAATGAAATTGAAAAATCTACATAAGACATTCAGAAACTCCTAAAAACTCTGAAACCCCATTTTAAAATACAGTGGTACCTCGGGTTACATACGCTTCAGGTTACATACGCTTCAGGTTACAGACTCCGCTAACCCAGAAATAGTGCTTCAGGTTAAGAACTTTGCTTCAGGATGAGAACAGAAATCTTTCTCCGGCGGCAGCGGGAGGCCCCATTAGCTAAAATGGTGCTTCAGGTTAAGAACAGTTTCAGGTTAAGAACGGACCTCCGGAACAAATTAAGTACTTAACCCGAGGTACCACTGTACTGCGTTTAAAACCAGAATTGCATTTGGGTAGAAATGATTAACTATAACATTGTTCCCTGCTCCTGCTCAGGCTGCACAGAAAAAGGATTTTGGTTCCTGAAATCCATTCCGATTGTGCAGATCAAATACAACCGATAGAATTCTACAGGATGTGGGATTAGGGTGTGGAAACATCCAAGGATCCCCAGATGGTGGAAATGTGAAGCACCATCCTGTCTCCCGGGCATCTTGACTTGGCCGAGAGCCACGTGCAAAAGGCACCTGGCGAATTTTGAACCCAGTGCTGGACTAGTTGGGCCGCTGGCCTGATCCGGCAAGAAATGAGAAGGGAGATGAGGGAAGAAGATGCAGTTATGACCATTCTTTATCCCATGTGTTTGGTGCCCTAGTTAGGTAAAAGACACACAAGTCCCTGCTTCCTAGGAGCTTACAGTGTAAACGGTAATGGATGAACAGGCGTGACGAAGGAGGGATTTCTCTTAGAAGTACAGTGGTACCTTGGTTCTCAAACACCCCAAACGTTTTTCGGAAACCGAACATCCGATGCGGCTGTCGGCTATTGTTTCCGGGGCGCCGGCACCAATCAGAAGCCGCGCCTTGGTTTTTGAACATTTCGGAAGTCAAACAGACTTTTGGAACGGTTTGAGTTTGGAGCTTTTGTTTTTGCTATTTATTTTGCCCTTTTGTTTTTGAGGATTTTTCGGTTAATTTGTTTTGTGATTGTGTGGAACCCAGTTCAGCTACCAACTGATTGTTTGTGTAACTTCGGAAATGGATTAAAAAAAACCCCATCCAAACAATGACTATTATCAGTGCAGGTATGAAAAATTATAATTTTTTATTTTTATCATCTACAATACTGTCTTATTTATTTTCTAGTACAGTACATTGATTCTTGCTTTCGTTTTATGGATCAGTGGTCTTGTTAGAGAGTAAAATCCATGTTAAATTGCTGTTTTAGGGGTTGTTTTTAAAAGTCTGGAACAGATTAATCCACTTTGCATTGCTTCCTATGGGAAAGTGCGCCTTGGTTTTGGAACGCTTTGGTTTTGGAACAGACTTCCGGAACGGATTAAGCTTGAGAACCAAGGTACCACTGTAGCAAAGTTGGCTCAGGTTATTTTATTAACACCACTTGATCTCTCTGAAGATCTTCCAGCTTTGACAGGGGTGCATTTAGTAGCGCCAGGTTTTTGCATACACATAGAGCTGTTGTTAGGCCTCAGATACAAAACCTTGAACGTGTGGAGCCAAGGCTGCTGGTGTTTCTTTGAGGCTGGCTAACTGACTCTGCTTTTGCTCAGGGCTACATGCCTCTGTGATGTATAGGACTGTGGACTTTGCCTCAGGGTGTTTTCCCTTAAATGGCTGTGGAAAGATATTTGGAATTTTTGAGGGCGATGTGATCTAAATCTTCCCTCAAGCGCTTATTAAGCAGTACAAAAGACAGGGGAATGTGAATTTTAGCGAAACATGATGGGGGGGGCGGAAATACCCACAATTTAAGGAAAACCAAACATTGCCTCCCATTGATGTTAATTTACAGGCAAACACACAGCATTTAAAGCATTAAACTGTATTTTGTTTGTGTCTGTACTTTGTGAAGAAGGGTCCCCGAGAAAATAGATTTTAAAAGGCTATTAAACTTCAACTTCGTAGGGCACAATCGAAAGGCGAGTTCCGTTACAAAAGTCCCATTGAAGTGAATGGGGGCTGTGCTAGACGAAAATAATCCCATTCATGTGAATGGGACTTGTGCCCACAATAGTGTTTGTGACTCCAGGGGGTTAACTCCAGCAAGTACAAATCTGTTTTCCCTAAAATTGTGGGGGTTTTCTTTCTAAGTATTATTCATGTGAAAATCTGTGGTCAATCAAGGCTTGAAGACAGGCGTGTCTGGGTTGTGGGGCTGACTTTTCTCAGAAGTAACACAGAGCAGGTCCCAGATTTTCCTTACTGCTGTTTAGATTGTAAAAACGTGGCGTTTTGAACCTGGAACAGATGTGAAATAATCTAGGATGCCATCTTTATATCCAGCAGTGTTCTCAAACTAGGATAATTTCATGCCTAGATAAACAGAATGTTGTTGTTGTTGTTTAGTCGTTTAGTAGTGTCCGACTCTTCGTGACCCCATGGACCAGAGCATCCCAGGCACTCCTGTCTTCCACTGCCTCCCGCAGTTTGGTCAAACTCATGCTGGTAGCTTCGAGAACACTGTCCCGCCACCTCGTCCTCTGTCGTCCCCTTCTCCTTGTGCCCTCCATCTTTCCCAACATCAGGGTCTTTTCCAGGGAGTCTTCTCTTCTCATGAGGTGGCCAAAGTATTGGAGCCTCAGCTTCAGGATCTGTCTTTCCAGTGAGCACTCAGGGCTGATTTCCTTCAGAATGGAGAGGTCTGATCTTCTTGCAGTCCATGGGACTCTCAAGAGTCTCCTCCAGCACCAGAATTCAAAAGCATCCATTCTTCGGCGATCAGCCTTCTTTATGGTCCAGCTCTCACTTCCATACATCACTACTGGGAAAACCATAGCTTTACTATACGGACCTTTGTTGGCAAGGTGATGTCTCTACTTAGGTTGCGTTTATGATTTTCTGAAGTGCCAATATGGTGTGGCAGGCGGCGCAATCCAATCCTCCGTCTACTCAGAAGTAAGCCCCCGTGGGTTCAATGGGGCTTACTCCTAGGTAACTATCCTGTGTGGGACTGCAGCCTGTCTCCCATCCCATGCAATGCTTGGGATAATCTTTTTGCATGCAGGATGGCCGGAGGAGAAACTGCCTCTGAGCATGAGCAGAGAGATATTTCCTTACCAGAACCAGCTTCTATGCCTGTTTTTGATTATTCCATGCACCAGGAATTCTGCGTGCATGAGCCCATGTGGCAGGAGTCCACCATCCTGCATAATTCTTTGCCATGGCTACTAAAGGCAGAAATAATTATGCAAAGGACAAAGAAATAATAAATAAAACCGCAATGCAGTCACTGCAGATTTTCCATTGTTGTCTTTCATGTTTTCGTGTTTTAAAACGTGGAATGCACAGAGGCCACAATAGGCAGGTCTTTTGCACACAGAGAATACAGTGGTGCCTCGCAAGACGAAAATAATCCGTTCCGCGAGTCTCTTCGTCTAGCGGTTTTTTCGTCTTGTGAAGCAACCCTATTAGCGCTATTAGCGGTTTAGCGGCTTAGCGGCTATTAAAGGCTTAGCGGCTTAGCGGCTAAAAGGCTATTAGCGGCTTAGCGGCTTAGAAAAAGGGGGGGAGCGAAAAAAATCGCAAGACTCGCAAGACGTTTCCGTCTTGCGAAGCAAGCCCATAGGGAAATTCGTCTTGCGAAGCGCATCGAAAAACGGAAAACCCTTTCGTGTAGCGGGTTTTTCGTCTTGCGAGGCATTCGTCTTGCGGGGCACCACTGTACAAATGACGAAAACATTTGGGCTGGGTACGCACCATACAATTAAAGCAGAAGCTTCTCTCCACCGGGAACTGTAGTTTAAAGGCGCTGGGAATTGTAGTTCTACTTTAGGGCACCGCCTGAAGCTGTTGCCTCACTTTGCCTAATGGCAGAGCTGGCCATATTGCCGAGCAGTAAAGAGAGTTTACTTCTATGTGTCTGATGATCAGGCATGCTGGAGGTTTCGCCATCTGCGCTAGGTCAACCTGAGCTGCGATTGCAGGGGGTTGGGCTAGATGACCTTTGGGTCCCTTCCAATTAGGTATCCCAAGAAGGTATTGAAGAGGCACCAGAAGCCTAGTTCTTAGGGTCCATGTAAGGCTAACACGTCCTGCATCAGGTGAAATGGGCTGCCGTCCACCATAATGACTTTATTAGCCTTTTGCATGGGACGCTTCATAATAATAATAATAATAATAATAATAATAATAATAATAATAATAATAATTTATTATTTATACCCCGCCCATCTGGCTGGGTTTCCCCAGCCACTCTGGGCGGCTTCCAACAAAATATTAAAATACAGTGGTCTGTTAAACGTTAAAAGCTTCCCTAAACAGGGCTGCCTTCAGATGTCTTCTAAAAGTCTGGTAGTTGTTTTTCTCTTTGACATCTGATAGGAGGGCATTCCACAGGGCGGGCGCCACCACCGAGAAGGCCCTCTGCCTGGTTCCCTGTTACTTGGCTTCTCGCAGCGAGGGAACCGCCAGAAGGCCCTCAGAGCTGGACCTCAGTGTCCGGGCAGAACGATGGGGGTGGAGACGCTCCTTCAGGTCTACTTGGCCGAGGCCATTTAGGGCTTTAAAGGTCAGCACCAACACTTTGAATTGTGCTTGGAAATGTACTGGGAGCCAGTGTAGGTCTTTCAAAACCGGTGTTATATGGTCTCGGCGGCTGCTCCTAGTCACCAGTCTAGCTGCCACATTCTGGATTAGTTGTAGTTTCCGGGTCACCTTCAAAGGTAGCCCCACATAGAGCGCATTGCAGTACTCCAAGCGGGAGATAACCAGAGCATGCACCACTCTGGCGAGACAGTCTGCGGGCAGGTAGGGTCTCATCCTGCGTACCAGATGAAGCTGGTAAACAGCTGCCCTGGACACAGAATTGACCTGTGCCTCCATGGACAGCTGCGAGTCCAAAATGACTCCCAGGCTGCGCACCTGGTCCTTCAGGGGCACAGTTGCCCCATTCAGGACCAGGGAGTCCTCCACACCTGTCCGCCTCCTGTCCCTCAAAAACAGTACTTCTGTCTTGTCAGGATTCAACCTTAATCTGTTAGCCGCCACCCATCCTCCAACCGCCTCCAGACTCTCACACAGGATATCCGTACTTCAGTTGGAGAAGTACCGTATTTTTCGCATGATTGGACGCACCGGACCATAGGGCGCACCTAGTTTTTTGGGGGGGAAATAAAGGAAAAAAAATTTCCCTTTATTTCCCCCCCCCAAAAGCATGTCAGGGAAACCGAACCAGGTCGAGGAACAGCGGGATAGTGGCGCTGCGCCTCCCTGCTGTCCCCCGAGCTTGTGGGGCTGGCTGATGTCTGCCTGGCGCGAGGGGCGCTCTGATTCAGGGCGCCCCACCCGCCGGGCGGCAGGCTGCTATCCGCAGCTTGGAGAGCCTTGCGGGGAACTCCTGCAGGGCTCCCCACCCTGCGGATGTCTGCCCGGCGCGAGGGGCGCTCTGATTCAGGGTGCCCCACCCGCCGGGCGGCAGGCTGCTATCCGCAGCTTGGAGAGCCTTGCGGGGAACTCCTGCAGGGCTCCCCACCCTGCGGATGTCTGCCCGGCGCGAGGGGCGCTCTGATTCAGGGCGCCCCGCCCGCCGGGCGGCAGGCTGCTATCCGCAGCTTGGGGAGCCTTGCAGGGAACTCCTGCAGGGCTCCCCACCCTGCGGATGTCTGCCCGGCGCGAGGGGCGCTCTGATTCAGGGCGCCCCACCCGCCGGGCGGCAGGCTGCTATCCGCAGCTTGGGGAGCCTTGCAGGGAACTCCTGCAGGGCTCCCCACCCTGCGGATGTGTTCCCGAAGCGCCGGGCGCTCTGCTTTCAGGGCGCCCGACGCTCCGGGAAGCAGGCTGCTATCCGCAGCCTAGACATCCCTGCGGGACCTCCCGCAGGGTTGCCTAGGCTGCGGATGAGTTCCCGAAGCGCCGGGCGCTCTGCTTTCAGGGCGCCCGACGCTCCGGGAAGCAGGCTGCTATCCGCAGCCTAGACATCCCTGCGGGATCTCCCGCAGGGTTGCCTAGGCTGCGGATGAGTTCCCGAAGCGCCGGGCGCTCTGCTTTCAGGGCGCCCGACGCTCCGGGAAGCAGGCTGCTATCCGCAGCCTAGACACAGCTAGCAGAGCGCTAATCCCGAAGCTTGGGGCTGCGGAGCTCAGCGCGCCCCAAGCTTCTGGGTGCCGGCAAGGTCTAGACGGCTAGCGGAGACCTTGCCGGCACCCAGAAGCTTGGGGCGCGCTGAGCTCCGCACGCCCCAAGCTTCGGGATTAATGCAGCGCTCCGCTAGCCGTGGGAGAGCTGGGTCTCCCACGGCTAGCGGATAGCTTCCTGAAGCCTGGCAAGCGAGAGGGGTCGGTGCGCACCCACCCCTCTCACTTTCCAGGCTTCAGCGAAAGCCTGCATTCGCTCCATAGGACGCACACACATTTTCCCTTGCTTTTTAGGAGGGAAAAAGTGCGTCCTATGGTGCGAAAAATACGGTATTTTCCACGCATTGTGGACTAGGCTCAGTGGCAGAATACCTGTTTACACACGCAAAGCGTCCCTTTTTTCCGGAATCAGTGTTCCCAAGTTTCGGAAAAAAAGGATCAGTACGTGTGTTATGTGTCCGAGACCCTGGAGGGCAGCTGCCAGTCATCGTAGAGTTGGAAGGGACCACGAGGGACATCTAGTCCAACCCCCTGTAAAGCAGGAATCTTTTGCCCAACATGGGACTCGAACTCACAACCTTGAGGTTAAGCGTCTCAAGATCTGATGACTGAGCTATCTCCATTCAGCGTAGATAGTGCTGATGGACAAAGAGTCTGAACTGGGATAAAACGACATATTATGAGACTGGGGTATGTCTTTTGTGGGTTTTAGTACTGCTTTGGAATCTGAGGTCTGAACAGGGAAATGAGCCTTTTCCTCAGGAGCCATTTTTCCTTATCAAGATGGCCCCTCGGGGAACCAGATACCAAGATAAAGAGATCATGGAAGGGGCAATTATGGTGGTGGGGGCGGTTTGGGCCCAAAGGGCAAGAGATAAGCAGTTCCGGTAATCCAAATTGCAATTCCTGCAGCTGCTTTATGCTTAAAAAACAATTCTTGAATTAAGAGAGAGATTGTGAGGAGTCGCCACCTACAGTTTGGAATCTCTGGGTGAGACAGCCTCACTGAGGACTAGAGCAGGGGTCAGCAAACTTTTTCAGCAGGGGGCCGGTCCACTGTCCCTCAGACCTTGTGGGGGGCCGGACTATATTTTGAAAAATATAAATACAGTGGTACCTCTGGTTGCGAATGGGATCCGTTCCGGAGCCCCGTTTGCAACCTGAAAGGAACATAACCCGCGTCTGAGCACGCACGGGTCGCGATTTGCCACTTTGCCCTGGCGCGTGGTGTCATTTTGTGCGCATGCGCGAGCGGCAAAACCCAAAAGTAACCCTTTCCGGTACTTGCGGGTCGGCGCGGGACGCAACCTGAAAAGACGCAACCTGAACCGAACGTAACAAGAGGTGTGACTATACCCTGCAAGCCGGTCCCACAGCTGCCTCCGGACCTGGAGGAGGAACGCACTCTGCACGCGCTCAGGAGCGCCTCTTGACGCCGCCCACTCACCAGCAATGTTGATGAGCAGCTGCCGCTCCATCGGCCTGACCCTGTGGAGCTCCCAGGTGGCGTGCACCA
Source organism: Podarcis raffonei (assembly GCF_027172205.1). NCBI lineage: Eukaryota > Metazoa > Chordata > Lepidosauria > Squamata > Lacertidae > Podarcis > Podarcis raffonei. Next base: position 4,390,293 of record NC_070613.1, on the reverse strand, counting down.
CACGCTGCGGCCCGTCGTTCGCACACACGGAGTGATGGGCAGGTGCCATGCAGCTCGCCCTCCAGCTGCTCCAGCGTGGCCGCCGAGCGCGCCGCCACCAGTACAGCACCGAGCCAGGCGCAGGGGCAGCAGGCGCGCCAAGCCCCGTGACGCGCCTATCATGATGCCCATGGTGCTGTTGGGATGCGTCCGGGGAGACGGGTGCATTTGGCAGGCCTCCAGCTGGCTCCAGCCACCGGCCGTTCAAGTCCTCAACTCTCCAGGGCAGGAGAAAACAAGCTTGTTCCCTCTCCAATGCGACAGCCCTTGAGATATTTGAAGATGGCTCTCTCCTATATCTCCTCTCAGTCTCCTCTTTCGCCAGGCTAAACATACCCAGCTCCTTCAACCATTCCTCATCAGGCTTGCTTTCCCAACCCTCAGTCATCTCAGCCACTCCCCTCTGCACACCTTCCAGCTTGTCAACATCCTTCTTAAATTGTGGTACCCAGTATTCCAGGTGTGTCCTCACCAAGGTAGAATAGAGTGGTACTACGATTTCACTTCCTTGACCTGGAACAGGGGTCGGCAGACTTTTTCAGCAGGGGGCCGGTCCACTGTCCCTCAGACCTTGTGGGGGGCCGGACTATATTTTTTTGGGGGGAACAAATGAACGAATTCCTATGCCCCACAAATAAGCCAGAGGTGCATTTTAAATAAAAGGACACATTCTACTCATGTAAAAACACACTGATTCCCGGACCGTCCGTGGGCCGGATTTAGAAGGCAATTGGGCCGGATCCGGCCCCTGGGCCTTAGTTTGCCTACTCATGACCTGGAAGCTAGATTTCTGTTGATGCAGCCTAGAATAGCATCAGCCTTTTTCGCTGCTGCATCACACCTTGGGCTCATGTTCCGCTTGCGGTCCACCAAGACTCCTAGATCCTATTCACATACACTGTCATCTCCTCCATCTTCTTAGATGCTGACGGCCGCAGCAAAAACATCCCTGCATCTGAGCCAAGATGCTCTCAAAAGCTTTCGCTTTCCCTAAGCTTCCGGTTGACCCGATGAAAGAGATCATAGCACAAGTCGTGACTCAGTGACGGCCCATCTTCCCTGGCACCTTCAGGTACGGCTGGGGGAAACCCCTGCCTGAACCCCCTGCCAGCTTCTGCCAGCCAGTGTAGACAATATTGGGGTCGCTGGACCAATGGTCTGACTCTGATTTGTGCAGTTCCAAGGCTGAGGCCTGGATCAAATTAAGCACCGACGATCGTTCTCACGTCAGAAGAGAGGCAACTAAAGCCGTACGTTCCTCCATTCACTATTTCCAGCAAATTTCACATCGTGGGTTAATGCGAAACACATTTCCCCCGGTCTGGTATTAACATTTTTTCCCAGGCAGCCCCTGTAATTACGCGGTCAGGCCGTATAAAAGCTGCCTTTATCCCTTGTACTTCCTGGGGAAGCTAATTAATGTTGCACAGCTTAATATTCTCTAGTCTTATTAAGTTGCAACTTTGGGGTGGGGGCGCTCAGACTGGGGGCGTTATTTAGAATTTTTTTAGATGGGATGGCAAAAAACGTAACGAATGCAGGAGGGGGGGGTTGGAGGAAAGCAGATTTGGGTTCTTTGTTTCAACCCCAAATGCTTCAGGACGAAATTAACTTTGTAGGAGTTTTGGGCTTCCTAGATTGTTTGAAGAGAGTGAGAAGGACATTGTTTTAAATAAAGGTAAAGGTAAAGGGACCCCTGACCGTTAGGTCCAGTCGTGGCCGACTCTGGGGTTGTGGCGCTCATCTCGCTTTACTGGCCAAGGGAGCCGGCATATAGCTTCCGGGTCATGTGGCCAGCACGACTAAGCCGCTTCTGGCGAACCAGAGCAGCGCACGGAAACGCCGTTGACTTTCCCGCTGGAGCGGTACCTATTTATTTACTTGCACTTTGATGTGCTTTCGAACTGCTAGGTTGGCAGGAGCAGGGACCGAGCAACGGGAGCTCACCCCATCGCAGGAATTCGAACCACCGACCTTCTGATCGGCAAGTCCTAGGCTCTGTGGTTTAACCCACAGCGCCACCCACGTCCCTATTGTCTTAAATACCCTTCTGCAATTCATAGGCATTCCTGTGTTCCTATAAACACCCCTGTTCTCACGCCAAATATTGTTTCCCCAACCCCACCCTACCCCCCCCAAAAAACATTATATGTCTTTGAAGGCTCTTTCCCATCTACCCTATTCATTTAATTTGCAATAGCCTCTCCACAGCTTAAGATTCAAGGGCCTGTTGACAAAATGAACAACCACAGTGGACAGAGAAAAGGGTTTTCTCTCTCTCATAGTTGTGGGCATCGAAGGAAGAAAAATGTCGGAAGATTCAGCACAGAGAAAAGGTAGTCCTTCTTTACACAGCACATAGTTAGACTGCGGAACTCCTTGCCACAAGAGGCAGCGATGTCCATCAACCTTGTTGTTGTTTAGTCATGCCCGACTCTTCGTGACCCCCTGGACCAGAGCACGCCAGGCACTCCTGTCTTCCACTGCCTCCTGCAGTTTGGTCAAACTCATGCTGGTAGCTTCCAGAACACTGTCCCACCATCTCGTCCTCTGTCGTCCCCTTCTCCTTGTGCCCTCCATCTTTCCCAACATCAGGGTCTTTTCCAGGGAGTCTTCTCTTCTCCTGAGGTGGCCAAAGTCTTGGAGCCTCAGCTTCAGGATCTGTCCTTCCAGTGAGCACTCAGGGCTGATTTCCTTCAGAATGGAGAGGTTTGATCTTCTTGCAGTCCATGGGACTCTCAAGAGTCTCCTCCAGCACCAGAATTCAAAAGCATCCATTCTTTGGCGATCAGCCTTCTTTATGGTCCAGCTCTCACTTCCATACATCACTACTGGGAAAACCATAGCTTTAACTATACGGATCTTTGTTGGCAAGGTGATGTCTCTGCTTTTTAAGCTGCTGTCTAGGTTTGTCATTGCTTTTCTCCCAAGAAGCAGGCGTCTTTTAATTTCATGACTGCTGTCCACCAACCTAGGTAAAGGTAAAGGGACCCCTGACCTTTAGGTCCAGTCATGGCTGACTGGGGTTGTGGCGCTCATCTCGCTTTACTGGCCGAGGGAGCCGGCGTACAGCTTCCGGGTCATGTGGCCAGCAGGACTAAGCCACTTCTGGCAAACCAGAGCAGCGCACGGAAACACCGTTTACCTTCCCGCTGGAGTGGTACCTATTTATCTACTTGCACTTTGACGTGCTTCCGAACTGCTAGGTTGGCAGGAGCAGGGACCGAGCAATGGGAGCTCACCCCATCGCAGGATTCGAACCACCAACCTTCTGATCAGCAAGTCCTAGGCTCTGTGGTTTAACCCACAGTGCCACCCGCATCCATCCGCCAACCTAGCTGCCTTTAAAGAAGATTGTACAAATACATGGTTAGCGCTATTGACTAGTGCAAATCTTCCTTGCTGCTCATCTGAATCACTCCCATTTCTTTTCTCTCTTCCCCTTTCTCTGGGCATGTCCACACAGAGCTGAAGATGTGTTGCAGAAATATTTCTCCCCCCTTTTTTATTTCTGCATTCCAGGTGAGCGTTGCTGCTCCCACTCCATCCCTCCAGGCAGCTAGGGGGCCGGGGCTTCCCTGCCATTCATCCAGCCTCTGAGAGTTCATTCATCTCCCAGACGCCCTGCCTTACCCTGGGGGGATAGCAAAGAGTGATTTGAGCTCTCTGGAAATCAGGAACCCAGGAGGGAGGAGGAGGAGGAAAACAAGGGATAAACCTCTGGGTTGAAAATGCAACCCTTTGTTTGCTTGTCAGACGCCGCTTTGCAACAACTGTCCCTTAAATTGCCTTCCTTGCAGAGGTTTTGGGCTCCCAAATCCCCTCGGCCAGATGAAACATCTGTAGCAGATTGTGGCTCACTGGACATCACTGTACCAGAGGTTTTCAACCTTTTTGGGTCCTCAGCTCCCATGACCAACTACAGTGGTTCCTTGGTTCTCAAACTTAATCCGTTCCAGAAGTCCGTTCCAAAACCAAAGCGTTCCAAAACCAAGGCGTGCTTTCCCATAGAAAGTCATGCAAAGTGGATTAATCCGTTCCAGACTTTTAAAAATAACCCCTAAAACAGCAATTTCACATGGCTTTTACTCTTAACGAGACCATTGATCCATAAAATGAAAGCAAGAATTAATGTACTGTACTATAAAACAAACAAGACAGTATTGTAGATGATAAAAATTTAAATATATATTTTTTTCTCACCTGAACTGATGATAGTCATGGTTTGGATGAGGGGGCTTTTATCCATTTTCGCAGCCACAAAAATCAATCCATCAGTAGCTGAACTCGGTTCCACACAGTCACAAAAACAAACCAAGAAAGCCTTGAAAACAAAAACACAAAATAAATGGCAAAAACAGAAGCGCCAAACTTAATCCGTTCCGGAAGTCCGTTTGGCTTCCGAAATGTTCGAAAACCAAGGCGCAGCTTCTGATTAGTGCAGGCGCCCTGGAAACAATAGCCAACAGCCTCATCGGACGTTCGGCTTCCGAAAAATGTTTGAAAACCAGAACATTTACTTCCGGGTTTTCGGCGTTTGGGAACCAAGGCGTTTGACTACCAAGTTACCACTGTATATTCTTTCTGCGGCACCCCTGGGGGGCTCTGGAGTCCAGTTAGATCACCCCTTGCCTGCAGAGCTGGCAGCCTCTCGCCCTTTTTCGAACACGCTCCCTTATGGTATCCTCAGCCTCCTCCCTTCTCCCATCTCCTTGGGAGTCCTTTGCCCCTGGTCTCTGAGCTGCCCCTCCTGTCCCACAGAAAGGTGCCTCCTCACACTGCCCCACAGGGCCTGGAATGAGGGTGCCCCCAGGCTTAGTGGCCCAATGGAGACAGGGCAAAGGTGAACGTGAGGCTAGCGCCTTACTTTGGCAGGCAGCAGCGGGCACTCCTTCAGCACCAGGCTCTCCTTCAGCACCAGGCACTCACCTCCCAGGCAGGCCTTGCACACAGCAAACACGAAAAAGACTATTACTATTGTTATTATTTATTATTTGTACCCCGCCCATCTGGCTGGATTTCCCCAGCCATTCTGGGCAGCTTCAAACAAAGATTAAAAATACATTAAAATGTCACACATTAAAAACTTCCCTGAACAGGGCTGCCTTCAGATATCTTCTAAACGTCAGATAGTTGTTTATCTTTTTGATATCTGGTGGGAGGGCGTTCCACAGGGAGGTGCCACCACCAAGAAGGCCCTCTGCCTGGTTCCCTGTAGCTTTGCTTCTCGCAGGGAGGGAACTGCCAGAAGGCCCTCAGAGCTGGACCTCAGTGTCCGGGCAGAACGATGGGGGTGGAGACGCTCCTTCAGGTATACTAGCACAGTGCCTGCCCGCCCAGCCTCTGGTCTGCCCATTCCCAACAGCAAGGGCTGGTGGGCTGGCTGGCAGGGCTCCCTCGCCCGTTTGCCAACTTACTCTCAAACCGCCTTGGCGCCAGGCAACCAGCTTCTTCTTTGGCGATCCCTCGTAGCTGAGTAAGATTGTCTTCCATAAACACGGTTTTAACAGTGAGTCCGTAAGTGACTGTGGAGGCCAGTTCTGGATCCACATGTCCTCCCACAGTGGGGACATTGGTTTCTGGGCGGGAGTTGATCACGGAGAGGGTTTGCCAAGCGTGCCTCCCTCTTAGCATGTTTCTCCCTTGCGTCCTGAGTTCGAGTGTCTTCAAAGCCCATGACACCTTTGGTAAAGGCTGTTCTCCAATTGGAGCGCTCGCAGGCCAGTGTTTCCCAATTGTTGGTGTTTATACTACATTTTTAAAAATTTCCCTTGAGACCGTCTTTAAAACGCTTTTGTTGACCACCAACATTACGCTTTCCATTTTTAAGTTTTAATAGAGTACAGTGGCACCTCTGGTTGCGAACGGGATCCGTTCCGGAGCCCCGTTCGTAACATGAGCAGAACGCTGCATGCGCGGGTCGCGATTCGCCGCTTCTGCACATGCGTGTGACGTCATTTTGAGTGCATGCGCGAGCGGCGAAACCCAGAAGTAACCTGTTCCGTTACTTCCGGGTCGCCGCGGGACGTATCCTGAAAGAACGTAACCTGAACCAAACGTAACAAGAGGTGTGACTGTAATTGCTTTGGAAGATAATCAACATGACCAGTCCCAACGAAGCTGATGTTGAGGAATCATTGCTTTGACACTGGGGATCTTTGCTTCATCCAATACACTGACATTAGTTCGCCTGTCTTCCCAAGTGATGTGTAAAATTTTTTGGAGACACCGTTGATGGAATCTTTCGAGGAGTTGGAGATTTCTCCAGGCAACCAGCACCCCCTGGCCAGTGTCAGAGGCACCATTCACCTGCGGCGCTTGTAGCCAGGGCTGCTGCAACAAACAGCTGTGCAAGCCTTTGGGAGGGAAATGAACGAATTCCTATGCCCCACAAATAATCCAGAGATGCATTTTAAATAATAGCACACACTCTACTCATGTCAAAACACCAGGCAGGCCCCACAAATAACCCAGAGATGCATTTTAAATAAAAGGACACATTCTACTCATGTAAAAACACACTGATTTCTGGACTGTCCGTGGGCCGGATTGAGAAGGCGATTGGGCTGGATAATAATAATAATAATAATAATAATAATAATAATAATAATAATTTATTATTTATACCCCGCCCATCTGGCTGGGCCTCCCCAGCCACTCTGGGCGGCTTCCATAAAAACCAAAAATACAGTAAAATATCACACGTTAAAAACTTCCCTGAACAGGGCTGCCTTAAGATGTCTTCTGAATGTCAGGTAGTTGTTTATCGCTTTGACATCTGCTGGAAGGGCGTTCCACAGGGCGGGCGCCACTACCGAGAAGGCCCTCTGCCTGGTTCCCTGTAGCTTTGCTTCTCGCAATGAGGGAACCGCCAGAAGGCCCTCAGCGCTGGACCTCAGCGTCCGGGCAGAATGATGGGGGTGGAGACGCTCCTTCAGGTATACTGGACCGAGGCCGTTTAGGGCTTTAAAGGTCAGCACCAACACTTGCGGATCCGGCCCCCGGGCCTTAGTTTGCCCGCCCATGGAGTTACCCTTTCTCAATTTAGACTGGAGCCCCCTCGGGGCAGAGACTTGCCCCTTTCTGCTTAGGCAAGGCTGCAAATTGCCAAATAGACTAGTGGAACCCGGGCAAATGGAGACAAGAGCAATCTTATTCCAGCCTCTTCTTTCTCCTCAGGGAGCAATGGCCACCCCACAGCGTCTGATTTCTTGCACCCAGATTTATAAGGGTGAGTCAGCTGGAAACACTGCCGTCCCACGCAGAAGAGGAGGGTGGAGCCTCTTTGCAAAACATTTTTATGAGTTGCAAAATGGGCGAAATAGCCTCTATGGATCTAAGACTATTTCAGTTGATTTTATACTTGACTCCCATATATCATTTGTTATCTGTACCCCAAACTCTTCACTCCATTTTTGTCTTATCATATTCTAAATCATATTTCTTCCTGCTGAGTAGGGTTTTTATATAGTGCAAGTGTAGAGTTTTTTGCCCCCAAACCAGACTTTGGGAAATAGGTTTTTGCTTGTTTGTTTCTGCTTTTCACATCCGAGCTTTTCAGAACAACTGCAGAGGTTAAGGCTCCGTGTCCGTTCCCAAACATTTAGCTGACCTTGAATTCAGTTTTATTTACTTACACCAGCCTCTTGCCAACCTGCCACCCTAGAGACTTGCAACTCCCATCTGTTGCCAGACATCTGGGGGGCACCTGGGGGCAAACGCCGACTTACGTGGCAGCGTCCAGGCAATCAAAAGTGCCATAGGTTCATGATAAAGGTAAAGGGACCCCTGACCAGAATTGATCGGACATGTTTTTCTGTAGTGTCTGTAAAGTCAGAAATAAAAGAATGTAAATAGACGTTTCTGACGGTCTCCTTTCCCTGCTAGGGAAAAGGCAGGAGGAGAGGGTGTGCATTTACCCACGCTGGGAAAATGTCGCCTATCAAAATCTCCTTGGTCTGTCCGGGATGTCAGCCAGAGGAGGTTACCGGTAAACAAGCTCAGAGGACAGTGTGAGGGGCCGGCCTCTCTGGAGGGGGCTTGTAAACCAACAACCACTAGGTCCAGTCATGGCCGACTGTGGGGTTGCGGCGCTCATCTCGCTTTATTGGCCGAGGGAACCGGCGTACAGCTTCCGGGTCATGTGGCCAGCATGATTAAGCCGCTTCTGGCGAACCAGAGCAGCGCACGGAAATGCCATTTACCTTCCCGCCGGAGCGGTACCTATTTATCTACTTGTATTTTGACGTGCTTTCGAACTGCTAGGTTGGCAGGAGCAGGGACCGAGCAACGGGAGCTCCCTCTGTCGTGGGGATTCGAACCGCCGACCTTCCGATCGGCAAGCCCAAGGCTCAGTGGTTTAACCCACAGCGCCACCCACGTCCCAGGTTCACGATACAACTGAACAAAATTAAGAGCAATAAACTCATTCACTTGGTTTGTAGTTTGACAGCGTAAAGGACCCCCTTGAAAGGTAGAGAGCTCTCCTTCCTGGGCTGTTTTCCAACAGAGCTTGGACTGCCATTCTTGCGCTGCGATTAGACTTGAAGACCCTTCCAACTCTGTGAGTCTGTGATTTTTACACCAAGAATGTTCCGGCAGTGGACTGGGAGAGGCTGACTGTCAAAAGCAGGGGTCAGCAAACTTACTACGCCTTGGGCCGCTGTCTCCAGCGCCAATCGCGTGGCAGGCCGGAGGGCAGGGGAGCACATGCCCATACGCGTCCGCACACGCTATTTCTGGCGCACTTCCGGGTCGGAGGAGCACCGGAAATAGCTTGTGCGCATGTGCACGGGCCTCCTCCGACCTGGATGTGCACAGGAAATCATGCGCATGCGCAAATAATGCTTGTGGGCAGCCGCGCAGCGCTGGTAAGAGCGGGCGGTGGGAGTTGCTGCAGGCCGGATAAACGAGTCCCTCGGGCCTTATCCGGCCCGCGGACCTTAGTTTGGGGACCCCTGGGCAAAAGCCCCGGAGAGCACCCCCCGGTCCGTGCAGACGTTCTTGAACGAAACACACCGACCGCCCGGCGCTGAATAAAGCAGTTTGCTATGTTTCTCTGGAGCCAGCCCATTCCTAGAATCATAGAATTGTAGACTTGGAAGGGACCCCAAGGTTCATCTAGTCCAGCCCCCTGCAATACAGGAATACCAGCTAAAGCATCCTTGACAGATAACCACCCAAGCTCTGCTTAAATATGTTTAATAGGTTATTCCAGTACATATCCCAGTGTGGTGATGGGGAAACTGGTGCTGATAAACTCCATCTCCCTCCCATCCCCTGACCCTTTTTCCAGCCTCATTTTCCTCCTCTGGGCCCCTTCTGCAGATGAATTATTATTATTATTTATTATTTATACTCCGCCCCTCTGGCTGGGTTTCCCCAGCCACTCTGGGCAGCTTCCAACAGAATATTAAAATACAATAGTCTATTAAACGTTAAAAGCTTCCCTAAACAGGGCTGCCTTCAGATGTCTTCTAAAAGTCTGGTAGTTGTTTTTCTCTTTGGCATCTGGTGGGAGGGAGTTCCACAGGGCGGGTGCCACCACTGAGAAGGCCCTCTGCCTGGTTCCCTGTAACTTGCCTTCTCACAGCAAAACTTCCAAAAAGAAGAGACAGTCACAGGTGATTTTGAGAGCCCCAGAAAAGCAGCTGGATCCAGCCATACAGTTGTCTTTGAGGAACAGCTGGAGGAGGGGGAAAAATATCTCTCCTTCCCTCTCTCCTCCTGCTCAATATCATATAGGCGCTGCTTAATTAAATTATTTGCTTTACTGAAGCCCAGTGTTAGGAACTGTGGTGGTGATAAACCAGAAAAGTAAAGTTTTCGGTTGACAATTTTAGTCTAAGAGCTCACGTGACAATCTTGCAATACTAGCGATCAAGTGAAGTTGCCCGGGGGGCCAGGATTGCACCAGACATTTCTACAATATGAGGATCCTTGGATCTGTACTGTTTTCACACACTAATAATACAGCCTGTATAATTCTGTCAGTTCTATTTTATCTGCACAATCGGAATGAATTTCCAGAACCAAAATGCTTTTTCTGTGCGGCCTGAGCAGAAGCAACGTTATAGCTAATTGTTGTCTCTTGTCTTCCCTTATCCCACCCCACTGCCCTGCTCACAGTTGTGAATAATATTCTTACATTATGAATGGTCCATGTCACCATTAAGAAAAAGAGGTCGGATCAGGCCAATATATTTGCAGACTGTCCCTGGGTCAAGTGATTTATCTTCTTAAGTTCTCAAAGTTCTCAACCTAGCTCAAGGTTGTCATCTGAATTCGTGGGTGGCACTGTGGTCTAAACCACTGAGCCTCTTGGGCTTGCTGATTGGAAGGTCGACGGTTCGAATCCCTGAGACGGGATGAGCTCCCATTGCTCGGTCCCAGCTCCTGCCAACCTAGCAGTTTGAAAGCACACCAGTGCAAGTAGATAAATAGGTACCGCTGCGGCGGGGAAGATAAACGGCGTTTCCGTGCACTCTGGTTTCCATCACGATGTGCTGTTGCGGCAGAAGCGGTTTAGTCCTGCTGGCCACATGAACCGGAAAGCTGTCTGTGGACAAACGCCAGCTCCCTCGGCCTGAAAGCAAGATGAGCGCCGCAACCCCATAGTCGTCTTTGACTGGACTTAACCGTCCAGGGGTCCTTTACCTTTACCTTATGCCTGTCATCTTTTGAATGTTTTATGTAGATTTTCAGTTTCATTGTTCTGTGTGGGACAATGACAATAAAGATATCGTATATCAATCTGAACTAGCCTGATGTTTAACTGATAATTGATCACAGTCACTCATCCTTTGAAAAATTAGGCTTTAGTCTTGCTCCAAAATGGCACCAGACATTCCGTTTGGCGACTGTAACCTTTGTTCAAAGGAGCCGTTTGGTGCCTAGTTTATACAGTGGTACCTTGGTTTACGAACTTAATCCGTTCCGGAAGTCCGTTCTTAAACCAAAGCGTTCTTAAACCAAGGCGTGCTTTCCCATAGCAGTGGGGGACTCAATTTACAAATGGAACACACTCAACATGTTCCACTTCCAAGGCAAAGTTCACAAACCAAAACACCGACTTCCGGGTTTGCAGCATTCTTAATCCAAGTTGTTCATAAACTAAGCCGTTCTTAAACCAAGGGACCACTGTATATCTGAGTTTCTCACACTGCATAGGATCATTGTAGGGATTAACATGAACCATTCACCCCTTGGAGAAACAATGGGAGATTAATGCAATTAACCGGCAAATTTCTAACCCTGATTGCAATGTGGTGTGCTTGGCATTTACAAAGACCTGGACGACAGCGTGCGGGGTGGTCTTAAGGCTTATATCTCTTTAAGGCTCCCCAGCCAGTTGCTTTATCCCGGGTTGGCTCAAGGTCACCGTCTTGTGCTTCCTCAAACTTTACCAGCCTGCCAAAAGGAAAAAAAGAAAGAACCAGGAGCCAGCAAACCAAAGGTTAAGCGTCAAAGTCTGAACACCTGGTTGCAGAGAGGTGGGAATTGCAGAGACCTGTCTGGGGCTAATCTGCTTGGAACAGGGCCGCCTTCTGTTTTGCAAACTCCTCCGAAACATGCAAGCTGTTAGGAGAGAGAGCAGACCCCCCAAACCACCTCACAAACACACACACAAAACATGCTGGAGAACAGGATTCTCGTCCCCTGCCTCCTTGTAATTTTCTGCTCTGCTTTAAGAGGGCCTTGCAATAATTAAGTATCTCCAGATGCAAGGCTAGCCAATTAATTTTCTTTGTTCTTGGCTCGGGGGCAGAGGGGAGGAGATATTTCCACGAAAGGCTCTTGCTGTTCGAGAGAGATGGAGGAGAGATTGGGGCGGGGGTCCCTTCACCCACACACTCCTCCCCCCCCCCAACTCTGCGTCGTGCAAAAAAGTATGGATCCGATGATTCCTTGTAACATGATTCGTCTAACTCCGAAAACAGAGGGGAGTGACAGGGCAGGTTTAGGCTTAATTGGAACAGGGTTATATTTTATATTTTATTTTTTAGGATTCCAAAGCAGGCGGGGAGTGTCAGGATGGGGGCAGGATGCTTCCGCAGAGCAAAGAACACAGGGGCGTTTTTGTTCCACGCTCTCTCTCTCTCTCTGGGATAGAAAAAAGTTTGGCGTCTGCCAGCTGTGAGCCTTCGCATTTGCAACCGCCCAGTTCTGGTCTGAGAGAGGTGTGTCGGTGTGCAACATGCCTGCATTCCAAAGTTTATTAATAGAGACCCTTCGGGGGGGGGGCGAGGCAGGGAAGAAGAATTGCCCCACAGTCTCCAAAGTTCAGGGGTTGGAGCCTGGCTCTCCCAGCAGGCCAGAGGGTACGCGGCGAGATCGGTTAATCCTCCCAGCAGATCAAGGAATCAGCAAATTCCTGGATCCCAGGAAACCAAGGTCTTGCTAAAAAAAAAAAGTTGGGTTTGGAGGTTATTTTCCTGCAACTTTTTTTAAACACCGCATAGTGAAACTGTGTTACAGTGGTACCTCGGGTTACATACGCTTCAGGTTACAGACTTCGCTAACCCAGAAATAGTGCTTAAGGTTAAGAACTTTGCTTCGGTTTAAGAACAGAAATCGTGCTCTGGCGGCACAGTGGCAGCAGCAGGAGGCCCCATTAGCTAAAGTGGTGCTTCAGGTTAAGAACAGTTTCAGGTTAAGAACGGACCTCCAGAACGAATTAAGTACTTAACCCGAGGTACCACTGTATCTGCAAGAGGTGTACAGTGGTACCTCGGATTAAGAACTTAATTCGTTCCGGAGGTCTGTTCTTAACCTGAAACTGTTCTGAACCTGAGGTACCACTTTAGCTAATGGGGCCTCCTGCTGCCACCGCACAATTTCTGTTCTCATCCTGAAGCAAAGTTCTTAACCCGAGGTACTATTTCTGGGTTAGCGGAGTCTGTAACCTGAAGCGTCTGTAACCCGAGGTACCGCTGTACCGTGGTCACCAACTGGAAAGGTTTTTTTAAAAGGGCCATAGAAACACATGGAAAATAATAAACTAGATGACATGAGACTCTTAATCTCAAGATTGTGGCTTCAAGCCTCAAATTGGGTAAAGATATTTCTGGGTTGCAGCGGGTTTGACCGATGTGATCGCGTCCAGTTCTATGATTCTACCATTTAGGAGGCAACTAACACAATAGGGACGCGGGTGGTGCTGTGGGTTAAACCACAGAGCCTAGGGCTTGCCGATCAGGAGGTCGGCGGTTCGAATCCCCGCGACGGGGTGAGCTCCCGTTGCTCGGAAAAGCACTTGTTTCCGGTGGAAAATTGCGGCGCAAAATTGCGGCGCCCAGAAATGGCCGCCGTCCTCTTGTGAGAAAAAAACGGGGTGTCCCAGTTTTCCTGGGATGATTGCGGGGGCTATGCCTTTGTGCTGTGGAGATGGTGGTTGCAGGCGTGCGACTCTATCCCGTTCCATTGGCCCAACTCATCACGTCCGCGCATCTCGCTTTCTACCCTATCTCCAGGTTTGGGCCCGCCAGCGGTGCGAAAACGGGCACTTCACCTCTGCCGGAGATTGCTGCGACCTTTGCCCCCCGGGTTTCGGGGTGGCCGCTCCTTGCGGGAGCGCCAACACCAAGTGCGAGCCATGTCAAGAAAGTAAGTGGCAGAGGAATAATATTTATTATTTATTATTTATTATGTATACTCCGTCAATCTGGCTGGGTTTCCCCAGCCACTCTGGGCAGCTTCCAGCAAAACATTAAAATATTCATCAAATATTAAAAGCTTCCCTAAAGAGGGCTGCCTTCAGATGTCTTCTAAAAGTCAGAGAGTTGTTTATTTCCTTGACATCTGATGGGAGGGCGTTCCATAGGGAGGGTGCCACCACCAAGAAGACCCTCTGCCTGGTTCCCTGTAACCTCACTTCTCACAAGGAGGGAAGCGCCAGAAGGCCAACATAGCTGACCTCAGTGTCCAAGAGAGCAAAGCCTTCTGCTATGAGCCAACTAGATAAATTACGTAGGCAAATCAATATGGGCAAAGCAAAATGTCCCTTAGAGAAGGACCTGACTTATTTCACTTGAAGCTTGATTCTGTTTTATCTGATGTTTTAATGTGTTGTAAACAGGGTGGATTTGATTTAAATCAAATTGATTTAAAGCACAATTTAAATCACTAATCAGTAAGATTTGATTTAAATCACTAGCCAGTAAGACTCGATTTAAATATATATATTTTTTTACAGAAAGACTCTTGCTGGTATAATCTTAATATTTACAAGCAGAGATTACAAACTCATAAAGATATGTATAACACAATAGTTCGTTACAAAGATTTCTCTTTTTCACTCGACAATAGTGTTGATCCTTATAATTTATCAGCTTGCAGAAGGAGACTCAGTTTCAATCCTAGAGCAGGAGTCAATTATGGATTAGAAGCCAGGTTTGTAATCTCTGTTAGGATCTGTAGTCTTTATTTGAGTTTGTAATCCTTGTCAGAATACATACTTTTGAATGGGTTAGTTTTTGTTACTATTGACTATTGATTTGTGAGTATGGACCACACCCACTACTGAAATTTACATTGGCCTGAGCTCTTGGTGTGCTTTTTTCTTGGTACATTCACCATATTTTTCACTCTATAAGACGCACCAGACCACAAGACGCACCTAGTTTTTGGAGGAGGAAAACAATAAAAAAAATTTTCTGAATCTCAGAAGCCAGAACAGCAAGAGGGATCGCTGCGCAGTGAAAGCAGCAATCCCTCTTGCTGTTCTGGCTTCTGGGATAGCTGTGCATCCTGCATTCGCTCCATAAGAGCGAGTGTGGTGTAGTGGTTAAGAGCGGTAGTCTCGTAATCTGGGGAACCGGGTTCGCGTCTCCGCTCCTCCACATGCAGCTACTGGGTGACCTTGGGCCAGTCACACTTCTCTGAAGTCTCTCAGCCCCACTCACCTCACAGAGTGTTTGTTGTGGGGGAGGAAGGGAAAGGAGAATGTTAGCCGCTTTGAGACTCCTTAAAGGGAGTGAAAGGCGGGATATCAAATCCAAACTCCTCTTCTTCTTCATAAGACTCACACACATTTCCCCTTACTTTTTAGGAGGGAAAAAGTGAGTCGTATAAAGCAAAAAATACGGTAATAACAAGAACTCCTACTTATTTAACATTAGCCTTCCTCTCTCCACCACAGGTGTGACATTCTCCTCCGTCGCCAGCGCCAGGGAGCCTTGCCAGCTTTGCTCCGTATGTCCGGGCCATGCACTCCTACTGGATGCCTGCACCCCTGCCCACGACACAGTCTGCACTGCCAGCTGCCCGCGGGGGCATTACCACCCTACTGGAAACGGGAGCCAGGGCATCGGGCACTGCCTCCCTTGCCAAGTTTGCCCCGAAGGCTACGGAGCCGCCAAGCCCTGTGGCCCCAGCAGCGACGCCGTGTGCCAGAGGTGCCCGGACGGCTATTACTCGGAGTCGAAGAGCTCGCTGGAAGCCTGCCAGCCCTGCCGGCAAGCGTGCGGCAAAAACGAGGTCATGATCCAGGCCTGCACCCCTCTCTCCGACACGCTGTGCATGGGTAGGTACATAGGCGCGACCATAGCTGTCAAGCGTCCCTGATTTGGCGGGAAACTCCCTTATCCCAGCGCCGTGTCCCGCTGCTGTCCCTTATTGATGATGTCCCTTAAATTTCCCGGGTTTCAAAGGAAGCAGCTCCTCTCCCTCCCTCCCAGGGAGGAGGGAGGCTCCAACTGCATTGCTTGGCTGTGTTGCTCACCCAATAAGGAGTCTAAGAACGACTGGGGGGTGGAGCTTGCATGCCTTGTGCTGATCAAATAGGCCGCGTTGCCTGGGGACTCGCCTTTGCTCAGCGCTTCCCAGCGGAGAGGTGACGGTGGTTTTCCTTGCTGCATCCCCTTTGCCGGGTTGCTGCGCTGTGGGAACCACAGCTTGAGGCTTCGTTTGGCTGCTGGCTGGGCTTTCTGCCTTTGGCTCGGAGGGGCTCAGAAGTCGAACCTACCTGTGCCCTGAAAATCCCTTATTTTGGCTGCTGATCCCTTATTTTCGAGGCTGCTGGCCCCTTATTTTCAAATCTGTAAGTTGACAGCTATGGGCGCGACGGGAGAAAGGTCAAGCTGGTTTTATTTTATTTAGGGTGCCTCTCTGCCCTCTGGGATGCGGGTGGCGCTGTGGTCTAAACCACAGAGCCTAGGGCTTGCCGATTAGAAGGTCGGCAGTTCGAATCCCCACGATGGGGTGAGCTCCCATTGCTCGGTCCCTGCTCCTGCCAACCTAGCAGTTCGAAAGCATGTCAAAGTGCAAGTAGATAAATAGGTACCGCTCCAGCGGGAAGGTAAACGGCGTTTCCGTGCGCTGCTCTGGTTCGCCAGAAGCGGCTTAGTCCTGCTGGCCACAAGACCCGGAAGCTGTACGCCGGCTCCCTTGGCCAGTAAAGCGAGATGAGCGCCACAACCCCAGAGTCGTCCGCAACTGGACCTAATGGTCAGGGGTCTTTTTAACTAACAGAGGCATCAGTGCTGAATGGACCTGCTTAAGAAATCTGGAGGGACCAGCCAGGTGGATGGAGATGTCAGTCGGCAATCTGGCACCCAGAGATCTCCACGTGGGTTGCAATTAGACCCTCGCCAGCCGCAAAATGCACCTGGCACCTGGGGGATTTCTACCACTGCTCACCCCCACCCCATCTTTTGCACAGTGGCCATGCAAAAGCCTGTTTTTGGAAGCACTAAAACTGGGGAGCAAGAGAGCTTCTCTCACACGCAAAAACTTAGAACGGCATCTGCACATTTTGCCTCACATCTCAGGTCCTACAGACGCTTATAACTTTTAAGAAACAAAAGCTGAGGATCTGGGTATTACTGTTATTCCAGCTAGTAGAGCAGTCTCCGCACACACACATAGAATCATAGAATCATAGAGTTGGAAGAGACCACAAGGGCCATCGAGTCCAACCCCCTGCCAAGCAGGAAACACCATCAGAGCACTCCTGACATATGGTTGTCAAGCCTCTGCTTAAAGACCTTCAAAGAAGGAGACTCCACCACACTCCTTGGCAGCAAATTCCACTGTCGAACAGCTCTTACTGTCAGGAAGTTCTTCCTAATGTTTAGGTGGAATCTTCTTTCTTGTAGTTTGGATCCATTGCTCCGTGTCCGCTTCTCTGGAGCAGGAGAAAACAACCTTTCTCCCTCCTCTATGTGACATCCTTTTATATATTTGAACATGGCTATCGTATCACCCCTTAACCTCCTCTTCTCCAGGCTAAACATGCCCAGCTCCCTTAGCCGTTCCTCATAATGCATCGTTTCCAGGCCTTTGACCATTTTGGTTGCCCTCCTCTGGACACATTCCATCACTGCCCCCGAATGCACACACATTAAAGATGATTTTATAGAGAAGATTGCACTTTTATAAGCCAAACTTGCACCCCAAAAATGAGGTTCTTATTCCGAGTATTGTCATTTCATGTTTATTAAAGGTCTTTCCTACCCCTCCTTCCTCTCTAAAGGAGCCTAGGCCTGCAGACAGCAAAACCATACAGGTTTGGGGGTTTTTTAAAAGGCAAATTGAAACTTTGAAAACATTGTAAAGTGTTCGGAGAATGCCTAAATATTTTTTAAATGATCCTGTACGCTCGGTTAATGATGTCAAAGGTTTGCCAGGAAAATTATCATTCAGCCGGAACAAGAAAACAAAAAGCGCCTTCTTTTTTATATACAGTGGTGCCTCGCAAGACGAAAAGAATCCGTTCCGCGATTCTCTTCGTCTAGCGGTTTTTTTCGTCTTGCGAAGCAAGCCCATTGGCAGCTTAGCGGATTAGCGCTACAGCGGTCTAGCGGCTTTCAGCGATCAGCTGTTAAGCGGGTTATCAGCGGAACAGCTGATAGGCGGCTTAGCGGCTTTGGAAAAGGGGGGGAAAGCGGAAAAAACCTGCGGGGACGCGCAAGATTTTTTCGTCTTGCGAAGCAACCCCATAGGGAAATTCGTTTTGCGAAGCGCCTCCAAAACGGAAAACCCTTTCGTCTAGCGGGTTTTCCGTCTTGCGAGGCGTTCGTCTTGCGGGGCACCACTGTATATAAATTTATTTAATTTTCAAATTTACAAACAATCATCAATCGCCCCGAAATAAAAAGAAGAATTCCATGATTTCCCATGGACTTCCCTCCTCCCCTTCTGGATCAGGCTGGTGTCCCATCCTCTTCTCACAGGAGCCAAGCAGGATTCTGAGAAGCAGGATTCAAACACAGGACCCCTTTCCCGTTCTGTGGTTTCCAGCAACTCGCACCCAGAATCATTGCTGCTTACAACCATGGAGACAGAAAATTGCCAGTAGCTTTCGATAGCCCTCTCTTCCATGAATTTCTTATTTAAATCCTTGTTTGGGGCCGCAACTGCCATCAGCCGGCCATCGTCCCAAACACCTGGAGGGCGCTGACTTGGGGAAAGCTCCCCACGGAAGATTTGTACTGTTTTGGGGGGACAGGGGGCAGATGGGTGTGGGGGACTCCCTGGTCCTGAATGGGGTAACTGTGCCCCTGAAGGACCAGATGCGCAGCCTGGGAGTCATTTTGGACTTACAGCTGTCCATGGAGGCACAGGTCAATTCTGTGTCCAGGGCAGCTGTCTACCAGCTCCATCTGGTACGCAGGATGAGACCCTCCCTGCCCGCAGACTGTCTCGCCAGAGTGGTGCATGCTCTAGTTATCTCCCGCTTGGGCTACTGCAATGCGCTCTATGTGGGGCTACCTTTGAAGGTGACCCAGAAACTACAACTAATCCAGAATGCGGCAGCTAGACTGGTGACTGGGAGCGGCCGCCGAGACCACATAACACCAGTCCTGAAAGACCTATGTTGACTCCCAGTACGTTTCCCAGTAAGTGTTGGTGCTGACCCTGAAAGCCCTGAACAGCCTTGGTCTAGTATACCTGAAGGAGCGTCTCCACCCCCATCATTCTGCCTGGACACTGAGGTCCAGCTCCGAGGGCCTTCTGGCGGTTCCCTCACTGCGAGAAGCCAAGTTACAGGGAACCAGGCAGAGGGCCTTCTCGGTGGTGGTGCCCGCCTTGTGGAACGCCCTTCCACCAGATGTCAAGGAAATACAGTGCTACCTTGGGTTAAGTACTAAATTCATTCCTTAGGTCCGTTCTTAACCTGAAACTGTTCTTAACCTGAAGCACCACTTTAGCTAATGGGGCCTCCTGCTGCTGCTGCGCCGCTGGAGCACAATTTCTGTTCTCATCCTGAAGCAAAGTTCTTAACCCGAGGTAATATTTCTGGGTTTGCGGAGCCTGTAACCTGAAGCCACTGTAACCTGAAGCGTCTGTAACCCGAGGTACCAATGTAAACAACTGTCTGACTTTTAGAAGGCGTCTGAAGGCAGATTCCCTGTTTAGGGAAGTTTGTAATGTTCGATGTTTTATCGTGTTTTTAATATTCTGTTGGGAGCCGCCCAGAGTGTCTGGGGAAACCCAGCCAGATGGGTGGTGTAGAAATAATAGATGATGATGATGATGGTGACTTTGCTGATTTGGGCATCCATCTTGCTGCTACAGTAGGAAAACTTTCCCCTGAGGGAGGAGCGCTTGTGTCCGCCGCCGCCGCCGTGAACTTCGCTGCTCTCGCTCTCCCGCAAGGCCTTTCAAGCTTTGTTTCAGAGCTACAGTTGCGGGTTTTTTGTCTGCGAGAACAGAGTCTCCCTGGGTTGCGGCTAATCCACCTTTTGTCCGCGGCTCCTGCCCCTAATCCTACTCTGGCTGTCTCTCTCTCACATCTTCCTGACTCAATTCACCCTCCCTGAGCACCCTGCTGTCCTGAGAAGGCTGCGATCCCTCGCAGTGTGCGGATGGGAGAGTTTTGCTGGGGTGGGGGCCTCCGTGGCAAGTAGGTTTCCACGGCTGACCCCCTCTCCCTCTGCGTGTTCCTTCAATCTTTCGCTCCTTAACGTTCGCCGCCTTTTGGAACGGCGTCTCTCGCTCCTAGCCGTGGGGCTGGAGGCGGTTGTGTGTGTGGTTTGGTGGGGAGGAGGGGGGGAGAAACGGGGCTGTGATCGAGTCCCGGAATGAGACAGGACCCTTGTGGGATTTGCGGGGAGGACAGAAAAGAACAGCAGGGGGAACGAGTCTCCTATCGACAATATTGTAGGAATTATCCCTCTCGTTCCCCCTCCACAAAATATATTCAGTTTTCCAACAGCATGTATACCCATCTCTGCAAACCCACCCTCCCCTGATTTTCTGTCCTCTCCAACTCAGCCCTGGTTTTCTCACTCCCCTAAACTTGAAATTTATTAACGGCATTGAAAGAGGCTTTGCAACCAAGCTGGAATCCAGTGTTTCGGGGACACGACCCAAATTCCCTGATAGAGCAGGTGCTTTGAATGCAGAAGGCCCCAGGCTAAGCCCCAGGTGTCTCCCTGTTCTTGTTCAGTCGTTTAGTTGTGTCCGACTCTTCATGGACCAGAGCATGCCAGGCACTTCTGTCTTCCACTGCCTCCCACAGTTTGGTCAAACTCATGCTGGTAGCTTCGAGAACACTATCCAACCATCTCGTCCTCCGTCGTCCCCTTCTCCTTGTGCCCTCCATCTTTCCCAACATCAGGGTCTTTTCCAGGGAGTCTTCTCTTCTCATGAGGTGGCCAAAGTATTGGAGCCTCAGCTTCACGATCTGTCCTTCCAGTGAGCACTCAGGGCTGATTTCCCTAAGAATGGAGAGGTTTGATCTTCTTGCAGTCCATGGGACTCTCAAGAGTCTCCTCCAGCACCAGAATTCAAAAGCATCCATTCTTCGGCGATCAGCCTTCTTTATGGTCCAGCTCTCACTTCCATACATCACTACTGGGAAAACCATAGCTTGAACTATACGGACCTTTGTTGGCAAGGTGATGTCTCTGCTTTTTAAGATGCTGTCTAGGGTGTCTCCCTAACAGCTGGGAAAGCCTCGCGGTCTGAAAGCCTGGGCCTTTGGCGCTCCCAGTCACTGCAGGCCAAACTGGGTTGGATAGACTAAAGGTTTAAGTTACTTTTAAGCTGTCTTGCTGGGGGCTGCTGTGAGGATATTTTTTGAGTTAGATCCTTTATTAGGCATAGCAAACCACACATTATCAAACAGACACCGTATACAAATTGTGCAAAATATGAACTCAACATAACAAGGTTTGTCCCAGTCATATCTTCAACTCCAGAGAAAATCAATTTGCATAAATAATACAATACAGCACTACTGAATCCCCAGTCAATTAAGAACCACTAATTCTCTTTATAATGGCTCAGCCTTTCTACACGGACAGCACTCAAAAATCCAGCCACTATTAAAGTAATTTGATCATTCCTGTCCGAAATCAGGTCCTGAACCGCTGGCAGCATAGAAACCTGCCTATTAAGTTGTAAGGCCTTTAATAATGTTCTCCTGGCATAAATGCCAAAATCACAAGAAAAGAAAATACGCTCCAAAGTGTCAGGTTCCTGTTTACTACATTTGCAGAAATGCTCTGATTCTGGGAGAGCTAAATATCTTCCTCTTGCTGTGAGGATATACGAACCGGGGATGGCCTCTGATACCAGTTGCTCAGTGGAAGAGCAGCTGCCTTGCATGTAGAATGTCCCGGGTTCAAAACTTTGCATCTCTCAGCTAGAAGAATGTCAGCTGGCAGGGCTTGCAAATACATTTTTTGGGGGTGAGGGCCTTAGATCAGTTGCAGAGCGGCGCTTCCTTGCCTGCAGAACACCCCAAATTCAGTCCCTGGCCTCTGCAGGCAAGGCTGGCAATGCCCTCTGCCTCCCAAACATTTCTCAGGGCGTCTTTGCACTTTCCCGGTATACTTTCTCCCCTTCTGCATTTTATTCTTACAACGGGACCGCCTCTCCTGGTATGTCCCACGGAGGAACTTACGGTCTTCAAACAAAAACATCTTGGAGGTCCCAAGCCACAGAGAGGTTTGGCTGGCCTCAACCAGAGCCAGGGCTTTTTCGGCCGTGGCTCCGATCTGGTGGAACGCTCTGTCACAAGAGACCAGGGCCCTGCGGGACTTGACATCTTTCCGCAGGGCCTGCAAGACAGAGCTATTCCACCAGGCCTTTGGCCAAGGCACAGTCTGACCCTCTCCTTTGGTAATTCTCATAGAACTCTAGCCCAATGGTTGCCATTAATTTGATTTGAATTAATTTTATAATGAAATGATTTTAGAATGTTGTATTATTTTATTGCTGTTAGCTGCCCTAAGCCCGGCTTCGGCTGGGGAGGGCGGGATATAAATAAAAATTTATTATTAATTATTATTATTAACAACCCTGAGAGGTAGAAAAGATCAATCGGCTCAAGGTCACGCGGAGATTTGAACCCAGGTCTCCCAGCGCCCTAACCACATTGGTGTAACCTCGCTGCCGCTTGCTTTAGACGACAAATCTTGCTTATTCTTGCAAAGAAAAAAAATAAACTCGCCTGCTACGTTTTGGCAAGCTGACATCAAGCTCTCGCTCAGAATGAGAAGAAAATGTCTGAAAGCTACTATAGAAGAGAGCTTCTTTTATTTTGAGAAAATAGCCCGAGCTTTACAGCAATCCCCACCCTCCGATCCCCCAAAATGCTTTTATTTTCTTCGTTTCTCTGCAAGAGAGAACAGATTCCCTTTCTTCACTTCGCTTTGGCAGAGACAACCGTCAGATCGTCCCCTTTGGCTGTGAACGCAAGCAAAGTGCACTAGGGCACAGAGGCAGAAGAAGCGAGGCCAAATGGCTTTTGGTAGAGGTCTGGACATGGCCTTCATGAACGCTGGACTGTTGCCTTTCATACTGTGGATTTTGGAATACAGTGGTGCCCCGCAAGACGAATGCCTCGCAAGACGAAAAACCCGCTAGACGAAAGGGTTTTCTGTTTTTGAGTTGCTTCGCAAGACGAATTTCCCTATGGGCTTGCTTCGCAAGACGAAAACGTCTTGCGAGTCTTGCGATTTTTTTTTTGCTCCCCCCCCTTTTTCTAAGCTGCTAATAGCCTTTAAGCCGCTAAGCCTTTAATAGCTGCTAAGTCGCTAAACCGCTAATAGCGCTAATCTGCTAAGCCGCTAATAGGGTTGCTTCACAAGACGAAAAAACCGCTAGACGAAGAGACTTGCGGAACGGATTATTTTCGTCTTGCGAGGCACCACTGTATATGCATAGCTGTCAACCGTCCCTTATTTGGCGGGAAACTCCCTTATCCCAGCGCCATGTCCCGCTGCTGTCCCTTATTGATGATGTCCCTCAAATTTCTCGGGTTTCAAAGGAAGCAGCTCCTCTCCCTCCCTCCCTGCCGGCCAGGGAGGAGGGAGGCTCCAGCTGTGTTGCTTGGCTGCGTTGCTCACCCAATAAGGAGTCTAAGAACAACTGGGGGGTGGAGCTTGCATGCCTTGTGCCGATCAAATCGGCCGCGTTGCCTGGGGACTCGCCTTTGCTCAGCGCTTCCCAGCGGAGAGGTGACGGTGGTTTTCCTTGCTGCATCCCCTTTGCCGGGTTGCTGCGCTGTGGGAACCACCGCTTGAGGCTTCGTTTGGCTGCTGGCTGGGCTTTCTGCCTTTGGCTCGGAGGGGCTCAGAAGTCGAACAGACCTGTGCCCCTTGGAAAATCCCTTATTTTGGCTGCTGTTCCCTTATTTTCGAGGCTGCTGGTCCCTTATTTTCAAATCTGTAAGTTGACAGCTATGGATATACGGAATAACAACCACACTCAAACCGGGCTGAGGAACCTGTCCCCCTTGTCCCGGCTGTCTCTAGACTACAACTCTCATCGTTGTGCTGATTTTGGGATAATGGCAGAGCTGGCCCTACCGCTAGGCTCCCCGCAAAGCTATTTTTCGACCTTCCTGACAGGTTTAGATCAGGATCGCACAAGAAATCCCTCTTGGACAAAACACAGAGACATTAGTGCGCTTCCAGGGGTTGAGACAAACCGCTGCGATAGCGGCAGCCAAGCGACCTCCAAGGGGTGAAGCCTGAGCAGTGAGTCTGGAGGTCCTAGGCTGCTCAGACGACAAGACCCTCCTCTCAGCTTCACTGAGAAAAACAGAGTAAGATGTTGGGCACCCGCTTGGATGCCAGAAGGAGGCGTACAAGGAGCCATCCAACTGCCTTAGGGACCGCAGTCTGGATTTGTGAAGGCTTCACTTCTTAGCCTCTCCTACTCCCAATGATATCCTGCAAGTTAGCAGAGGTTTAGGATCAGATATTTCCCTCTCTTAGACAGGCTCCCTTCCCAAGATGATGACCTCTATCTGTCCCTCACTTCCCTCAGTCTACGGCACGTGCCATCTATCTATCTACAGTCATACCTCAGATTGAAGTTGCTTCAGGTTGCGGAAGTAACGGAATGTGTTACTTTCGGGTTTCGCCGCTCATGCATGCGCAGAAGTGCATGTGCGGAAGCGGCGAATTGCGGCACGCGCAGACGCGAATTGCATTCGCTTCAGGATGCGAACGGGGCTCTGGAACGGATCCCGTTCATATCCAGAGGTACCACTGTATCTATCTATCTCTATCTATTTATCTATCTATCTATAATTTTTATTTCCCCCCAATTAATATTTTACATTCACATCATCATTATCCACTATACAGTGGTACCTCGGGTTAAGAACTTAATTCGTTCCGGAGGTCTGTTCTTAACCTGAAACTATTCTTAACCTGAGGCACCACTTTAGCTAATGGGGCCTCCCACTGCCACACGATTTCTGTTCTCATCCTGAAGCAAAGTTCTTAACCTGAGGTACTATTTCTGGGTTAGCGGAGTCTGTAACCTGAAGCGTCTGTAACCCGAGGTACCACTGTACTGCTCTGGCTCTTAGAGCCTGTTGACTTTCAAAATTAACCTTTATATCATTGCCATTTATACGTTTCCCAATTCTAATTACACTCATTACAGAATGACTCAAAATTTAAATAAAGATAGAAAATTTCTCATTGCAAGTCTTCAGACAACCCTGCTAGTGATGTTAATTGCTTACAATGATCTTTCAAACATCGTATAAATTTACCCTAGTCCTTTTGGAATACTTGAATACGTGCTGGTTTTGGATTTTTCCTGCCAGCTTCGCCAGTTCTGCAAAGTCCATCATCTTCTTCTGCCACTCTTCTTTCACTGGGACTTCTTGCTGTTTCCATTTTGGATAAAACAACAACAAACAAACCTATGGTCACATAAAGCATTCCTCAGTAAACACACGAGACGTAACTGGCTGTGTTCTTAGATAAATAAGGTATACTATTCATTGTATACCACAGCGACTACTATGCCATAAGATCTACTGTCTTGTAATATCACACATGTTCTTTAACTTCTGATGAAGCCCAAGACGGCAAAACAAGGCCAATATTCCGGAAATCCTTGTCTTAGACTCTGTGAAAGGATTTTGTGGAAGTGTAACAACCTTTCATGTGGATTGTTTGGACTTTATGAACAGACAGGTGGAATAGACACCATTACATAGATGGACCTTATGCATGAACTGACTAGAGAATGATCCGATCCACTGGTTCTTCGGCTTTGTTCGTTTGTTGAACTTTGTAAGTTCCTTCCGTTGAAATTTACAATTTGATAGAATGAATAGTATACCTTATTTATCTAAGAACACAGCTGCTTACGTCTCGTGTTTTTATTGAGCGTGCTTTACGTGACCATAGGTTTGTTTGTTGCTGTTTCCATTTTGGGAACAGAAACTGGCCTTCTTGACCGCTGGACCAACTCTTGTTCTCGTGTGCTCCATCCATCAGAGCCTGTCTTCACATGCAGGCGAAGTTCCTAACTCTTTGAGGGTTTGAGACAACCATCACCTGGTTTAGCCAGCCAGTTGAAGACGTTTCCCAGGATTGTGGCCACGTGTCGCAGCTCCTGGAAGCCACAGGTGAGAGCTGAGTGCGGTCTGGAGACCAAAGGATGACAAACTGCCCCAGAAGGAGCATGATGTGCCCCCCTTCCAGACTTAAAGGTAGAGGTGAAGGGACCCCTGACCATTAGGTCCAGTCGTGGCCAACTCTGGGGTTGCGGCACTCATCTCGCTTTATTGGCCGAGGGAGCCGGCGTACAGCTTCCAAGTCATGTGGCCAGCATGACTAAGCTGCTTCTGGCGAAGCAGAGCAGCGCACGGAAACGTCGTTTACCTTCCCACCGGAGCGGTACCTATTTATCTACTTGCACTTTTGACGTGCTTTCGAACTGCTAGGTTGGCAGGAGCAGGGACCGAGCAACAGGAGCTCACCCCATCGTGGGGATTCGAACCGCTGTCCTTCCCATCGGCAAGCCCTAGGCTCTGTGGTTTAACCCACAGCGCCACCTGCGTCCCTAGACTACCAGACTTATTGCCCCCCTAACACCCCACGGCTGCCTATACACTGAATTCTGGTGCTGGAGGAGACTCTTGAGAGTCCCCTGGACTGCAAGAAGATCCAACCTCTCCATTCTGAAGGAAATCAGCCCCGAGTGCTCACTGGAAGGACAGATCCTGAAGCTGAGGCTCCAAGACTTTGGCCACCTCAGGAGAAGAGAAGACTCCCTGGAAAAGACCCTGATGTTGGGAAAGATGGAGGGCACAAGGAGAAGGGGATGACAGAGGACGAGATGGTTGGATAGTGTTCTCGAAGCTACCAGCATGAGTTTGACCAAACTGGGAGGCAGTGGAAGACAGGAGTGCCTGGCGTGCTCTGGTCCATGGGGTCATGAAGAGTCGGACACGACTAAACGACTAAACAACAACCTTCGTTCTTTTTGTAATTGTAGCATATGGGTTGTAATGTGTGAAGTTTATATCGTTTTCATGTACACAGGCCATTGTTTCATATTTGAATTCTTTTGTAGTTGCGCTGAAGAAGATTCCAGCGAAACAGTCAGATTATCCGGGATCACTGTCCTACGTTGTTATTCACTTACTACTTCGGCACCTAAAAAAAGTTTTGCCGTTTAGCCCACAGGATAGCATCTATTATTATGTTTCAAGCATAGACTTATTATGCTTCTACGGACTTTCAAAGAGTGACAGACATGTGTTCATTTATTTCAAATATATTAGAGAATTTACAAGTGTACACACTGTTTTTTTGTTGTACTAAGTCATGTATATCATGCAATAAGAATTGCAGTGCTATCTAGTATACAGTCTTCGTGTTTTTTGTGTTGTTTGTTGTCCCCAAAGATTCCTGCAAACCCCCGTTTTTCCAAACGCAACCTTTGTCAACATGATTGGCGCACATGGCACCAGACTGGCAGTGTTGTCAAGCAATGTGGTTCTTATTGATCAACCTAGCCAAGGCCTCCCCACTTACCGGTAATAACTTTTGCGCTTCTTTTTCCAGATAAAGAGCTTCAGATCCTGAAACGCAGCGAGGGCGAGGCCCGGAAGGAGTTCCCGAAAAAGACACCGCTTCTGGATTCAGAAAGCAGCCTTGCTCCCAATGCGTCCTCTTCAGAGTTCGTGCCGCCATTGGCCGAGGACAACAGCAAGAACATCATCCCCGTCTACTGCTCCATCCTGGCGGCCGTGGTTTTGGGACTCATTGCCTACGTGGCTTTCAAATCGTACGTCTGGGACGCTCAGGGTGGGACGGGCGTGTGTAGGGGATTTTGGCAAGCAATGTGCCTTTGCGGCTTTGCAGGCTAGTGGTTGGAGCAGACTTGGAGGGCAGAGCAAAAAGGAGTGTTTGCACAGTTGTTTTTTATTATTATTATTATTATTATTATTATTATTATTATTATTATTTAGATTTAAGAGGGGGTTTGGGGGGCACAGCCGCTCAAAGCAACTTGCAGCATTGGAAACGAAAATAATAATAATAATTTTTTATTTTTATTATTATTATTATTATTATTATTATTATTATTATTATTATTCTGAAGGCTCCCCTTCAGAACTGCGCACTCAGCTCCCAGGCAGGCTTTGCACACAGCAATCACAACAATTTAACAACAAACAACAACAATTTATTATTTATACCCCGCCCATCTGGCTGAGTCTCCCCATCCACTCTGGGCACACATTAAAACCAGCACTTAAAAAATCCTAAAATAATAATAATAATATTTTATTTATATCCTGCCCTCCCCAGCCGAAGCCAGGCTCAGAGCGGCTAACCACAGTAAAAATAGCACAGCTTACATAGAATCACCATCAATCAATTGAAATTTATTCTAAAATCAATTTGTCTGTTTATATATTTTTAAGTTATGTTAAAACATCGCACCCACGCAAAAAAGGCCATCGGTTAAAAGCCGAAAGGCCTGACCAGTTGGTAGAGCATGAGATTCTTAGTCTTGAGGTTGTGGGTTCGAGTGCCGCATTGGGCAAAAGATTCCTTCAGAGCAGAGGGTTGGACTAGATGATCATCCTGGTCCCTTCCAACTCTGTGATTCTGTGACAATTAAAAACAAACGATTTGCCTAATCCTCTTTTAAAGCCATCGAAGTTGGTGCTCACCACTATTTCCTGTGGGAGGGAGTTCCGCAGATTAACTGTGTCAAGAAGGACTTCCTTTCCTCTCTCCCGAATCCTCCATCTTCCTTGGACGTCCACCAGTTCTAGTGCTATGAGAGAGAGGGAGGAAAACTGTTCTCTGGATTGGCCCGGCCATCAGAAAGTACCACTTAGGCTGAGCCGGACCAGTTCCTCCCAGTAACTCCAACACGGACTGGCAGCATCTCTGTAGGGTTTCAGGAAGAGGACGTTCCCAGCCCTACCATCAGGGGTTGAACCAGGGACCTTCTGCCTGCAAATACCTGAACAGCTGATATGTGGAAGAAGAGGAAACAAGCTGGTTTTCTCCTGCACTTAATAAAAATATATAAATGGTAAATGGACCCCTGACCATTAGGTCCAGTCGCGGACGACTCTGGGGTTGCGGCGCTCGTCTCGCTTTATTGGCCGAGGGAGCCAGCGTACAGCTTCCGGGTCATGCGACGAGCATGACTAAGCCGTTTCTGGCGAACCAGAGCAGCGCATGGAAACGCCGTTTACCTTCCCGCCGGAGCGGTACCTATTTATCTACTTGCACTTCTGTGCTTTCGAACTGCTAGGTTGGCAGGAGCAGGGACCGAGCAATGGGAGCTCACCCCGTCGCGGGGATTCGAACCACCGACCTTCTGAGTGGCAAGTCCTAGGCTCTGTGGTTTAACCCACAGCACCACCCGCATCCAATAATAATAATAATAATAATAATAATAATAATAATAATAATAATAATTTTTATTTATACCCCGCCCTCCCTGGCCAGAGCCGAGCTCAGGGCAGCTAACAGCAATAAAATAAAATCACAGTAAAAGCATAATAGGGGGGAAAGAGAGGGATAAAAAAACCAATTTAAAATAAAGCCTCATTTTAAAATAGCTGATAAATCAGGACCATAAGGGGAGGGAAACATAAGGGTCAGACTGAGTCCAAACCAAGGACAGGTGGAACAGCTGTCTTGCAGGCCCTGTGGAAAGATGTCAAGTCCCGCAGGGCCCTGGTCTCTTGGGACAGAGCGTTCCACTAAGTCGGGGCCAGTGCTGAAAAGGCCCTGGCCCTAGTTGAGACCAATCTAACCACCTTGTGACTTGGGACCTCCAAAGTGTTGTTAGTGGAGGGTAGGACTCGAACCTGTGGCTTCAAGTTACAAGGAAGGAGATTCCGACTCAACATCAGGAATAACCTTCTGACAGTGAGAGCTGTTCAGCAGTGGAACGGTCTCCCTCGGGTGGTGATGGACTCTCCTTTCTTGGAGGTTTTTAAGCAGAGGTTTGATGGCCATCTGTCGTGGACGCTTTCGCTGAGATTCCTGCATTGCAGCAGGTTGGACTAGATTACAACGTGGGGTCCCCTTTCAACTCTACCAGGATTCTACCCAATCAGCTCTGGTCCCAATAAGCCCCAGATAATAATAATAATAATAATAATAATAATAATAATAATAATATACTGGCCTTGGTCCAGTATACCTGAAGGAGCATCTCCACCTCCATCGTTCTTCCCGGACACTGAGGTCCAGCTCCGAGGGCCTTCTGGCGGTTCCCTCCCTGCGAGAAGCCAAGTTACAGGGAACCAGGCAGAGGGCCTTCTCAGTGGTGGCGCCCGCCCTGTGGAACGCCCTCCCACCAGATGTCATAGGGAAAAACAACTACCAGACTTTTAGAAGACATCTGAAGGCAGCCCTGTTTAGGGAAGCTTATAATGTTTAATAGGTTATTGTATTTTAGTGTTCTGTTGCAAGCCGCCCAGAGTGGCTGGGGAAACCCAGCCAGATGTAGTTGTTGTTGTTTAGTCACTTAGTCGTGTCCGACTTCGTGACCCCCTGGACCAGAGCACGCCAGGCACTCCTGTCTTCCACTGCCTCCCAGTTTGGTCAAACTCATGCTGGTAGCTTCGAGAACACTGTCCCACCATCTCGTCCTCTGGCGTCCCCTTCTCCTTGTGCCCTCCATCTTTCCCAACATCAGGGTCTTTTCCAGGGAGTCTTCTCTTCTCATGAGGTGGCCAAAGTCTTGGAGCCTCAGCTTCACGATCTGTCCTTCCAGTGAGCACTCAGGGCTGATTTCCTTCAGAATGGAGAGGTTTGATCTTCTTGCAGTCCATGGGACTCTCAAGAGTCTCCTCCAGCACCAGAATTCAAAAGCATCAATTCTTCGGCGATCAGCCTTCTTTATGGTCCAGCTCTCACTTCCATACATCACGACTGGGAAAAGCAGAGCTTGAACTATACGGACCTTTGTTGGCAAGGTGATGTCTCTGCTTTTTAAGATGCTGTCTAGGTTTGTCATTGCTTTTCTCCCAAGAAGCAGGCGTCTTTTAATTTCGTGGCTGCTGTCACCATCTGCAGCCAGATCGGCGGGGTATTAATAATAATAATAATAATATAATAATAATAATAATAATAATAATAATAATAATAATAATACAGTGGTACCTCAGGTTACATACACTTCAGGTTATATAAGCTTCAGGTTACAGACTCCGCTAACCCAGAAATAGTGCTTCAGGTTAAGAACTTTGCTTCAGTATGAGAACAGAAATCGTGCTCCGGCAGCGCGGTGGCAGCAGGAGGCCCCATTAGCTAAAATGGTGCTTCAGGTTAAGAACGGACCTCTGGAACGAATTAAGTACTTAACCCGAGGTACCACTGTAACAACAACAACAATAATAATTTATTATTTATACCCCGCCCATCTGGCTGGGCTTCCCCAGCCACTCTGGGCGGCTTCCAACAAAATACAGTAATGCATCAAACATTAAAAGCTTCCCTAAACATTTTCCCCCCATTTTCATCTGTGCCCAGGTGCTGTGTTGAGTCCCGGCGAGGCAGCGACTTGGCCGCAATAGGGTTGCAAAAAGACACACACACACACAGCATTATCCGAAAATGTGGGGAGAGGGTGTCCTCCCCGCTGGGCCGGGTCTCGCCGCTGGGGCCTGTCGCCTGAATAGGATTAAGCCGGGCGCTGGGATGCTCTGGCCCAGATTAGGCCAGTCTCTTCTCTCGCCAGCCGGGGAGGCTGAGATTAATGGGGTTTGGCTGAAAGGAAGCCCAGTCTCTTGCTGTTCTATTGGGAACGGGCAAAACTCCCCCTTTGTGCCGGCTTTTGGGGCGGATTTATTTCCCTCCGAGCCGCCTCACCCCCTCGCGGGGCTCCCGCTCTTTATACATTCCTCTCACACCGACGGACCCCCAAGGCCAGGCCTCTCCTGCTGCTCAGGGCTCTATAGGTTTGGCTGCGGCCGACGGCCCCACAACTGCTCTCCCCTGGCTCCCCAAATCCGCCTCCCGCTTCTGATTTTCCCCTCTAAATTTAGTGCGAGGTGAAGCAGTCGACCCCCTCTCTTTGGGGAGGAGAGGAGCCGATCTTTTCCCACACAGCGGTCAGTTTCCGAGACGTTTCCTCCAGCCCCATCTGTACCCTGGCATCGCCCTGTTGGACTACCTCCCAAAAAAGCACGCACACACATACACACACAATGTTGCAGCGCGGTTTTGCAGCAATGTCCGCCAGCTCTCCACATGGAGAGCTCTTGTAAATTTGCTCGGTGGTCTGTTATCAGTTTAAAAAACCTGGGGTGCGTTTGGAACACTGCAGGTCCCAAGTTCTGGTCGCCTTGTCTCAAAGCGGAGTTGGAAGAGGTTGGGAAAAAATGAAGGGGATGGAGCAAATCCTGTTACGAGGAAAAGGACCGTTTAGAGAAAAGGGAAGAAAGAGGAGAGACGTGAGATTATGCGTGTCCTGGCCAGAGTTGATTAGAGAAAAGCTTTCTTAAACTTTCCTATGGCAGTAGAACTCGTGGGACGAAGCTGAACGTTGGAAGGTTTAGGGCAGAGAAAAGGAAACCCTTCGTCACGCAGCGTAGAGGTAGCCTGTGGAACTCCCTGCCACAGGCCACCAACCTTTCTGACTTTAAAAGAGGATTGGACAAATTGATGGAGGGCTATCGATGGCTAAGCTCAGCGTCCGTAGTCAGAAGCATGGTCGGAAACCGCAGAAGAAGAGAGGGCTCTTACGTTCGAATCCTGCTTACGGGTGCCCTATTCTTTTAGGACTAGTTTAGAAAAGAATTTTTTTAAGCTTCCGTTCCGTTCTTCCAAGATTGTGTTCTCTGTTCCTCCCTGTTCATCCCATCCCCCCCCCCTGTTTTAAGTAAGATTCCCAGAAGTATTACAGTGGAAACTCAGGTTACATACGCTTCAGGTTACAGACTCCGCTAACCCAGAAATAGTGCTTCAGGTTAAGAACTTTGCTTCAGGGTGAGAACAGAAATCGTGCTCCGGTGGCGCGGCGGTGGCAGGAGGCCCCATTAGCTAAAGTGGTGCTTCAGGTTAAGAACAGTTTCAGGTTAAGTACAGACCTCTGGAATGAATTAAATACTTAACCTGAGGTACCACTGTACAGAGATGCCAGGAAAGAACAAAGAGGAAGAAACAAAGGATTAAATGAAAAAGTAAAACTGAGAGCAAGAACATGAATGTTTCCCCAACCTTAGTGGGCTTCCTTCCCCAATATATATATTGGGGAGGGAGGCCCACTAAGGTTAGACATATATATATGTCTATGTCTATATGTGTGTGGAGAGAGAGTTTGCTTTTTAATTAAATCCATATGGAATAGCACCATTCAGGCAAGTGATCAGATGTTGTTGTTGTTTAGTCGTTTAGTCGTGTCCGCCTCTTCATGATCCCCTGGACCAGAGCACACCAGGCACTCCTGTCTTCCACTGCCTCCCGCAGTTTGGTCAAACTCATGCTGGTAGCTTCCAGAACACTGTCCCACCATCTCGTCCTCTGTCGTCCCCTTCTCCTTGTGCCCTCCATCTTTCCCAACATCAGGGTCTTTTCCAGGGAGTCTTCTCTTCTTATGAGGTGGCCCAAGTCTTGGAGCCTCAGCTTCACGATCTGTCCTTCCAGTGAGCACTCAGGGCTGATTTCCTTCAGAATGGAGAGGTTTGAACTTCTTGCAGTCCATGGGACTCTCAAGAGTCTCCTCCAGCACCAGAATTCAAAAGCATCCATTCTTCGGCGATCAGCCTTCTTGATGGTCCAGCTCTCACTTCCATACATCACTACAGTGGTACCTTGGGTTAAGTACTTAATTCGTTCCGGAGGTGTGTTCTTAACCTGAAACTGTTCTTAACCTGAAGCACCACTTTAGCTAATGGGGCCTCCTGCTGCTACCGTGCCACCGGAGCACGATTTCTGTTCTTATCCTGAAGCAAAGTTCTTAACCAGAAGCACTATTTCTGGGTTAGCAGAGTCTGTAACCTGAGGCGTATGTAACTCGAGGTACCACTGTACTGGGAAAAGGCTGCCCTAACCCAGATTCTGGCGTTGAGATAATATTGCAAGGGGTTCTTACCCCAGATGACTATTTGTATAGAAGTTGGGGATCGCCAAAGAAGAAGGCGGCGACAACAGAGGATGGTCTAAACTGGCGGGGTGGGGGCTGCAAGCTCATGTGCCAGCGGAGCCAGTGTCAGTGGCCTGGGAGGGGGGCGCGAGAAGCCCCTGCTCTCCTCTCCACAGGCCCTCCAAGTCTGGGATAATAAGCCTGCATCAATTCCCTCCCCTGCTGGCATCTTAAGACAGATGGCCCAGAAAATGCTGGCAGAAAGAGAAGGGGCTGCGAGGAGGAATTTTGCTGCCGCAGAGTGGGAAACAGCTGGCTCAGGAAGGTGGAGAAGGAGAAGGGGATGGGGGAACTGGCAGGAAAGGAGGAGAGAGGGAGAGGAAACCGGCTGGTGGGTGTACAGAAGGATGAGAAGGGAGATAAAGGGGAAGTTCAGCTCAAGGTAATTTGGGGCGCAGTTGCAACGGTTCATAGAAGGCGGGGAGTGTCCTCTGTGCTCATTTCTGGCCATGCACATAATAAGGGAATTCCACCCCACCCCCCATAATAATAAGACTTGTGAGGTTTAATAAGTTAACTGTTTATATTTGGGCAACTTTTCTGCTGCCCTTCATTGGAAGGAGAAAAACATTCATTTCCTTAATAACAATTTAAACAATTTAATTAACTAAAACAATAACAATATAGCATACGTATCCATATTTGTTAACTGATGTGCTTAAACAGTTTTTAAAAAAACAACAGGCTGACTTTTATCACACATGAAAAACTTAAAACAAATCCTCATTTCCTCGTGAATAGCCTTTGGACTAGAATGTAACTTACATAGAAAACTATCTTTAGAAAGATTTTTCCTCCGAAAGCATTTTATTTTTAAAAAATCCGATTGAAATAAAAGAAAACCAATCAATTTTATTTATTTACTTATTTTTAAAATCATTGATATTTGTTAAAAAAACATTTTTATTAGTTTTTTTAACATATTAATTCCAACATTCATACAGCATAACTTCTCATCTTATACAATATTTTTGGACTTCCGTCAACATCTCTGACAATTTCCCGTTCTTTCTCACTTCTTACGCATTTCTTAATTTCATATTACCTTTCGTTATCCTTAACGAATAATTCTCCTCCTTATCTTTTTTGCAATACGCCTCTTGCAAACCTAACGAGCGTAATTTGTTTGTCTCAATTGCTTTTCAAATAGTCCGTAAATTTACTCCAGTCTTACTGGAGTTACTTCACGCAAGTCAGATTCTTCCCCACTGAGCCACAGCGCTTTCCTGGTTGGGTTCTTCAGGGCGAGGCAGAAGCGATTGGTAGCTTTTGTGGGAGGGACGGGTTTGGGGGGAGATCTGGGGTTCACCTCTTCCTGCTCTGCGCCCCTCGCTGATGTCTGTGTGTCCCCCTCTCCATCCTTTTCGGCGCGATTGCAGCTGGACCACGTGCAAGCAGAAGAAGCAGCTGGCCAAGGCCCGAGCGGGCGAACTCGTGACGTCCCCGGAGGGCGAGAAGCTTCACAGCGACAGCGGGGTCTTCCTCGACACCCACAGCCTGCAGGATCAGCACCTTCCCAAGAAGGGTAATAATAATAATAATAATAATAATAATAATAATAATAATAATAATAATAGTATATTATTTGTACCCCGCCCATCTGGCTGGGTTTCCCCAGCCACTCTGGGCGGCTTCCACAAAGACCAAAATTACACTAAGATGTCACACATTAAAAACTTCCCTGAACAGGGCTGCCTTAAGATGTCTTCTGAATGTCAGGTAGTTGTTTATCTCTTTGACATCTGATGGGAGGGCCTTCCACAGGGCGGGCGCCACCACCGAGAAGGCCCTCTGCCTGTTTCCCTGCAACCTCACTTCTCGCAGGGAGGGAACCGCCAGAAGGCCCTCGGAGCTGGACCTCAGTGTCCGGGCAGAACGATGGGGGTGGAGACACTCCTTCAGAGCATATATTCGTGATATCCTCTCTGACCCCCCCCCCTCTACTCAAAACAGGGCACAGGATTGAACCCCGCCTGTACATGAACCTGCCGCCCCACAAGCAGGAAGAGGTGGAGCAACTTCTGGAAGCCCCCGCCCACGGCAAAGACTGGCGCTGCCTGGCCAACTACCTGGGCTACGAGGAAGAGACCATCGACGCCTTCGGCCGGGGGGAGGCCCCCGCCCACACACTGCTCTCCGATTGGTCGGCCAAGGAAGGGGCCACGCTGGAGTCCCTCTACACGGCCCTGGCGGCCATCGAGAGGGCGGACGTGGCAGAGAACTTGAGCGCCCCCGCCGAGGTCAGCTCCGTGGTGTGATGGGGGAGCGGACCTGCTGGCCCGGCAGGTGGACTGACTTAGGGTTACGTTTGTGGGTTTGGGTTTTTACTAAAATTGGGGGTGGGGGTGGGAGGGGACGGGAAGAAGAAGGGGCAAGTCAGGGATCGGGACGTTGGTTTTACTGTAAAGGGATTTCTTAAAACACATGGGAACGTGAGCAAACGGCAGTGGACATCATTGGGGTGCCTGAACACCGATGGATAATGATAATAATTTTACGATTGGTACCCCACACATCTAACCGGGTTGCCCCAGATGACCTGCAGGTACAAGGAAGAGGGGAAATGGCTTTGTGCTTCCGTGTTTGGAGTTCCTTGTTTGGGTCTACACAGTGTGTTTACGCTGGGGGAGAAGCAGGCATGTGTGGTTTTCCCTTTTAGCTAAAGATTGGACTCAAAGGGGTTTTCGTACTCTCTGCACCTGCTACGTATTTCTGTTTCAGGTGAGCTGGACCCTGTTTCTGTATATCTTGCAGGTGTCGCGTTTTTACAATGTAGGGACGGTCCTCAGAAATCGGTCCTCAGAAATTATTTTAAAAATAATAATAATAATCCCCAAACTTTTACTATTTCGGTTGTTTTGGTTTACTGTGTTGAATAATAAACAATAAAATGTTTTAAATCGTGATGGATGGGGGAGAGTTCCGGGAGGAGGTGGTCTGGAGGATGGCAGTCTCACCGTACCCACTTTTATCCTGCTGAGAAAAGGTAAAGGTAAAGGTACCCCTGCCCGTACGGGCCAGTCTTGCCAGACTCTAGGGTTGTGCGCCCATCTCACTCAAGAGGCCAGGGGCCAGCGCTGTCTGAAGACACTTCCAGGTCACGTGGCCAGCGTGACATCGCTGCTCTGGCGAGCCAGAGCCGCACACGGAAACGCCGTTTACCTTCCCGCCAGTAAGCGGTCCCTATTTATCTACTTGCACCCGGGGGTGCTTTCGAACTGCTAGGTTGGCAGGCGCTGGGACCGAGCAGCGGGAGCGCACCCCGCCACGGGGATTCGAACCGCCGACCTTTCAATCGGCAAGCCCTAGGCGCTGAGGCTTTTACCCACAGCGCCTCATCCTGATGAGAGTGGTAGCCCAAATCAGCTGGAGGGCACCAGCTTGGCAAAGTCTGTTGCCACCTATGGGGTGTAGACAAGGTGGTTGCTGGGATTTTTTTCCCCGGGGTGGGGGGTGTGTGAGGTGTCCTCAGTAACATCGTGCACTACCTTGGAGGTGGGGTGGGGACAACAAGACTAGGCTCTATAACCTTGGAGTGTTCTGGACAAATGATAAGAAATATAGTTCTTGGTTAGTGTGTTCTACAGCTTTGGAGGAAATGTAAGACTGGTTTGGATTGCCTTGCTACTTGTAAAGCTTATATTCTTTGTAAGACGCTTTGAGCATAATGAAAAGGTGTATTATAAATGTTGAGATCATGTTTTCCTCTTCCCAAAAATCTGGGATAAATTCCAAATGGATATCGGGGGGCGGGGGGAACATAGCTTGAAATGTAACCCTCTATCAGTGTTGCTGTCGTTTAGTCGTGTCCGACTCTTCGTGAGCCCCTGGACCAGAGCACGCCAGGCACTTCTGTCTTCCACTGCCTCCCGCAGTTTGGTCAGACTCATGCTGGTAGCTTCAAGGACACTGTCCAACCATCTCATCCTCTGTTGTCCCCTTCTCCTTGTGCCCTCCATCTTTCCCAGCATCAGGGTCTTTTCCAGGGAGTCTTCTCTTCTTATGAGGTGGCCAAAGTCCTGGAGCCTCAGCTTCAGGATCTGTCCTTCCAGTGAGCACTCAGGGCTGATTTCCTTCAGAATGGAGAGGTTTGATCTTCTTGCAGTCCATGGGACTCTCAAGAGTCTCCTCCAGCACCAGAATTCAAAAGCATCCATTCTTTGGCGATCAGCCTTCTTGATGGTCCAGCTCTCACTTCCATACATCACCACTGGGAAAACCATAGCTTGAACTATACGGACCTTTGTTGGCAAGGCGATGTCTCTGCTTTTTAAGATGCTATCTAGGTTTGTCATTGCTTTTCTCCCAAGAAGCAGGCGTCTTTTAATTTTGTGTCTGCTCATAATAGCAGCTTGGATTGAGGTATAATTGGGGGGGGGCTCCTTCTCCTTGAAAAATGTCCTGTCCATGACATCTAAGGGGGGAGGCTACCAGCTCTCAAGAGGCTCCAATGGGACTGTCCTTAGATGGGTGAAAAGTGCCCAGTGGAAACCCATATTTATGTCTCCAAACTGGACAGCATTGCAGGAGTGCGCAGTTAAGACTTCAACCTGGAATAACCCCCACTTGCAAGGGGACATCTTGCAACTTCACCCCCCACCCCAGTTAAGACCCCCATGTCCACGTGGTCCTTCTGTGTCCGGAGTCCATTTTTGTCCACAGGTGGAGATGCCTTCTTTTTCCTTTTTTTTATTTTATTTTTTTACCAACCACCAAAACACAAACAGTGAAAACAAAACAGTGAAAGCCCCCAGGCGGCTGATACATTGGGTATACATAATCAATAATAACATATTCAAATCAACCATATGTACAATTCTATATACCTTAACATGCCTCCCTCCACAAGTTTTATTTAACTTTTAACATTTTAATTGCCCCAAATCGTTCAAACCTGCCCAAATAAAGCAAAATCTTCTCAAACCAATCCTCCTCTTTCTCACTGACCTTAAACCCTTTCATTTTATGTATCTTCACAGTTAGATATTCTAAGATTATAATATTTTTCAATTTTTCCCTCCATTGGTTCACCTCTAGCTCTTCTGCATTTTTCCAATTACTCACTCTAACCTGTCTGGCTGCAGTTACCACCAATTTTACCCATTTACATTCCTCTTTTGTTTCTAACTCTGTGCTACTCAGGCTAATAAGAACCATTAATTTAGATATTTCCACCTTCCTACCCACAATTCCTGATATTTCTGTGCCAATCTGTTTCCAGAATTCATTAACTAACGGACATTCCCACCACATGTGACTGTACGTTCCCATCACTCCACATTTACTCCAACAATTCTTACTTCCAGATTTTGTAATATGATATAACCTTACAGGTGTATAATACCATTTTTGTACCAACTTCAACCCTTGTTCCTAGATTATCCTAGAGGTCGCAACAAAGGGTGGTTGCCAAAAGATTCTTTCCCAAATCTTCATCTAAAATCTGTTCCTGAATATCTAGCTTCCAATATTCTTTCACACTTTCCTTTGGTGATTTCTCTTTGTCTGATAACACCTTATACAATTTTGAAACTTATTTCGGCCCTATGTGTCCTATATCCTTTCACTACCTTTTGAAGGGGCTACCTTTGAAGGTGTCCCGGAAACTACAACTAATCCAGAATGCGGCAGCTAGACTGGTGACTGGGAGCGGCCGCCGGGACCACATAACACTGGTCCTGAGAGATCTGCATTGGCTCCCAGTATGTTTCCGAGAACAAGTCAAAGTGTTGGTGCTGACCTTTAAAGCCCTAAACGGCCTCGGTCCTGTATACCTGAAGGAGCGTCTCCACCCCCATCGTTAAGCCCGGACACTGAGATCCAGTGCCAAGGGCCTTCTGGCAGTTCCCTCATTGCGAGAAGTGAGGTTACAGGGAACCAGGCAAAGGACCTTCTCGGTGGTGGCACCCGCCCTGTGGAACGCCCTCCCTTCAGATGTGAAGGAAATAAGCAGCTATCCTATCTTTAAAAGACATCTGAAGGCAGCCCTGTTCAGGGAAGTTTTTAATATTTAATGCTGTACTGTTTTTAACACTTGATTGGGAGCCGCCCAGAGTGGCTGGGGAAACTCAGCCAGATGGGCGGGGTATAAATAATAATTTATTATTATTATTATTACTAATTCTTCGAAGGGCGTAATAATTCTTTTTTCACATTTTTTTTAACTTCTTGCAATTCTCACTGCCGGAGGATATTGAGAACGTCTGCTTCTGTACTTCTCTGCGGATTTTGAGGGGGGGGGTGAGCGAGGGTGGCACTGCCCTGAGCCCGCAGCTGCCCAACTTGGGGAGATGGCCTGGCAGCATTTTCCACCGGTGAGCCTTGAGAACGCCTCTGGCCATGTCTGCCTTGTGGGGTCCAGAGAATATGTGCCTTCTTGGCCAGCCTTCCCAGCGCCGAGAGAAATCGGGCAATTCCTTTGTGTTGCCTCGGGGTTTGGGCTTCTTTCACAGAACAAATCTAAGCTTGCATTTCCTGCCCTGCTCTCTGTGGATAAAAAAACTCACCATCTTCTAGTTATCCAAAACTTAAAGGTAAAGGGATCCCTGACCATTAGGTCCAGCGACTCTGGGGTTGCAGCGCTCATCTCACTTTATTGGCCAAGGGAGCCGGCGTACAGCTTCCGGGTCATGTGGCCAGCATGACTAAGCCGCTTCTGGCGAACCAGAGCAGCGCACAGAAATGCCGTTTACCTTCCCACCGGAGCGGTACCTATTTATCTACTTGCACTTTGACGTGCTTTCGAACTGCTAGGTGGGCAGGAGCAGGGACCAAGCAACGGGAGCTCACCCCATCGCGGGGATTCGAACCGCCAACCTTCTGATCGGCAAGCCCTAGGCTCTGTGGTTTAACCCACAGCGCCACCCGCGTCCCTCAGGAAATGCTAAAAAAAAATCTATTCTTGGTCTCGCACTGACACCCCCAAGATTGTTGGGCCAGTTCTACGTTGCTGACCTGTTTGCAGGACTAAAGATTGGGCTTCTCAGACCTGACGCTCAACAGATTATTTGGACACAAACCTCACAGGGGCTGATGGGAGTTGTAGTTCGGAGGGTACAACATTAAGGAAAACTAGTATAGATGTTGGAGAAGGAACGGACGTTTTGTGGGGACTGGGGGCTTGTAACCTCCTGAACCTCTTACAGATACAGAACCACAAACTCGGTGAAAGAGGAGTTGTGAAACGACTTGTCGCTGGCTCTGATGCAAAGAGCAGAAATTTGTTCATTACTAATGTGCTTTGGTTCACACAGCAAGCGTTCAGCAGAGACTCGGCTGACTTCAGTTTTGAGCTTTCCCTCTCCTAAACAGGCCGACTCGGACATCGCAGGAAAGTCAGACTCCATCAAGACTTTTCATGATCCTAGTCTTCAGTGAGGTGGACAACTTGTTCCTGAAATCTGTCAGTGGGAGCTCGAGTGATTTATTGTCAAATCAGTGGAAAAACAACCCTCTTCTAATGAAACCAGATATGTTTCTAGACTTAACTTTCTCTGTGTGTGTATTTTATTTTAGTACGGAAGACCATTCAGTCACATAAGCTCCCCCCGTAGTTGAAAGTGGTACAAGCCCAAACACAGGTTGACCACCTCAATGAAGTTCCATTGCTGCTCATGTTTATAGATGCTGTTAATGCGCTGCAACCTCATTTTCCTCCTGTAAATGTGTAATATACGTTATTTCCTTCCATCATTTTGTAAGGAATGTGTTTTTCGCTTGGGTCTTTCTCCACCCACGGCATTTGTGTGTGTGTGTGTGTGTAACTAATTTCACCATTTATTTTTTTTACTTCTGGGGTTGGTTGATCTCTATTGCTGTCAAATTCTGCCACGTTTTATTGAACAGAAAGAAGAATGTCACTTTCCTCCATACCAAACAGACGCATTAAACACGATTTTGGTTAAAAGGCATTCTTTGCTTTTGTGGGGATGGCAGATGGGGATTTTCGCAGCCACCTCTCTGACTTCTGCTTGTGCACAGTTTTCAATCACATCTTCACAGCCACGAGGTCTGGAAACATCAGTGTGTAACTTGATAATCACAGAATCTGAATTGTATACAGCGGACCCTCGGGTTGCGAATGTGATCCGTGCGGGAGGCACATTCACAACCCGCAGCATTCAATAGGAGTATAGCATCTAGATCAAGGGAAGTAATAGTGCCACTGTATTCTGCTCTGGTCAGACCTCACCTGGAGTACTGTGTCCAGTT
The DNA here is from genome assembly GCF_027172205.1 of Podarcis raffonei. Taxonomy (NCBI): domain Eukaryota; kingdom Metazoa; phylum Chordata; class Lepidosauria; order Squamata; family Lacertidae; genus Podarcis; species Podarcis raffonei. The sequence continues at coordinate 4,348,206 of NC_070613.1, read as the reverse complement.
CTGGACACCACAGTTCAAGAAGGACACTGACAAACTGGAACGTGTCCAGAGGAGGGCAACCAAAATGGTCAAAGGCCTGGAAACGATGCCTTATGAGGAACGGCTAAGGGAGCTGGGCATGTTTTTTTAAAAAAATGATATTTATTAAGATTTTTCCATTATCCAAAAAAGTCAAAGAAAAACACAAAAACACAAATAAGAAAACAAAACAAAAAAAAAGATTTAAAAACACATAAAATTCAAAGTCCTCACTTTCAATAACATATTTTCCTGACTTCCCCCCACCTCCCCCTCTTGTATTCCAGTTCAAATTGTTGGCTCAACAAGTTCTTGTCCCCAATTTTTAACCTTTTTACATTTCAGTCATTTTAGAAAAACCAATTTTAACTTTTAAACTTTTAACTTATAAATTTATCTTATAACTTATAAACATCAATAATTGCACATCTGTTCTCATACTTAAAGCCTTTTTTCTAAAGTCGACCTAAATTCCCTTCCACGATTTCCCCAATTCTCGTACAGATAACAAAACAAAATAAAAACAAACAAATTATAATTATGCCCCCTTTGGATTCCCAAACTCCACCCCCCCCTTTCCCGGTTTCAATCCCCAACAAATGTCCATCAGTCTTAGTCTACTCTCAGCCTGGGGATCTCACGTCCGAGGCTCTCAATTCTCTCTCAGTTCCTCTCTGCCGGCTTTTTAGATAGTCCTTAGTATTAAACACCAAATCTCGGAGAAGCTCTAGTCCAATAAAGTCCATATTTCTTCCAACCAGACCTCCATACTCAAAAGTGGAGCCTAAGTCTTGTTTCTTACTCTTTTTAAGTCCAAATGTCCCGAAAGCTCCAACTTCCACCTTAATCAGATTTGTAATCCTTAGGTCTTCAGATCTCCACACAAGAAGATCTCTCCATTTTTCAGTCTCCAATTCAAACCAAATTTTCACCATCGAGTTCTTATTTTCCTTTGCAGCCATCATGTCAGGCCTCCGGCTCTCCTTTACCATCTGTAAAATTACAGCTCCTCCTTCCTTTTTCTCAGGAACACCATATATCTCTTTCTTCCCACTCTCAAAGCTCTCCAGTTTCTCTTCTTGTTCAGCTGCATGAGCTTCCTGAGTCGGTTCCTTGTCAGATTCAATGAATTTGTTTACTGTTAAGTCCAGAGTTGCAACATTTGTAGCCAAAACATCAATTTGGCCTTGTAACTTTCCCAAGAGAACAAAGACTCTGTCCAGTTCAGCTTGAATTTCCCCTCCTTCAGCCATTCTTGTAATGTCCCAAAACCCCCTCTAGAGGGATTTTGGTTACTTAGTGTTCTTTCCAGTTCCAATCCAAAAATCAGATTAGTTTGTATCAGTTCTTCCTTGTTTTCAACAAAATGTAGTCAAATTGTAACAAATATAGCCAGCAGAAGCAACAGAAACAAAGTTCTCTCTTTCCGTCTGACAGCTAATTTGACAGCTGTCAAACTCTTACAATACCTTCAGCAGGCTCTCTCGCGGATCGCTCCCGGGTCCGGGGGGGGGGGTGGCACTTCAACTCCCAAAATTAGCTCTTATCCTCCAGTAAGATTTCTTCTAGTGCCAAATCGTGAAATTAATGTCTTTTGCCAAATGATGAAAGAAAAAAATTCTCTCGACCTTAGTTAACAGGTCCTTGCTTTAGATTATTTACAGGAGGAGGAGGCTGACTTCCTGTTTACACCTCCCCCGATCGTACCTAATTCATCAAAAAAATTTCTTTAATAATCCAATTTCCGTACTACTCACGGGTTGTTATTTTGAAGTCCAAATCACAAGAAGAAGTCAGCGCTCTCCGGCCATGGCAGCGCAGCTTCACTCCACAGGAGAAGCAGACGACTCACAGCACCGCGCCGCTCACCCCGTCCCCCGTTCCAGAGCCTTTAAAAAGGCTCCTTCGCGGGTCGGGGGCGCAAATGGTGCCCACCGAGTCACCAGGTTCACAGGCTTCACCGCCTGTGATTTTTAAGGGTCTCTGCGTCGCCGCAGCGGTACGACCCTAATCCTGTAGAGCCGATTCCCTCCGGAGCTCGGAGGGAATCCGCCATTAGCCGTTGGCGCTAACCCGGAAGTCTTGGGCGCTGGGCATGTTTAGCCTGGAGAAGAGAAGGTTAAGGGGTGATATGATAGCCATGTTCAAATATATAAAAGGATGTCACATAGAGGAGGGAGAAAGGTTGTTTTCTGCAGCTCCAGAGAAGCGGACACGGAGCAATGGATCCAAACTACAAGAAAGAAGATTCCACCTAAACATTAGGAAGAACTTCCTGACAGTAAGAGCTGTTCGACAGTGGAATTTGCTGCCAAGGAGTGTGGTGGAGTCTCCTTCTTTGGAGGTCTTTAAGCAGAGGCTTGACAACCATATGTCAGGAGTGCTCTGATGGTGTTTCCTGCTTGGCAGGGGGGTTACACTCGATGGCCCTTGTGGTCTCTTCCAACTCTATGATTCTATGATTCGCAACCCGCAGCAGCGCGTCTGCGCATGCACGGGTTGCAATTCGGCGCTTCTGCGCATGCGCAAAGCGTGATTTAGCGCTTTTGCGCATCCACAACCTCCACAACCCGGAAGTAAAGCGTTCCAGTACTTCCGGGTTTCGGAGTGTCCGTAACCTGAAAAAACGCAACCTGAAGCGTCTGTAACCCGAGGTATGACTGTATTGAGCATCATATGGACTAGAAACTCCCTTTAAAAAGCAAAGAAAGCTGGGATTGAATGCGCTCAACTCCACAGAGCGGGTGCTTTTATGCCACTGCCATCTTCGTGCAAAATTGCAGGGGGGATACAAGCCCGGGGAAAACAATTTTCTGCAAGCCCAGGACGGTTTATTGCAGTGAGCAAAATTCCTGAGCTGGACAAAGTTCCACCAGGGCCCCTTACTCTGGCTGGTCACATCAACCCTTACATTTCCCAGATGTCCAACAGATGTTGCATTTTTTAATTTACTTATTTGAGACGGGAAGAGAGAGAGAGAGAAAGCTCACATCCAAGCACCACGCTCTGGAGCTGGGTCACTTTAATCATTTGCAGAAAGTCTGCATTTATTATGCCAGAGATCTATCTCTTGAAAATCCAGAGAGACTTTTGATGCATATATTGAACACACCAGCGAATGAGGGAAAACCCTGGCCGTCAGTGGAAATGCCCGACAGAGTGCCAACTTGGCCCCGTGACCATGGATGCCCAGGGCCTGGGTGCTGGTCCCATATGGGTTTCCGTGAGGCGAGGTCCGAGTTCAGTCCGAGGTCAAGGGTGTAGTATTGAGGCCGTCCATCAAAGCTGAAGCTGGGTGCAAGGCAGGGAGTCAGGCGAGGTCAGGACAAGGTGCAGGCAGGAACTGGCTACCAACAATGTTGCTCCCGTAACCTGGGCCTGGGCTGGCTGGCTTTTATCTGCCCCGAGGCATAGGGCGGCCCCGATTCAAGGTGACTCGCCTCTCCGGGCCTGGAGAGGAGCACTCCTCTTGCAGGAACTTAGTTCCCTCTGCCTCTCTGCCCTGAGCCTCTGCAGCTCAGGAGAGGCTGGAGGGTTACCAGACCCAGAGGCAACCTCACCTTCCCCTGACGGGGCTGAGAGTGGAGCACCTGCAGGCAATGGGTCCTCCATCACCTCAGGAGCCAGAGCAGACTCAGCTGATCCCTGCGCCTGAGGATCCAGCACAGGTGAGGACCCTTCAGGCTCAAGCCCCAGCCCCGGCTCAACTGGTTCTGGAGGCGGGGAATCCTGTGCAGGCTGGGATTCCTCAGGTTCAGCCTCTGAGTCCAAATCCCAGGGCATCGCACCCTGGGTGGCATGCAGGGTGCCTGGCACCGAAATTTTTAGGTGTCCAACCCCTTTGTGGGAAATTTTGTGGGTGCTCAGGCACCCAAGGAGCTGGCACCTATGGCTGCTGCAACAGAGATCAAGCGAAGGACAGACACGGCTGGTTCGAGAGCATGGGTGCCACCCAGTCCTCACCAAGTCCTTCTAGATGTGTGGGGCTAGACTCCTATCAGCACAGCATGGCTGAGCTGGCTGGAGTGATGGGAGCTATATAATCCTAAACATCTGGTGGGCACCAGGTTGGCAAAGGTTAACTTAGTCTTTTGCGTTCTTCTCCCACAAACCACTAGCCCCGATGTAAAATGATCACACAGGTACAGTTGCCGTATTTCTAGAAGTAAAATTTGGGACACAACAGCTGTTGAGCTTTCTTTTTCCAGGCAATCAACCTCAAAATCCCGGACGCTATTTTTGCCAGACGTGTGGCAACCCTGCATACAGGTTTCCTGCAGATCGTTGTAGCTCCACCCGTTGAGCTCAGTGCCACCCCTTTTAAAAGAAGCATGGGCGAAATCAAATCTACCCATCATAGCAGATCAAATAATCTTGGGATCCCTAGTTCCAGTTTCTGGTTTTTCCTTTTCCCCCTATAATTTTTATTAAATTTTCTGTTTTACATTTTATAATATTCATTTAAACAACCTTTAAAGACCAATGATTTCCCTTCTTCTCTTTCCATGGTTCATTTTGCATAACATAAATCCCTGCATGTTTTACATAAACTAAACCATTCCGTCTTCCATTATTACATCCAGCAAAACTTATTTACACTGCTGAATTTATCTTAATGCTGCCGTTTTCAAGTGTACACGATTTCCCACATATATTCAAAAAACGTTTTCCAATCTTCTTTAAATGTATGTTCTTCGTGTTCTCTTATTCTGTTAGGTCCGCAATCTGCACATATTTCATCAGTTTTAAGTTTCCATTCTTCTTTGGTTGGGACCCCACTCGTTTTCCATTTTTGGGCTAACAGAACACAGGCTGCAGTAGTGGCATACATAACGTTGATGTTGAAGAATCATTGCTTCAACACCAGTGATATTTGCTTCTTCCAGTACACTGATATTAGTTCACCTGTCTTCCCAAGTGATGTGTAAAATTTTTCGGAGACACCGTTGATGGAATTTTTCGAGGTGTTGGAGATGGCGTTTATAAGTGGTCCATGTTTCACAAGCATACAGTAAGGTTGGTAGTACAATAGTTTGTCAACAAGCATTTGGGTTTCCCTGCAAATGTCCCAGTCCTCCAAACTCTCTGCACTCTGCAGAATCGCACAGAATCGTGAGCAGCAGACATGCATGCACCCGTAATTTTTTTATTGATGGAATCCTTTTTACAGGTCTACCATATATGATAGAAGGGTACCCTCAGTCTCCCAGTAGTGATGTATGGAAGTGAGAGCTGGACCATCAAGAAGGCTGATCGCCGAAGAATGGATGCTTTTGAATTCTGGTGCTGGAGGAGACTCTGGAGAGTCCCATGGACTGCAAGAAGATCAAACGTATCCATTCTGAAGGAAACCAACCCTGAGCACTCACTGGAAGGACAGATCCTGAAGCTGAGGCTCCAAGACTTTGGCCACCTCATAACAGAAGACAAGACTCCCTGGCAAAGACCCTGATGTTGGGAAAGATGGAGGGCACAAGGAGAAGTGGACGACAGAGGACGAGATGGTTGGACAGTGTTCTCAAAGCTACTAGCATGAGTTTGACCAAACTGCGGGAGGCAGTGGAAGACAGGAGTGCCTGGGGTGCTCTGGTCCAGGGGGTCATGAAGAGTCAGACACGACTAAACAACAACACCCTCAGTCTCATTGCACCTAGTTCCAGTTTCCACTATGTAGGGCAGTTTTTTCCCCACATGCTGGAACTGGCTGTGCATTGGAAGGGAGCGCATACCGGTCTCCGCAGGGCCCCTCCCGGCTTCTCCTCTTGCAAAGCGCACACATGTGCTCTTGGCCTGCTCTTGCCTTTGAAATCCCCAGGGCCCGGGCCTTGAGGATCAAAGGCAGCGAAGGGGGAGCAGATGGAAGAGGAAGCATCTGTTGCTAATGGGAGCCAGGGATGGAAACCGGATAGCGGGTGGCCGTGGCGCGGAGACCAATGCCAGCCGGAGGAGTGGGGGTAGAGAGAGACAAAGCGGGGGTCTCTGCGCACAGACACACATCCCGACACACAGAGCACCAAAGTTCTTTGTGGAACAGGCTGGCTGTCGGCATGCTCGCCAGTCGACCCTTCAAACATGTATAATAAAAATAATTTTTATTTATTTATACCCCGTCCTTCCCGGTTTAAAAACCCGGGCTCAGGGCGACTAACAGCAAATATAAAACATTGATTAAAATGCGACTTAAAAACAGCAAAAAATACAGCATCAATGCAGCATCAGTGTCAATAACATTCAAAAATTGGGGGGTCATTTTTTTTTGGGGGGGGAACCCAGTCAGTAGACATCAAATGATCACCAGGGCTAACTGGCCAAGCTGTTCCTACTAAGGCCAGCAAGAAGACGATGGAAGAATTTAAATGTGGGTCCCAGAAAGGGTTTCTTCATAGAAGAGGAAAGGGAAAAGGGAATAGAGGATCAGGCTAATTCAAATTGAAGGCCAGGTGGAATAGCTCTGTCTTACAGGGCCTGTGGAAGGAGATCAAGTCCTGCAGGGCCCTAGTTTCGTGGGACAGAGCATTCCACCAGGTCGGAGCCATCACTGAGAAGGCCCTGGCCCTGGTGGAGGATAGTCTGGCTTCCTTAGGGCCCGGGACCTTTAAGCTATTAAAGGTCCCAGGCCAAATGTCCTCGCGATTCCTTCCAGGATGTGCAGAGAAGTGCCCATTTCTTTATTTTCTTCTTTTTTCCCCAATTCAATCTTTATTGGTTTATAATCAACATAGACACACAAAGAAAACTTAGAAAAATGAAGGAAAAAAACGCAACACATCACTTACAAATAAAAAAATAAATAAAAGAAATAGAACAATACATCGCAAATACAGAAAAATATTTCAGCCATCGACCTCCAACTTCCTTGATACGGGTTCTTTTGTTTCCGTAATTATTTGCCTCTATTTTTCAACAAACGTAGCCTTTATTAAATCTCATTTGTGTTCTTTATACCTTAATTCAATTCCGAGAGTTATTCAAAGCATTCTAAAGTTTTAATATGGGGACGCTGTTCTTTTAAATATTGTCTATAAATCTCCCATTCCTTTTTAAACTTTCGGGTTGATCGATCTCTGATCTTTTCCGTCATGTATGCTAGCTCCATGTATGTATTAAAACAGTTTTACTTGCCAGTCCTCTTTTGATGGAGTTTTATCTCCTTTCCATCCCTTGGCAATCAGCAATCCTCCTTTTCTTGTGATGTCTGATGTCATTATGCCGAAGAGGAAGGCTTCAGGTTTTTTTATCAATGTTATTTTGAACATTTTTTAAAAATTCATTATATATAAGTTCCCAAAAGCTCTTTAATTTTTTTGCAACCCCACCACATGTGTTACGTTGTTCCCTCTAACTCTCTACACCTCCGGCATAAATTTGAGTTGGTTTTGTGCATTTTAGACAGTTTGCTGGGGGTGATGTACCACCTAAATAGCATCTTCATAAAGTTTTCTTTTATAGTAAAGCAAGCCCCGCACATTTCATAGAATCGCAGAATTGGAAGGGATCCCCAAAGTTCATCTATCTCAACCCCCTGCAATGCAGGAATCTCAAGAAACGGTGCCTAATTTGAAACCGTACCGGAGGCCCCGGCTTCGCTTTGCAAATGTCCTGGCAGTTTTATTGCCGCGGCACTTTTTTTGTAAAAGTGCAGACAAGTTAGGCAAACCGGATGGAATAATTAGGAGACCAGAAAAGAATGGCAAATTAAACTGTTGGACCATGCCAAAAACGCAAAGCTCAAGAACCAAGAAGATAAAAGCTTTAACAAAGAATGGGGGAAATTTATAATTTATCTTGCAGACCACTGTAGGCAGATAAAAACATTAGCAGGACTGCAGTAACACTTGTAATGTAGTGAGTATTATGGAGAAAATGAAGTGATATAAAATATGGATATTACCGTAGACTATTATGCGGAAGGCTCGCTGGCACAACTGACGGATGGATGGTTGGAAGTCACTTTTATATATCTTTCTCTATTTTGCTATTCTCATCTTTCTCTCTATTGGTATTCTATTATCATTTCTATACAGTGGTACCTCGGGTTAAGTACTTAATTTGTTCCGGAGGTCCGTTCTTAACCTGAAACTGTTCTTAACCTGAAGCACCGCTTTAGCTAATGGGGCCTCACACTGTCACCGTGCCATTGCTGCACGATTTCTGTTCTCATCCTGAAGCACAGTTCTTAACCCGAGGTACTATTTCTCAGTTAGCGGAGTCTGTAACCTGAAGCGTCTGTAACCTGAAGCGTCTGTAACCCGAGGTACCACTGTAATTATTTATCTTTTATCTTACTGTATTTGGGTAAGAATTGCTTGCGGATGAAGTCTGAAGGACCTTGGGGCGAGAGACGGGAGAAGAGAGGGGTTCTCTCGGGTGAGAGCTTCACAAAAGTTAAAAGGCATCTCTGAGAGAAGATTCTGTGTTTACCAATCTCTTCTATCTTTCCTCTGTTCTTTTATTCTTTTTATGTAGTTAGTTTGTCTTTTACTTTAATGTGAAAGCTGTTCATAAAACGTTTGCCTTGGATGTTGGCGATTATTGTTCAGGAGGAAGGAAGGAAGGAAGGAAGGAAGGAAGGAAGGAAGGAAGGAAGGAATCATAAAATCACAGAATGTTAGAGTTGGAAGGGAACCTGCGGGTCATCTAGTCCAACCCCTAGCAATGCAGGAATCTTTTTGTTATGTACTGAAGTTCTCACCCTGGGCCAGCAGGGGGATACTGTAGATAGTTATGCAAATGAAGGATCGAAAGTGACGCTCGCTGATTGGATAGTTTTAGAAAGTTGCTACAGTAACGTACTAGAGCTCTATATAAGCAGGCTGACTGAGCCCTTCAGTTCAGTTCTGTTCTGGCCTCAGAATAAAGAAGAGCTGTTTGAAGAATCGTCTGATATGTTCACCCACAACTTAACACTTTTACCCAACTTGGGACTTGAACCCAGGACCCTGAAGCTGAGAGTCACATGATCTACTGACTGAACTATCCTCTGGGCAAGGGTTCTGTGTTGGCCGCGAGGAAAGAAGGGAAGCAAATTTGGGCAGGTGCTCAGAAAAAGAAAAACCTAAGAGCTCAGATTTCAGAATCGGGATGGAGGGAGATGAGGCTTAATTAATTATTATTATTATTATTATTATTATTATTATTATTATTATCCCCAGCCAAGACCAGGCTCAGGGCGGCTAACACCAAATATAAAAACAATTGATTAGAATACAGCTTAAAAAACAAAATTAAAACACAACATATTAAAACATTAAAATGCAGCCTCATTTCAGTGGAACTCAATTGAAAACTTTTTGGGGGATAAAAATGTCAAGTCTTCACCAAGGCTAACGATCTAGACTGGTCCTATCCAGGCTGGCGGCTGCATTTGGCAAGCCTGGACCTTTTGCTCAGTAGAGTAGACCGCCGGCTCCCTACCAGCCCTCTGAAGGCTTCAGGGGGACTTTAGTAATCCAGACATCACCCAAGGGGGAGCATGACAGCCCAAAACAGGTGTCGGGGGCCACAGGCTGAGGCAGGAGGCCGCCAGTTTGACAGGGATGGGATCAGGTTGTCAGCGACTGTTGTTTCAAGCAAAGTAAGCCGTCAAAATTGTGACAGGCTAGGTGGGGGCGGGAAAAGGAGGCCTGTCTGAAGGAAGAACAGCTGAAGCATTAAGAAGGATGAGGGCATCCGCTCCCCTGCTTTTGTCCTGAGGGCAGAGCCTCGAAAACGGGTGTCCCGTCGCACATAGAACCGAAAATATAAGAGGAAAAAGCTTTGCCTGCTTATCTCAGCACTTCAGTTGCCCATCCAGAGCTTCAACCAAGTTAGCTTTGCTTTTCCTAGCACAGTGATGGAAACTGACACTGAGGTCCAGCTCCGAGGGCCTTCTGGCGGTTTCCTCCCTGCAAGAATGAGGTTACAGGGAACCAGGCAGAGGGCCTTCTCGGTGGTGGCGCCCGCCCTGTGGAACGCCCGCCTGTCAGATGTCAAGGAAATACCGTATTTTTCAATCTATAGGACGCACCTTGTTTTAGAGGGGGAGAACAAAGGGAAAAAATTCTTTCCCTCTCTGCGCAGCGCCCCTTCAGCGAAGAGGCAGGAGAAATGGAGCCCCGTCCATTTCTCCTCCCACTTAGCTGAAGGGGCGCTGCACCTTAGCTGAAGGGGCACCTACCTGCGCTCCCGAGGCTTCGGGTTCCTTTTGCTGAAGCCAGGAGAGGAGGTCACTTCGGTGCTGCTAACCCAGTGGTTTGACTTCACCCCTGGAGGCACACTCCATTGTCTCTCGAGGCACAAGGGTGGCCACAATATGCAGCCCTGATAGTCAAAGATGCACTGCGCATCGGAGAGGCATTCCACAAGCATGTTGAACAGAAAAGCCTCTTTTCTTTCGCATAAGGTGGCATTTTTCCATCTCTGCCGTATTAAGCAGTTGGCTCCTTACCTCTCTCGCCCTGACCTAGCCACTGTCATCCACGTGACGGTCACTTCCAGGCTTGATTATTGTAACTCACTCTACGTGGGGCTGCCCTTGAAGCTGACCCAGAAACTCCAGTGGGTGCAGAATGCTGCGGGGAGGCTCCTTACGGGGTCCTCACTGCGGAATCACATTCATCCAGTGCTTTACCAGCTGCACTGGCTCCCGGTGGAGTACAGGATCAGGTTGAATGTGCTGGTTTTGACCTTTAAAGTCCTATGCGGCCTAGGACCCTCGTACCTACAGGACCGCCTCTCCTGGTATGCCCAGCGGAGGACCTTAAGGTCCACAAATGACAACACTTTGGAGGCCCCAAGTCACAAGGTGGTTAGATTGGTCTCAACTCGGGCCAGGGCCTTTTCAGTACTGGCCCCGACTTGGTGGAACGCTCTGTCCCAAGAGACCAGGGCCCTGCGGGACTTGACATCTTTCCGCAGGGCCTGCAAGACAGAGCTCTTCCGCCTGGCCTTTGGTTTGGACTCAGTCTGACCCTTATGTTTCCCTCCCCTTATGGTTTTGATCTATGGGCTAGTATTAAAATGAGGCTGCATTTTAAATTGCATTTTAACCTGTATTTTAAATTGGCTTCTTTCCCTATTGTGTTTTTACTGTACTTTTACTGGTGTTAGCTGCCCTGAGCCCGGCTCTGGCCGGGGAGGGCGGGGTATAAATAAAATTATTATTATTATTATTATTATTATTATTATTATTATTATTAATGCATTTGCACAGCTGCCACGACAGGCCTGAATGGGACAGAGCAGCCGCAGATTTGCTTATCGGTGCACGCTGCTTCAAAAACGTCAGGCTGGAGAGGCGCATGCTATGCGCATGGACGCATGGTTGCGGGAGCCACGCACGCACACTCCGAAATGCAATGGGCGCAGGAAGAAATGAGGAGGGTCAACTCTTCTTCTTCCTCCTTCCTTGGAATAAGAATTTCATTCTTGCAGCACCACCTGCTGCCCATCACTGGCATTACAGGCAGCAACAGAGAACAGGACAGAGGTTGATAAAATCGTGCAAGAGAAAATGCAAATATGGCCAGAGCTAGCATTGCTCCCCAGATGGTGACAGCAGCCACGGAATTAAAAGACGCCTGCTTCTTGGGAGAAGGGCAATGACAGGCCTAGACAGCATCTTGAGAAGTAGAGACGTCACCTTGCCAATAAAGGTCCGTATAGTTAAAGCCATGGTTTTCCCAGTAGTGATGTATGCAAGTGAGAGCTGGACCATAAAGAAGGCTGATCGCCGAAGAATTGATTCTTTTGAATTATGGTGCTGGAGAAGACTCTTGAGAGTCCCATGGACTGCAAGAAGATCAAACGCATCCATTCTTAAGGAAATCAGCCCCGAGTGCTCACTGGAAGGACAGATCCTGAAGCTGAGGCTCCAGTACTTTGGCCACCTCATGAGAAGAGAAGACTCCCTGGAGAAGACCTTGATGCTGGGAAAGATGGAGGGCACAAGGAGAAGGGGGCGACAGAGGACGAGATGGTTGGATAGTGTTTTCGAGGTTACCAGCATGAGTTTGACCAAACTGTGGGAGGTAGTGGAGGACAGAGGTGCCTGGCGTGCTCTGGTCCATGGGGTCACGAAGAGTCGGACACGACTAAACGACTAAACAACAACAACAACAAGCATTGCTCCCAAATTCCAGTTGCTGGAAGCCGCAGGAAAGTTGCTTTTGTGCTCAGATCCTGCTTGTGAATTTCCAATGATGTGTATCTGCTTGGCCCCTGCGAGAACAGAAGGGGAACGATTCGAGCTGACCAGAGGGGGTAGATGCATCTGGCGCAACCTGCCTCCAACCATGGAGCTACATAAGAAGAGTCTGATGGATGAGGCCATTGCCCCAACTAGTCCAGCATCTTGTCCAGCCAGATGCCCCAACGGGAAACCTGCACCCAGGATTCGAACCCAGCACCAAGGGATTTTTTCTCTCTGTCCCGAATCTTCCAACATTCAGCACCACTGGACATCCAGGAGTTTTGGTGAGAGGGAGGTCTTATTTTTATTTTTATTTAAAAACACGTTTATTCGAAAGTTACCTTACAGCTCCAATCCTCAATCCCTCATCCCCAACGTTGGAAAATGTTGATCACTTCTCTTACCTGGGCAGTTATCTTTCCACAAGGGCCAACATTGATGCAGAAATCCAGCATCGCCTGAGTTCTGAGAGTGCGGCTTTCTCCTGATTGAAGTGCAGAGTGTTTGACGACCGGGACATTCGCAGGGAAAACAAAATGCTTGTTTACAAAGCTATTGTACTACCACCCTTATTGTATGATTGTGAAACATGGACCACTTATAAACACCATCTCCAACTCCTCGAAAGATTCCATCAACGGTGTCTCCGAAAAATTTTACACATCACTTGGGAAGACAGGTGAACTAATATCAGTGTACTGGAAGAAGCAAAAGTCACCAGTGTTGAAGCAATGATTCTTCAATATCAACTTCGTTGGACTGGTCAAGTTGTGTGGATGCCTGATGATCGTCTTCCAAAGCAACTGCTCTATTCCGAACTTAAAAATGGAAAGCCTAATGCTGGTGGTCAACAAAAGAGGTTTAAAGACTGTCTCAAGGCAAATCTAAAAAAAGTAATATAAACACTGACAACCGGGAAACACTGGCCTGCGAGTGCTCCAGTTGGAGAACAGCCTTTGCCAAAGGTGTCGTGGGCTGTGATGACACTCGAACTCAGGACTCTAGGGAGAAACGTGCTAAGAGGAAGGCACGCTTGGCAAATCCACACCAGGGTCAACTCCCGCCCAGAAACCAATGTCCCCACTGTGGAAGGACGTGTGGATCCAGAATTGGCCTCCACAGTCACTTACAGACTCACTGTTAAGACTGTGTTCATGGAAGAGAATCTTACTTGGCCACAAGGGATCGCCAAAGAAGAAGATGATACCAATAAAGGCTTGGATTAATAACATCTTTTATTCTCAGCTCGGAGACGTTGCTGCGCTCGTTTCCAAGGACTGCGGCACAAGGGGATGAAAAACCCTTATGCAGATTTGGTGTAAAACTTCCTTCAAGCTATCAGTCTCGCCCTAAAGCCTGGCACGAACCCTTTCGTGAGAGAGGAGGATCAGAGCGGCTTGAAATCCTGTCTCGGGCCGAGGCAAAAGAAGGCCTCGTAATCCGTTGGCCCAATGAGGCATTTCTGGGAGACGGCTTTCTGACTCACAAAGGCTGGAGACACGGATTAATTCCCCCCCCCTTTCCTGCTCGCCCGAGGCCAAAACATTTGCTCTCTAGCGTCGCTCTGGCTACAAGTGTTAGTTATTAGAAAGTGCCCCCGCCTATTCTCCCTTTCATTCGACTTAATAGCACAGGGCAAGAGGCTAGCAATTTTAAGCAGCTGAAAGTTTCCAGAGTCTCTTTTCTTTTTTGGGGTGGTGGTGGTAGGAAGGTGTGCAGAGGCAGCCCGAGAAATTGTACTTCTTTTAATTGGCAGTAATTAAAGAGACACTTACTGATGTATGGAAGTGAGAGCTGGACCATCAAGAAGGCTGATCACCGAAGAATGGATGCTTTTGAATTCTGGTGCTGGAGGAGACTCTTGAGAGTCCCATGGACTGCAAGAAGATCAAACCTCTCCATTCTGAAGGAAATCAGCCCTGAGTGCTCACTGGAAGGACAGATCCTGAAGCTGAGGCTCCAATACTTTGGCCACCTCATGAGAAGAGAAGACTCCCTGGAAAAGACCCTGATGTTGGTAAAGATGGAGGGCACAAGGAGAAGGGGACGACAGAGGATGAGATGGTGGAACGGTGTTCTTGAAGCTACCAGCATGAGTTTGACCAAACTGCGGGAGGCAGTGGAAGACAGGAGTGCCTGGCGTGCTCTGGTCCAGTGGGTCACGAAGAGGCGGACACGACTAAACGACTAAACAAACAACAACAAAGACACACTTCTGATATACCGCTTGGCACCCCATCTTCTAGCACAGCCCCCAGGTTGGGTTTAATCCTTGCGATTTTAAGGCCTTTCGCCGCCCCTTCTTTGAATGGAGAAAGCTCCAGGAGGAAAGGAGGAATCCTCAGTGCCTAATTCTACCCCCCTCCCCACTCCTGAACCTGCTCCAATTCTTTCCGGGCACGAGAAACGGTGGCGGTGAAATTCGGGGGGAGGTCCCAAGCAATACGTTACTGTGGTACCTGGTTCTCAAACTTAATCCGTTCCGGAAGTCCATTCCAAAACCAAGGCGGCTTTCCCATAGAAAGTAACGCAAAACGGGTTAATCCATTCCAGACTTTTAAAAAGAACCCCTAAAACAGCAATTTCACACGAGACCATTGATCCATAAAATGAAAGCAATAATCAATGCACTGTACTATAAAATAAGTAAGATGGTACAGTGGTACCTCGGGTTACAGACGCTTCAGGTTACAGACTCCACTAACCCAAAAATAATACCTCGGGTTAAGAACTTTGCTTCAGGATGAGAACAGAAATCGCGCACCGGTGGCATGGCGGCAGTGGGAGGCCCCATTAGCTAAAGTGTTACCGCAGGTTAAGAACAGTTTCAGGTTAAGAACGGAGCTCCAGAATGAATTAAGTTCTTAACCCGAGGTACCACTGTATTGTAGATGATAAAAAAAAAAATTCTTACCTGCACTGATGATAGTCATTGTTTGGATGGGGGGCTTTTATCCATTTCTGCAGTCACACAATCAATCAATCAATCAATCAATCAATCAATCAGTAGCTGAACTGGGTTCCACACAATCACAAAAACTAATTAACCGAAAAAGCCTCAAAAACAAAAACGCAAAATAAATAGCAAAAACAAAAGTTCCAAACTTAATCCGTTGCAGAAGTCCGTTTGACTTCCCAAATGTTCAAAAACCAAGGCACAGCTTCTAATTGGTGCAGGCACCCCGGAAACAATAGCCGACAGCCACATTGGATGTTTGGCTTCCGAAAAACGTTCAAAATCCGGAACATTTACTTCCTGGTTTTCGGTGTTTGAGACCCAAAGTACCATTGTACTTGGGAGTTGAGGACTCAACTGTACTGGAGGTTTTTAAGCAGAAGTTGGGATATCCAGCGACTGCAGGAGATTCGAACTCGCTCCCCCAGGAGGCAGGGAGGGCCAGAAACTTGGATGGCTTTAAGAGGATTGGATGAATTCAATGGCTACTAGCCAGGATGACTATGTTCTGACTTCACGCAGCAATGTTTCTGAAGACCAGTAGCTGGAAACCGCAGGAGGGGAGTGTGTGCCCTGTGTTCGAATCCTGCTTGTAGGTTTCCCATGATGGGCATCAGGCTGGCCAATGACCCATCAGGATGCTGGAGTAGATGGGTCATTGGCCTGATCCAACAGCCTCTTCTTATTTTTGATCCCTTCCAACTACACGATACTGATTCTATGAGCAGGGTAGGCAATGTTTGCTGAGAGTCCCTGCAGAAAGCAGGCCTCTTAATATTCCTGTTTCAGCCAGGATAGCCAATTCTCCGCCCCCTCTCCCCAGGGCCCTGCCTTGCGGGAAAACCCACCACCCCATAACACACAAAATACTAGAACTCATCGGCACGCAATGATGCTGAACGTTGGAATATTTGGGATACGAGAAATGTACAGGAGGGCTTTGATGGCCAACAATTTGGATGGCTTTAGTAGGCATGGCCAAACTTGGCCCTCCAGCTGTTTTGGAACTACAACTCCCATCATCATTAGCTAACAGGACCAGTGGTCAGGGATGATGGGAATTGTAGTCCCAAAACAGCTGGAGGGCCAAATTTGGCCATGCCTGCTTTAAGATTAGACAAATTCAGGGAGTGTGACATCACCAATTAAGATTGCCGGAAGAAATATCAACAACCGCAGATATGCAGATGATACAACCTTGATGGCAGAAAGCGAGGAGGAATTAAAAGAACCTTTTAATGAGGGTGAAAGAGGAGAGCGCAAAATATGGTCTGAAGCTCAACATCAAAAAAACGAAGATCATGGCCACTGGGCCCATCATTTCCTGGCAAATAGAAGGGGAAGAAATGGAGGCAGTGAGAGATTTTACTTTCTTGGGCTCCATGATCACTGCAGATGGTGACAGCAGTCACGAAATTAAAAGACGCCTGCTCCTTGGGAGAAAGGCGATGGCAAACCTAGACAGCATCTTAAAAAGCTGAGACATCACCTTGCCGACTAAGGTCCGTATAGTTCAAGCTATGGTTTACCCAGTAGTGATGTATGGAAGTGAGAGCTGGACCATAAAGAAGGCTGATCGCCGAAGAATGGATGCTTTTGAATGATGGTGCTGGAGGAGACTCTTGAGAGTCCCATGGACTGCAAGAAGATCAAACCTCTCCATTCTGAAGGAAATCAGCCCTGAGTGCTCACTGGAAGGACAGATCGTGAAGCTGAGGCTCCAAGACTTTGGCCACCTCATGAGAAGAGAAGACTCCCTGGAAAAGACCCTGATGTTGGGAAAGATGGAGGGCACAAGGAGAAGGGGACGACAGAGGACAAGATGGTGGAACAGTGTTCTTGAAGGTACCAGCATGAGTTTGACCAAACTGTGAGAGGCAGTGGAAGACAGGAGTGCCTGGCGTGCTCTGGTCCAGGGGGTCACGAAGAGGCGGACACGACTAAACAACAACAGCTACTAAACAACAACAGCTACTAGCCATGATGATTCTGGTCTGCCTCCACAGTGAGAGGCAACCATGCTTTTGAAGACCCCTTGCTGTAAACCTCAAGAGGGGAGAGGGCTTTTGTGTTCGAATCCTGCTTGCGTGTTCACCATCCGGTCGGCCTCTTTGAGAACAGGATGCTAAAGTGGAATAAATTTAATGATTATCTAGTTAAATTTGTTAAGTTAAATTAACTGAAAACAGCTTGCAGATACTTAATTGGTTTAGGATTTTATTTATATTAAGTGATGAATTAATATGTTTAATTCCGTAAGGTGAAGATTTAAGGATGTTAATGTTTAAGTTAAATTTCATAAAAATTGAGATTTGGAAAACCGTGAAAAGGACATGCAATGAAATTCAACCAAGGGGAAGTGAGGAAGTCACTTAACAAAGTTAATAAGTGTAAGGCTATGATTTATGTTTGTTTGTCTTGTTTGTTTGTTTATAATATTGTGAAAACTAATAAAATTTTGGGGGGAAAAAGAGAACAGGGTGCTAAACTACATGGGGCGCAGCAGCCTCTTTTAGCAAACGACTTTTCTTCTCCCATCCCTCGGTTTCCCCTGCTGCCTTTTCTTCTCCCTGCCTTCTCTAAACATTCCTGAAGCCTAAAGGTAAAGGTAAAGGTACCGGCTCCCTAAGCCAATAAAGCGAGATGAGCGCCGCAACCCCAGAGTCGGTCACGACTGGACCTAATGGTCAGGGGTCCCTTTACCTCTAATAGCAATAATAATAAGAAGAAGGATGATGATAATAATAGGGAAAGACCAGGAGAATGCAGAGGGACGAGACATAGTGTGGATAAGCCCAAAGACAAGAACGAAAGAAATTCCGACTAAACATCAGGAATAACTTTATGACGGCAAGAGCCGTTCAACAGTGGAACGGTCTCCCTCAGGAGGGGGTAGGTTCTCCTTCCTTAGAGGGAGAAAAACAGTGCATGGTCTGCGATGGGTCTCTTCTTCTGGCACAGCGCTACTCCAAAGCGGCAGCAGTCTTGCTCTGCTTCCACATCAGAGAAGAAAAACCTTGGCACATTAAATCAACAGGGAGGCGGTTTTTCGATGAACGGCAGGTCACCAGCCCCCGTTTCTCAGGCTGGATGCGGCGTGCAGGTTTCAACATCCTTGCCTCAGCCAAATAATACTTCTCCCACATAACCAATGGCTCATGCCGCTGAAGGTAAAGGTAAAGGGACCCCTGACCATTAGGTCCAGTCGTGGCCGACTCTGGGGTTGCAGCGCTCATCTCACTCTAGAGGCTGGGAGACAGCGTTGTCCGCAGACACTTCCGGGTCACGTGGCCAGCGTGACGAAGCTACTCTGGTGAGCCAGAGCCGCACATGGAAACGCAGTTTACCTTCCCGCTAGTAAGTGGTCCCTATTTATCTACTTGCACCCGGGGGTGCTTTCGAACTGCTAGGTTGGCAGGTGCTGGGACCGAGCAGCGGGAGCGCACTCCGCCGCGGGGATTCGAACCGCCGACGATGTGATCGGCAAGTCCTGGGCGCTGAGGTTTTACCCACAGCGCCACCCGCGTCCCCTCCTGAAGCCTAGAAACTAGTTATTTGCGTTACCTGCCCCCATCCTGGGTCTCCATCTAATACTTTTGCAGGTAAGGAAAAGGGGGAATTGTACTTTCCAGTTTTAAAATGCATTCATTTGCCATTTGGTGTGACTAGGGACATTCGCCTCTAGCAGGGCATGACGCACAGACACAGAAGAGAGGGCCCTTCCTTTTCTAAGCAAGCCCATATAAAACACTGGCCTGCGAGTACTCCAGGTGGAGAACAGCCTTTACCCAAGGTGTCGTGGGCTGTGATGACACTCGAACTCAGGACACAAGGGAGAAACGTGCTAAGAGGAAGGCACGCTTGGCAAATGCACACCATGATCAACTCCCGCTCGGAAACCAATGTCCCCACTGTGGAAGGATGTGTGAATCCAGAACTGGCCTCCACAGTCACTTACGAACTCACTGTTAAAACCGTGTTTATGGAAGACAATCTTACTCGGCTACGAGGGATCGCCAAAGAAGCAGCAGCTCCCATATCTTGGGTCGTACCTAGAGCATGCATTTAAAGCAAGTGGCTTTCCCCAGAGAATTCTGGGAACTGTAGTTCTGCCCTTGCAGTGCCACAATTCCCATCAGCAAGCAACAGTTCCTAGGAATGTGATGTAGCATGAGGACTAGGACTAGAAGCCTAGGGTGGAATCTGACGTCTGGTTATATTGAATGTCCCATCTGTACAAGCATATATCAGTTTGCCAGAGAGAATGACAACCTTCCCCTCACAAACTGTACTGGGGGAATTCTCCCGACAGCCCCAGAACCATAGCTGTCAACTTACAGATTTGAAAATAAGGGACCCGCAGCCTCGAAAATAAGGGATCAGCAGCCAAAATAAGGGATTTTCCAAGGGGCACGGGTATGTTCAACTTCTGAGCCCCTCCGAGCCAAAGGCAGAAAGCCCAGCCAGCAGCCAAACAAAGCCTCAAGCGGTGGTTCCCACAGCGCAGCAACCCGGCAAAGGGGATGCAGCAAGGAAAACCACCGTCACCTCTCCGCTGGGAAGCGCTGAGCAAAGGCGAGTCCCCAGGCAACGTGGCCGATTTGATCGGCACAAGGCATGCAAGCTCCACCCCCCAGTCATTCTTAGACTTCTTATTGGGTGAGCAACGCAGCCAAGCAACACAGTTGGAGCCTCCCTCCTCCCTGGCCGGCAGGGAGGGAGGGAGAGGAGCTGCTTCCTTTGAAACCCGGGAAATTTAAGGGACATCATCAATAAGGGACAGCAGTGGGACACAGCACTGGGATAAGGGACTTTCCCACCAAATAAGGGACGGTTGACAGTTATGCCCAGAACCTATTTCAGGAGCTGGGTGGAACAGCCTTGCTGTGGAAGTGCTCACACAGGGCGTTCGTTGGTGAATCTTGCCTCCTAGAGAAAGGCTAAGGTAAAAGCCGTCTCAAGGATCGTAAACTTCCACTGCGGAAAAAGACACCGCTTTTTTTCCAAACGCTGCACAAAAACCCAAGAGCGGCCGTTGTTCTTTCATTGCCGTTTTATTTAATTTTTTAATTTTTTTCTTTTACATAAAAACTTCAGTAAAAATTGGATAAAGTAAAATGATTTAAGCAGTAAAATCAATCTTATCAACATAGCACGCGGCTTGCCAGAAACCCTGAGGCAGCCTGTTCGCAAATATTTACATGATAACAGAGTAACCTTGCAGAGAACGAAAAAAAGAAAGGGAAACGGAAACAAACAAAAAACAAAAAAACCCCCACCCCACCCCTTTCTCAAAACTATTCTTACAAAGTGTTCCCATGATATCATCACGTTTCGGGCTAAAGGGGGGCGGGCAGCGGGGTGGGAGAACTCAATATATTCACATATACGTTAAAATATGATACAGATCTCGCGGGGGAGAGACGAGACGCGCTTTCGAGTTTGTTGCGCTAAAACAGCACCAAACGGACCGGAAGTTCCGGCTTTTCTTGCAGAGAGGGAACGAACGATGGGGTGAGTGAGTCACAACTGTACCATGGGGTGGGTGTGTTTGTGCGAGTTAGTTCTCCCCCCCTACACACACACACTGCAGTTTCTGCCTGGCCTCCTCAAACCCGACTTGGAAAGATCGAGAGAGAGTGAGAAAGAGCCGGAAATCCTGTGGAAAACAAAAGGAAAATAAGACGTGTCCTTGTCAGGGGAGCTCCTAGAGCGGAAGAGAGGGTGCCTTTCCCACCGCGACTGCTACTCCAAGTCCGTGTCCTCTTTGGGCTTGTAAACGGACCCAAATTTCTGCATATACTTCTTGATGTACTCCTTCGTCTTGTGTTTCACGTTCTCATTGCACTCAAGGTCTTCAGGGTTTTTGCAGTACTTCAGCTCCTTGTTCATGACTCCGTGGGTCAACTGCGGGAGAGGAGAGGAAACAGACAGAGAGGGCGGGTTAAGGAGATTGTAGGGATACACTTGTGAAAGCAGGGGGAGGCTCTCTGCAAAGGCGGAATTGTGCTGGGGAGGGGGAATCAAGACAAAACAAGGCTCCTCGCTCGAGGGATGCTTCGGAAAACCTGCTCCCTTTCGTGCCACCCAGGTTCAAGGGGAAAGCTCCGTCAGCCGAGTCTCATCACTGCAAATGGGAGCGAGATTTTAGAAATAAAAAGAGCGTTGGGCGTTTGTAAGGATGTTGCATCTGAGGAACAGAACTCTAGTCTGTGAAAGCTTAAAAAGGTAAAGGGACCCCTGGCCGTTAGGTCCAGTCGTGGCCGACTCTGGGGTTGCGGCGCTCGTCTCGCTTTATTGGCTGAGGGAGCCGGCGTACGGCTTCCAGGTCATGTGGCCAGCATGACTAAGCTGCTTCTGGCGAACCAAAGCAGTGCACGGAAACGCTGTTTACCTTCCCGCCAGAGCGGTACCTGTTTATCTACTTGCACTTTGATGTGCTTTCGAACTGCTAGCTGGGCGGGAGCAGGGACCGAGCAACGGGAGCTCACCCCGTCGTGGGGATTCGAACCGCCGACCTTCTGGTCGGCAAGCCCTAGGCTCTGTGGTTTAACCCACAGCGCCACCCGCGTCCCTATGAAAGCTTAAGTTGTGATGAATTTAAAGTGCCACAAGTCTCTCTGTTGTTAAGGTGGCCGACTCGCCTTTGTTGGAGGTTTTTAAAACACAGGTTGGATGGCCAGCTGTCAGGGATTATTAAATTGTAACTCCTGCAATGCAGGGGGCTGGACTGGATGACCTTTGGGGGTTCATTTCAACAACATGATTCCATGTTTCTATGAAAGCTGAGAAGCAAACATTAGTCAGTGTTACGGAGCACAGGATGTGCTTAATAATAATAATAATAAATTATTTACACCCCGCCCTTCCTGGTTCAAAAACCAGGCTCAGGGCAGCTAACAACAAATCTAAAACACTTAATTGTAAAAGCAGCATAAAATACAGTATAAAAACATGAATAACAATAAAATTCAAAGTTCAGAAATCAATTTAGGGGAAATCCATCTAATAAACATTAGATAATCTCCAGAGCTAGCTGGCTGAGTTAGTCCTACTTGGGCCAGCGAGGAGGCCAGGGGAAAATTAGCTGTGGGGTCTCAGAGCGGGTGATCTTCATAAAAGGGGAGGGGGAGGGAAGAGAAGGGAAATAAAAGATCAGGCTGAATTCAAATTAAAGGCCAGGCGGAATAGCTCTGTCTTACAGGCCCGATGGAAGGAGATTAAATTCTGAAGGGCCCTGGTCTCATGGGACAGAGCATTCCACCAGGTCGGAGCCATCACTGAAAAGGGTGCTGCCAGGGATGCTCAACACGCCTTGCAAAAGGGGATCTTTCCCCACGACTGACGGGACACGGAACGGGGTCTTCTCGGTGCTGGCACCCCTCTTGTGGCTCAGAAACATCTGCCAAGCCACCTGCACACTTGGGTCTTCCACCAACAGGGTAGAGAATCCTTCCTGTTTTAATCTTTCTTCTTCCTGATTATCCATACTGCTGCAGTGCCTTCAGCACCAGTCATAACTCAGAGCAGCCCCACTGAAATAAATGAAATTAAGTCACCTGGTTTCAATGGGTCTACTCTGAGCAGGACTGATGTTGGGCATCACCCACTTCTTAAAAAACAATAGCCCTTTGTGCTGGTGTTTAAAAAGTTATTTTGAACTCCTTTTTTGTAAGCTGCTTTGTGTGTGTCCCAATTTTATTTTTAAAAAGCGCAAAAGTGTGGTCCTCCTCAGAGCCAGCTTAGGGTCAAGGTCCCAGCTCTATCCAAGGGGAAAGAAATCAGAAAATGCTCAATACTTTATTGATTGATTGCATTTAAACCGTTTGGCTGTTTTTGTTATTTTAGTCTACCAGTTAATTTTTATTATTAATTTTATTACATTTATATATCACCTTTTTCTTCCAAAGGAGCTGAGGGCGGTGTACTGTATTTTTCGCTCCATAAGACGCACCTAGTTTTTAGAGGAGGAAAGGAGGAAAGTCCCGTTTTGGGGGGGAATCAGCTCACAGTTGTGCAGCTTCTTTTGCAAAGGGGAAAAGCCCCCTTTTTAGAGGATCACCTCAAAGTTGTTGAGCTTACTTTGCAAAGGGGGAAAAATCCTGTTTTTATGGGGTTCAACTCAGTTCTGCAGCTTCTTTAGGAAAGGAAAGGGAGCCGTTTCTACAGTTTCCAGACAGATAATCTAACCAGCCAGTCCCATGTCGCTGGGGAAACAATCCGCCTGCAGAACATTCAACTATGGAGGCCTGGGCAAGGGAGCCAGCGACTGACCACACATTTGCTCCATAAGACGCACAGACATTTCCCTTTACTTTTCAGGAGGAAAAAAGTTTGTCTTATGGAGTGAAAAATACGGTATGCGGTCCCTGTTGCCCCCATTTTATCCTTGCAACAACTGTGAAAGGTAGGTTAGGCTGAGAGATGGTGACTGGCCCAAGGCCACCCAGCAAGTTTCACGGCTGAGGATTTGAACCCTGGGTCAGTGGCGGAGCTTCATGCTCTGGCACTGGGGGGCGTAGAGCAGGCAGGGTGGGGCTGGCGTGCGTCCCAGGGGCGTGGCGCACGCCCTGGGGGTGTGGTGTGCCACCCATAGGGGCATGGCGCCCAGCACAGGTGGGCAGCCGCAATGGCACCGTGCTGGGATTGTGCTGCCAGGGATGGTGCGCTCCCACCGCACGCCTCTTCCTCCGCCAGTTGCCTGGGTCTCCCAGGTCCTAGCCCAACCACTATGCCACACTGCCTCTCGTTGCTTGATGGCTGGCGGGACCTTCTCTGCCATTTCCCCCTTCCAGAGCAGGAGCCTGACAGCCGCAAGCCAGCCGCTCTGGTCAGCAGCAGGAGAGGCTGCGGTCAAGTGCAGGCCCCCAACTGCCCAGGGAATCTTCAACACCACCCTGGGGCTGCTGGCTCTGGGAACAGAGGTGCTGGCTGAGCGAGAGAGCGCAAGAGAGCAGTGCTCAGAAGACAGAGGGCCTCGTGCGGGTCCTCTTATAGAAGGGGAAACTTGGCACGGGCTTCAAAGGCAGCACTTTGTCTCCAAATGGTGCTGCTGGCACACACAGTTCCCATTTCCACTCTTCTAGCTCAAAGGCACACCGAGTTTCTTTCCCCTCTCAACAGCCCCCACACATACGGCACTTTTCCGCCTGCCTGCCCCGGCTTTTTCCATCCCATCCGCAACTCAAGCCTAAGCAAGCAACTCTCTGCAACCATCTGGCCTCGCAAGCAGCCAGGTGGATTCCTGCAAACGGCTCTTGCCTTGGAAACGATTCCCACCCTCCGCAAATCAGGGAGAAACGGAATCGCTTTCTGAGCCAGAGAAGTTTCATCGGCGGTAGCTCCTCCCGACGCAAACTTGCGAACATGCTCCTCACTGATTTGTCTAGGCACCTGGTCTTCAAGAGATGCTACTGGGGGAAATGGGAGCAAATGTCCAATCCTGTGGGCACCCCTGAAGCAAGAAGGTCCCTGCCATATTCCCAAGGTCAGGCCTTCAAAGGAAGGATAATCCAGGAAATCTTCTGCTTTTAACCCAGGTTTTTTTCCCCCCTCCAGGCTTCCTTCCCCTTAAAGCTCATTTCCTGGCCTCAGCTTGGCCGGAGTCACCGGCAGCTCGAGTGGAAACAGAGATGAAGAAGAAGAGTTTGGATTTGATATCCCGCTTTATCACTACCCGAAGGAGTCTCAAAGCGGCTAACATTCTCCTTTCCCTTCCTCCCCCACAACAAACACTCTGTGAGGTGAGTGGGGCTGAGAGACTTCAGAGAAGTTTGACTGGCCCAAGGTCACCCAGCAGCTGCATGTGGAGGAGCGGGGAATCGAACCCGGTTCACCAGATTACGAGTCCACTGCTCTTAACTACTACACCACACTGGCTCCCAGTGATGTCCAACCGGTCGACAGGTAGATTCCCTGGAGATTGCAGTCGATCGCAGGATACTTTTTGATCTCGTGATTAAAGAAGATGTGGAATGAATGTATCCGCCCTCCACCCCCCTCGCCCCCCCCAAAAGCTCAACCACTCTGGGTAGGTCACTGCCATTTTTTAAATACAGATTTATATAGATCACAGTCTCCCCATCATTCTGCCCAGACACTGAGGTCCAGGTCTGAGGACCTTCTGGCAGTTCCCTCCCTGCGAGAAGTGCGGTTACAGGGAACCAGGCAGAGGGCCTTCTCGGTGGTGGCGCCCTCCCATCAGATGTCAAGGAAATAAACAACTCCCTGGCTTTTAGAAGACATCTGAAGGCAGCCCTGTTTAGGGAAGTTTTTAAAGTTTTATGTTTTATTGTATTTTTAATCTTTGTTGGAAGCCGCCCAGAGTGGCTGGGGAAACTCAGCCAGATGGGTGGGGTACAAATAAATCATCATCATCATCATCATCATCATGATGTCGTAAGTAGAAGAAGAAGAGTTTGGATTTGATATCCCGCTTTATCCCTACCCGAAGGAGTTTCAAAGCGGCTAACAATCTCCTTTCCCTTCCTCCCCCATAACAAATACACTGTGAGGTGAGTGGGGCTGAGAGACTTCAGAGAAGTGTGACTGGCCCAAGGTCACCCAGCAGCTGCATGTGGAGGAGCGGAGACGCGAACCCAGTTCCCCAGATTATGAATCTACTGCTCTTAACCACTACACCACACTGGATCTCGAGGAAAAGGCACGCCATACCTTCCGTGCAAGGTGCTTGAAATCTTCGGTTGTGGTTATCCGCCCAACTTTGCAGTCTGGCTTGCGGTAGGGGTTCAGGCATTGCACGATGAACTGAGACATCTGGAAAAAGGAGGGGGGAACGTTAAATGACAATCCTTAGAGCCACTGACAATTTCTCCCTAATTCAGCAAGAGGGGGGGGCTGGGCTGGGGGAGGGAGGGAGGGAGGAAGTGCGTGCAGGAGCTGTTGGGACGCATGAGCAAAAACCTTCTTGAAACATCTTCTCAGTAGTAATAATAATAAATCATAATAAAATTTTATTTATATCCCGCCCACGCCAGCCAAAGCCGGGCTCAGAGCGGCTAACAACAGTAAAATAATACCGCATTCTAAAATCAATTCATTCTAAAATCAGTTCAAATCAAATTGATGTCAACCATTGGGCTAGAGTTCTGTGAAGAATTACCAAAGGAGGGGGTCGGGCTGTGCCTTGGCCAAAGGCCTGGTGGAACAGCTCCGTCTTGCAGGCCCTGCGGAAAGATGTCAAGTCCCACAGGGCCCTGGTCTCTTGTGACAGAGCGTTCCACCAGATCGGGGCCACGGCTGAAAAAGCCCTGGCTCTGGTACAGTCATACCTTGGTTTTCGAACAGAATGAGAAGTCCATTCAACTTCTGAAACCAAGGCGCGGCTCCCAATTGTGCAGGAGCGCCGGAAAAAATAGCAGAAGCTGCATCGGACGTTCAGCTTCCAAAAAAACATTCAAAAACCACTTCCGGGTTTCCATCATTTGGGAGCCAAAACGTACGAATACCAAGGCGTTTGACAACCAAGGCACGACTGTGTATCATTTGGAAAGTTGGTCCAGGACAAGTTGCTAACCACTGCAAGAATGTTGGGGTGGTATCCAACCAAGTGTTACTCAGAGTAGACCCATTGCGATCGACAGCCTTTAGTCATGTTTACGAATTTCAACTGGCCTACTCAAAGTAAAACTTCATTGACTACCACCCCTTAATCTGGCACTACTGTGGATCTTTCTCAAACACCCACTAATTCAAAGGGTGCTAGAGGAACCCACCCAATACAGCACCAGTAACTCAGCCCCAGAGGAGGAGCAAAAACTTTGCCCACTCCGAAGCTGGACCTTACCTCCTTTCGAAACACTTCCTTGCTCTTCTTTGCCAGCTCGCTGGAAGTGTCTGCTTCTGCCGTTTTGGGTTTTTTGGAAGACTGGAAAGAGACAGAAAGGATAGAAGATTCATTTTTGGAGGTGCCGGTTTCATTTCACGGAGAGAATGAAATGCATGTGGTGCCCTGTGTGTTCTTTCCCTTCTTAGCCTAAGCAGCAAAAGACTGGAGCAGATCTCTGTTACATGTCAGCTGAGACAGAGAGAAATGTGGAGACACCTGCCCTGGGAATTCAGAACATTCAGACCCACACTCTGCGTGATGAGGTGATGTTATTTTAGGGGAGCATGTTTGAGAAGAGGGTGCAGCTCAGAGAGGAATCCTCAGACTTCTCTTGCCAGATCTGTCATGCTTGGTTGGATCACAGGTTATGAAAGATTAACAGCTGGTGGGATCAGAGCTGGTTTGAGGGGCCCAGTGACATAAAATAAGGTGTTTGTCTTATACAGTCAAACGCTCAAAACCGCAGACTTTTAACAAATGCACAGATAATTTTGCTACTCAGCACTGACGAGAGGAATGAATTCTGCTTAATTTAAGGTGCTTTAATTTATTCTACAATTATGTATCTATGGACAGCCTTACATTGCCACGAGGCATGCAAATATGTTTCTCACATTGATTACGCTTTACACGGCACCAGCTGAGTCCACGGCATCTTGCAAAGTTGCATAGGCAAAGGCAGACAAGTGCTTGCCACCAAACAGCTTGCAGTCAAAAATAGAAAGCAGGGAAAACAAACAGATGTCAGGGGAGTAATTTGGTTTGTTTCAGCTGCACAGCATTCTTGCCAAGTTTGGGGAGCAAAAATTCTTAGAGCAGTTTCTCAAAGCAGTGCCTTTTGCTGAAACGTGTCCAAAATAGACTCTACAAATTTGAGATTTGAAATGCTTATTGAATTCTGAAGGAAAGCTTTCGGTTCCCTAGGGATTTCCCATTTAATACATTAATACATCTGGATCATCAGGTTTAAACTATTTCATAACAAATGATTTTTTTCCAGTTCTTCTGAACATTTTGGTGTTTTATCAATACAGAATCATATAGCTGCAATGGATCCCAAAGACCACCTGACTCGGGTTTTCTCCAACCTCGTCCCCCTCCAGCAGCTTTCGATTTCAACTCTCACGAGCCGAAGCAAGCATGTCCCATAGCTAGGAATGATGGGAGCTTTCGACCAAAGCTGCTGAAGGGCATCAGTTTGGGGAAAGCCAATTTAGTCCCCCTGATGCCACCTCCCTGTTCGTTATTTACTATCACTTTCAGAAGGTCTTTCTCAACATCTTATGCTATCAATCTAGTAAATAAATGGAGTGGACTAGAGGCTGAGTGGGATGCGGGTGGCGCTGTGGGTTAAACCACAGAGCCTAGGACTTGCCGATCAGAAGGTTGGCGGTTCGAATCCCCGCGACGGGGTGAGCTCCCGTTGCTCAGTCCCTGCTCCTGCCAACCTAGCAGTTCGAAAGCACGTCAACGTGCAAGTAGATAAATAGGTACCGCTCCTGCGGGAAGGTAAAAGGAGTTTCTGTGTGCTGCTCTGGTTCGCCAGAAGAGGCTTAGTCATGCTGGCCACATGACCCAGAAGCTGTATGCCGGCTCCCTCGGCCAATAAAGCGAGATGAGCGCTGCAACCCCAGAGTTGGCCACGACTGGACCTAATGGTCAGAGGTCCCTATACCTTTACTTAGAGGCTGAGAGAGGTGCCCAGCGCCATCCAGCAAGCCTGTTGCTGCGTTCAAAGTAGGTCCTGGTCTCCGGCCTCCAGCACTTTGCTCATAGGTCAGACAAGCCCTTGAAACACAAAACTGAAACCGGATCTCCAGGGCTCTATTAACCGCTCAATGAAAAGGAAGCTTAATCCCCCCCCCAAGCTGGGTCCCATTGGGGAGCGAGAGCACTTTCCTGAGAAATTTGTTCCGCACTATTTCTAAGGCATTGTTAGCATTTGGGTCCATGCCCCATATCGCTACTCCATGGAGCATTTGGGAAACCACTTTACTGGCGAAGATTTTTGGCACAGGTTCTAATAACTGGCTACCCAGCATAAAAGAGAAATTCATTAGTGCCCCACAAGCTTTCTGCGCTTTGAGTTTCGCAACCTCGATGTGTCCCTTCCATGATAGTGTCTCAGTGAAAAAAACACCCAGATATCTAAAGGAGCCTATCTGCTCCAGATTCTGCTGGTCCATGTTACATTTATATCTGGGGCTACACTTCCCAAAGACCAAAATTTTGGTCTTGGAGTAATTCACGCCAAGCTCTTCTCGCGTGCAATACGAGCTAAAAGGTGTGAGCGGATTTTTAAGACCTAATCGAGAGAGTGATAGGAGCACCACATCATCGGCGTTCAGCAGACAGGATATCTTCCTATTACTAATTAATGGAAGGGGGATTGCGCTTGTGTTAAATGTGGCACCATATCATAAAAGTTAAAAAGTGTGGGAGCCAATATACAGCCTTGTTTCATGCCTTTTGATGTCTTGAATGGTTCCAATAAGCTTCCCCTTAAGTCCACTCTAATTCTTGTTTCGGTGCCACGATACAATTCGCAAACTAATAATAAGAGTCGTTTTCCCAAAGTCTACCACCATAAATCTCCGTATCTTTAAGTCGTAAATAAATAATCTTCTACTTTTCGAATATGACTTCCATCTACCTCACTACGGGTCCTTTCTTCCTTTTTTAAACTGCGTCCTTTTTCACCTTATCAATCATCAGCATTATGTATATTATATTATCCATCTGTCTTGCAATTTGCAAAAATTAATCGAAGCACACCAAGGATTTTATTTGGGAGCAATGTGTGTTTTTTAAGTACCCTCCATAGCAGTCCCACTCTTTAAATTTGGTGGGGGGGATTGATTCCTGATTATTTATCTCATTTTCCATTCATTCAGCACTCCAGCCTCCTGGTGCAGAGGCTGTCAGAGCGGAAGCAACAGCACCATGGCTTGCAGGTGTACCTCTAGCCAGAGCAGATTCTGGTTTGCCACCTGAGCACCAACAGGACTCGACACATTACAATGATCACATGCAACTATAGTTCTAAACTACCTTTGGTCTGGAGGTTGTTATGCAACAAGTGTGGGCAGATCAGCTCTGTGGCCTATTAGAAAACTTAACTTTTCTAAGTTAAGGGGAGGGAAGGGGAGGGGTGGCTAACACCCCAGAGGACAGGAACACACTTCAAAACGACCTTGACAGATTAGAGAACTGGGCCAAAACAAACAAGATGAATTTTAACAGGGAGAAATGTAAAGTATTGCACTTGGGCAAAAAAAATGAGAGGCACAAATACAAGATGGGTGACACCTGGCTTGAGAGCACTACATGTGAAAAGGATCTAGGAGTCTTGGTTGACCACAAACTAGACATGAGCCAACAGTGTGACGCGGCAGCTAAAAAAGCCAATGCAATTCTGGGCTGCATCAATAGGAGTATAGCATCTAGATCAAGGGAAGTAATAGTGCCACTGTATTCTGCTCTGGTCAGACCTCACCTGGAGTACTGTGTCCAGTTCTGGGCACCACAGTTCAAGAAGGACATTGACAAACTGGAACGTGTCCAGAGGAGGGCAACCAAAATGGTCAAAGGCCTGGAAACGATGCCTTATGAGGAACGGCTAAGGGAGCTGGGCATGTTTAGCCTGGAGAAGAGGAGGTTAAGGGGTGATATGATAGCCATGTTCAAATATATAAAAGGATGTCACATAGAGGAGGGAGAAAGGTTGTTTTCTGCTGCTCCAGAGAAGCGGACACGGAGCAATGGATCCAAACTACAAGAAAGAAGATTCCACCTAAACATTAGGAAGAACTTCCTGACAGTAAGAGCTGTTCGACAGTGGAATTTGCTGCCAAGGAGTGTGGTGGAGTCTCCTTCTTTGGAGGTCTTTAAGCAGAGGCTTGACAACCATATGTCAGGAGTGCTCTGATGGTGTTTCCTGCTTGGCAGGGGGTTGGACTTGATGGCCCTTGTGGTCTCTTCCAACTCTATGATTCTATGATTCTATGATTCTAACTTCATTTTCCATGTCTGGAGGAGATAAATCACCTTTTGAGCTAGGAACCTATACTTATCCTTAGTTTGCTAGAAACAAGCAGAGTTACTACTATGCAGGTAGTTTCACCCGCCAGTCAGGTGAACTCACCTTCATGGGGTTTTCGTCGTAAGTTGGGGTTCCAAGATCCATTTCAGCTTCATGCTCAAGGCTGGCATCATCTTCTGGACTGTCCCAGTTTGGAGGGTCCCACTGGGTTTGCCTATAATAATAATAACAATAAAAAATTATGATTTATACCCCGCCCATCTGGCTGAGTTTCCCCACCACTCTGAGCGGCTCCCAATCGAGTGTTAAAAACAATACAGCATTAAATATTAAAAAATTAAATATTAAAAATATTAAAATATTCCCTAAACAGGGCTGCCTTCAGGTGTCTTCTAAAGAGAAGATAGCTGCTTATTTCCTTCACATCTGAAGGGAGGGTGTTCCACAGGGTGGGCGCCACCACCGAGAAGGCCCTCTGTCTGGTTCCCTGTAACCTCACTTCTCGCAATGAGGGAACTGCCAGAAGGCTCTCGGCGCTGGATCTCAGTGTCCGGGCTGAACGATGGGGGTGGAGACGCTCCTTCAGGTATACAGGACCGAGGCCGTTTAGGGCTTGAAAGGTCAGCACCAACACTTTGAACTGTGCTCGGAAACGTACTGGGAGCCAATGCAGATCTCTCAGGACCGGTGTTAGGTGGTCCCGGCGGCCACTCCCAGCAACCAGTCTAGCTGCCGCATTCTGGATTAATTGCAGTTTCCGGGTCACCGTCAAAGGTAGCCCCACGTAGAGCGCATTGCAGTAGTCCAAGCGAGAGATAACTAGAGCATGCACCACTCTGGCGAGACAGCGGTGCCTACAGAAAGGAGACCATGATCCATGAACAACAAAGAAAGACTTCTCTGACCCCAAAGAGAATCAGGACGCCGCAGCAAAGGCGCAGCATGGGCAGGGCGAGGGGAGCTGTTGCCCTGGGCGCATTTTGCTCCTCATGCAGGCTTTGCGGGTCTGATCCCACACCCCAGCCTCGCAAAGCAGCATGATGAGGACACAACAGCCCTGCACCCTTCCAAGAACCCCAATCAGAGGGATTGGAAGGGTGAGTGCCTGCCCTGCTGCATCACCGTCACATCCCCCTTCCAGCCCGCACAAAGCGAGGGCGAGGCTGGGATCGAAGGGAGTTTGGAACTGACAGGGTTAAAACTCCGTGGTGTCCTGTATCTGGGAGGAGCTTGACGCAGAGAAGTGCGTCACAGTGTGTGTCTGCATTCAGACTTGCTTTCGCTTCTGACTGAGACGCAGCTAAAGCTCAGAGGCTGCGTGTGTGCTTTTGGAAAAAGCACCGAGAGATGTCGGAAAGTTCTGATGGAATTATTGCTTTGTAAATAAACGCTTCTAGAGATAAGAACCGAACTGTCTCTGGACTTGATTTATCCCTCATCTCACACGGACGCAGGACCGCTGCTACTCTGCTCTCCTGCCAGGTCAGCTCCCAAGCAGAGCCACGCAGGGAAGCCTGACTGGACGCAGGATTTATTTCCGCAAATCCTTCTCATGCCACCCTCCCCAAGCTGCTGGTGAACGCCCCCCCCCCATCCACACATGTACCCACCCTGAGTGCCATGAAGACACCCTCTGTCACTGGCCGCCAGCTGTAAGGATCAGCCAAGGTTTGAATTCTCAAAGGAAATCCT
Organism: Podarcis raffonei; assembly: GCF_027172205.1. Taxonomy (NCBI): domain Eukaryota; kingdom Metazoa; phylum Chordata; class Lepidosauria; order Squamata; family Lacertidae; genus Podarcis; species Podarcis raffonei. The sequence goes on along the minus strand of NC_070613.1, from coordinate 4,315,481 downwards.
GTCGGAATATGTGATGTGGGAAGGGGTTTCTGGAGGGGCTCGGAAGAAAGCAAGTGCTTTCTCCTACAACGGCTCCTCAAAGCATAAGAAGCTAGCTAGTGCTAGATGGCCGAATATCTGGTTTCTCTTAATGCACATGTTCAACAGTGGTTAGCACCAATTCTAAGGGAAGAAGTGGTCTAAGAAACAAAATACAGTGGATTCAACCCAGGATCCTGCGCTGGGGAACCCCCAACCTGACCTGTACCAATTCAGGGGCAAGGCGAATGTTCAGTTCATGTTTTATAATTTATTTGTGTTTCATTAGCCTTGAGGGCTGGTGAGCAGAGGGTTCGATCCTGCAGGGCATCGCATCCCCAGCAGCTCAAAGCATAAGAAGCTAGCTAGTGCTAGATGTCCGAATATCTGGTTTCTCTTAATGCACACGTTCAACAGTGGTTAGCACCAATTCTAAGGGAAGAAGTGCTCTAAGAAACAAAACACAGTGGATGCTTGGGTTGCGAACGTGATCCTTGCGGGATGTACGTTCGCAACCCGGGTCTGTGCGGGTTGCAATTTGGCGCTTCTGTGCATGCGCAAAGAGCGAATTAGTGCTTCTGTGCATGCGCGACCACTGAAACCCGGAAGTAACCCGTAACAGTACTTCCGGGTTTCGGCAGTCTGTAACCTGAAAAAATACAACTTGAAGCGTCTGTAACCTGAGGTATGACTGTAAAGTCGTCGGTGAATACTAGCCTTGAAGCCAGCTGCCTCTCAGCAAGGTGACCTGTAGTGGGATGTGAATGCTGCTGTAAGGAAGGCTTCTGATTAAAGCTTTAGGTCTCTGACATTAAAAAAATGCTGTATCTGAGCACAGCGGGCCAAAAGATAGTGAGGCAAGTACTATTTTATTTTTTAAAGGGAGTTCTAACGCTCTTAACTTGGCTGAACAAACCAGACACCTTGCACTTCCTGCCACAAAGGTTGCGCTGACCCCACAATCAATGCTGTGTGCACTACAAAACAGGCAGGGGCAAAGTCACAGGTGCCTGTGGGTTGAGGGGCTTCAAGGTCAACAGGCTGCGGGTCTCCTCCTCTTTGCCTCTGTGATAGGAATTTTGAGGTCTTAGATATATGTTAAATGTTCATAAGTGTACCAACCAAGCACGTACATAGATCAGCACAGGAAGACCGACCTGGAACCATTTTTGATTCCCAAACTGAGCAAATGTTTTCTCTGCAAGGTCAAAGGAAAATGGAAAAGCCTCCCCATTGTCTTTTCCTTCACAAATCCTGTCTTAAGGGCACATTTAAGATATGAATAGGGTGTAAGCCTGTGACCTGGCCCAGGAACTAAGTATTTATCATTACAAAAGACTGGCCAGGCTCCCCAGGCAATCCAATCAAGTGACCTGCCAGACAGGAGATAAACAAGGACAGGAGGAAAAGCAACATTCAAATTTCTGTTTTAGATGGCCTTTTCTGTGATGTAGTTATGATGTATCTGGGGGGTGGTTTTGAGCTCCAGGGCAGGGAATTTAAAATGTCTATATAAGGCCTTGCGCACCATTGTTCTGGGTTCCTCCTCCTTTCCTGCGTGTGAGGGGAGCACCCTGTTGCAACAGATCAATAAAGATCAAGCTTACTAGCTGCTTTGCTTCTCAATATTCTCTGGTTGGCCTCTGTTATTTTCTCCTACCAATAGGGAACCTATGTAAGGACTCTATATGGGCTCTTGGATACCCCATAAGGGGAAAAGGGCAGATTTTTGTTTTACAACACCTGAAAGCCACCGTATAAGATGTGCCTTATGTTCTCAAATGATGGTGTTTCACTGACCTGAGCGTTTCATTCAGAAAGTGTTTTCGTTTTGATTAAAAAAAAGAAAAAGCAAGAACATCGCCAAACGAGGCTTGGTTCATGCTGAAAGGTTAAAACATCCCATCACCTCCCATGGACCCATCCAGATCATGGGCTGAGAGGGAACCACTAAGGGGTCTGACTCCTGCCCCATAAGCTCCCAGGCTGGCCCAGCAGTGGGGAAAGGCCAAAGGACTCCCACCAAGAGGCAGCTAAAGGGCAAGGAGGCCGGGAGACCTTTGCTCAAGAGGCCCAGGCAGTGAGTGGAAGATGGAGTGAAGGGGAGATGGGAGCCTGCTCAGGGCTCCTTAGAGGGCTAGGAAAGGACCTTTTTTATTGGAAAAAAAACAACAGAAAGTGATTCCCTATCTACTCAGTTCGCTCAGTTCAGGTTCCGTGCACCCAGATCCTTCCCATCATGTGAAATACCCAAAACAACAGACATTTAAAAAAAAGAGAACAACAGGTTGCTGTAGGCATAAACAGCAGAACAAATATGAAGAGGTCGCTCACCTGGTGGCCACGTGATAGTAGTAGATCTTCCCCTCAGGATCCCGGGCGGTTTTCCAGTTTGGAGGGAGGACAATAGTTTTGGGTTTGGGAGGAGAGGGAGGGGGCAGGTCCAAGAGGTTGTTTGTGACCACCAGCTCTGGCTAGAAGTGGCGAGACAAGAAAACATGAAAAATACTGATCTGTAGCAATCAACGCATCAACAAAAGGGAGAGAAGTGATGCATTTTCTTAAGCGAGATAAGGACCACAATCCATTCCTGATTAACCTTGAATCTTCTGCTACTGTCCTGTCCAATAATTTTTCAGAACATTTGTAAAAATAAAAAATCCCCTCTCTGAACAGTAATACTCCAAGGATCCAGAAACAGCGACATTGATGTGAAGTGCTATATTGGAGAACAAAGCTGCCCACAATCTTTCAACTCTCTGCTTTCTTCTTAGTTTTATAAAACAGAGTTAGAGCCACTTGGCTACACTCTTCCTATGCAGAAAGCATTTTGATTAGGAAATTGCGCACACATGTCATTCACAAGCCAATTTTTATGCATCTTCTTCTACTTTTGGTAATTAAATCTGCTAAAGTTTTTAAACACACACCCAGAGAGAGGTTGTGTTATATTGGAGAAAACAGATCACAGGGCCAAGACACTGAGAACTGTGTTTCTCATTCCTGCATTGCACAAATGATGTCAGATTTTCAAATAGGCATTTCAGTGACCGCCCCTCTCACTTGAACAACTGGACCTAATCTCTTTCATCTGCAACTTGTGAGAGCGAAAGGTTTTGCGAAGGTTCATTCCTGTCGGCTAAGAGGAGGCCCTTCTACAAGTCCAAGAAGACCACACTCCCCAAACCTTACCTGCTGTATAGGTGGGGGCTGTCCTGTGGCTACAATAGTTGTCACTGCCGTCGTAGGCTGCACCACAACGCCCTGGGGATGAGCAGTGTAAATCTGCTGCCCCTGGATATACTGGAGACCTGGCTGTGCATAGCTCTAGGGAGAAAACAAGAGAGCAGTGGAAGAATTACTTGGAGAACCCCACTAGTGCTTCTGAAGGAGGGGAGGAGGAAACAACAGCTTCTTTGAGACAAACAGCTGGGTGTCTTCCATACTGCACTGTAACAATTTCTATTGATTTATTATTATTATTATATTATTATTATTAATTGAATTCATATTCATATTCATTAATTGAATTCACCCTATACCTGGAGGTCTCAGGGTGGTTCACAGAAAAGATTAACATAAAAACCACAATATAATCAAAATAAAATCAACAACCCAATAACATCGCCTCCGTCAAAAAAAAGAGAGTAGTCCTGTGTTTCCACTAGAAAGATTTAACAGATACTTGGCAGATCTGCATTCCACCTTTTCATCCATTCCATCAGCAGCTACAATCTCAGGCGCTGTTGTGACAGGGATACTAAATCAGAAAAGCTAAAGAATAGTTTGAGGTCAAATTAAGCATGTGCAAAATGCTTACCCAACACTGAGTATCAGCAACCAGCTATTAAAAATAGAGAGTTGGAGCAGGACTTCCAGGGCAGAGGAAATGGCTTCTAGGCAACACAATGTACCTCTTGCATTGAGAAACTGAGCATTGCAAAGAAGCCCAAGAAGCTACAATGCTTGTGCAGACCAGACACCCAAATGTACAGTCCTTTTATGCTGTAGACAGCATAAGGCAAAACAGCTATTTCAGATTAATAGAAGTCAGTTGCCACAGTCAGTTGCTGAGGCTGAAGTTCTATCCCATTGCAATTATACAGTTACTATGCTTCTTGCACCCTAGAAGTTCCTGATGAACCTATTAAACTGCAGGCACATAGGCTTACTAAGGTGCCAGGGAGACAGAGAGGCTATGGGCTCACAGATCTCTTCCCTTGCCAATTTCCACTTCTCTCTGCCAAGCGGGCAGTAGATATTTCTTTATTTATTTCATAAAATTTATATACCGTATTTTTCGCTCCATAGGGCGCACCGGGCCATAGGGTGCACCTAGTTTTTAGGGGGAGGAATAAAGGGGGGGCCATAGGGCGCACAGACCCCTCTCGCTCTCCAGGCTTCAGCGAAAGCCTGCATTCGCCCCATAGGACACACACACATTTCCCCTTCATTTTTGGAGGGGGAAAAGTGTGTCCTATTGAGCGAAAAATACGGTACCGCTTGTCCGTAAAGAAACCTCAAAGTAGATTACAAAGGACAAACAGTAAAATCAAGGGGGGTGTGTGTGAAATCCACAATCATATTTTAAAACATACAAAAGTTAAGCTACTAAAGCAGATTAAAATGACACCAACTTTCTAAGCATCTGGGTAGGCTTGGCTAAACAACATTTTTAGCAGATGCCGAAAGCAGAACAGCGTTCTCAATAACTGTGCTCTCAATAGACAAGGAGTTCTCAATACGCAGGCAGCGCCACACTAAAAGGCTGAATTCTTACAAACACAGAACGAGTATTATGTGGCACACATAGCAGTGCCAATTCTGCCAACAGTAATACCTTGAATTTGGCCTGGGAGCAAACTGACTACAAGTGCAGATCTCCGAGCAGCGGTGTGATGCGCTGACAAGACCTCGCTCCTGCCAGCAATTGTGCTGCAGCATTCTGCACTAACTGCAGCTTCTGGATCAAGTGCAAGGAGACCCCTGCCCAACTTTACTGAGTAGTGAGTATAAAGGTAAAGGGACCCCTGACCGTTAGGTCCAGTCGTGGCCAACTCTGGGGTTGTGGCGCTCATCTCGCTTTACTGGCCGAGGGAGCCGGCGTACAGCTTCTGGGTCATGTGGCCAGCATGACTAAGCCGCTTCTGCCGAATCAGAGCAGCACACGGAAACGCCGTTTACCTTCCCGCCGGAGAAGTACCCATTTATCTACTTGCACTTTGACGTGCTTTCGAACTGCTAGGTTGGCAGGAGCAGGGACCGAGCAACGGGAGCTCACCCCGTCACGGGGATTCGAACCGCCGACCTTCTGATTGGCAATTCCTAGGCTCTGTGGTTTAACCCACAGCGCCACCCGCGTCCCGAGTATGGAATGGAGCATCTTAAAAAACAACAACTCTTGTTTCCCAAAATGCAATGGACCACTGTACTTCTTAAGCCTTGGAGAGCACACCTTTGTGAAGGTTGTGTCCAAAAAAAACCCACAATCACTTGGGGCCATTGCACTGTGCGATTTACCTGCACGATGGGTGGCGTGGTCTGCGAGTAGGGCGACGCGACTCCGTAAACAGCCTGGCAGGCCTGGCCTTGGTAGTAGATGGCCGGCTGGGACTGGGCTGGAGAATACGGCGGCTGCACTGCTACCGTCTGCTGGCTGGAATCCCAGACTCCATAGCTCTGTCCTTGCACCGGGGCCGGCACCGGCAAGACCGCGACGCTCTGCTCCTGGTGGACCACCGGGTCGCCCTGCGTTACGTACTGTGGAGCGGACACCTCCAGGGTGCCTGCTGCTACGTGCTGGACGACGGGCACCGGCTGAGGGGCGGCCAGGGCTGGCTCGATCGTGTGCCCGACCAAAGTCTGAGGGTGCTCGTAGGCGGCCGGGGAGCACATGGGGTCCATGCTCGGGGTGGGGAGAAGCACCTTTCCGGCATTGGGGTTACTGGGGTCCACGTAGGCCTGCATGGGGTAGCCGGGGGGGTAGCCCATGAAGGTCTGGTGCGCGACGCTGTAGCCCAGGGAGTCGTAGGGAAGAGGGGAGGCCATCCCAAGGGTTTGCAACTGCTGCTGCTGCTGCTTCTGGGCCTCACGCTGCGCAACCTCCTGCTCAAAGAGCTTCCGGCGTTCCTCCGTGGACAGCTTGTTGCGGTCCTTGATCCGGGCTTTCTTCTTGGAGGTGGTGGCTGGTGTGTCATATCTGGGGGAGAGAAGGGAGTGTCAAACAATCCTGGCCTCCATGTACCTAATGGTCTCCTGGTCTGCCCCGCAGAGGACCTTAAGGTCCATGAATAACCATAGTTTAGAGGTCCCGGGCCCTAAGGAAGTCAGACTATCCTCCACCAGGGCCAGGGCCTTCTCAGTGATGGCTCCGACCTGGTGGAATGTTCTGTCCCATGAGACTAGGGCCCTGCAGGATTTAACCTCCTTCCGTCAGGCCTGTAAGACAGGGCTATTCCGCCTGGCCTTTAATTTGAATACAGCCTGATCTTTTATTTCCCTTCTCTTCCCTCCCCCTCCCCTTTTATGAAGATTACCCACTCTTGAGACCCCACAGCTAATTCTCCCCTGGCCTCCTCGCTGGCCCAAGTAGGACTAAATCAGCCAGCTAGCTCTGCGGATTATCTAATGTTTATTAGATGGATTTCCCCTAAATTGATTTCTGAACTTTGAATTTTATTGTTATTCGTGTTTTTATACTGTATTTTATGCTGCTTTTACAATTAAGTGTTTTAGATTTGTTGTTAGCCGCCCTGAGCCCGGTTTTTAAACCGGAAGGGCGGGGTATAAATAAATTATTATTATTATTATTATTATTATTATTATTATTATTATTAGCTGCCACTGCTATGATCCCATGGCTATTAGCCTGGGGTAAGCGGGCAAATGCCAGCATAGCATTGTGGCTGGCTGTGAATTCATTATTATTATTATTATTATTATTATTATTATTATTATTATTATTAAAATTTGCATACTGCCCTTCATCCGAGGATCTCAGGGCAGTTGGCAGCAGAGAAATACAAGTTGAAAACACAAAATGCGTAATAAAAGCAAGAACAAAACAAACCAATAACCCCCTGCCCAACACACACAGGTGAGGATTGGGGCCTTAGGCAAGTCACTTAGGCAAGACTTTAGGCTGCTGGATAAAGCCAAAGGCCCATCTAGTCTTGCTTCATGTTCTTCCAGTGGGTGACTTGAAGTCTATGGAAAGCCTGAAAGCAGCAACTGGCATCCTTTGGGAGGAAGAACAACATCATCACCACCACCATCTCCATCACACCTGGCTTTCAGGTGCTGAAATGAAACCAACTGCAGGAACAGGGACCTAGCCACTTTTATCTGCTTTGTTTAGATTCAATTTCATATTCATTTTTAATTGTCTTGTTACCTCCCTAAGCCTTCCGGAGGAGTGGACAAATGGAAGGGGTGGAGGAGATTCTCCCCTAATGTCTTTGCTGCAGCCCAGCCCAGGCAGATTCATTTTGCTCCTTGCCCAATTCATCGCCTCTCCCGCTCTCAACTTGAAAATGGGGTCTCCTTTGCTACCAGCAACGCAAAGCAACCACGACCAATCCAAACTCAAACCCCAAAGCAAATCGCAGGTTCTTCATTTTCACTTCAACTTGGTGGGAAAACAAGCATTAAGCCAAGGAAAAGCTCACTAAATGGCATTATTGGGAAAATGTGAGGACTTTTGAATAGTCGTTCGCTTCTTAATCAGTTCCACTTGCTTTGGATTTCTGTTCAGGGAAGTTTTTTTTTTAATGTGTGAAATTTTAATGTAATTTTCATCTTTGTGGGAAGCTGCCCAGAGTGGGTAGGGTACAGCCAGATGGGCGGGGTACAAATAATAAATTATTGTTATTATTTAAAAATGTTGTCTGTTTATTGGAAGAAATTCAAAGACTATCTACAGAAATATTGTAAAATTAATGAATGTTAGAATGATGTTGGATAGAAATTAAGTGGTTTCCAGCTGTAATGCTTTAAGAGAATATGAAAAAAGGGTTATAAATAGGTAAAAACTTATTGGTAAGGATTTGCTGAACCAATAATTTGAAGTGGAATACAAAAAAGGGAGGTATGAGGAGGTCTGGGAAACAAGCTAAAGGAAAATAAGCAATGGAAAATCTGTGTGTTTTTAACTATTTTTATTTTGTATTTTTGTTATTTATTTTTATTTTTATTGTAAAATCTTAATAAATATCTTATAAAAAAAAATAAAAATGTTGTCTGTTTATATTTCAAAAAGTACGTTGCAGAGACAATGGGACTGCCATAAATATTCTTCTAGGCTTATGGAGACTCAGTAGTAAAAAATAAACAAACCATCAAACTCTTCAAAAAAATATTTTTTTAAAAAAAGAAGGGGGAAGAGATGTTGCTAATGCAAACAATGCAATTAGACATTAAGAAGAATTGGGAGAGGAAGCAAGGATGACTCGTTGCAATCAAGGATGTGCATAAAAAACAGGATTCTGAACAGGTTCAGAATCAGGGACCTGAGCATTGAGAGGTTTTAATAGTACATTTCTAGGCCTTAACGGTTTGGAAAGACAAGTGTGAAAACAAATGGGCAATGCAGGGTGAAATCTAAGCTTTGGAGGAAGGAAATAGAATTTACAGGGGCCCAGTCTCTTAGAGATCTCCTTGCCCATTCTCATGATTAACAGAACAAGCAGCGTAAGTTGTGCTAAATAGGCCAACATCCATTTATAGCCCCAAGGCAGGTTTTTTTAAAAAACAAAAACAAAAACCTGGGCAAAACAGATTTACCGTATTTTTTGCACCATAACACTCACTTTTTTCCTCCTAGAAAGTAAGGGGAAATGTCTGTGCGTGTTATGGAGGGAATGCCTACGGGTGGCGGGGGGGGGGGGGATCTGCTGCAGTTGTGAGCAGAGGATCCATGGTTCCCCTTCCTTCCCTCCTCCGTGGCTCGCTTTGAAACAGCAAAGCGGGAGAAGAGCCGCTGAGTGGGGAGGAGAGAGGGACAGAGAGCCTGCTTGCTTTAAAGGAGCAAAGCGGGAGAGGATAGGAGCCGCTTACATGAGTGTAAGCGGCTCCTGTCCGGTTGGCTCCTTTAAAGCAAGCAGGCTCTCTGTCCCTCTCGCCTCCCCACTCAGCTTGCTAAATAGCATTATTAGCAGCATCCTTCTCCACATACCCCATGCGTGCTCCTTGTCCCTTGAGTGCTTTTCCTTCCCTCCCCACTTAAAACGTGGTTACAAAGCACAGATACACATGGATCCTCAGGATTTTTGCACTGGGTCACCCCAAATTGACCATCAGATCACATAGCATGTCCATGGCTACATCTTGCACCAAAAAAATCACGCACCCACTGTTGCCTGGGGTCGCAGTGGTGCAAAAACGTGGTTACAAAGCATGGATCCACATGGATCCTCAGGATTTTTGCATTGGGCTACTCCAAACTCACTGTCAGATCACATGTCTGTGGCCACAGCATGAACCACAAAAATCATACATCCACTGTTTCGTTTAGAATATTTTTTTTCTTGTTTTCCTCCTCTAAAAACTATGTGCGTGTTATGGTCCGGTGCGTGTTATAGAGCGAAAAATACGGTATTTCCTGTGCAATCATTGCCCCAAGATTGAGGGAGCCTCAGGTAAACAATATATTCAATGGAGACAAAAAGAATTTAGGATTTGAAAACAAAAAATCAAGATTCCTAACCGAATTGTTGGAAAGCAAAGTAAAATTGTTATCAAAAATGTCTAATTTGTTTTTAGAATGGTATGCAAAAGATGAAGTGACTAATCAAGTTATGATAAAATGGGCTACTGACTTTGGGTATAATATTGAATTTGAATCTTGGTCAAAACTGTGGAATGAAAGCTTAAAATTCACTGCTTGTATGGCCTTAAAAGAGAACGTAATGAAAACAATGTACAGGTGGTGTTTGACACCAGTGAAGCTGGCCAAAATGTATAGGATGAGGAATAAAATATGTTGGAAATGTAAAGAGAAAGATGGAGATTTTTATCATATGTAGTGGGAATGTGATAAAGTAAAAGCATTTTGGGAACTCCATCTATAATGAGTTTAAAAAGATGTTCAGATATACCTTCCCCCAAAACACCAGAAGCATTTTTGCTGGGTTTGATGGGAGAAGAAATTGCAAAGATAGATCAAAGACTATTTATGTATGGAACAAGGGCGGCAAGAACTTTATTAGCCCAAAGGTGGAAAATACAGGAACTACCAATGATTGAGGAGTGGCAGACGAAGATGATAGAATATGCGGAATTAACCAAGCTGACAGGCAGAGTCCGGAACCAAGACGACCAAAAATTTCAAAGAGACTGGAGTAAATTTATTGAGTATATGAGTAATTATTGCAAAAATGTGAAGACACTAGCGGGATTGAAATAAATCCTGCAACAAAAAACTTGAAAACTTTCTAGACCAATGAGATAAGGATAAAAAGGTCAGAGGTTGAAGATAGAAAGTGTGATAAAAAGACTTGAAAACAAAATACTGGCTGAAGGGAAGTCACAAGCTCAGTAGAGCAAAGAGGGTTTTTTATTATTATTGATATGTTGGAAATATTGTGTTAAAAAAGAAATTAATAAAAATTATATGGGGGGGATTGAAGGAGCCTCCATGCGGGGTGGAGTTATGAAAAGGCTGACATGTAGAGTTTGAAAAACCATAGTGTGAAAAGCCACAGCAAACCATGGTTTCTGGTTCTGGTTCGCTGACCAATGTCTAGAATGGATCGTCAAACAAGATATTGCACTGAACAATAGATAAGCTTTGTTCATGAAGGCTGGCTCTATGTGAGCCATTATTGATAAGTGTTCGGAGGAGCACAGAGCATCTAATTAAACCTCTCTCTGTTTGGATATTATCACTTGATGATTTCAAACCAGGAAGCTCAGAACCCCAAGCCTTTATCTGGAGACGTTTAAAAAGAAGAAAATAACTTGCCTGTCATCTGGTCGTTTGGTGCCTCGTTCATACGCCGATGGGGGTGACAAAGAATCTCTGCGTTTTTTCTTTTCCTTGCTCTGACTTTGCCTTTCGGGGTCCCGTTCTCTGCTCAGGTTTTTTGGGGTAGCGGCTGGGTCTCGGCCTGCTGACTCTCTCCCACGATCTGCTGTCAAAAACAGGCAGAAGTTGTTAGCGTGGCTTATATATCAAGCACCAGAGGTGAAAGATCTGCCTGGAAAAAAGATTTCCTAGGTAAGATTTCCTAGCCACGGGAGGAAAGTTATCTGTATAGGGTATGATCCAGCCAAACTTAAGCCATTTTAAGTTATTTCAGAATGCTAAACTCTTCTTTGAATGAACTTCGTGCAATACTGAAGTGCGTAACACTGGGTGGATTGTTCCTGTTCGTATTTTAGATCTACAAGAGGTTTTGATTTATTTTTTTAAAATCCTCATAATACAGCTCTACTTTTAAAATTTCTGTTTACCTGCTTAAGAAAACGACTGTGGTTCAGACATCATGATAAACCACAGCAAGCCTCGGGCTCACCTCATTCTCCTTTGGTGTAGCCACACGGAGTCTGAAGGCTTTTGCTTCTGTTCTTGAATAACCTCAGCTTATCGTTTTGTCCGTTTGAAGTGGGTTTGTTTGAAACAAACCATAGTTGAGATTTAGAGCAGCTTGTCAAGTAAGGACAAAAGGAGAAGCTGCAGTTAAATCTTTAAAAAGCGTACAAATGCCTTGCAGCTACATTGAAAAGGAACAGGAGCACAGGCTTCAGCTTGTTTCTATTATGATAAACCATGGTTTTGTGGTCAATTGATACTATAAAATATTTTGTTTTAACTCAAGTTTGATTCCCAGGCTCCTGCCTCCATTTAGGCCACGAAGCCTCAACTTTTTGGGCAGAACTTGCAGATCTGAAGCTGCAATATACTGGAGGCGCGCTTGCAGTATTTCTGATCTTGGCCAAATTACAGACTATGCAGAAAGTCTCTAAACCTGGGGAATTAAACACTATGCCATTTACTTCTTTGTTCTGTCCCAAATAATCATTTGTAAACTGGTAGCCCTCATGAACCTGTACTCGAAAGTAGAATATTGTTCTCAGTGTGGAGAAGCGAGAAAAGTATGTGTGTGGGAGAGACAGCAACTCGCAGAGCAATTCTGTGCATGTCAACAATCCAGATGTCGAGAATATTTAGTTCCAAGTAAAGGGGCAAAGGATTGATCAAGGGTTTTAACAGTCAACACACTCTTTGTTGGCTTCACCCACAACAGTTTTCTTTATTAAGAGACTGAGTTATGAAATCAGGAAGACCCTGGTGCAAATGTCACCTCCACTGTGAATTCACTACGTGACCTCCGGGCAAGTCATAGCTTTTGTTCCCCTCCCTGACGCCCCTGAATCTGATCTGAAACATGGACATAGTAATACTGACCTACCATACAGAAGTGAGCCAAAAGAACCACACTAAGGTAATTTATATGGAGTGCTTTCAACACCGTCAATCGTACTTCATTATTTAAGTCTCGTCTGTACACCTGAAGACAAGCTACGTTAGCTCATGTATTTAAATATTTAACAAAATGTATATACCGTTTGATTGTACATAAACCCCTAAATGGATTACAAAATAACCCAAATGTTAAAATTGTCAGTAAAAGACAAAGTTAAAAAGTTTCTTTTTTTAAAAAGAACAATAACCAAGGATTGGCTAAAAACAGGTTAAAACACTTGCCAATTTCTATGTATCTGCATAGGCGTGTCTAAACAAAGATCTTTTTAGGTCAAAAAAAAAAAAGGGTACAGAGAAGATACCTGACTGATGCCGATATATTTTATTTAACAAAATCTATACAATGATTTATGGGATGCGGGTAGCGCTGTGGTGTAAACCACAGAGCCTAGGGCTTGCCGATCAGAAGGTCGGCGGTTCAAATCCCTACAATGGGGTGAGCTCCTGTTGCTCGGTCCCTGCTTCTGCCCACCTAGCAGTTCGAAAGCACGTCAAAGTGCAAGTAGATAAATAGGTACTGCTTCAGCGGGAATGTAAACGGTGTTTCCATGCGCTGCTCTGGTTTGCCAAAATGGCTTAGTCATGCTGGCCACATGTCTGCGACAAACGCCGGCTCCCTCGGCCTATAGAGCGAGATGAGCGCCACAACCCCAGTTGTTCGCGACTGGACCTAATGGTCAGGCGTACCTTTACCTTTACATAAGGATTTATATTTAAATGTAGGGAGATCTTGACTTGCAATGAACTCTGAGAAAAGGCAATTACTTTTTGCTCCTGCTAAGGAACAAGTTCTGATTAACACCAAAGCTTGAATCACGTGCCCCCTCTAAGCCTGTCCTCCTCCCAGGTCTCAGGGAAGTCTTCTGTGGTCAAGCAAGGCTATGCTGTTTCAGTAGAGCCACAGGAAGAGAGCAACGAAGGAAGAGAAGGATAGAACAAAGGAGCATCCCTATAAAGTCATGCAGCGCTACTGAATCACAGAGTGCTTTTAAGGAAGTTCTACTCAAGAGTCCCAGAGGATTATGCTCTGACGGGGGCTGGCTTTCAGTGCAATGTTTTTGTAATCAATGGCCGGCTTCTCAACCTGATCAATACCCAAAGAAGGGCACCCACGAGTACTTACCAGTGGTCTCCTTTTCCGCTTGGCTCTTCTTCGGGATCCTGTACACCTCCTGCAAAAACAAGTCACAGAAGCTAAGTCAGGTTCGGCGGCTGATTTAGGCCAAATTCATACGCACAGGGCACATGAAGGAATCACAACTACAGAATCCTGAGCATTTCCTCAAAAGATATTTAAAGACCATGAATGCATCCTAGTGATCCTTCAAGCCATGGCTTGGGGAAACTGCAAATGAAGCAAAAGCTTTAGCGGATGCCCCTCCAGCTGCCTTCGTTCTTGCACTATAGTTTGGACATAATGGAAAACCATGGTTTGGATGGCAATTGGCCAGCATTACAGCCCCTACCCTGTATCAAAGAAAGAGAGAGGGAAGCTCAAGGCCATAGCTTGTTCACAATTTTATGACCTTTTGAAGTGCTGCGTCTCCCAATGCTTTCCACTGTTGTTCATAATATATTTGTTTCTTGCTTTTAAGTAATAATTTATAATTGTATCGTAATTGGGCTACCTCAGCTTGTAGAGCAAGATTGTGCTTATCCTGTTTTAACTTCAATTTTCTAAGTTCCCTAGCTAGGCATTTTTTGCTATTCTGACATTCCTTATCAAACCAAGTCTGCCTTTTAAACTTTTTGTTTTTTATCACACTAGTTGTGGTCATCAGTGGGCGCATTCGGTTGATTATGTTCTCATAAAGTCCGATTATGTTTCCTGTTTCTCTCAACATTTCCCCCTTTAATAAAGCAAATTCATGGGAATCCAGGATCTGAATCATTTTTTCTTGGACCTGTGCATTCCATTTTAACCTTCTATTTCCAAGTATCAGATATTCCGTTTCATCCAATAATTTAGGAAAGGCAGGAGAAACGAATGATGTCAGAGATAACTCAAGTATTTTTATGACCTATACATTGGTGCAGACATGAGGGATCCTGAGGGCTACATTTCCTTCTTCCAGAGGTGGGACTAGACGCAAAAGTGAGTGGAGGAACTGAAATTATATCCATGTACAGTAGGCTAGGTTTTACACACACTCATACACTCCTTTCTATCCCGCATCCAGTTGAATGTAATTCAACTAGGAAAAAGCAGAGGTGTGGCCTGGGGATGGTTCTGGGGGTCAGATAGGTTGTATTCACCCCCTGGGCCTGAGGTTAAGGATCATCTGATTTCATTAAGAGTTAGGTGAACTGTTGTCAAGGGGATGGAACTGTGCCTATTTGTCACCCAAAGGCAACAGTGATCCTCATCTCAGCTTTTGCAATTAAACTAGAATGCGGCAGCTAGACTGGGAGTGGCTGCCAAAACCATATAACACCGGTCCTGAAAGATCTTCATTGGCTCCCAGTACGTTTCCGGGCACAATTCAAAGTGCTGGCGCTGACCTTTCAAGCCCTAAACGGCCTCGGTCCAGTATACCTGAAGGAGCGTCTCCACCCCTATCATCCAGCCCGGACACTGCGGTCCAGCTCCGAGGGCCTTCTGGCGGTTACCTCCCTGTGAGAAGTGAGGTTACAGGGAACCAGGCAGAGGGCCTTCTCGGTGGTGGCGCCTGCCCTGTGGAATGCCCTCCCAGGAGATGTCAAGGCAATAAACAACTATTTTACTTTTAAAAGACAACTGAAGGCGGCCCTGTTTAGGGACGCTTTTAATGTCTGATGCTGTATTGTTTTTAATATTCAGCTGGAAGCTGCCCAGAGTGGCTGGGGAAACTCAGCCAGATGGGTGGGGTATAAATAAATTATTATTATTATTATTATTATTATTTGCTTGTTCATGCTGCTTGAACAGGCACAGAGGGTCATTATCAAACCTAGATTTGGAAGTGACCAAACTTGTGGGCTCCCCAACTTTCAAGGGCTGAACAGAGGGAAGAGCAAATTACTGTCTGTGTAAGCCCTTTCTTTGTACTTATTTTATCCCTATACTCTACCCCCTATGCTCAACAGCAAGGAAGTATAGGGCAGGGTTAAGGATTGGGGGGCGGGGGGGAAGAGAGGGCGCTTGAATGTAACATTAAATTAGTACTGGATTTGTTGTTAGCGGACAGAGGATCATTTGTTGTCCTTTAAAAACCAAAGCGAGCAGGCGGGTGATGATCTCCTCTGAGCCTCAGAGGAAAGGGTGAAAGAGAACAAAGTCAAGAGTCATTAATTGTAAAATTAAAACAGAAAATTAAAGCTCTCCCGAGGGAGGCCTGCCTGGCGCCTTCATTACATATCTCTAGGCGCCAGGCAGATACTTTTCTCTTTAACCAGGCGTTCGGCTGATTAGCATTCTATGTCCTTTTGTGTTTGTGGGGAGGGTTATTTGGTTTTGTTCTGTTTTTATTATGTATTTTATTTTATTTTATTTTATTTTATTTATTTATTTATTTATTTCTCTCTCTCTCTCTCTCTCTCTCTCTCTCTCTCTCTCTGTTGTGAATCACCCTGAGATCTTTAGATGATGGATGGTATACAAATCAAATCAAATAATAAAGCCGAACAATTTTGAATAGAAGGAGGAAATGGGAGATTGCTGGCATTAGCTTGGAGAAAGCGGAATGGAAGACTGCAAGGCTACACAGCACATTGTGTCAACCATTTTAGTTTTGGGATGACTAGTTAGGGCTACATACTGCTAATCAGCAGCGAGCAGTGTGTGTGGCATTTTACAAAGTACAAGCACAGGACCCTGATGCAGGGATTGAAAGGACTTTACAATCTCTAATTTGGTATCTGAAGAAGTTTGCATGCACACAAAAGCTTATACCAAGAACAAACTTAGTTGGTCTAGCTGTGCGTTAAACCACAGAGCCTAGGGCTTGCTGATCAGAAGGTCGGCGCTTCGAATCCCCGCGACAGGGTGAGCTCCCGTTGCTCGGTCCCTGCTCCTGCCAACCTAGCAGTTTGAAAGCACGCCAAAGTGCAAGTAGATAAATCTTCCTCTGGCGGGAAGGCAAATGGCGTTTCCATGCACTGCTCTGGTTCGCCAGAAGCGGCTTTGTCATGCTGGCCACATGACTCGGAAGCTGTAGAACGGCTCCCTCGGCCAGTAAAGCGAGATGAGCGTTGCAACCCCAGAGTCGGCCACGACTGGACCTTTACCTTTAATGTGCTACTTTTATTTATTTGGTACCATTTATTTATTTATTTATTTATTTATTTGGTGCTTTTTATTTATTTGGTGCTACTTTTATTTATAAGGTACTTTTTATTTATTTTGACAAAGAAGAGTGTGCACCTATTTCCGTTTCCCTAGAAACAGGTGGTCCCTACAGATGTTCTTGGACCAGTTCCAGACAATGGTCCAGGAAGGATGGAGGTTGTACACCAACATCATCTGAAAGCAGACAGGTTCCACATGAACAGATCACAGCCACGTTCTTCCACCAGGGCAGGAAGACACCAGATCTTCCCTGGCTAAGCTGTTGAAGGGCTCAAAACCCAACTTTTGATGGTACCTTCCTTCTTAGAAGATATCAACTGCAGCCCCTCTTGAGCAAAGGTGGCTGCAAAGGGGGAGGCCTCTAACAAATCTTCTCTTTCTCGAAGTTTTCTGGTTCAGAATTGCTGCTTCACGCGTTACAGCTGCTTGCCAAGCAATGTGTGGGGTTTTGCTTCTGACACAGCAGCTACTGGGGTGAGTAGAAACGGCTGTCAGGTCTTATTCAGCCAATGCTCTGCCGGTTGGTCACTCATGCCCTAGGACAGGTGTGGAAACCTTGGGTCCTCCAGATGTTTCTGGAGTGCAACTACCACTTGCCCCCAATGGTATGGTCAGGGATGATGGGACTTGTAGTCATGCAATATCTGGCTCCCCATCTATGCCCCAGGAGGTTGTTGAGACAGGGTGCTCAACAGCCCACCCAGTCCAGCATCCTGTTTTCACAGTGGCCAACCAGATACCCATGGAAGGCCGGCAAAAGCGGGACCTCAGCACTGTCCCCACTTGTGATTTCCAGCAACTGGTATACAGATGCATAATACCTCTAACCATGGAAGAACAGCATAGACTTTATGGCTAGCAGGCACAGATAGAATTGTCAGTACGCCTTTGAGCCGGTGCCAGCGACTGGGCTCAGTAACTGGTTCTGCCCTGACTGGGCTAGGTGACTGAAGCACTTCCAGAGACCTTCCAATCCTGGAAAGCAGGTCTCAGTGCACTGGACTCACAACTGTGCATTGTGAGCACCAACCTCGGCAGAGTATAAACAATGCAGAAGCCTGCTGTGAAGCGTAACTTATTTATAATAGCTACTACAAACTAAGGGGACACGGGTGGCGCTGTGGGTTACACCACAGAGCCTAGGACTTGCTGATCAGAAGGTCGGCGGTTCGAATCCCTGCAACGGGGTGAGCTCCCGTTGCTCGGTCCCTGCTCCTGCCAACCTAGCAGTTCAAAAGGACGTCAAAGCGCAAGTAGATAAATAGGTACTGCTCCGGCGGGAAGGTAAACGGCGTTTGCGTGCGCTGCTCTGGTTCGCCAGAAGCGGCTTAGTCATGCTGGCCACATGACCCGGAAGCTGTACTCTGGCTCCCTCGGCCAATAAAGCGAGATGAGCGCCGCAACCCAAGAGTTGGCCACGACTGGACCTAATGGTCAGGGGTCCCTTTACCTTACTACAAACTAAGAACTAAAGAGCTACTGGTTTGCATGAGCTCCCACGCAGCCATCTAATCACTACATTGATAACACACAGACTCCACACAGAGTCAGGCAGGAGCAGAAGAACCGAAGAGCAGTTTCCGTCCCCTCCTTTCTGAAAACATCCTATCAGGAGATTCTCGCAATGGGAGGGGGTGAAAATATCAACATTCTCCCCCTTTTCATACCAACCATTGCAGAATCTAACACATTTGCTATGTACAGTGGTGCCCCGCAAGACGAACGCCTCGCAAGACGGAAAACCCGCTAGACGAAAGGGTTTTCCGTCTTGGATGCGCTTCGCAAAACGAATTTCCCTATGGGCTTCCTTCGCAAGACGAAAGCCCATAGGGAAATCTCCGGGACAGCGGGGAAGCGCAGCGCGTCTTCCCCACTGTCCTCGGACCTCCTCCGAAGGCTGGCGGTGGGGCGGAGAGACCTTCTCCCCGCGCCAGCCTTCGGATGGCTGTCCTGAAGACTTGCGGTGGGAGGAGGGTTTTCCTTCCCACCGCCAACATTCAGAATGCTGTTCTGAATGTTGGCGGTGGGGAGGAAAAACCCTCCTCCCACCGCAAGCCCCGGGAACAGAGGAGAAGCGCTGCGCGCCTTCCCCTCTGTTCCTGTACCTGTCCTGAAGGCTTGCAGTGGGGAGAAAAGCCCTTCTCCGCACCGCCAGCCTGGCAAGCGGTCTCCATAGGAACGCATTAATTGATTTTCAATGCATTCCTATGGGAAACCGTGCTTCGCAAGACGAAAAACTCGCAAGAAGAAAAAACTTGCGGAACGAATTAATTTCGTCTTGCGAGGCACCACTGTACATACACAGCCATTTGTTCCCCGTTAACAACTTTGGTTAGTGCATCGGCAGGTATTTCTTTCCCTGGCATATAGGACACTTTCACATGAATTTGCCTAGTCCTCTTTTAAAGCCATACAAGTTCCCAGGTGTAAGGAAATCTTTGCCTAAAAAGATACGCCTTGTGCAGTGATATATTTATTACCTTTGACCACTTTTATCTGGAGCTAGGGACACGGGTGGCGCTGTGGGTTAAACCACAGAGCCTAGGACTTGCCGACCAGAAGGTCAGCGGTTCGAATCTCCGCGGTGGGGGAGCTCCCGTTGCTCGGTCCCTGCTCCTGCCAACCTAGCAGTTCAAAAGCACGTCAAAGTGCAAGTAGATAAATAGGTACCGCTCTGGCGGGAAGGTAAACGGCGTTTCCGTTTGCTGCTCTGGTTCGCCAGAAGCGGCTCAGTCATGCTGGCCACATGACCCGGAAGCTGTACGCCAGCTCCCTCCACCAATAAAGCGAGATGAGCGCCGCAACCCCAGAGTCGGTTACAACTGGACCTAATGGTCAGGGGTCCCTTTACCTTTACCTGGAGCTAGCAGCCATCACTTCGTAACCGTAGGACTTCACAGTTCATAGAATTGTAAAAGACCACAAGGGTTATCTAGCTCAACCCCCGTAATGCAGGAATCTTTTGCCCACTGGGGGGCTCAAACGCACAACCGTGAGATTAAGGGTCTCACACTCTACTGACTGAGCTATCCAGTTGTTGTAACAGGCATGGAAATAGACACCGTCTAACTGGATCTGACCAGATAAATTCATCCAGTCCCAAGTGGCTTGGAGCGATTTGCCTTCCATCACAGGAACCTGCCTGAACCCTGTGGTCACCTTCTTCCGCATCTCTCCCTGCCATCTAAAGTTAGACAAGTGGCGACTGGAAGGAGGGCCTTCGTAGCTGTGGTACTCAGCTTGTTAAACACGCTTTCCAGAAAGTCTCCCCTCACCTGGCTATAACTCTGATGGGCAATATTGCACAAGACAACTTTATAGGTTCCACCTTGGTTTCCTCGTCAGTTTCACGTTTACATTTAGTTTTTATTTATTTTGAGTTGTACTTTTTAAAGAACTCTTCTTTCCTCGGCTTTTTAAGCAACCTTTTGGATTATTTGTGCCTCTTCCTATCTGTGGCATTCATCTTAGTTTACTCGGTTACAGTTGGTTTAACTAAACTCCAACCTTCCTAAAGAGACACAATATTCCTCTTCCCTTTGACTAATCCCCTTGTTTATTTTTATTTTTTTACCAGTTCCTATTCTAGAAGTTAAATGTCTGTATTAGACTGTCTGGGCAATTTCCACCATTCATGTGTGTGGAATCAGAGATCCTTTCACTCCTGTGTAGGGCCTGATAGACCGGAAGACTTGTTTAGCTTCCCCACCAGACGTTTCATGACGTTTGTTTTACACATCTAGTTGCCATGCAGTATAGAAACTTTTTTTTTTTTTGAGAAAAACAAGCCTAAAGCCAACTTGGACTTAATTAATGCCACTTTCCTTCAGCGGTTCTCAACCTGTGGGTCCCCAGATGTTGCTGGACTACAACTCCCATCATCCCTGAGCTCTGGCCTTGCTAGCTAGGGGTGATGGGAGTTGTAGTTCAGCAACATCTGGGGACCCACAGGTTGAGAAAGGCTGCTTTAGATCCCGGCCTCTTTCTGTGCCATGACTCAAGCTGACCTTTACCTGGTCTGAGGATACTTTGAAGTCAGCCATTGTGCCAGGACAGCGGTCAACTGAGTGGAGATGCCTTATAGCAGGATATGCTTTTTCTCTTGGAATTTCTACCCGCAGCAGTTTCGAGGAAGAGTTTCTTTCAGGATTCCTAAATTTATTTAACACTCTGCACCTTTTCCCGCAATAAGCAACACCATTTTCGATGCAGGCTACTCTTTCATTTCTATAGATTATACACCCAGGGATGGCTGCGCAATAGGTTTCTCATTTGACCACTTTTCAAACCCACTTTCAAAACCCTGCATTTTCAACCGTGCTACCATGTGTATGTCTACTCAGAAGCAAGCTACACTGAGTTTGATGGGCCTTATTCCTACGTAAAATGCACAGACTGCTGCCTAATTCACCAGTACAGTGGGTACCTTGGGTTAACAACTTAATTCGTTCTGGAAGTCCATTCTTAACCTGAAGCACCACTTTAGCTAATGGGGCCTTCTGCTGCTGCCGCAGCATGATTTCTGTTCTCATCCTGAAGCAAAGTTCTTAACCCGAGGTACTATTTCTGAGTTAGCGGAGTCTGTAACCTGAAGCATCTGTAACCTGATGCATATGTAACCCGAGGTACCACTGTATTGGCTTTCTAGCTTCCTGCATTTGCTTCTACATTCCATCTCCCTTTAAATACCCTTTTGCGTTCCTTTGTCAATTTGGGCTTTAAAAAAAACCACCACTTGGCTCTATAATTTATGCACGCCTATTCACATTTTCTGCCCAACGACTGCTCAAAGCGCTGCCTCAATCACAGCACTGCCAGCAGCCATTTCAACAATCTTGCCTTGCCCAATCCCCACTCACACACTGCATGTTACACCAAATGTGTAAACTGGAAAGATCAGGCTGTTTATGAGGATGAGCAATGCCACATGTTAACAAGCTCAAAGCAACTCTGGGTTGAGGATTTGTTTCTTAAGATTTTATTTAATGGCCCTTAAAATTCCACTGCACGTAATATTACACATGCCAATTAAATACTGTTATCTGCTCTGAGCTTTGGGGAACGTGATTAAATCTAAACCAATTAAACAAATGAAAACTATTGACAGGAAAACCAGTTTACATTTGTATTTGTAATGCAGACATGATTACTTTTCTGCTATGTGTCCTCATCAGAAACAACTTATACCTCCTCACTATAAAGGACAACTACTAGTCAGTTGGGATGCAAGCCAAGGCAACTTGTCTTTATTTTTGGACATAGAAGCATCCACAAAACATTTAACATAACAAAAAACCCAAGAGGGAAACATCGAACATTTTAGCTTTATACATTAACCTTATTATTTAAATCTGGAGTGACTGCTTAAGAATTATTACAAATAAAAGCAAAGGCTCCAATATAGACTGTCTCCATGTGACCTATGTGGTTACCCTGTTTTCCTAAATTTCTGAAACAAAGCACAGAGAGAGGTCTAAGCAATAAACTCCTTCTTCTGCCTCACTATTGTTGCTGAAAGGCCAAATAGAAATATATTGCAGTAGAATTGAAGGCTGGGGAAACTGTATCAAGGCTGAAAAAATTACTGTTTGAAAATAAACTTTAGTACAAAAAAAAGGGGTGGGTGGGCGAATCCTTTGGCCACATGGAGAAAATGTCTCCCACTACCCCTGGGGGAAATGAAAGATTACTCTGCAAAACGAGACACACCCATAGTGCAGAGTAGGCAAGTGAATTTATAAGTCCTATTTTCTTCCTTATTTATTATTTTCTTCCTCCACACCCAACATGCTTAGCAGCCTCCTTCTGACAGCTATGGGGATTGGGGTATATTTAGATTGCCATTAACACAAAGGCAGGGTTTGTGTGTAATTTCATATGTTCTTCATGCTTTCTTCATTCTACTTTCTCCCCCCCCCCCATTCAACTGGTTTGCGCCATAAACAACAACAACAACAAAAGACACCTTATCTTTGGCGCAAGCCATACAAAACCTTAGCACACAGGAGCTACAAACTAGTTTTTAGCTTACAGATAAAACAGAAACACACAGGGCATGGCTTAATGCTAAAGTAACACACAGGTATGGGAGAAGGAGTTGGAAAACTGCCTTCACTTTTCCATCCTGAAGAATTCCTGAAAAGACTGCTTAACAGAACAGTCTTTGCATTGCCTTTCAGCCCAAACTACTGCCTTTCTCCCCTATGTATACTTCCCAGTTTCAGATCTGTCTTACAACAGCCACCTAAGAGAGTACGAAGCCGTATAAAAATCCATAAGGATTTCTGTAGAAATATGCTAAAAGCTTGCTCCACTAGTCAGTAGACAAGGTAATTGCTTTGTCCCCAACAACAGCAACGAGCTGTTTTGCTATTTAAGCTTTTCCCACTTACACACCTCTCTCGTAACATTTTAAAGCAGGCTTCCTCAACCTCGGCCCTTCAGATGTTTTGAGACTACAATTCCCACCATCCCTGACCGCTGGTCCTGCTAGCTAGGGATCACGGGAGTTGTACTCCCAGAACATCTGGAGGGCCGAGGTTGAGGAAGCCTGTTTTAAAGGCTTGAAATTCTGGGGAGAAACACCAGTCAATCTCGGCCTCTTCTAACAAAAGAGTATTGGGCTTTAAAAAAAAAAAGAATGAGAAGTTCTTGTAAACTTTTACAAGAACTGGAAGTCGGGAACCCCTCAAGCTTCCTAAATAAAAGATGAATCAATAACCTGCTTTAAAGACCCTCACCGTTTTAACCAGGAAGTGTTCGTATTAAATGGGCCCAGGCCAGTTCAACATGGGCGGGTGGGACAAATTCCATGGCATAAGAATTAAGCATTTCCATGGCGTAAGAATTTAGGCTGCCAGAGACAGTCCCAAAATGGGGCCCATGCCTTAAACACTGTTATGCCACACATGTTCAAGGGGTTATAATGCTAACACGCAGCAACAGCAACCTGCCTCCAGATTTGTCCTCCCTGATGTGCCTTTAAGAGCAAATAGCTTGACCTGGGATAGCTATGACTATAACTATAACCTAGGCTCCTCCCTTCCTCGCAAGCATCACTGCGCAGCCCCCTGTGTGGAATGTCAGCACAGCCAACGGCTGCGAGGAGTTGCCATATTGGCCAACTGAAAGCAACTAAGCGGAGGAAGGGAATGTGAAGGGTGCACAGTAAATGGACCAAAATGGGGGCAGAGAGAGCCAGTTACTGCCTACGAAACCATTTTTACAAAGAAACCTATAATCCCTAAGCCATTACCAGACCAGTAACACAGCTGGCACGTCTGAAGCAAAACGTAAATCCAATAAAAAGACTGAGGACTAAAACGCCACTTCTGCGTTTGTAGTTCAAAGAGTAAAAAGGAGAAAAAGAAAGCCAAAGAAATGGCTACCCCTTGAGGAAATTCTAATTTCCAGGTTGCTGTTAACTCTGATCTCTTCCTAAAGCATCCCCACATAAGTAACTGAGTGACTGCGAGGGCACCACCCTGCTATGCACACACAGCACAAAACTAGCCTCGAGAAAACAGGCTGAACTAATCCAGGGCCTGCCATATTCCGGCCACAGTGATGTACTTCCAAGTTCCCGCCAGAAAATAAGAACCAGAGCCACTAACCGCCTAATTACCACACTACTACCTACAGACTGATTAAATTGGTCTTCATGCTGAGTTGAAAGCATAATTTCCTGATCCGCCAACTTATTCCAGTGAAAGAGGCGAGCACCTCACGCGGTTTGTGGCCACAGATGTTCACCGGCAGCTTTGTCATTCAAATCCAGAGGGGTGGACAGCAATGGAACCATTATCCATCATACCTTAAGAGATGTTGTGATTCCCTCCCCGACAATGCCTCAAAGTTTCATCAGTCCTTCCTGGGGGACTTACCTGTTTTCCTCCTATGTCCAAACGCGGACTGGTCAAATGGCAGGTCTCCATGCGAGCTAAACAAAGCGCTATGCTGGTTTTTAGCCATTTCCTGTTGCGTGTCTATCCCAGTTCGGAGCACATTTTCAGCACAGGGAGACACATGCACCATTTCCGAAGTCGGCAGGAAACGCTTGCAGAAACCCGTGCTGAAAACGTACCCGGTCTGGGGTTTTGTGTGTGTTGCGTGTGGTTGCAGTGGGTTATGTGCTGCCTTTTGCTGGTGTTCATCCTGGAATTCAAGCCCATGAAGGCCTTGAATTGCTCAAAAGCCGCGGCAGCTGTCTTTTGTGTGAAGAGGTATATATAGATATATAGATATAGATATAAAAAAGAATAGCTCACTCGATCCTTCCCCGCCAGGAACAGGGGGATTCTCCCAGAGCGACATCCATTGCCGGCAATGGACGCACCAAAATTACGTCGGCATCAATGAGTTAGCCACCTCTGTCCTCTCTTTTTCCACCTATTATATTTCTCATGCATCATCCAGCTTCCCAACCATCTTCCTGCTTTCTTCACAGTATGCACGCTACGTTCTCTCCTTTCTTCAGGGCGGAGTTGAAAATGGAGTTGAGAAAAGGAGACTCATGGTCAGCTGGGGATGATGTTAACAAGCTCCTGGCTGCCCTGAGAAGCTGGATGGAAATGGATGAAATTACTACAAAGGGGTTAGCATCAAGAGGTGGGGAAGGACATAGCTTTATGTTACAAGCTTTCCACACCCTCCCGCCCAATCAGTCTACGCTACATAGATGACCAGCACTCCAGACTAATATTACGGGGTTGGAAGACCCTAAAGCAACCAGCATCAATCGGTTCTGGCATGGAACATGGACAAATGGGCTCCATGTTTATCTCAGAGACAACAGGTCCCAATCGTTTTCTTGCATCAGGTAAAAACTATGCTGTTTACAGGTATCTCTTCCGAGCATAAACGCGCTGGAGGTTTTTTAAAAAGCAGTTAATGTCAGACAGAAGCAGCTAACTCTTAGCGGAATCATAATGCAGTGCAGGACAGATTAAATTCAGCGTTGTCACACAGCAGCTCCCAAACACAGGAATCTAAAAAGGAGGACTATTGTTTTTGATGGATAGGTAGAAGGAAGGGGCTTGGTTTAGGCTATAGGGATGCTACTGCACTCAGCACGGTATCAGAATCTATGTCCGCTAGATCAATATATGTAATACTGGCACCAATATTTTAAACCATGTATTGACCTTCTTAATATTATGTGATGTGATCTGCAACAGAAAGGGCTTAAAAATCCAAAACAGTGACTTTTGATGGATAATGATTCCATAGCTGACCATAGATGTGAGCAAACTGCTCTTGAGCCAGGGCTATCCCAAAAGGGGAGAGGGAGAGTAGAAAGATAACTTAGCAAGAAAATTATGATTTCATGCTAACCCCACCATGAATCCTCACAAGACGACGTATCTGAGACACAACTGAACAACAATTAGGTTTTTGATTTGGTTGGGTTTTTTTAACAACTAATTTGTATTTTCTTTTCAATCCTCAGCACCAGGGCATAGACTGACAAGTAGGTACGGGGGGTTAAAATCAAACACAAAGCCCTGAATCTAGACAAATTAAGGAGTTGCTGATATGAACATTACTCTACTTGAGGTGAGAAGGGAGTGGCTACATACTCACAATGACCTCTCCCTGCATAAAAGCGGCAGGCACTTAGTTCATATATGCCCAGGAGCTCCATGAACTGGTTGAATGATACTCTGGGATTTTGATGTAGGCATGGGATGCAGATCTGGGGAGCTCCTGGGTACAGATAAACCAGTATTGCACTAAGGCTGCATACACTTAAAGCACATTCCTCCCTCAAAGGATCATTGGATCCCCTGGCACAACTACAATTCCCAGCACCCTTTTAAAATACAGTTGTCAGGATTCTTTGGGGAGTTAAAATGTGTTTTAAAGGTATGGTGTGTGCAGCCTGTCTTCAAATCTCCATCCTGGGGACAGAGCAGAACAAGATGCAAGCAAGCCCAAGGCCCGCTCCCTTTCCTGGGTAGAGAAAAAGATTCTCAGAGGCAAAGCCTAAGCCCATTCAAGATGCAATATATACTGGGCATACTCTAGGCAGAAAGAACAAGATGCACAAACTTATTTTTACACAGACGACACTTGACAGCCTGGCATATATTATTAATTATCCATCTTGTTGTTAGTTCTCTCATTACACTGAAAGAATTAAGTTGTTGTTGTTTTAATCCCACACTCATCTTGCAAATACAGGTCAAGTTCTTCAGAGAATCAGGGCTATTATTCTTTTTTTTAAAAGCACCTTACTTTGTACAAAACCCCCCTCTCCTGACCTATCTGTATCAACACACACACGGACCAAGTATTGTAAAATGCTTCCTGAAGGACACAGAGGAAATGGCATGGTTTCTTTGCATCTACCACACTTCAAAAATAATCATTTGAGCAAATCTCCAGATGGAATCATGTCCGATTTTAGAAGTGGGCCGATCTTAAGTTGTGTGAATCCTGCTTAGTATTTTTCTTAGGAATTCCAACAAGGCAAAGGTTTAGGAAAAGGATGCTGGCCTATCCTGCCTGGTCTCTGGATTCCAATGTAACTCAGCCAGATGGGTGGGGTATAAATAATACATTATTATTATTATTATTAATTATTATAATTTGTCTTTCTCAGCCCTAAGTACCACTGAATCTACCCACACATATCCTTGTAAAGGTAAAGGTAAAGGTACCCCTGCCCGTACGGGCCAGTCTTGACAGACTCTGGGGTTGTGTGCCCATCTCACTCAAGAGGCTGGGGGCCAGCGCTGTCCGCAGACACTTCCGGGTCACGTGGCCAGAGTGACAAAGCTGCATCTGGCGAGCCAGCGCAGCGCACGGAACGCCGTTTACCTTCCCGCCAGTAAGCGGTCCCTATTTATCTACTTGCACCTGGGGGTGCTTTCGAACTGCTAGGTTGGCAGGCGCTGGGACCGAGCAACAGGAGCGCACCCCGCCGCGGGGATTCGAACCGCCGACCTTTCGATCGGCAAGCCCTAGGCGCTGAGGCTTTTACCCACAGCGCCACCCGCGTCCCTACATATCCTTGTAGGAAGAACAAAAGAGCTAATAAGACTGTCCACTGATAAAGAAGAGAGGGGCTAACTGGAGAAATTGCTACTCTGCTTCTGTTTTCTTACGTGGTAGCTAATCTAGCCAAACGAAGAGTAGTAACTACTGGTGGTTTGAATCTTTCGGCATCTCAGAGACAACAGGTACAAAGAGGTCTCCCTGTGGCCTTCCACCCCCACTATCCTTCCTCCCACCAGACTAATAAAAAAGGCAGCAAAACATCACACAAAACTTCAGTAGCATGCCTGTTTCCAGGCTAACTATTCTTGCAAAAAAAGTATTACAGGATAGCAGCATTTCTCAAAGGTTTCACAGCAGACAGCCTGTGTTTTTCGGAACAGGTGATAATTCACTTTTCTGCCAAACAGATTCAAATCGCTGTTACATATTCTTGTGACTTAGCATTTTTAGCAGAAAAATTTGTTGATTGTTTCATTCATTAACAGCTAGTTGCACTGGTCTGTAAACTAGTGAGGGCACATCAGGAAATTTTGGGTCAAAGACACCAATACTAAATTAGTGGAAGAAATGCTCTCTTTGCAAAGTTGAAGTATATCTCTTTTGCTAACCATCTAATTAACTGCCAGTTAACGAAGTGTAGGCAGTTTTGCTTCAAAAGGAAAAACAGAATACTTATGGAAAGCTTTTGGTCAAATCATTTTCTAATGGAAGGTATTTCCCCTAGTTTGGTCATGTGAGCAACAAATCCCACCACGCTTTCCAATCCAAATTTTACCAAGCAGGGCCCATAGATGCAATTTTTGTGAACAGAGGATACAAACTGCATAATTAATCCATTTCCCAGTCTTCACAGTTTGCTGATCATTCAACACTACTGGCTAATAGGGTGGGTGTGAGGAGAAAAGGTCACCATTATGCTTATAAGGTTTTCTCGACAAGCATTTAAAAAAAGTTTTAGCCTGGCCCATTTGGATTTCCAAGAACAAGAGGAAATCTGCAGTCGTTCAGAACACACACACTCTGCACAAGAGAAACAAGTCAACTGTGAGAAACCTCCATTACCTCTAAATGATAAAAAGCATCTGCTACAGAGAAGCCAACTTACTTTTAGGTCTTTCCAGCAATCTAGAAGCTTGGTCGCCAAATCACTTGCATCTATTATCTTATCGGTCTGTTCTTGACTCCTCTCGCTCTCCACATCTGACACGCCCTCCTCTTCATCTTGAGACGGCGTTTCTGCAGCCACAGATTCCTCCAGCTTTGCAGCAGAGGTCTCCTTCATCTCTGCCTCGGGCTCCACATCCTGCTCGGCAGCTTGAGATTTGCTGGTGTCTGCTGAGACCTCGGCGGCAGCATCCTTGCCAGGCTCCTGCTGGGGTGGCTGTTCCTCGGCCGTCTCTGTTGGGACACTGTCTGGATGCTCAAGGTCCTCCTTGCCCTCCTTCAGCTCAAGCTCGCTAGTCGTATCAGAGATGGCGCTGTCCATGCTGTTCTCACTTATGATCTTGAGCTTTCGGAAAGAAAGCTTCTTGGGCGTGTCCGTGTCCCCCTCCACGCTAGGCTTAGCGGAAGGATCGGGCGTGTTGAGTGGAGTATGAGCCCGCGATGTGTTCTCACTCGAATAACCATCTCCCTCGCTGAGATGTGGAATAGCGGATTTAGTCTGAGCCCAGCGCTGGATAATCGGAAGCACTTTGCTCTCCTCCAACATGTTTTTATTGGGAATAGGCAAAAGCTCCAAAGTCTTCATAATCTGATCACAGAACATAAAAGGAGAATTGTAAACTTTCAGGAATGGTTGGTTTGATTGAAGTTAGATTTGGCGACAGAAGGACTGTTTTGGGGGGACAGGGGGCGGGTGGGTATGGAGGACTCCCTGGTCCTGAATGGGGTAACTGTGCCCCTGAAGGACCAGGTGCGCAGCCTGGGAGTCATTTTGGACTCACAGCTATCCATGGAGGCACAGGTCAATTCTGTGTCCAGGGCGGCTGTCTACCAGCTCCATCTGGTACGCAGGCTGAGACCCTACCTGCCTGCGGACCGTCTGGCCAGAGTGGTGCATGCTCTAGTTATCTCCCGCTTGGACTACTGCAATGGGGCTACCTTTGAAGGTGATCCAGAAACTGCAATTAATCCAGAATGCGGCAGCAAGACTGGTGACTGGGAGTGGCCGCCGGGACCACATAACACCGGTCCTGAGAGATCTGCATTGGCTTCCAGTACGTTTCCGAGCACAATTCAAAGTGTTGGTGCTGAGCTTGAAAGCCCTAAACGGCCTCGGTCCTGTTTAGCTGAAGGAGCATCTCCACCCCCATCGTTCTGCCCGGACACTGAGATCCAGCACCGAGGGCCTTCTGGCGGTTCCCTCATTGCAAGAAGTGAGGTTACAGGGAACCAGACAGAGGGCCTTCTTGGTAGTGGCGCCCGTCCTGTGGAACACCCTCCCTTCAGATGTGAAGGAAATAAGCAGCTATCTTATCTTTAAAAGACATCTGAAGGCAGCCCTGTTTAGGGAAGTTTTTAATATTTAATGCTGTATTGTTTTTACCACTTGATTGGAAGCCGCCCAATTATTAATTATTATTATTATTATTATGCTCTGCCGACACACTAACTGGGGCTCTATTTAGACTATCCTCCACCTTTGAAGATTCATGAACAAGCTCCATGGTCAAGTGTCTCCCTCGTTCCCTCTTCCATTTTCTTCTTAGCATTAACCATAATTTACTGTGATGTCCGAATCAGCATAGAACAGCTAACATGTGCCCTTCAAACCAGAAGTCCATTTCAAAGTTGTTTCAGATGTTGGTTTGCAGGGGGAAAGTGCACTAGCCATAATTTGCAGATTTGAATACCATAGCAAATTACGGTTACTGCTAAAAAGGAAATGGAAGGGAAAGCCATGATTAAACAGGGGACAGGGGGAGTGTATGATTCCGCAGCTTGTTCCCAAACCTCAAAACCATGGTTTGGAGAAAGTCTGAACTGAACCAGAGTGCCCCTTAAGCAGATGTAGCCTGAAATTTCTGACAACAAATCAGAAAAATAAAATCCCTTTTGGAGGGAAAAAGGTTAATTAAATGTCAATGAGCAATTATGCAATTCTAGGCATGACTTGAGTAGGTCACATAGACAAGAACCAAAATATCTAACAATGTGAGGATGTAAGCAGATCCAGATGGAGGCCTGACCTCTGAAATGACCTCTCTAATTTGGCACTGTTTACATGCCAGATAGAAGGGACGCAGGTGGCGCTGTGGGTTAAACCACTGAGCCTAGGACTTGCAGATCAGAAGGTCAGCGGTTTGAATCCCCGCGACGGGGTGAGCTCCCATTGCTCGGTCCCTGCTCCTGCCAACCTAGCAGTTCAAAAGCACGTCCAAGTGAAAGTAGATAAATAGGTGGGAAGGTAAACGGCATTTCCATGCGCTGCTCTGGTTCGCCAGAAGCGGCTTAGTCCTGCTGGCCACATGACCCGGAAGCTGTACGCCGGCTCCCTTGGCCAATAAAGCAAGATGAGCGCCGCAACCCCAGAGTCAGTCACGACTGGACCTAACGGTCAGGGGTCCCTTTACCTTTTTTACATGCCAGATACACACTACAGCAATTGCTCGAGTCTCTTCCAAATAAAAGCACAACCACAGATGTGCATTCAAAAATCCAGGCTCTGAACTGGGAACTATAATCATAGTTTACTTGCACAATCTATATAGCATCCAGTTTTATTCCCCCCCCCCAATTGTTTTGCTAGTGAGTGGTATGGTAGAGAGCAATAGGCAGGGTCACAGATGTTGGGAATAATTAGCCAGAAGCAGAACCGAGAATGGAAAATAGCTTCCAAATCTCCACCCCACACTGACCGCAAGATTCTTAGAACGGCGAATGATTTCCTCACAAATTGGCTTGAATGGGAGAAGCCATAAAGAAACCAGCGACAAGGAACTAAAGTTAGAAGCTTGACTTAACTCTTGCGCAGCTATTTTTGAATACGCAGCAACACAGAAATCCCAGGGCAGCCACTGACCTCTATCTGGAGTTTCAAGTTGTTGGCTATGTTTCCCCTGCCATCACCAAGCTCTGCCATCCAAATCCAGAGAAGGGACAATCCATGACATTCTAAGAACGTCTTCAGGCAGGCCTGGGAGTGAGTATTCTGTGAAGAGAAAGAAGGGGGGCAGGGAGAGAGAATGACCAAGAGACCACACAGCCACGTTTTCACAGTTGCTGCAAACCAGCAAAACTAAAGCAGACAACTACCCAACAAAGCAAAAGAAAAAAAGAACACACACACATACACACACACAGGACAAGGATGGAGCTACCAGAAGGATGCTGCACATAGCTGTCAACTTACGGATTTGAAAATAAGGGGCCAGCAGCCTTGGAAATAAGGGATCAGCAGCCAAAATAAGGGATTTTCCAAGGGGCACAGGTCTGTTCAACTTCTGAGCCCCTCCGAGCCAAAGGCAGAAAGCCCAGCCAGCAGCCAAACAAAGCCTCAAGCGGTGGTTCCCACAGCGCAGCAACCCGGCAAAGGGGATGCAGCAAGGAAAACCACTGTCACCTCTCTGCTGTGAAGCGCTGAGCAAAGGGGAGGCCCCAGGGAACGCGGCCGATTTGATCGGCACAAGGCATGCAAGCTCCACCCCCCAGTCGTTCTTAGACTCCTTATTGGGTGAGCAACGCAGCCAAGCAACACAGTTGGAGCCTCCCTCCTCCTTGGCCGGCAGGGAGGGAGGGAGAGGAGCTGCTTCCTTTGAAACCCGGGAAATTTAAGGGACATCATCAATAAGGGACAGCAGCGAGACACAGCGCTGGGATAAGGGACTGTCCAGCCAAATAAGGGGCGGTTGACAGCTATGATGCTGCACCCAGTATGGCTTGCAAACTCCTAATAACGGGCATCTGGCTGGCCACTGTGAGAACAGGATGATGGACTAGAATGGCCACTGGCCCAATTCATCAGCCAGACTCCTCTGATGTTCTCATGCTAAAGTCAAAAATCCACCATCATCAGGCAGAAAAACTGCTTCACACTAAGCAACAAACATGTCCATGGTCTGAAGAGCTAAGAATTATTCCGATATAGGTTTCGTGACTTAGATCTGGGAGGCCTCATTGTGTAGCTCTGGGAAACTTACTCCCTCGGGCAACTGTAAAAAGCAATTTCAAAGGGAGGCTCCAATCTGAAACCGCTGAACGGGAATGCACCCAAAAATCTAATTCTATTCATTTCAGTCTGAATAGAGACCATTGTTTCCTTTCCCATTGAAGGTGTTATTTTACCCAGCAATTCCAAGAGTTTTCTATTGTCAATCACTGCTAGCTGCAAAAGGTGACTGTGCTCATTGCGCGTACATTTTAAGTGCTAATTGCATTTCCACTCTATCCAGCAAAGCTGAATAGATGACCGGGGTGGCTAACCTGCAGCCCACATCAGTGCAGGTGAGTGGAGTTGTTTGTGACAGAAAAGCCCAAACTCTGCAATTTGTAACAAGATGGGAGGGCAGGAGGTCTTATGCAGACGCAATTTGGTTAGATTGTGCTGGGATCAACAACAGGTTTCTGATTGCACCATGACTAAAGGAACAAAGGAACAGTGGCTGTTCCTCCTTTGAAAACAGAAACACGAGAACTCTTCAGATCTAGCTCCTGCACTAAGGGGAACATACAGGTTCTCTGTAAGACAGAGAACAGAAGCAATGAAAAATGTGATAGTCCTAATACTAAAAAAGAGGGAGATTAAATTAGATGATGCACTACATAAAACAGTGAATAAAAGTCAAAAAAGTGAGGGGGCATGTAACCCGGCCATAAGCAAAATCCCATCTGCAGGTGCGATGACAGATAAAACATGAAGTTGGAAATGTGCCTCCTCCCCCAAGCAAGGCTACTTCAATCCCTCAAAACTTCTCAGCCCCAGAATTAAAAGTGAAATATTAAATTAGAATTTATTTAACTTCTTTGCCAACCACTTCCAGGTCAAATAAAAGAAGGAATAACCACCTGTATAAGTTTGAGGCAGGTGAGCTTTTGCTCCAGAGTCTCGATTCGCACCATCAGCCGAGACAAGCTGAGAACTTGATTTTTATCTGAAAGTCCTTCTCCGTTTTCCAGGAGTGCCTCTAATTCTCCATCCACCTGCCAAAACCAAAAGAAAAGTTGTACAAAGTACAAGTGCACTTCCCTCCCCCAACCCTTTGCGATTTGGCATTTATTCGGAAGGAGAGTTTATTTACTAGTGGGAAAGGTTTGGAATAGGTCACAATGGATTTCCAGAGTGCTGAAGTTACAAGTTGCGGAGAGATCAAATGAACCCTAAGCAGGAAGAATCTTCCTTATTCTACAGGGAGCTCCAATGCAGTTGACCTTGATCCTGCTTGCTCTTTGCATCCAAATGATAAAAATGTACCCTTTCCCTTACAGGGCCAAATTTGTTCAGACTATTTTGCATTTTGGGGGGGGGGGGGTTGTTTCAGTTTCAAGACAGTGGTCTGAGTCTTTTCCAACCTGATTAATTCTGTAATTCCAGCAAAAGCCACTAATTTAACACCAGTAAAAACATGCTAAAAATTTGAATTTGGGTGAATGATTATTCCAGCAAAAAACACACAAACCAGAATTTGCACATTACATTTGGAGCATGCCTGACACTCTCCTGCTGCAGCCATAGTCTAAATGTTCCACATCACACAAGTGGCCTGAATCGTGTGGGGCTGTTTTCCACGTCTGCAATGGAGGTGTAGCTTTGGCATGGGAAGCTACCATATGATGCAAAGAGTCAGGTGTTCCTGATGTGAAGTGGCGCTGGCAAGGGGGGGGGGACAACTTTACTGAAAATTAGGTAACTGGGGAGAGTGCTGGCAAGTCCAGAGATGGTGGAGCCAAAACCAGACTGTAAAGCCACACCCCAGTAAAGGGATCGTAGCTAATGGCCAACGCTACTGGACAGATCTGTCCCACTTGCTTTGTGCAGGATGCTACGGCGCTTTTGTGTGCCCAAGTCACTTTGAATGACAGTAACAGCTACGTGGTTTTGTAGGTTTGGAGCATCTGACTGTCTGAACCCAGCAGAGGATCATGCACCCAGTTCTGCTTTTTGAAGAAGTCACAGGAAGGAATATGAAAATCAGCTGCTGGTTTTCAAAACCTCTCAACCCCAGTGGTACACATGTAAGTCCCACTGCAGAAGAAAACAAAAACGAAGCTTCTCCTTCTCAACCCCTCCAACACTCACCGAATCCTTTTTACGAGACCGCTCCTTCTTCATTTTGCCTCCTGCTGCTCTAATGCTGACCCGGTTTTCTCCCCCAAGGTAACCCCGGCAGTTGGCAGAGCCACAGAAACACTTCTGTGCCTCTTTGCTGTTTTGGAAAGAAACACATAGTACGAAAATGAATCGCTTGAAAATTCCACTGTTATAGAGTTCAGCTCATTTGATTGTCCTATCCCATGGCCTCCTTGAAGGCAAAAGCCAGCATTTGTTAAAAACCAGAGCATCCATTCCCAGCTCAAACCCAAAAGTATATAGAAAGGCTTTATAGTGCTCCTGGAAGAATCTTGGGCTTTGATCAGCTTCTTAGAAAAGAGAGTGATGAAATCAGTTGTACAAATGCTTAACTGCTTTTTCTTACAATGTTCATCTTTCCTATTCAGGTCTTAAGGTAAAGGGTAAATGGATCCCTGACTGTTAAGTCCAGTCGCGAACGACTCTGGGGTTGTGACGCTCATCTTGCTTTACAGGCCGAGGGAGCCGGAGTTTGTCTGCAGACAGTTTTTCCGGGTCATGTGGCCAGCATGACTAAGCCGCTTCTGGCGAAGCCAGAGCAGCGCACAGAAATGCCGTTTAACTTCCCGCTGGAGCGGTACATATTTATCTACTTGCGCTTTGACGTGCTTTCGAACTGCTAGGTTGGCAGGAGCAGGGACCGAACAACGGGAGCTCACCCTGTCGTGGGGATTCGAACCGCCAACCTTCTGATCGGCAAGCCCAAGAGGCTCAGTGGTTTAGACCACAGCGCCACCTAATTAAAGATAAAAGCTCTCTGAGCGGCTTTTGATACCGTTAACCAGAGGTAGGGAATTATGGGTCTTCAAGTTGTTGCTGAACTACAACTCCCATCAGCGCTTGCAATCATTGGCCAATGGCCAGGAATGATCAATGGGATCTTCCTGGAGCTGCAGGGGTTCTGCTCCCATCTAAGGGTTTGGTTTCAGGAAGTGACTGCCTGTTAGCCCCTGGAAAGTGTAATGTGGATGCCACTGGGTCCACCATCTGGTTTAATACAGTGGTGCCTCGCAAGACGAAATTAATTCGTTCCGCAAGTTTTTTCTTCTTGCGAGTTTTTCCTCTTGCGAAGCACGGTTTCCCATAGGAATGCATTGAAAATCAATCAATGCGTTCCTATGGAAACCGCCTTCAGACCAGGTCCGGGGACAGTCTGTCCCCCGACCTCTTCTGAAGGCTGGGGGGGGGGGGGACAAGGGCTTTTCTTCCCACCGCCAGCCTTCAGAAGGCTGTTCTGAAGGCTGGCGGTGGGAAGAAAAGCCCTTCTCCCCACCTCCCACCCCACAAGCTCCAGGGACAGGAGGGCTTTCCTCCCGACTGCCAGCATTTTAAAAGCCCCCGGGACAGCGGAGTCTTTGCTCCCCCCCGCCTGCCTTCAAAAGCCGTCGGGATAGCGGAGAAACTTTTGCCCCCCACTGGCCTTCAGAAGAGGTCCAGGACCTCTTCTGAAGGCCGGCGGAGATTTCCCTATGGGCTTTCTTCTTGCGAAGCAAGCCCATAGGGAAATTCGTCTTGCGGAACGACTCAAAAACGGAAAACTCTTTCGTCTTGCGAGTTTTTCGTTTTGCGAGGCGTTCGTCTTGCGAGGCACCACTGTATCTACATAAAGCTGCTAAGTGTGGTCATGAGGGGAATAGGACCAATGTGTCACCAACACCCTGTTTTTCCCTGTAAGATCTGAATCAAGGTGAGGCCAGACCAATAAACTGAAGCTGAATCCTTCCAAGGAGGAGGCTTTGTGGGTATTCCTGGTATGGAAGATAGTTCTATCACCTGCTCTCGATGGGGTTGTACTATGATAAATTCTTTAAAAAATAAAATAAAAGCTAAGCACAATGCTTTCAAATCCAGCCCATGAATTCTACTGAAATAAGCACAGGCTGCCCACACACATGCCACAGAAGAATGGATAATTATTGTCACTAGCATTGCCAGAAGTTCAAAACCTGACCTCGAGCTGAACTCCCACCACTATTTCCTTTCACACCATCATCTATTTTTCTTATTTGTTAATTTTCCTTTGCTGATCTCATGCGTGGTTCGGTCTATACAGCATGCTAGTCATTTATGCAACAGGACAACCAAAACAACATATTCCAAGCATACTGCCAAATCTGACGTCTCCAACAAGCACCACTCAGGTTTTAAAGGATTTACAAAATTACGGCACAAAATTATTCCAGTAAAACAGGGTTCAAGGGTAAGCAAATTTTAACTAACTTGAAAACTGAGCCTATGATAGCTCACACATGAAGAGAGTACTTTAGTTACAGCTTGCCCACCCCACCAAGAACAAAATGTTCTCAGGGCAGTTTACAACAACAAATAAAGTTAAAAATTCAACACATAAATGACAAACAACTTATGTATTGTTCAAACAACTTTGTTTCCCCCTCTCCCATCAAAATCAGTTGGAAAATCCCAAAGTTTTCCTCTGCTCTGGTTTTTTCTTTTTCTTTTAGAGAAAAGGAACTGATTCTCTTTTGGGGAGCATCCACTAGGAAAGAATATTCTACTGTGGTACAACAACGCAATTATGTTATGATTAGGGATATGCACTCTTTTAGAAAATGCACTGTTGCTTTTAACTTCATCCTCGTCATCCACCTTGAACACTCTGTAGCGAGGCGGAAAATGATAATGAAAAAAACACACCCACACATTACCTCTTCCAAACCAAGTGAGAACAATAGCAGGGGAAACATGAATGAATCAGCTAATGAGCACCTGACCTCCATAGTTCAGAAAATATGACCTATGCTTGATTGTGCACAAGATCACTTTATTGGTTTCTGTTCAAGGATAGCCATTTATAAACAACAATGCAAGTAAGTTAGGTCAAGACCTACCCATATCTCTGGAACTGGTAGTCAAAGGTTAGCTCTGAGCCTGACGGAACAAGTTTTGTGGTGAAGAAGCCAACCCGCAGCTGTCCATTCACTGTCCACTAAAGTGGGGGGGGGGGGAGAGAATAAAGATGATTAGAACAATATGTATATTCATGGACTGTGGGCTCTTGCTGTTGTTGTTTTTAAAGGGCATCTTTTCTAGAAAAGGCTCTGTATCTCTGGAGAACTCAGCAAACGCACAAATCTCTATGCCGAGAGAATCCATTTGAAAACATACTTCACACCCAACTTCATTTTAACTGCAATGCTTGGGAGTTCACAGCACTCCGCTTACATTAGGGAGGCTGACACAAGCTCATTTTGTCCCCCTTCAGAAATGGATGGTGTTAAGAAACGGCCTTAGTTCCTTTCGGTATTAAAAACCACTCGCACAGCTTTTAAACTGGCGTGCTGTGCTTTGTCTCATCATCTAAAACCTGGGGGGGGGTGTCCTAAATTGTGCGGGGATCCTCTGTAAGTAGAGAGGGCTCTCTGTTCCACCCAGACACCTGCAAACTCATGGAGGCTTGACACAAGAAAGCGGACGGGCCAGAGGAAATGAACCTATGCTGCCAATTCTCGTAGTAAGGTAAAGGGACCCCTGACCATTAGGTCCAGTCGTGGCCGGCTCTGGGGTTGCGGTGCTCATCTCGCTTTACTGGCCGAGGGAGCCGGCGTACAGCTTCCGGGTCATGTGGCCAGCATGACGAAGCCGCTTCTGGCGAACCAGAGCAGCGCACGGAAACGCCGTTTACCTTCCTGCCAGAGCGGTACTTATTTATCTACTTGCACTGTGTGCTTTCGAACTGCTAGGTTGGCAGGAGCTGGGACCGAGCAATGAGAGCTCACCCCGTTGCAGGGATTTGAACCGCCGACCTTCTGATCGGCAAGTCCTAGGCTCTGTGGTTTAACCCACAGCACCACCCACGTCCCAATTCTCGTAGTACACCAGTATAAAGTAAGCAGCACATAAGCGGCACACAAAACACTACCAAACCATTCTACGCACTAAATCTTATATTAATAATCCAAAAATTGAGAGAGCTATGTACAAGATCTACTACAGAAGCCACAAACAGAAAACTCATTCAAATTGTGTCCAAAAGGAAGATTCAGTCTTTAAAGTTCCTTTAGCCAGGCTCCTGTAGATATCAACAAAGGTAAGTTTGATCAAACAAAGTGTCGGTGATGTTACGCACAAGAGTTAAGACAGGATGCCGGCGTTTGTCACCTGTTTCGCCCATGAAGTGTCTTGGGCTCCTTCAGTAAAATCTCTCTCACGGTTTTGATATATTTATAAACATTTACGTCCATATGTTACATTTCTTCTTAGATTATGTTGCACTATTTAATTTCTTTCTTCAGGAAACTCTCCCTCAAGATTTTGGTGTGTTTACATACATTCAACTTCATATAGCTCTCTCAATTTTTGGATTATTAATATAAGATTTGGTACGTAGAATGGTTTGGTAGTGTTTTGTGTGCCGCTTATGTGCTGCTTACTTTATACTGGTCTACGACGAGCCAGAGGAGGCAGAGCTTGATGGTGTAACCCCCCTCCATTCGCCCTCAGGATATCTGTTTATATGCCAAGAAGACAAGCACCTGAATTGGACTCAGACATGCCTCTGGCCAGGTGATGTTGTCTTTTATGCACCTGGCAGCCACGTGGCCGCCAAAGCCAATTTCAGTATTCTTACACTGCTTGCTTCTTCAACTCTGTGTGCTTTGAAGTAATAAATTCTACACATGTGCACAACTGCTTCTTTGCTCTTTCCTGGCCACCACTGGGCGCATCTTTCAAAGATCTTTTAGCCTGCCTGTGTCACAGCATTAATCTGCTTCTGCTCCTAGGCAATGTTTCTCATCATTTCCCGGTATGTTCCGCGGACAGCCTCAAGGTCCATAAATAGCAACACCCTAGAGGTCCCGGGCCCTAAGGAAGTTAGATTAGCTTCAACCAGAGCCAGGGCCTTTTCAACACTGGCTCCGGCCTGGTGGAATGCTCTGCCTCATGAGACCAGGGCCCTGCAGGATCTGATTTCTTTCCGCAGGGCCTGTAAGACAGAGTTGTTCCACCTGGCCTTCGGCTTGGAGCCAATTTGATTCCCTCCCTCTCTTTCTTTTTCCTTTCTCCTCCTGTGATGAGGCTTCATTGTAATGTTTTAATGTTGTATTTTAATCTTGTTTTTAAGTTGTATTCATTCAGCTTGTTTTTATTATTGCTTGTTAGCCGCCCTGAGCCCAGCCTTGACTGGGGAGGGCAGGGTATAAATAAAAATTATTATTATTATTAAAGCCTTTCCGCCCTTGGGATCTCCTCCACCCGTCTTCCCTGGCTGGCTCAGCTACTGAGCCTTTGGGCAACATGTCCCTTGGAAGAGACAACACTTCTTACTCAGAATTCCAGTTCCCCAACACCCCCCCAAGCCTGTGTACAAAAGCGCTGTTGTCTGCAAACATCTGAATGCCGACAGCTTCCAGCCCTGGGCACTAAAAATGTTTCTGAATGCAGTGACCTCACAGCAGTTCAGCCAATGGCACATGCAAAATGCACATGCCTGAAAAATTAAGGGGAAAAAATAGGAACTGTCTTAAAATCTACATGGAAATTTATCAGCGTGCCTTAACTGACCTAGTTATTTTTATAAAATTTTATTGCCAGTGTTTAATATTTGCAAACATGTTTAAAATCATCAAAAGCAAAATAATATCAGGAATAATAATAATAATAATAATAATAATATAATAATAATAATAATTTATTATTTATACCCCGCCCATCTGGCTGGGCTTCCCCAGCCACTCTGGGCGGCTTCCAAAAAATATTAAAATACTGCAATACATCAAACATTAAAAGCTTCCCTAAACAGGGCTGCCTTCAGATGTCTTCTAAAAGTCTGGTAGTTATTGTTCTGAATACAGCATATGTGAATGTCATTCAGTTATCTAAGTTTTAGAATTGATTACTGTAATGCATTCTAAGTGGGGCTACCCTGAAGACTGTCTAAAAGATGCCACTAGTCCTGAAAGTGACTGTCAGATTGCTGAGTGGCACAGCTAGTCAAGACCACATAACACCAGTCCAGAGTAACTTGTATTGGTTGCTTATACAGTGGTGCCTCGCAAGACGAAATTAATTCGTTCCGCGAGTTTTTTCGTCTTGCGATTTTTTTCGTCTTGCGAAGCACGGTGTCGGGAAAGTTTTGGAAAAGCTTCAAAAATCACCACAGTCTTCAAAAACCTCAAAAAAGGCTACCACACCGCGTGCTATGAGTTGCTCCTCGAAGTCAAGTCGCAACTGTATTAATGGTGTTAAGAAAAAGGAAACAAACTTGCAAGATGTTTCCGTCTTGCGAAGCAAGCCCATAGGGAAAATCGTCTTGCGAAGCAACTCAAAAACCCAAAAACCCATTCGTCTTGCGAGTTTTTTGTCTTGCGAGGCATTCGTCTTGCGAGGTACCACTGTACATTTCTGAGCTGAATTCAAGATACTACTATTGACACACAGTTTGAATGACTTCATTTCTGGCACCAGTTTAAAGATGCATCTTTTTTACTCAGGCTTTTAGATGAAGTGAAGCAACATGACTTGTTGCTAGTTGTATGTTTTCCCTGTGGTATCATACACAGATTTTGAATTGCTTTAAAAGGTTTGTTTTTTGTGTATAAAATTGCTTTATGGTAACTGCTTAACACGATTCATGTTGATCTGTTTGGTTTTATGTTATCTGAAGTTCTAATTTATAAATTATAAAATTATAACTATATAAAATTATAAATCTATAATTTGATTTATAAACCTCCCCATCATAGAGGTGACGCTCCCCGCACAAGAACGCTGCCAAAAGTGTTATCTCTGCTGACTTTTCACGAGATGAGCATGCATTTTAA
Source organism: Podarcis raffonei (assembly GCF_027172205.1). NCBI lineage: Eukaryota > Metazoa > Chordata > Lepidosauria > Squamata > Lacertidae > Podarcis > Podarcis raffonei. The sequence goes on along the minus strand of NC_070613.1, from coordinate 4,273,641 downwards.
AATGCTCTTACCCCGCACATCAAAGTCCAGCAAGTGAAGAGGGGTAAAAGCCTTTTAAAATGTGTCTCTCACTGTGTTGGCTACCCATATGCCTTATGGTCACTTCCACATAAAGGAGCTGTAACATAAACCCTCATTTAAGCCAAAATCAAGTATAAAATTGCATCAGTTTCTTCCTGCGACTCACTTTCTGCGTCTCACAGTTTGGCTCGCAGCTGTGGTTCATAAAACGAGAGCAGTTTCCTTTCTGGGTGGCATCTATTATCTGAAAAGGAAAACATTTGTTTGTATCTCTTCATTAAAAAATGGAGCCTGGCCCATATTCAAAGACTTTCTACAGGGTTTCAACTGGAATTCTGTCTGCTTCAAGTGTTGTTAGGCCACGCTGACGGAGAAAATGACGGTATCCTTATATAGAACTAATTCAACGTACCGTATTTTTCGCCCTATAGGACGCACTTTTCCCCTCCAAAAATGGTAGCTTTGAGAACACTATCCAACCATCTCGTCCTCCGTCGTCCCCTTCTCCTTGTGCCCTCCATCTTTCCCAACTTCAGGGTCTTTTCCAGGGAGTCTTCTCTTCTCATGAGTGCGTCCTATGGGGCGAATGCAGGCTTTCGCTGAAGCCTGGAGAGCGAGGGGGGTCAGTGCGCACCAACCCCTCTCGCTCTCCAGGCTTCAGGAAGCTATCCGCTAGCCGTGGGAGACGCAGCTCTCCCACGGCTAGCGGAGAGCTTGCCTGCACCCAGAAGCTTGGGGCGCGCTGAGCTCAGCACGCCCCAAGCTTCGCGCAGCGCTCCGCTAGCCGTGGGAGAGCCGCGCGAAGTCGTGCAGCTCTCCCACGGCTCGCGGATAGCAACCTGTTCTTTTTTCTTTATTTCCCCCCCAAAAAACTAGGTGCGTCCTATGGGGCGAAAAATACGGTATGTTAGAATTTACTTGTATTAGCAGTAGCCTGCAACTTGAAAGGATCACAAGCCCCTCTGTAGAAGTTGTCGGGCTTTCTTTATAGTGCACAAAGTACAGCAGTAGGCGAGAGAGAAAAAATGAACAATGGGTTCACGCATGTACAGTGAACTCTTAAAGTATTCGGACAATGCACAGCCTAAACACTGAAAACGATTTGTAACTCACCTCATCGTTTTTCAATGCCATGAAGTAGTAATGGATATTCTTGCTTCGGGCATACTCCTTCACTCGGGTTTTGAATTCTTTGTGATCGAGCACTTCACCACAGTATTCCAGTACAAAAGTGTTGCTAAGTAGGCCCAAGAAAGAAAGAAAAAAGCCTTAGACATAGCAGCAACCTGGCTTGGACCTATAATACATTAAACAATTTGAATCTGGAATATCTTAGGGACTGCCTTCCTCCAAATAGGAAACTAACCTCCTGAGCTCTGTGATCTGTTAGAAAGGTCCTGCTCAAGATCTCCACCTCTTAGTGGTGCTAGATTGGTACCCACTACGAACGGGGCCTTCCTGGTGGTTACTTCAACAATGTGAACTTTCAAAAAGTAGCCAAGAAACTCTCTCTTTTGCTAAGGTTTGAGGTTGTTTTCCAATCTGCCATCAACCAGGCATGCTTCACTTGGGAAAAAAATCTAATTTTGCCTTGGATTCTGTAATTGTATTGTTTCTTTTTATCAAGCATTTTGGAGATTAGATCTGAAAAACAGTATATAAATACTGTTGAAAAATGACTAGACACTAATTAGAAAGTGAACCATGATTGAACCAAAGCCAGGGAGTTTGAACAATGCTGGGCATAGTTGTGTGTTAACTTTAAAACAGGGGTTCACTTAACTTATTAGTCAGAATAAAGAGTACTGGCTTAGATGGACCAACAGCCTGGTGGTAAAACAGTTCCCATGTGTTCAATAAAAAAGATGGCATTTGCAAAAAGTATACATCATGGCTCTCACCTGCAGCTTCTGAGTCCTGTTAATAAGCTCCAGGCTCTACCCACACATCAGCCTAATTTGGACTGAATACAACACAGAGTGTAACACGCCTGTAACGTGGCATCACCCTGTTTCTCCTCTACGCGGCCTAGGTCCCTCGTACCTACGAGACCGCCTCTCCTGGTATGCCCCACGGAGGACCTTAAGGTCCACAAATGACAACATTTTGGAGGTCCCTGGTCACAAGGTGGTTAGATTGGGCTCAACTAGGGCAGGGTCTTTTCAGTACTGGCCCCGACTTGGTGGAACGCGCTGTCCCAAGAGACTAGGGCCCTGCGGGACTTGACATCTTTCCGCAGGGCCTGCAAGGCAGAGCTGTTCCGCCTGGCCTTTGGTTTGGACTCAGTCTGACCCTTATGTTTCCCTCCCCTTATGGTTTTGATCTATGGGCTATTATTAAAATGAGGCTGCATTTTAAATTGTATTTTTAACCTGTATTTTAAATTGTCCTCCCCCAATAATGTTTTTATTGTATTTTACTTGTGTTAGCCGCCCTGAGCCCGTCTCTGGCTGGGTATAAATAAAAAATTATTATTATTATTATTATTATTATTATTATTATTATTATTATTATTATTATTATTATTACTGCCTTGCCTTCTCCTGGGGAGGAATATGAAGGTGTTCTGTTTGATCCTGCTGGTCTTTGGCCTATGACCAGCCTTCTCCTTCCCAAAAGGAGTGTGTGTGCGTGCGCACACACATACACTATGGTCCTGGACATCCAACAGGTCCATCTGCAGAGCACATCCTAACAGTGCATTCATTCACTGGAACAGTGGTACCTCGGGTTACATACGCTTCAGGTTACAGACTCCGCTAACCCAGAAATAGTACCTCGGGTTAAGAACTTTGCTTCAGGATGAGAACAGAAATCGTGCGGCGGCGGAACGGCAGCAGCGGGAGCCCCCATTAGCTAAAGTGGTGCTTCAGGTTAAGAACAGTTCCAGGTTAAGAACGGACCTCTGGAACAAATTAAGTACATAACCAGAGGTACCACTGTACATGGAAAAGTGCTGACCCATATGATGCTTATAGCTATTCCAAAGGCAAAGGAGTGAGAACAGCCTCCCTCTGCTGCCCAGAATGAAACCTTCCCTGCTGCCGTGCCCAAGAGGGGAAAACTGCTAAGGTGGAGATCCTTTAAAAGGAGGGAAGTCTTACGAGGGTAGGTCTTTTGCTGCTCTCAACCCCCAGCCTTTCTTCTCGGTCAGAATGACTTCAACATCTGCATGCTGCTTCCTCTGAAATCGCCGGTTGGAGCAGTAGTCCCCATTAGGGCACCTTGAGGAACTAAGCAGAAGGAAAAATTATGTATGCGTTAGGAACCATGTGGATATTCACTGGCCTGCTTGTAGCGGACACTCTATAAATCGCACACACGTTTCTCTAAGGAAGCACAACAAATCCTACAAGTCTCAGATTTTGAACTGAGGTACCATGATGTAAGGGACGCGGGTGGCGCTGTGGGTAAAAGCCTCAGAGCCTAGGGCTTGCCGATCGAAAGGTCGGCGGTTCGAATCCCCGCGGCGGGGTGAGCTCCCGTTGCTCGGTCCCAGCGCCTGCCAACCTAGCAGTTCGAAAGCACCCCCGGGTGCAAGTAGATAAATAGGGACCGCTTACTGGCGGGAAGGTAAACGGCGTTTCCGTGTGCTGCGCTGGCTCGCCAGATGCAGCTTTGTCACGCTGGCCACGTGACCCGGAAATGTCTCCGGACAGCGCTGGCCCCTGGCCACTTAAGTGAGCTGGGCGCACAACCCCAGAGTCTGTCAAGACTGGCCCGTACGGGCAGGGGTACCTTTACCTTTACCTTACCATGATGTAACCGTACTCTCAGATTAACAAACATTCCGGCATTTTTCTAATAATCATTAACATTTGTACCTATTCAGCATGCAAACTATTTTAGAAGTCTTAATGCGTCTGTTAAGCCAATGTATGAACATCACATATAACAGTAATTATCACATTCAAATCTAAGATCTATCACATGACACGAAGACCCAAAAGTTTTGCTATAAAGAACCACGCGGACCCAAGGAGATCTAGTACATTGGTCAAGACCCACATGGACCTAAGGTGGGGGTCACACAAGGGTCTTCTTGTCTGATAGGTTAATTTTTTTGAGAAAAGGAGAAAAATAGAGAGAACTGCCAAAAAGGAAGATAAAAAGGAAAGAAAATAAAGACACAACTGTTGGGAAAAATGAGTCAGATTGGGGGGGAAAGGTGAGTCCCTGGTCTACTAGAACTACTGTTCTAGTAATATCTCCTCTCCTATCCAGATAGAAACTTCACACCAAAATGCCTAGGAGACCATGGGCCTGGTTCTTCCTCAGGTAAGAACTCCCTGAAGTTCTTTCACTTTAGATGAAAGCTTAAATAATAGACTGGTCCTCTGTTACAAAAAAATAAAAGAATCCCTGCACATGGAACACTTGCACGCGAAGAGAAAGCGGTTTAGAAACCTGCTCCCTGACATTTATATGAGGTTTCCGCCAACATGATGACCTCCACATGATATTGCACTGGAATGCCCATCAGCTGCATCCAGTGTGACTAATAGTCAGGTCTGATGGGAGTTAAGAGTTACCGTATTTTTCACTCTATAGGACGCACTTTTTCCCCTTCAAAAATGAAGGGGAAATGTGTGTGCGTCCTATGGAGCGAAGACACCATAGCCCCGCAGCCCTCTCCCGGCTGGAGAGGTGACGCGTGGCTATGGCAGGAGCCTCCATAGCCGCACGTCACCTCTCCAGCCAGGAGAGCGCGCACGGAGCTAAAGCAGCCCCCCGCGACCCTCTCCCAGCTGGAGAAGTGACGCATGACTATGGCAGCAGCCTCTCCGCTGCGCCTTTCCGCTGCTCCCTGACCTGCTCTTTGGGGCTGGTGGTGGGCTTCCCCCCGCCAGCCCAAAAGAGCAGGTCGAAAGGAACCTGAAGCCTGGAGAGCGAGAGGGGTCGGTGCGCACTGACCCCTCTCGCTCTCCAGGCTTCCAAGGTAGCCGTCTGAACGCACCTTAAACGGCACCTTGTTTTAGAGCGGGAAAACAAGAGGGGGGAAATTCTCTCACTCTCTGCGCAGCGCTTCCTGCCGCTTCGCTGAAGGGGCGCTGGGCAGAGAGCGGAAGAATTTTTTCCCCTTGTTCTCCCCCCTCTAAAACAAGGTGCGTCCTATTGTCCGGTGCGTCCTATGGTGCGAAAAATACGGTATATAGTCCAAAACATCTGGAAGGCACCAGATGGGGAGGAAGGCGGAGCTTGTTTATAAAGCAGAGTATTCCACCATGGGTGATTCCCATTCCCACCCGTGGTCTGAAGTGGTAAAGCCCAGACACGGGTTTATCATCCTAGTCAGAGGTAAGAGATGATGACAGAGAGGTTTTGCCCAAATAGCAAGTTTTAAAGAGGGATTTGAAACAGCTTCCCTTTGCCGGTTGAACTAAATTGAACTCCAGAATCCTCCAACAAAAGGAAAAGAATGCAACTATCACGCTGTATGTACTTTCAACCCTGATATTTCCCTCCATCCTGACTTAAAAAAACTCCAGTACAGTGGTGCCTCGCAAGACAAAATTAATCCGCGAGTCTCTTCGTCTTGCGGTTTTTTCGTCTTGCGAAGCACGGCTATTAGCGGCTTAGCGGCTTAAAGAAAAAGGAAACAAACTCGCAAGACGTTTCGTCTTGTGAAACAAGCCCATAGGGAAATTCGTCTTGCGGAACGACTCAAAAAACGGAAAACCCTTTCATCTAGCGAGTTTTTCGTCTTGCGAGGCACCACTGTACGCTAGTACCAGTAACTTGGTACTGAATAAATTTGAGTATTTCTGTTTGAATGATGACAGAAGACTACTATAGGCACTTTTTATCTGAAGTATGGAAAATGTATCACTGGGAAGCAGTGTATTTGCATAGAGATTTTACTTTCTGGGGCTCCATGATCACTGCAGATGGTGATAGCAGCCACGAAATTAAAAGATGCCTGCTTCTGGAGAGAAAAGCAATGACAAACCTAGACAGCATCTTAAAAACCAGAGACATCACCTTGCCAACAAAGGTCCGTATAGTTCAAGCTACGGTTTTCCCAGTAGTGATGTATGGAAGTGAGAGCTGGACCATAAAGAAGGCTGATCGCCAAAGAATGGATGCTTTTGAATTATGGTGCTGGAGGAGACTCTTGAGAGTCCCATGGACTGCAAGAAGATCAAACCTCTCCATTCTGAAGGAAATCAGCCCTGAGTGCTCACTGGAAGGACAGATCCTGAAGCTGAGGCTCCAAGACTTTGGCCACCTCAGGAGAAGAGAAGACTCCCTGGAAAAGACCCTGATGTTGGGAAAGATGGAGGGCACAAGGAGAAGGGGATGACAGAGGAAGAGATGGTTGGACAGTGTTCTCAAAGCTACCAGCATGAGTTTGACCAAACTGCGGGAGGCAGTGGAAGACAGGAGTGCCTGGCGTGCTCTGGTCCATGGGGTCACGAAGAGTTGGACACGACTAAATGACTAAACAACAACAACACTGATAGAGGGCTACATTTTAAGGTATGTTGCCCCCCACCCCTCGATATCTATGTTGGAATTTATCCCAGATTTTCGGAAAGAGGAAAACATGATCTCGGCATTTTCATTATGCTCAAAGCTGCTTACAAAGAACATAAGCTTTACAAGTAGCAAGGCAATCCAAACCAGTCTTACATTTCCTCCAAGCAGTCGCTTCTACAACACTGCAAGAAGCAGATTCACTTGACTGTGATCAACAAGAACTCACAACGGAAGTGCGGTGTGCCTGCTGTTTTCAACAACCAGAAAGATTATTGCGTTTTACATCAAAACCTCTTTTCGCTGTGCTGTGTGTCATGATGTGGGTGGGTGATGACAGCAGAAGACTAACCTTCAAAAGGACCCTTACCATTCTATCATGAGTAGACGATTAAGACAGTCTTCTCCACATGCCACCTCTCCTTGAGCTCGCTCATCTTTTGAAAGCGTGGGACATTCACACAGCATCCGCTTGATGTCACGGTGAGATTTATTCTTTTTCCTATGCAGCATTCCAGAAAACAAACTTTAAAACTGACCGCATTATACCAGCTAGAACTGAAGAATTTCTCCAAAATAAAAGTACAGCAGGCTTTTAAATTTTAACACATGGTACTTCAAAATGCCTTGAGGCAATACAGATGTTTTGAGAATTCCCACTGATTTGCCGCAAACCCAAGTCAAAACTGCAGTGGGATTGACACATCAGCCGACAGCATGAGTTTTTTGCATCTTGAAGAAATTCACAATTTCAGGATCCGGGAGCTAATTCAACCAAGTAGGTTTCCAACTCTTTTTTTTGGTGGGAACAAAACTTTAAAATGTTTTTGGATGCCTTCAAAAGGCTTATAAACTAAGCAGGTGCTTCCAAGATTGTAACGCTTGAGATTTTTACAGTAGCCTTAACGTTTGCTTGCGTTAATACGGAATTATTACTCACTCCTACTGAACAGCACACTGAATATAAAACTTACTAATACAACATAAGGAGTATGTAAAAGGGCCAATACCCATTTTGGAAGGGGTTTTCCAACCCCAGCTGGCACTCTAAACCAGCCTGATATACTAGTATGAACCGCAACCTCATTTCCCCCTATTCTAATATTCTTACTGCACACTACAGTGGCACCTCTGGTTGGGGGGGGGGGGATCCGTTCCAGAGGTCCGGTCGGATCCCGAGGTTTCCGCAACCCGAGGACTGCTTCTCTGCATGCAGTGAAACCCAGTAAAAACAATAGGGTTCCGTAAACGGAGCTTCGACTGTATTATACTACCCTGGGCAAACAATTTTCACATTACATTTATGGCACGCTATTACCACGTTAGCATAAAAGGCGTTTTTAAAAGTAAGAGGCCTATTACCTTTCCGTCAAATACACATTTTCTTCTATGAGGTCAAAGTAACAGGGCATTTTCCCTTGCTTGGCAAACTCTTTCCAACGCTGCGAGTCCCTGAAGTCTTCCATGAAACATAGCGGACGAACCATGGAAGAGTCCTGAAGTATTGCTGGCAACCGCTCTCCCTCTGTCTTGACCTTCTTCCTTTCCCGGAAGTCGGCATCGCTCTCCGAGTCGCTCTCTAAATCCGTCCTCCTTTTCTTCAACGGTCCCCGCTCTTTCATGTCATTCTTATCCAAAACCTTATTCGCTTGCTCTTTCCTCTCACTTGGGGCCAATGGCTCTTTAGTGGAGTTGCTGCTTATCTCATGGGCCTGCACCGAACCCTTCTCTCTAGGGTCACGTGACTGGAACTTCACTGACTGGTTGGGGAAGAAGGCGTGGCTTTCGTCAACCCAGCGGTCAACCTCTTCATACTCTTCATGGTCTTCTGTAAGCGAATCGGGAACCTGCCCTTGCATTTGCTCGTAGTTCATCTCAGAGGGTCTATTGGTCAACCTCGGATCCCAATAGCCATTGTCATGCCAGTAGCTATGAGGCCCAACAAATGTTCCCGGAGCTGGGGGGTAAACATAACCTGGGAAGATGCCATAGCTGCTATCAGGCTGTTGGTATGTACTGCTTGGTTTCTCTGGTTGGGAGAAATCCCACCCCAAGCTACTCAAGTCTTCTGCCGAATGGAAGCCATCCTCTCTGGAGAAATCTCCAGTTCCCATGGGCTCGCCAAAACCAGACTTCCCCTGCCTGCTGTCAGGCTTGGAAACACTGGTCTGCAGCCTGGACATATTGTCAATCATTTCAAAGTTCTTGGAAAGGTAGTGCAGCTCCCCCTCTTGCGATACGTCAATCAATCGAGCCATAGACATGCTTTCAGTTAATATTGATCTTTCATCTGGGTTTGGCTTGTGAATAAAACCTGTTGTCTGCTCTGACTGACTCGTACTGTCAACGCCATCGCTCTGAGGATGGGGGATACCAGGCCGGAGGTCTTCACTCTCTGTTCTGTTGAGCTCAGTAGATATCGCTAGCCTCCCTTCTGCGTCTCTAGAAGGCAGGTACTTGCTTTCATTTTGCAGGCCACTATTAGATCCCACGTCATCCGGCATTTCTTCACAGAATGGTCTGCTGGACTCTGGCCTGCCATCTTCCCAGTGATCCACATAGCGTCTGTTACTTTGGCTGTTCCGGGAGGAACAAGAACTGCTCTCCTCCATTGTTATGGTAGAATTCTTTGGAATGACCACAACTGACTGAAGGCGGTTCCTTGGAACACTGCTATCATCTGAATCAGAGTCCTCTGTGTCACTGTCATCACTGTCCTGCTCACTCACACTTTCAGCTGTGTCAGAATACTCTTCGTGGTGGATGGAAGTGGGCTCAGGGGTACTGCCTCTACTGTCACATCTGGGCACTTCAGCAGCAGTTTCTGTTTCTTCTACCGTCACAACAATATCGCAAGATGGGGACAAAGCGTCTGAAAACGCAGATCCTACCAAGGAGTCATCACTTTTTTCATTTACCATCAAGACTTCAGGAGCGTGGGCCTTCAAGTCAGCAACTACAGTTCTTTCATCAAGGACCACAGAGTCTTCCTCATCATCTGGCTCCTCTTTCTCAGAGTCCTCTGTTGGCATCTCTAAATAATAAGAGTGCTCATTTTTAAAAGGCGATTTTGTTTTCTCTACAACGGAATCAACATGCGAAACATCCAATTCAAGTGCTACTTCAGGACACTCCAAGAGTTCTTCCTTCTTTTCCTCCCCCAGAGTTGTCTCTGGGTGGGACAACACATTTTCGGAAGCCTGTTGCTGCTGCGCAATACACTGATTGTCAAATTTCTCTTCCACAATATATTCTTCTGCAGAAGAATCTCTGACTGGGCTGCACTCTGACAAGCTGAAACGTCTAACACGTTTTTCATCCTCATGAGCCATTTTTGACGCATTCTGATCTTTGACATCAGCGTATGTAAACTTTTCAGATGACTGAACATCCATAAAAGGTTCTGGAGTAACTGTTGCATTGGAAGGCTCAGCTTCAATTTCAACTTCTGAATAATACAAAGAAAGAGCTGCATCATCTGAAAGATAGCAGGAGACTGGATCTTTGGTTTTATCACAAGGATCTGTGAGATCATCCGCTTTATCTGCATGTATTTTAGAATTATTTACATTCACAATACAAGAAGGTACACAATCATATTCAGAGGGAATTGACTCTTCTATTTTTTCTTTAAGAAAACTGTTGGAGTCACTCAGGAGGACAAGAGAATCATCCGGATCGTGTCCTTTAGACTGATACACACACTGAAACCCATTAGACGGTAACTTACTCAAATTTGGACTATTGACTGGAAGTGGTGGCTCAGTTCCGTCTAAACTATCATCAGATGTTACAATTTCTTCTATTTTGGGGGCACGGAACAATGCCCTATCACTGGGCCTTCCTTCTGGGGATCCATTTATATTCAATTCTACTGGAGAACAAGTTCTTAACGGTTCATGTTTTACCTTGATTACAGACTCCTCTTCCTTAATACTGTCATGGCTATCAATTCCTGCAAGTACATTTGATTTAGAAATAGGAGACATCTCTTTTGATTCATTTAACTTTTTGAAAACAGGTGAATCATTCAACTGATTTAACGGAGAAACAGTCCTTTCTGTTTCTGGCTTCTGTGCAATAGCAGTTTTCGTTTCACAGCTTTGTACACAAGACGCCTCCAAGTCTATACAATTAGACTGCTCTCTGGTTTCCTCAGATTCTGTACAACAGAAAGAACTTTTAAATTTATCAGACTTTGGAGTAGATGTCTTTGAAGAGGAGGACTTGTGTCGGGAAGAACTTACACTGCTCTCTGCTTTAGAGTGGGATGTTCCCCCCCGATGACGCAGCTCATTGACTGGAGAGCACTTTTTTGATACGTCACTTTCTGAAGTCCTTTTGGAGTCCCTGTCTGATTTTGTAGGCTTTCCTTTTCTCTCTGAGTCAGTATGAGAGGATTCCAACTTGCTATCCCGCTCTGACTTTGAATAAGAAAAAGAGGTCCTAGAGTCTCTGTAAGATGAGGAATGGGAGGATGTACGCCTGGAGTCTGTAGACCTGGAGTACGTCCTCCGATACTCTTCTTCTGAATCAGAGCTTTCTCTTGTCCTGCTATCCACGTACGAACGAGAATATCGTGTCTTCTCTCTGTATGGTGAGCTCCTGTGGTACCTCCGGTCAGAGTCATAGTAATGTGACCGGTCAGATCTGGAATAGGAAGAACTGGTTCTGGAACCTCTCTCCGATCTAGAACGAGAACGGGATCTGCTTCGCCTCCTCTCTCTTTCAGATCTGGAACGGGAGGAAGAATACCTCGAGTCTCTCTCAGATCTGGAGGAGTAACTAGAATATTTTTCATCCCTTTCAGATCTAGACCGTGACGAACTTTTCACCTGCTCTTCAGTTCTGACAGAAGTGGAGCTCTTCCGTGAATCTTTTTCCTTCTCTGAGCTTGTCGATATTTTAATCTCGTGAGATCTCTGACTTGAAGAGGTCCTCACGGAATCTTCATCAGATTCGGAACCTGGCAATGCTCCATCAGACAACTTCCTCTTGGAACTTTGTTTCTTAGAACTTTGAGAAGCACCCTTCGAAGCACTTGAAATGTCTTCCTCCCTCCCAATATGGGAATCTCCTTTCGCTGGGACTGGTTCTGCTTCTTCAGGAATAACCTGAGCTAGCTGTTCTTCAGAGCCTTCCAACACAGCATTTTGCTTAATGTTCAGTTCTAAAGTTTCCTGAGCTGCTTTCACTGAGGGCTCCTTTGCTATGCGGACAACAGTTTCTACAGGCGATGGCAACAGAGGTGCGGCTGCTGTCTGTACTGCTACTGGAAGTTGTGGCAAAATTTCTGGGGTTAGTACTGGTTTTGGCGCTGGTAGTGTTTGTGGAGGGGGAGGAGGGGGAGGAGGAGGAGGGGGGTGGCGGCGGTGATGGTGGCAATTCCACAAATTCTGCTGCAGTAGCTGGTCCGACAGTTGCTGGTGGCAGTGGCATGGCAGCAGCAGGGGGCGGCTTTGTTGTAACATTCAGCAGATGTTTCTTAAAGTGGATCTTGCCCAATTCCACCTTAGGCTTTGGGGGTGAAAATTCCTCCACGACATCTGGATAATCCCCAAGATCCAGTTTAAATTTAGAGGCAATGTCAGTTTGAAGAGGTGTGCCCAGGGAGCTCGGAGCCTCGTTTTGCTTGTCATTCCCAAGGCCGGTCAGAAATCTGTTCTGCAAAGTTTTCTTTGTTAGGCTGAAGCTGAAGGACACCTTTTGTCTGCCTTGTTCCTCAAGGTTAACTTTTGTCCGGGTGCCTTTGGGCAAGAAGCGGCTCGATGCGACTCCTTTGAACACTGTCCCTTTGACAAAGCCAGGTTTCTGCGCATTTTCCGTCTTGCCCTAGAACACAAGAAATAAGCTGGTGAAATCATGGCTTTGAAAATTGTACTCACATTACAGCAAGAAAGGGAAAGAAAGGAAAAGGCAAAAAGGACCAGAAAGCAAAAAAATAGGGTTGGGGTTAACAGGGGGCGTCCAACATAAAGAGTCATGAGTTGCTTAGACTACTGGACAAGCTTGAGCTACCTAGAAGCCTTATTATAAACTTCGAAAAATATCACCTGACACATGTTGGCCACCTGCTAAGGCTTCCTTGTGGCCCAGGTAAATACCCCAGTAGCTCATTTTTTGACCACATCCCCACCAGGCACTGCCCCATTTTCCCTTCTTTCGGCAAGGTGTGGGGCAGCTGTGGAATCAAGGTGCATCACCAAAAAAACAAAGCCACAGAATACAAATTCTGAGCTGTATTCTGAGATTGCAGTGTGAACTTCACATTGGATTAGAACTAGACTAGTTTACCCTTGGGATCCTTTCCAACTCTACAATTTTTTATTCTATGATTGACTGTGGAATACCTTTCCTCTTAGACCCACCTGGTGTCAACCTTATTTGCATTTTTAGCAATTCTAAATAAGGGAACAAAAACTATGATGCCTCTCATTTGAGACGTGCCAGCCATATATTCTCCTTCCTTTCAAGCAACATTAAACTAAACAAAAGCTTAAAAACAGTTCGGCTGTATCCATTATAGTGTGTGCTTTTTTGTATGTATGCACAAAGACACACAGATATATAGTTGTATTGTATGAATATGTTAATGTTTTATATTCTCCACTCCAAGGTATAATGTACAGGCAACGCCCAGTTGACGTGCGTCTAACTGACCATGCACACAAGCATCACACTGAACCTGAAAGTAACTTTAAAAAGCGGCTCTAAAAGACCCGGAAATGGGCAAAAAGGTGTGAAAACCACACCTAGCAATCCCTTTGCAAGTGCAATCCCAGGAGCCCTTGCACTGACCATTCATTGAGACCTGTGGAAAGTTGGAGTTTGAGCAAGGAAGTTGTGATGGAGTTTAGCATCTGGTTAAGTGCAGGTTTTTAAAAGGGTTTTACAAGGGTTTCCAGAGGTTTAGAGGGTGTTTGCAGGCCTTTTCAATTGTGTTTCAAATATACACGATTTCACATAACCCCGGTGTAAATTGAGAGTTGCCTGTATGGTGGTACCTTGGTAGTTGAATGGCTTGGCTCCTGAACAAATCGGCTCCTGAATGCCGCAAACCCAGAAGTGAGTGTTCTGGTTTGCGAACGCTTTTCAGAAGCCGAATGTCCAACACAGCTTCCGTTTGAGTGCAGGAAGCTCCTGCAGCCAATCAGAAGCTGCGCCTTGATTTTCGCGGGACCATGAGCCGAACAGACTTCCAGAATGGAATTAAATTTGAGAACCAAGGTACTACTGTATTTCTGTTTTTAAAAGTTAAGTCACTTGGAGAACTTTTAGGTAACAAATGGAATCATACTAATTCTTTTTCAAAAAAAGACACAAAGGGACATAGTTTAGAATATACTCACATCATTTTCTTCTTCTCTGTTGTAGTCCATCAAGAAGGCATGCAAAAAAACAGGACAGAGAAAGCATGAAAACTAAGTGGAAACACAAGGTGCTTGCTTTTCAGTAAAATTGCTTTGCCTGTGCTGGCTACAGAGAGGGTCTGATCGTTTATAGATATAAAAAAGGCATCACTGTTATAGACTTAAAAGGACTGGTTTTTTCCAGGCTCCATTACATTTAGGCAAAAGGGGGATACTCTGGCATCTCATTCCTGTATCTAACAACCTGTTAAAACAAAATGGGAGGAATCTTAAGCTGTCTGCTTCCAAGGAGAATATAGCATGTCAGGGTCCCAGCAGTGCAGAATGTCTATCTTAAAGATATGTCTTACATCTCTTAATCCTTCCTGTGTTACAATTCATTGGGATTTTAGAAATAGGAATTGAGGCACAGGACTGCGTATGCCAGCCACCTCCAAGGAGGAAGAGGTATTTAATTTTGGAGAGAAATCATTTCCCAAAATTTTCACATTCAACATACATTTATAGGGTAAACCTTGTTAAAGCAAATTAAGCTTTCCGTTTTCAATTATTTTTCTTCTTTATACACCCCACCCCAACGTGTTCCGAATGATTCAGCTTCTACTTTTACTAACAAATTAAGGTGGAGAAATCATATTTTCTAGCAGGAAGTGACGAAAAATAAGGTATAATAGTAAAAATAACAGAAAATCCATATAGCGAAGGCACTGCCTCTTGCTCTTACACCCCAAAGGACAAATAGGTTATTTGGTGATCTTCATAGGAATATGATCTCCCATCACATTCATCACTAATTACTACAATTAGCACATTCTAAAGCTCACAGCTCAGTGACAGAGTACATATTTAGAATGAAGGACTCTGATTTCGATCCCTGGACTCTCCAGGTAGGGCTGAGAATAACTCCTAAAAGGCACTTTATAAAGCAAGTTCAATGTTCTAGTCACCACATTTGTATTTTATTCCTCCTTTGTGGTTAAACCCTAGTATGATTTAGTGCACTTTGAATGGGTTTGTTTTCCACTGTATTGAGCAAATTGTTTGTTTCTGAGTTACTGCTGTAAAACTACGGAAAAGATGCTATTTTTACATTTCTTGCTTCAATCCATGTAGTTCAATGGGGAGTTCTGAGATGGACATTGTAAACCAGGGTTCCCTAAACTTGGCTCCCCAGCTCTTTTTGGACCACAACCCCCATCATCCCTAGCTAGCAGGACCACTGGTCAGGGATAATGGGCATTGTAGTCCAAAAACAGCTGAAGACCCAAGTTTGGGAAAGCCTTCTCTAAGGCGTAAAAGCAGTTACGTTGGTATCTGTCTCCAGTGCAACCACAATGGCTCCAGGAATGTTAACACAAGCACTCCAATAAGATGCATACCAAGATATATAAGTTATTTTAGTCTCCACCCCCATCATTTGGCCTGGACACCGAGGTCCTCGTCTTGTGGGTCTTCTGGCGGTTCACTCACTGCGAGAAGTGAAGATGCAGGGAACCAGGCAGAGGGCCTTCTCAGCAGTGGCACCCTCCCTTTGGAATGCCCTCCCATCAGATGTCAAAGAGATAAAGAACTGCACAACTTGTGGAAGACATCTGAAGGCAACCCTGTATCAGGAGATTTTTAACGCTTGACGTTTTTATTATGTTGTTAGATATGCTGCGAGTGGCTGGGGAAACCCAGCTAGATGGGAAAGGTATAAAATAAATAAATAAAATAAATGAAAACAAAAATAATTAGAATTATTTTTAACTACTTTTATAAGTGGAATTTTTAAAAAACGTTCCTGTAATTTTTAAACGTGGAACAGTTTTTAATTGTAAAATCAGCATTTCTCAAAAACCATATTCTCAAAACTGTTTTATTACTAAAGAACATCATCTGATGAAAACAAGAACACCAGAGCACGTACAACTCAGCAAAGAGACAAGCCTCCAAGCCAAGCCGTGGTGATTTGGTAGCTCTGGAAGCAAAACACATAAATGTCTCGTTGGGCTTTGCAGGCCCAGAGCAAGCCATTCAACGACAAAAGGCAAGCTCCATGCAAGAAGATAGCATTCAGTGGCACTGCAGATGGTGACAGCAGTCACAAAATTAAAAGACGCCTGCTTCTTGGGAGAAAAGCAATGACAAACCTAGACAGCATCTTAAAAAGCAGAGACATCACCTTGCTAACAAAGGGCCGTGTAGTTCAAGCTATGGTTTTCCCAGTAGTGATGTATGGAAGTGAGAGCTGGACCATCAAGAAGGCTGATCGCCAAAGAATGGATGTTTTTGAATTCTGGTGCTGGAGGAGACTCTTGAGAGTCCCATGGACTGCAAGAAGATCAAACCTCTCCATTCTGAAGGAAATCAGCCCTGAGTGCTCACTGGAAGGACAGATCCTGAAGCTGAGGCTCTAAGACTTTGGCCACCTCATGAGAAGAGAAGACTCCCTGGAAAAGACCCTGATGTTGGGAAAGATGGAGGGCACAAGGAGAAGGGGATGACAGAGGAAGAGATGGTGGGACAGTGTTCTGGAAGCTACCAGCATGAGTTTGACCAAACTGAGGGAGGCAGTGGAAGACAGGAGTGCCTGGTGTGCTCTGGTCCATGGGGTCACGAAGAGGCGTACACGACTAAACGACTAAACAACAACAACAACATCTGGCTGGGTTTCCCCAGCCACTCTGGGCGGCTTGCAACAGAACACTAAAATACAATAACCTATTAACCATTATAAGCTTCCCTAAACAGGGCTGCCTTCAGATGTCTTCTAAAAGTCTGGTAGTTGTTTTTCCCTTTGACATCTAATACACAAATAACCCAGAGATGCATTTTAAATTAAAGGACACATTCTACTCATGTAAAAACACCAGGCAGGACCTACAAATAACCCAGAGATGTGTTTTAAATAAAAGGACACATTCTACTCTTGTAAAAACACCAGGCAGGCTCCACAAATAACCCAGAGATGTGTTTTAAATAAAAGGACACATTCTACTCATGTAAAATCACCAGGCAGGCTCCACAAATAAGCCAGAGATGTGTTTTAAATAAAAGGACACATTCTACTCATGTAAAAACATGCTGACTGTCTGCAGGCTGGATTGAGAAGGCAATCAGGCCGTATCCGGCCCCCAGGCCTTAGGTTGCCTACCCCTTTCTAGACTGTGTCATTCCACAGAACCTGCAAAATTTCAACAGGCATTCCTCAAAGACAAGCTATTTTTGCTGTTGCTGTGCAAAATATTCCATGTTCTACTACTGAGAATAACTGCATCCAAAGTAGAAAGAATACACCACCTTCTCCAGTTCGTGGAGTCTACAAGGGCTTCATACCTCTGTTGTGGCAGGCCACCTCCATCAGACTGAAGAACCGCTACACACATCAACTATGATATGGAAAAGTTACCAAAAACCAAACAAACAAACAAAAACCCAGAAGGTGCATTTTTTTAATGTGATCATTTTATGTCTGCATTTTCCAGGAAGGCTTTATGTCTGAAATGAAAGGAAAACCAACACAAACAATCCTGCAAAAGGAGACTTTAACACAATACTGCAATCAGTTTTCTGAGTGAATTTATAGCATTTATATCCCACTTTTCCCCCACGGTGGACTCAAGATGGCATGCAAACGGGGCCCAGGCAGTTTCCCTCACCCAAAGCACTGACCAGACCCAGACTTCCTTAGTTTCATCAATTTACAGGTAGGTAGCCGTGTTGGTCTGCCATAGTCGAAACAAAATAAAATAAATAAAATTAAAATAAATCCTTCCAGTAGCAACTTAAGAGACCAACTAAGTTAGTTATTGGTATGAGCTTTCGTGTGCATGCACACTTCATCAAGTTTGCTGTATCATGGACTTTTAATATCATGCCCTGACAAGATTAATTTTTTTAGTTAGTATTTCAAATATACTGGCAAATCAAGAACTTGTCAAAATGTCCTGCATTTAGACAATTACCTGCCGGAAGGCTTGCCAAACTAAAATTCCTCTGTGGTATTTTAACAAAGGCAAGTGAAGAATATTTCACAACTATAGGAAAACATTGTGCCAATAGTCATAAAACTTGGGGCTGGGAATAGATGATCCCTGTCTTCCTGTCAATCATTAACCCACCCAAGTTCTCTTTAACACCAATGTTCATAGGAAAGTAATGGTGTGGACAGCCCACATTAGACAAAATTACAGATTTCTTAACAGGACAGGCAATATCCCTTTCCATGATATTAAGGAAACCCAAGAGCTGTTCAGGATCATCAATGAGAGATTACTAAAAAAGCAATAAACCCCAACCATAATTAAATTCAGCTGTTAAATTATCATTGCTGTCACTCAGCAGCTGATAGATGTAGCTATTAGTTGCTAGTGGGGTGTTTTGTTTTGTTTTTGAAAAAAGGCAAAATGACTTTCAAGTTTTATAATGTTAGGATAATTACTTGCTAATGTGCCCAGAGATAAAATTACTGCTATTTTCCAGGATTAAGTGAAATAAATGGCACGTTAATTTACTACGAGCAATTATGCAGCTGGTAACACTGTACCACTGTCCCCAAAGCACCCCCTTCTTTTTGGTTTGGTTTTTTTTTGGGGGGGGAACCTTCTCTGTTCTTACCCCATGAAAAGAAGTAAGATCCAACAGAACTGCCAGGGAAGGAGGCTAAGAACTGTACCTGTTTTAAAAGTATGTAACTCAATATTAGCACAGGTTGCTGTTCGCCTCTACACAGTTACATCTTTATCTTCAGACGTTGCAATATATTGTGATGTTTAGCTGGTGATATATCACAATCTTGAAAACCAGATATTGCCCAGCCCTAGTTGCTGGCATACCTAATTGCTATGAAATAACCATATGCATGGGACGTGGGTGGCGCTGTGGGTTAAACCACAGAGCCTAGGACTTGCCGATCAGAAGGTTGGCGGTTCGAATCCCCGCGACGGGGTGAGCTCCTGTTGCTCGGTCCCTGCTCCTGCCAACCTAGCAGTTCGAAAATGCGTCAAAGTACAAGTAGATAAATAGGTACTGCTCTGGGGGGGAAGGTAAACGGCGTTTCCATGCGCTGCTCTGGTTCACCAGAAGCGACTTAGTCGTGCTGGCCACATGACCTGGAAGCTGTACGCCGGCTCCCTCGGCCAATAAAGCGAGATGAGCGTCGCAACCCCAGAGTCGGTCACGACTAGACCTAATGGTCAGGGGTCCCTTTACCTTTAACCATATGTATAAACCTAAGTCAGCCTTCACCAGAATAATAGACCCCGGATGCGTTTTTGGTTTTTTTTCATTACAGAGGGCAGGTTAAAAATTAAGCAGGAAACAAGTAAGGGAAGACCAGCCTTGAAGACAAAATTTGTCTGCTGGTGATGGTGTGTGAAAGAGAAAGCAAGATTGGCTGATACAAGAATAATTAGCATATACAGGTGTGGCCCGTAATGTGTGCATGTAGGTGTATAAAGCCTCTCTCTCCTACGATTAGTAAATTGGGGAGTAGCCTGTAAAAAGATGTACAAATCAATGGCCACAACCAGGAAAACACTTCATTAAAAAGTTCCCATGGATGTGGGAGACACCCCATCACAGAACCACGCAATAAACTGATTTCCTTCTCTATAACCAAAGCTAGAATAACTACGTATAACTATGGCAAGCCTCTGTTGAAACCTGGAGTATTCCTTTCTCCATTCTAAAATCGTTTACATAAGCTTTACACTGAGATGACTCAAGCCCTGTTGAACCAATCATCGTCCTGTGAATAAACACAACCTTTGGAAAGGAATAGTACTGTTCTTTGCTGCCCTCAGGATTATATTCTTGGCTATACAACACATTATTCCAAACAAAGAGCCACCCCAGCAGCCAGCAAGCATTTGATACCACTTGTGGTTTTAACTGAATAAAAGGTTTGTTTATACAGCGTTGTAGGTTAAGCGTAATTTAGCTTTCTCGTTCTTTGTAAGCTCTGGCTATCAAGCGGCTGGCACAATATTTCGGCTGACAGCAAGCATCAACTCGGGCTCCAAACAGTCCTCGCGAGGAGACACCTCCTTTGGCAACTCCACCTAGATTTCAAAAGTGTTTGTGTATCCCAAGCCTTAGAAAAAAGGACAAGGAAAAGTTCTCTGGTGTGGCAGCTGGAAAGGGATCTGTATCCCATCTGTATGGACACTCTTTTTGTGCGATGTTCGAAACTCATATATAAAGCTAGGTGCCAAATGGCCCCTTAAAACCAAGGTTACAGTCGGCAAAATGGAATGTCTCGTTGCCATTTTAGGGTAAGACGGCTCTAAAGTCTTATTTTTCAAAGGATGGACTGGCTGCGATTGATTCTCAGTTAAGCGTCTGGCTAGTTCAGATGACAACCTTGAGCTAGGTTAAAGAAGTCACTTGACCCAGAAGTCCACATGTATATTGGCCTATTCCGACCTCTTTTTCTTAATGGCGATTGCTCCTGCTCCAGGCTGCACAGAAAAAGCGATTTGGTTCCAGAAATTCATTCTGACTGTGCAGATAAAATGTAAGTGATAGAATTCTACAGGATGGTGTATTAGTGTGTGAAAACAGTCCAGATCCAATGATCTCCAGATAGTGGAGGTGTCAGGTCCCATCCTGGCACCCAGGGCATCTTCAGTTGATTGCAAGCGGTTGAAAGCTAGGTGCAAAATGCGCCTGGAGAATTTTGAACACTGTGAGGGAGGAGGAGGAGATTGACAGCAGGGTTGGAAGATGGTGAAGGACTAGATGCAAACTGCTCAGGCACACCACAACCTCAAGCTAAACCCTGGGGTGGCAGTGCTTTGTGCCAGCCTTAGAGGTCCAATTGTGTGACATTCCCAGGTAAGGCACTCTGCGTCTCATGAGCCATGAGAATGTCCCACAGCTCCTGGCCAGAATCAACCAATAGGGAGATGGGAGGCACTGAAAGATGACAATGACAGCAGCCTGAGAAGGTGCAACGGTCTAGGCAAAATCAAGTAGACTTGTAGAGGCTGCCTGGTTAAGTCAAGGCCCTGCGGGAAAACCAGGAGCAGGAGGAGCTCAAGAGACAGAGATTGGAGGGTGGCTAGCAACAAAGGGAGCAATAGGGCAGGTGACCAATGCAATAGCAGCCTGTAGCTCAGGAGAGGCTCAAAAACTGCCTTGGAACTAAATGCAGGTAGCCCACTCTTCCACCTGGTCCTTTACCTTGATAACAGAGGGCAATAAGGCCTGATTCAACTACTCACAAGGGAGGGCTAGCCTGAACCTGTGTCCTGCAGGTAAACGCCAGATGTCCAAGTGGCAGCTTAGAAGCAATGAAAGGCTCCAGGCAGCAGTTTCTCTTTTACACCCAACCATTCTTGGAAAAGCTTGCAGAACAGAAACAGCATCCAGCCACCCCCTTTTCCTGGCAGATTCACAACTGAGAAAATCTGAACTACTGTGGCAAGTCATCCTATGCCATGCTGTTGCCATAGCAGTGGGCACTGCTAGACAAATCTCGACAACACATTTCCTTCCCTTAGGAGACTTGCTATGATATGATCAGATGGACCATCTAAATCAGGGGTGTCAAACTCAAATTCATCGGGGGCCGCATCAGCAGTTTGGTCACCCTCAAAGGGCCGGTTGTATCTGTAGGACTTACAGTACAGGAGAGAAGGGTTCAGGCAGCCGTTGGATCTGTCACATCACAGGATGGCATGCGCTCAATATAAAAACAAGTGGAGGTTTCCTGAATGCATGTAAAGTGGAGGTTTCCTGTGTAGAACGGCCGGCGCCGCTAGAGGGCAGACGTTCTCTGGCTTGTAGGCTGCCGCGCATGTCAAAAAAAAAGAGCGAGAATAAAAGGTGAAGGCTAGCGGCCGGCGGCGGCTACACGGGCCACATGACGAGGTCTGGCGGGCCGGATTTGGCCCACGGGCCTTGTGTTTGACACCCGTGATCTAAATGCACCCTCTGCATCCCAGCCATGTAACAATACTTGCCATTTGTGAAACACCTCAACAGCAGCTAGGCATCCCAGGATCCTCCAATTCTCCTCACGTCTTTTGGAGAATTCTGCAAAGGGTCATCCTTGCCCGTTCCATCACATCCAGCCTCAAAACCCTCCGTTTCCCTCTCTTTCACATTCTTGCAATAAACACAACCAGCTCTAAGCTAATGATAAATCACTGGCTGTCTTGCAACTTGCTTCTGTGGATGTCAACAAAGCTTTCCAATGGTGCCTTCTAGACAGCAACAGAGGGCCCAAGAAGCGCCACCCGAAAGGTAAGCTATGCAATATAGCATCATCAGTCTACATGCTACTTTGCAATAAAGGCATCCCCTCACCTGTGTCCTGCTGACACGTGCAGTTTTCAGCGCCGAAAGGGGGCGGAACGGAGGAATCCCCACTTGTGTGCGCAGCAATGACACGTGGGAATGCCAGGAACGGAACCCTCATGTAAGTGGGGATTCCCCTGTATTAACATAAGCAAACAGCTAGCTTACATGCCAAGTTTCAACAGTGGAGTAAATGTATATTTGCTTATTTTGCACAAACCCGATCACTAATAATGCTGTGTTTCTGAACCTGTCATTTGCATTTCTACATAACTGGGTGTGTGTGCATGGCCTTTTTGATCTTTCTCAAAACCTTAAGATCAGCCAATGATACCCTCCTACAGGATACCACAACAGTGTTTGAAACTCCCATTGTTCTAGGGGCATTCTGCGATAGGGAATTTCATTAGCACAAGCAGTTTCTGAGCTCTGGGCGCAGGGCTGCACCTAAGATTTCAGATTAAAACTGTGGAGTGGAAGGAAAGGAGGACCCTTTTCTGCCTCCCCACTTCCGGCTACTCTCTGAAGACTGGAGAAGAGACCCTCTTAAGAATATTAGGGGGGTGGGCAGGGAAAGGACTAGACCATGTGAAAAATAAACATAAGATTTTAGCTGCAGGTCATTTATTTTCAGCTTGTTATAAATTCTTGTTATAAAAAAGCGTACCTAGACATTCCATTGTTGCGTCCACAACCTAGGTTTAAGGTGCCAATTAGCTCCTAGCTTTCATATCTCTAACACTGTTCCTCATACTTGGGGCAAGCATGTCATCCACCAGACTAAAGGTAGTATCCAACTAGAATTAATCCAAGTAGAATTAATGTTAGATGCATCCTAGAACTGCTTCTGATGTTGCCCTGGAATTATGGAACACGAAATTCCCCTACTTTATTTGGCTCCGTTCTGAAACAGGTGCAAATATTTTTTTATGCCACTAGGCTTTTAAAATTTCTTTCTTTCTCCAGAAGAACTCACCTACTGTTGCGTTACTTAATGTTAGCTTTTGTTTAATTTTTTTAAAGGTGGGTTTCCATTTCACTTGGCTAACTGCTCTGTGAACTTTGGTTGAAACCCCAAAGTGGAATATTGTTAATGAATGGTAAATGAGGGAAGAAGAGAAGACTATATAAAGCACAAAAATTTCACTTCATGCATGTTGCAGCCTTTTGTTTTCAGGAAGACGTTTGTAGGGCGAGGTTTTCAAATGTTTCAACCAGCATTAGGAACAGAGTTGCTTAGTAAAAAACATATGGCCAGACAGATCTATTCTGAACTTTCCATGCTCAGAATCGCAAGGCAGCTGCTTCCAATACAACCTCTTTCTACTTGCATTCTGAAAAGACAAGGGGTTGCAGGAGAGAAGGGGACAGAAAACTGCAAAAGGCCAAGTCTTTGAATTGTGAGAATGTTCCAGCTACAGCACTGCAAACTAAAACTGGCCCCATGAACGTGTGCACAGGTTGTTAAAGCAGGCGTTCTTATACTTAAAACGATTCTCTGGGGCTAAGGAAGGTTGCCAAGTTTTAGGGAAGGCCTTCTGAGCACAGAAAGGTCAGGGAGTCATCTCCCTAGGCAAGCATAAAAGGCAAGATTATTGACTTTTACAGTACTGTTCTGCATCTGAGGTGGTTGCTGTGGATACAACAAACAAAATACTCTGGCGATGAAATGGCAGCAGAGAAGAAAAGAAAGAAGAAACCCTTGCAAAACTACAGAAGAGGCTGCGCTGTTTGCATGCAAATAAGAACTGTTACAAAAAAAAAATGAAAGCAAGTGGGAGACAGAGCTACATTATGCTGCCTTAAAAGCATAAGGGATTCTGAGCAAAGGGGCGCTGGAAAAGCATCACTTGCTTTTTCACTTGATTTACACACCACCTGAAAAGTCCCTTTGTTTAGATGCCGGGTTTGTCTTTGGGTCAAATCATGCAGTTTATGCCTTCTTGAGGAATCTATGTAGTGAACCTAATGGAGGTGAGTCACTTTAAATATTCTGCAACGGTGGTCCAGGATCTGCACTATCTTCCCATCACCAAGGGTAAAATTCGAAGTACAGTGGTATCTTGGGTTACATACGCTTCAGGTTACAGACTCCGCTAACCCAGAAATAGTACTTCAGGTTAAGAACTTTGCTTCAGGATGTGAACAGAAATCATGCTCCGACGGCGTGGCAACAGCAGCAGGAGGCCCCATTAGCTAAAGTGGTGCTTCAGGTTAAGAACAGTTTCAGGTTAAGAACGGACCTCCAGAATGAATTAAGTACTTAACCCAAGGTACCACTGTACTGCTTTTTACCTACAGCATGGCTTGGACCTGGTCTTAAACACTGTCCCACAAGCGGATGGTATGAGAGAATGTTTCAAGTGTACAACTTACATACTAATCTTAAACAAGAGCAGAAGAAGCTGAATTCTTGATGGCCTCTGTTAGGACAAGCATTTAACAGGAAATGATGAATCAGGCATAGGCAAACTTGCCCTTCCATACATTTTGAGACTACAATTCCCATCATCCCTGATCACTGGTCCCGTTAGCTAGGGATGATGGGAGTTGTAGTCCCAAAACATCTGGAGGGCCGAGTTTGCCTACGCCTATGATAAATGAAAGTTCCTTCTAGCCTTATCTGTTTTCATAGGTATATTTCAGCAGCTACATTTTCATTGCCTAATACCTTTAGGACCAAGTTTTTCGCTGCAATACCTTGCACAGATGCAGATGGCTAACTAACGGGAGATCTTGGGGATGAAGTATGTGACAAGACACAAAAAGGAGGGTGAAATCACTTTCCAACCAAGTATATGTACGTTAGTATGCACACATGCAGAAACACACCCATCTTCATTTAGATTCGCCATCGACCCATCCAAATTTGGTACACCAGCTGAACCCAACATTATCCATGCATCCAGTTTATGTAAGGTACATTTTGAAGTGACATCTTAGCTCAGTTGGGAAGGGCAGCGTTACCAAGCAAAGTTTTTTTCTTCTTTTTTTAAAGAAAGATTACACGCCACAGCAGCCAAGCCTTCCTCCCTTCGCTTTAATGCCCTCAGAGACAATCATTAGTTTCCTTAATAAGGAAGTGATGGTGAAGAGGTGCAGGTGTAAAACAAATCTTTCTTTTCCAGAGCCATTACTGTCTCCCTGATGCATTACGATTATAAAATAATTGAGGAAGCAACTTTGCTCTGTTTGTCTTTATCCACGTAAATGTGTTCTGCAAGGAGGAAAACATTTTGCTGAGGGCTAAAGTTACCAATAATCCACTCCATGGGGAAGAAAAGACAAGACATATCCACAGGAGGTTTGGAAAATAAACCTGCAAGGAACACAAAACTGTCCAAGAGTCTTGCACTAGCTATAAGTTTCTAAAGTGATTCAAAATCATGGCAGCTGTGGAGCTTCCGTTTGAGAAGTCTTAATTTCTTCCAAAAGGTTTAAAGGACTTTTTTACTTGAACCACCTCATTTCCTTCTGTACTCCACCCAAACTGCCCCTGCTGAGCTTACATTCTGCATTTGAGGGACAAATCCACACAGAATGTAAACTCAGTGTGTAAAGAGCATGCAAATTACACATTCTCCATCTCCTAGCCTGGTAGTAGCCAACCTTTGTTGCAAGTCCAAAGTATGCGATAGTGGTGCCTGCGGATGCCTGGGCCACTGGTTTGTTAACCATCTCTTACCTTACTACTGCCACTAAATATATCTTTTAGTTGTAAAGGCAGCAACAAGCTTGAAAACCAGCTTGTCCTAAAGCAGGTAAAAAGGTAAAGGACCCCTGGACGGTTAAGTCCAGTCAAAGGTGACTATGGGGTTGTGGCGCTCATCTCGCTTTCAGGCCGAGGGAGCCGGCATTTGTCCACAGACAGCTTTCCAGGTCATGTGGCCAGCAGGCCTAAACCGCTACTGAAGCATGGAGGACCGTGACGAGTGCCAGAGCACACGGAAACGCTGTTCACCTCCCCGCCGCAGCAGTACCTACTTATCTACTTGCACTGGCATGCTTTCGAACTGCTGGGTTGGCAGGAGCTGGGACAGAGCAACGGGAGCTCACCCCATTGCGGGGATTCGAACCGCCGACCTTCCAATCAGCAAGCCCAAGAGGCTCAGTGCTTTAGACCACAGCGCCACCCACATCCCTTCCCTAAAGCAAACAGAGGAACTGCAGCACTCCAGCCGTTGCTGTGCTACAACTTCCATCATCCCTGATGACTGACCATACTGGCTGGACTGATGGCAGTTAGGGGTCCCAAAACAACAGAGATTCACAAGTTTCACACCCCTACCTTAGGGCACAAGCCTCTCTTGCTCCAATAATCAGCTTCATTATCATTCCAACTCATAACCTCCTGCACAGCCAGCAGAGTTCAGCAACCTGGTCCTAGGAAGCTTTTCCACACTGAATTCTGGCACGCCATTTTTTTCCGCCCTGACCTCCCACTGTGCCTGCCAGGGGCCAGGCACATTTTGCCACAGGGCCTTTGGTGAGGAGGTGGAGATGTCTGAGCGCTAGGTTTGGCGCTTAACATCTCCATCTGGCTGGCTGGCGTGGCTGCAAATGGTCTGCGGGGCAGCAGGGCACAAAAAGGCACGCCTCTTTTGGTGCTGTGCTGCCCCATGAACCAGCTGATTCGTGCAGAAGCAGAGCACCTAAGGAAGCACATGAGCCAAGTGATTCAAGTGCTCTTCTACCTGGTTAAAGAACAGTATTCGTTCGTGCTTATGAAAGTGTTGCTGAATTTTTTAAAAAAATTGTGACTAGGCATTGTGTTTCGGTGCCCACAGCCCAGGTTCCAGGAGCCATGTGGTAAATAGCTTTTCTATCCCAGTTTCTAACACTGGTCCCCCCCAAAGTGTTTTTAAAGCCAGAGTATTCTCTGTGGCAGGCCCTAAGTTATGGAATTTCCTCTCCACATGTAGCTTGTGTCATATACTGAAGACCCACCTCTTTACACTGGCTTTTGACATTCTGAGAGGTATATTCTGGGGCCACCTTATTCTCTTGATTATTTGTTTAAAATGATTTCTTTGTACAGTGGTACCTCGGGTTACATACGCTTCAGGTTACAGACTCCGCTAACCCAGAAATATTACTTCGGGTTGAGAACTTTGCTTCAGGATGAGAACAGAAATCGTGCTCCGGCGGCACGGCGGCTGCAGGAGGCCCCGTTAGCTAAAGTGGTGTTTCAGGTTAAGAACAGTTTCAGGTTAAGAACGGACCTCTGGAACGAATTAAGTACTTAACCCGAGGTACCACTGTATTTTAGATAGTAGTAACCTGAGACCATGTGGTGAAGGGTGGGTAATTTTTTTTAAAAAAAAATTTTAATGCTGTGTCTGGCCCACAACCCTTCAAAGTGAAAATGTTAAAACTTAAGGACATTCTGTTCTAAACTGTTTTGGGCTGTGTTGGGAGTTTCTGATGGCTGAATTGTTTTACTGATGTGTGCTATGTTACTGGGGTGGGGGAGGAATGCGTTATATTTTATCTACATTACAGCAGCTCTTTTTTCTACAGCGGCTGCTACTTTCTATTTTATCATTTTGTATTTACGCTGCTTTGTATTTTCACTACCAAGCTGCCTCAACTGCTAGCTTGCAGAAAAGGTAGCGTATAATCTTTCCAAGCACCCCAGAACTGTCCACACTAATCTTACTCTGGGATGTTCAAACCGCCCTTGGATCTACAGTAGTCGAGTCTGATTAAGCATCCAATTATCCACACAGAAACCCTTCAGATGGTCACCCCAGCAGTAAACCAGCGACAACAGAACAGTAGTCCAAATCCAGCCTGTGGTGGTAGGTTCTGTACGAAAGATGCAGCTAAATTATGACCAAAGGCAGACTTCAGTATTTGCTTCCGTTAACTGTCTAAAATTCAATAATAATAAAGTTAAGCATAACAGGAATGAATGAAATGAACGAACGTATTGCACTCATCCCCTTATTGCATGTACTTCGGGTTATTAAATAGTGTGTTTTTTCAGGTACTACAATGGCAAACATGAAGTGTGGCAGATTTATGACACTGAGGATGAATAAGTTCTTAGGGAAGAGTGGTGAAGGAGCTATACTGAACTAGGCCACTTCAAATTCAACAGACCTTCCCATACCCCCTAACTTTTAAGCCTTAAGATATGGCCCAACTGCATTTTGGATTTTAGCTCCACAATGAAGTGTTCATTACTCTTATACCAAACCACTTAATCATAAAGAGTATTAATTTATTTCCTTTACAGACATAATTAACAGCCCAACGGCCATTCTCAACCTGGGGGGGTCCTCAGATGCTGATGGACAACAACTCCCATCCTTCCCGATCTCTGGTTGTGCTAGCTAGGGATGATGGGAGTTGTAGTCCAACATTTGGGGACCCAGGGGTGAGAGAGGCTGGACTTGTATTCAAGGGAAAGCACCATTTTAGTTTGTTACAGCGAAAACCTAAACCTACAGTACAAGAACGGCTCAAGCCAGAAATGTATTACAGTGGTACCCCGGGTTAAGTACTTAATTCATTCCGGAGGTCCGTTCTTAACCTGAAACTGTTCTTAACCTGAAGCACCACTTTAGCTAATGGGGCTTCCCGCTGCTGCGCCGCCGGAGCACGATTTCTGTTCTCATTCTGAAGCAAAGTTCTTAACCCGAGGTACTACTTCTGGGTTAGTGGGCTCTGTAACCTGAAGCGTATGTAACCTGAGGTACCACTGTACTCTTTAATGGACCAGATTCATCACTGTTAACGTGAATGTACCCCTTCATTCATTTAATAAAAAATTATACACCGCCTGTTAGTAAAAACAACTTCAAAGCAGTTTACAAAGAGAACTGCTGTTTTGAACCCTCTACCAAGGTAATTAAAAGTACGGTAGATTTTCCCTCACGCTGTTTCAAACCATCCGTGTGGAGCAGATATGCAAATTCCTTCTGAGAATTACAAGTAGAATACAATAACTTACTGTGGATTAATAAACCTGGAGTATAAGAGGCAGGAGAGATAAGCTGTGATTTTGAAGCTTTTGCAGGTTCCTAGACCTCTTTGTTGAACAGGTTCCTTTGGTGATGTTTTCCATTTACAGATAGCCTAGTAGTTTATTAAAACAAATGCAGAAAAAGTCCTTGCCTAATTTGGCTTACATACTTGAGGTTTCAGTTACAGATAGGTAGCCGTGTTGGTCTGCCATAGTCAAAACAAAAAAATTTTTTCCTTCCAGTAGCACCTTAAAGACCAACTAAGTTAGTTCTTGGTATGAGCTTTTCGTGTGCATGCACACTTCTTCAGATACACTTCTTCAGATACATATCTGAAGAAGTGTGCATGCACACAAAAGCTCATACCAAGAACTAACTTAGTTGGTCTTTAAGGTGCTACTGGAAGGGAAAAAATTTTTTGTTTATACTTGAGGTTTGTTGCATCTTCAGCTAACGGGTTATTTTCCATAACCAAACTGAATGAACTTATTTTGATTCACTGTGGAACTGGTCAAGGTTAAGCTACAGCACAGAAAAGGAAGTGTTTTTCCTATTCCTGCCTCTACGTACAAATGAATTGAGCCAACACAGCTGATCTTGTCACTTTCTAAAATGC
This sequence comes from Podarcis raffonei, assembly GCF_027172205.1. Classification (NCBI taxonomy): domain Eukaryota; kingdom Metazoa; phylum Chordata; class Lepidosauria; order Squamata; family Lacertidae; genus Podarcis; species Podarcis raffonei. The sequence continues at coordinate 4,243,900 of NC_070613.1, read as the reverse complement.
TGCGGATCATCACATAAGGGAACAGTTACCTCCTACCTCATCCATCTAGTTTAAAACTCACTTCTCTGCAGTAATCACATTAAGAAAGAAAAAAACTGCACAAGACAGGACAACGGATTGCCAGCTTCCAGTTAAGAGAGAAAGCCAACTAGCCATTTCTCCAATTTTCCAAATTACTACTTTACGCCTATAGTTTCAAACAGCTGCGCTCCTAGAACGCTACCTGCTCACATTAATTAAACGGGGGAAATTAACGTGCTCTCTCCCAAGAAGAAGAAGAAAAAAGCCCAGAAAGCTGTCTGTAGCTTTACTGGGGATAAGCTGCCAGTGTCTGCCCTATTTAAGGTACCCTGTTTGGAGGAAGCCATCTTCTCCAGCAAGCAGAAAATATCCTGCAGCCATGATGGTTTGTTTTCAAATTGCTCCATGCTCCCTCCCTCCTTCCCAGCTTGTTCCAGGAATGCCACCATCATAGTGTATTTAAAACATCTTGTGGCACTTTGAGGGGCAGAAAGGAGGCTATTGTTGAAGAGACAAGTTCAGACGAGCTATTTAAATGCAAGCGCAACCAAATTCAGATGAAGAATGCCTTCATAAAGCACATTCTCTTCCACCTTTACGCCCTTTGCTAAAGAAGAGAGATCCAATATTTGCTCTCACATAATGTTGGGCCCTGTATAGCTACGTAACATATAAACACAGGAAACAATGCAAGAGGCCAGCCACACGGTGAAATATCTTTTGGATTACATCTCCACACATCTTTAGAAGACATGTCATATTTTTGGATGTACCTAACAATGCAGTGCTGACAAAAGGAGCCACAAAGAGTGGAAAGCTATTGCGTTACTGAATCCCAAAATAAAAGGCCAACTTGTTCTGCTAAACTGTTAGGAAGCTTGGATTTAAAAACAAAACAGTAATGTAAAACAGTCTGCAAGAAAGGGAGCTTGTGAAACCAGTGAGATTCTGAAAAATAATTCCCACCCAATACTTGAACACTATTTACTATTGTTAAGTAACTACCTGCTAAGGACATTCTTACAAGTACAATACTTCTTATGAGTAGGAAAAAACCATAATGTTATTATTTATTAAACTTATATACTGCCCATCATAAAAAGACGGCCTGACAAAAAAACATGACTACGATTTGAATTAGTAAAATAGAAGCTGAATTCAAATTTGTTTCACACGACACTAATTTCAGAAGTTGTAGAAAACATACTTTGGCACGGGTATCGAAAGATGGTGATACAGTAAGTAGTGTTTTGCAAAAACAAAGGTTTACCCTATTGCCCTTGTCCAAAATTTTACCTTTCTACCTCTTCAGACCCATCCATATTCTGTGGAAAGATACACCAGTTGTCTGTCCCTTTCCACCTCAGAGGTGACTGCATTTCAGGGATGCTGGACGTATTAGGTTTATGGTGTCCACTGGGATCCTTCGACATGAAAGCTGTGCTATAAAAATAAAATAGTATTCAAGACAAACGGTTGTGGGTTAGAGGTACATCCGAGAGAAGGGAAGCAAGGAGGGTCTGAGCTACTTCGCCACCTTCTCCGAAAGAAATTAAGAACAGAAAGCAGGTCAACCCTGCTAATGGTTACATATGTGCATTTAGTGAAATTCAGTGGCAAAAGAAAAACAAAGCAAATGTCAATAAAGGGAAGTTGAATAATGGGAAGTTGATTGGCATTTTGATAATTGAATAATTTGGGAGATTGTTATTGTTATAATTTGGCTATTGGAAAACTAATAATAAAAATTTGTGTGTGTGTTATCTTCCTTCCATATATGAAGCATGGGCATGGCTCACTCCAGGACAAAATCTCTCCTGCCCTACAAATGCCCATATGTCTTATTTGCAACATTATTTAACACATAAAGGTCTAAGGCTGTAAGAAATGTCCCTTAGCGAACTCAAAATGGAGGCAACTGGGCTCATACTCAAGACTGCATCACAAGGATTAGCTACCCCTTTAACTTCTAAGATGCATTTCCGAAAAGGATAGCTAAAAGAGCTGTTATGACTGGATTCCCCCCACCTCCTCACTCTTTCAAGTACACATTAATGAGTAAAGTGGGTCATGGGGTGGAAGCTCAATGTTTGATCAAACTCAACACATAATCTTCCCCTACTTGCCCTTCCCCACCAGCTACTGCCATCTCTGTGTTAAGTTTTACACTCCTCAAGACAGGGAAATCTCTTTTCATTGCTATTTTGCAGAGTGTTGTACACATTGCTTTAAAATGAGGTGTGGGTGTTGGCTACAGGCAGAAGGGCCTGCTTAGTGGTGGCACCATGACTTGTTCTTCTGCTTTAAATGTTTAGGTGGCCAATAGCTTCATTTCAGGGGGCGTCTAGGATTAAAGTTAAACTAAGACTTGGTCATTTACACGACTGGTGTCCAATTTTGTCATCTAATGTTTATTCCTTATATATGGAGTTTTATTTTTATTTTTTGTCTGGACCCATTTTGGGATAAGAGGTGCAAAAATAAAGAACGGTTATCACCGCACACCCCAAGTATGTTTAATCAGAAAGAGCCCCTGTTTGTGTTCAATGGGATTCACACCCTGGGAAGTTTAGGATTTCAGCCTTTATAGTAGATTTAATGGCCCTTTTCTTCTCATCTTCAGATGTCCCACAATGAAGTCCAAAGAGCAGTCAAGGAAACCGTCCTTCCAGCCTTGCTCGTAAACATTATTATTTCAGAAACTTTTGGGGGGCAAGGCTGTCTCACAAACATGCCTCTCTGAGGCTGCTTTGAGGCGCTTTGAAACCATCAAGAGGCATATACATTTTATGAAATAATTAATAATAACGAAAGCCGCAAATGGTGGCTCCTGAGCCCAGTCGCCTAAAGGCGATTCTTACTCGCCCCAAGCAACCAGCCAATTTGAACTTGTGGGTTTTATCTGTCTGTACCCCCCAACACAATGCAAAGTGAAGAATTAAAACGGGGGAACCTGCCTCGGCCCCTTTGAATTAGGGAACAGTTAAATTAAATTAAATGAATTAAAACGGGGGAAATGCGGCCTACCCCGCCCCTGAACCTTTCAAGAAGGCATTGCACCCTTAACAATTATTATATTTTAATATTTTGCTGGAAGCCGCCCAGAGTGGCTGGGGAAAAGCAGCCAGATGGGCAGGGTATAAATTATTATTATTATTATTATTCCTGAAGAGACCCACATGGCGGCTCCAAAGCCCCACAAGGAAAGTGGCTCTTGTCAGAGCAACACTGTCCCTTCCAGGCAATGAATTTCCTGCAAACGAGGAAGTTTTATGTTGAATTAAGTCTGGATGATTTGCTCGACCGTCTGGTTTTGCCTTTATGGCGGGGCATATTTTTTTTTCATGCCTGCCTGCTTCTCGGTGGCCCCATTTTGGGTGCAGAAAAGAAAACACCAGTTGTTAGGGGTCTTGCATGTCCCTGAATTAATTTTACAATGAAATGATTTTAGAATGCTGTATTATTTTATTGTTGTTAGCCGCCCTGAGCCCGGCTTCAGCTGGGGAGGGCGGGGTACAAATAAAATTTATTATTTATTATTATTATTCCCCACGTGTTGCATTGCAAGGGCAGTTTTTCCTCCCCGTTGCAGCCCACCCACCCAAAATAACTGGCATGGCACCCATAACCTCTCAAGCCGGGCAAGGTGCCCAAGGAAGGGGGTGGAAAATGGCACTTTTTCTGCCCCCCTTTGTGAGCCTGCGGTGGGGAGGCAAGGCCCCCTTGCCCCCTATTCCTGAAAATATTCATCCATAATCCTTTTCTCCTCAAAGAAAAGAAACAAACATCTTCCCTCACCCCCATTTTCCTCTTCTAGCCCCTCCACACATGGGATTAAGAGAGCGAAAATGCTGGCCCTATATTTTTTTATTTCACCCGCCCCAAATAAAAACCCCGCTCTGAGGAAAGTGTCCCTTTTCAGGTGCCTTGTGGCGACAAATGGCTGACAGCAAAAGAGCGGCCCGCCATGACCCTCGCCGAGGAGGGCATTCGCCTCACAGGCGCCTTCCTTTTTCCCTCCGAGGTGAGGTGAGGGTTCAAGGCCGGCCTCTCACCATTTTACGAGGCGGCGCGCCGTCGTCCCACACCCACCCACCGCCCGGTTCAAGCAGCGGCCTTCCAGCTCCCAAGCCCGCCCACTCCTCCCTCCGCCGCTCGCCGCCGAGGGCTCCCCTCGGGCCGGCCAGGGCTCTCACGAGAGGCCGGGGATGCGAGGCCTGGTCCCGCCGTTTAGGCCCGTGACGAAAAGCTGCTCTTCCCCCCCCAACCCCTCTTATCTTGCAGGAAGGGGGCTATTATTATTTTGTGGGGGTGGGGAGGAGAGAGGGGGCACTGGGACCCGCTCGCCCCTTTCCTCCCCACAACAGGGGGGCCTTTCGCCTGACAGACCCCTTTGTATGGAGGGGATGGAAAGTCCACCATGTCTGTACCCCCCAGGGGAAAATAAATACCACCCACTGCACCCCCAGGTTTGGGGGGGTCTTGTGGGGCACCCCATATTTGGGGGCCAAGGCCTTGCTGAACTTTTCTTCCCCATGGGGTGGGACATCCCCTTAACATTACAAAACCCTAGAAATGTAGAGCCTAATCCTTGCAATGCAAAGGTTTATTATTGGGGGGGGATATGTCCATTCCCCCTTTACAGCCTCTCCATAAGGCTATAAAGATGGGGAGGGAGGTGTAAATGGAGGATACCCGCCCCAGAAATTGCCCCACTTCCGCGCGATCCTGGAAGTGGGGCAACCCGAGTTGGGGTCCCGTTCACACGAGCGCCCGCACCCGTGTCTGAGAGCCAGGCAGCGTGGTACTTACTCCAGGGTGGGATGTTCCGGGTCGTAGAAATCCCCCATCTTCGGCCTCTTCTTCATCCGACGCTGCAGCCCCGGCGTGGAGGATCAGGGCAGGCGCAGCCTCCGCCCCACATAAGGGATTACTATGGGGCTGGGCGGCGGGGGAAACGACCACGACCCCCGCCACCAACGCCCAAGGCTGCAAACCCCCCAAACAGGCGTGCAGGAAACCCCCCAAGCCTCTTCCTGACCTGCCCCCCAAAAAGGAGGCTGCTCGGTGGGTCTGGCTCCCGGCGCCTCCTTCACATCCTCTTCGGGGAACCCAAGATAGCTATCCAAATTTAAGTTCTCCGGCGGCGGGAAGGTGTGCTTCTGTGCTGTTGCTTTTTTACCCTTTTTGGCCTCCTTGCCCCCCACCCCAAAGCAAAACAGGCCGCCCCCCACCAAACCCCTCCTAGAGAAGCGCTGCAAATCCTCGCTGGCTGCAGATCAGGCCATGGGTCTCTCTGCAAACTGCTCCTCGCGTCCCAGGCGCGCAAAATAACAATAATAATGCAATTTGTAAAATCCTCGAGCGGAGAAAAGGGAAAACGGCGCTCGCTTCTTTGCAAAAGGCTCCTCTCTTTTTTTGCTTCTTGCAACCGAAACAATATTTTATCCGCGCGGGCAGAGGAGAAAGTTAGGCCCCAGACGAGCCTTCGGAGAAATGGGCAGGATCGGGAGACGGGCGCCAAACCTCCCCTCCCCAAAACGCCCTTCTCCTTTCCTTGACCTCCCTCCTCCGGCCCTTTCCCACGAGCTCCTTCCCTGGGCAAGATCCAGGCGTCTTCTTCTTTCCCCCAATGGGCGATCCTCCAGCGGCGGCGGCTTGTATTTTGATTTTTGCAGGGCTTTTTCTTGGCACCAACCTCGCCCTCCTCGCTGCTGCCTCCTTGCCTTCCCTCTCCGAGTTTCCTCTGTCCCTTCTTCCCTGGCTTTATTTCTTTTTTTGTCCTCGTTTAACGGCGGCGATCGCGCTCCTAGGAGGAGCAGCCGCCGCCACCTCCCTCTTCCTCTTCTTCCTCCTCCTCCTCCTCCTCCCGGAGTCCTGAAACGTCCAAACGGAAACTGTAGCTCGTCGACTTCCTACTTGCTGCAAAAGCGCAAAGGCGCAGCTCCGCGCAACCGGCGTCCCTTTCTGCTGCAGGCTCCCTTTAAGCGCTGCGCGGCTGCAGGTCGCGGATCTTCCCTTCCGACACCATCCCGACACGCTTCTCCTTCCCCTCCGAGAAGAGGGGAAAGAGCCGGTTTGCAGAGCCGGTTTGCAAGCTCCCAAGGAAGCGCGCTTTTGCTGCAAAGCGCCGCCGCGCTCCTTGGAGAGGAGAAGGAAGACGCGTTTCCCAGGACGCAGGCGGAGAGCGTCGCGCTCTTCATCCGGCGGTATTTCGGATTATTGATGTGTTCTGCTTTAAATACTCCTGCTCCTAAGACTTTCTCTGCAGTTCTCTCCCCTGTGGTTTTATGGCAACTGATTTGCATTGTAAGAATGTGCGTGGTATGGATTGCTTCTGCATTTATTGGCGCTGATGATTTATTTTTTGCTTCATATTAATAATTGTTGTCTCTATCACTGTGGATCAGGTGTTTTTTGTACCACTATGGGCACAATCGTTTGCAGCCTGATCCTATCACGTGTTTACTCACAAGTATTTCTTTTGTCTTGTTATTATTGTGTTTTCAAGCTGATGTTAAACCACCCTGGAATGGGTAAGAAATCTGATAGATGAATAATATTTGTTTGTTTGTTCACAACAGTGCTAGAAATTCCCTGGCTGTGTTTTGCGACAGGTGCATCTCCATTTTGCTGGCCCCTCCAGCAGGTAAGCAGAAGATCATATTTATTGCATTTATATCCCAGCTTTTTCTCCAAGGAGTCCATGGTTCACCCCCCTCCTCAGCTAATTTCTGCATTACAGCAACCCTGTAAGGAAAGATTAAAGGTAAAGGGACCCCTGACCATTAGGTCCAGTCGTGGACGACTCTAGGGTTGTGATGCTCATCTCGCTCTATAGGCCGAGGGAGCCGGCGTTTGTCCGCAGACAGCTTCCGGGTCATGTGGCCAGCATGACTAAGCCGCTTCTGGCAAACCAGAGCAGCACACAGAAATGCAGTTTACCTTCCCACCAGAGTGGTACCTATTTATCTACTTGCTTTCGAACTGCTAGGTTGGCAGGAGCGGGGACAGAGCAACGGGACCTCACCCCGTCATGGGGATTCGAACCACCGACCTTCTGATCGACAAGCCCTAGGCTCTGTGGTTTAACAGCGCCACCCACGTCCCATAAGGAAAGATTAAGAGGCTGCTGTTGACTCCAAGGTCACCCAGGGAGCTTCAGGTCTGAGTGGGGATTTGAACCCTGATCTCCCAGGTCCTAGTCCCAACACTCTTAATTACTTCACCACACTGGCTCCCTAGAACAGGCAAAGGCAAACTCGGCACTCCAGATGTTTGGGGACTATAATTCCCATCATCCCTGACCACTGGTTCTGTTAGCTAGGGATCATAGGAGTTGTAGTCCCAAAACATCTGGAGGGCCGAGTTTGCCTATGCCTGCCCTTGAGTCCTTCTGCTATGGGGCAGCTCTAGAAATTAAGTACGTAAATAAATAGGTCCCTTAGAGAAGAATCTGAAGTATTTTCCTTGAAGCTTGAATTTGTTTTATTCTGAGAGCTGGACCATAAAGAAGGCTGATCGCCGAAGAATTGATGCTTTTGAATGATGGTGCTGGAGGAGATTCTTGAGAGTGCCATGGACTGCAAGAAGATCAAACCTATCCATTCTGAAGGAAATCAGCTCTGAGTGCTCACTGGAAGGACAGATCCTGAAGCTGAGGCTCCAAGACTTGGGCCACCTCATGAGAAGAGAAGACTCCCTGGAAAAGACCCTGATGCTGGGAAAGATGGAGGGCACAAGGAGAAGGGGATGACAGAAGACGAGGTGGTGGGACAGTGTTCTTGAAGCTACTGACATGAGTTTGACCAAACTGCGGGAGGCAGTGGAAGACAGGAGTGCCTGGTGTGCTCTGGTCCAGGGGGTCACGAAGAGGCGGACACGACTAAACAACAACAAACTTTTCACCACAAGGCTGTTTCTGCTGCCCAACTGCTGCAATTCAGAAAATGCAAAGGTGCATTATAATCCCTCCTTCTACAATATTGCTTAGATAGAATCATAGAATCATAGAGTTGGAAGAGACCACAAGGGCCATCGAGTCCAACCCCCTGCCAAGCAGGAAACACCACCAGAGCACTCCTGACATATGGTTGTCAAGCCTCTGCTTAAAGACCTCCAAAGAAGGAGACTCCACCACACTCCTTGGCAGCAAATTCCACTGTCAAACAGCTCTTACTGTCAGGAAGTTCTTCCTAATGTTTAGGTGGAATCTTCTTTCTTGTAGTTTGGATCCGTTGCTCCGTGTCCGCTTCTCTGGAGCAGCAGAAAACAACCTTTCTCCCTCCTCTATGTGACATCCTTTTATATATTTGAACATGGCTATCATATCACCCCTTAACCTCCTCTTCTCCAGGCTAAACATGCCTGGATGCTTAATTTATTTCAGGATCTTTGCAACTGTTCCCTGGACCCCATTCATAACAAAGCAGTTGGCCTTTTCACATAGAGTGATTCCTTTTATGCCTCTAGCTATTTATCTCCCATTCACCTGGAAGAGGCCTCCTTGTTGCTTTCGGATGGGGAGCATGCTAAAACAAACATCTTTTTTTGTGATTCAGTGTCCCTGGATTAGCTGGCTCTGGGCCATCAGTTTATGCTGATGAGAACATAGCCTTACCAATGAGACTAGCCGCCTGCCTTGGTGGCTTTTCACAGAAGAGTAAGCAGTAAACCCAAGCCTGCTTCAAGGGCACCACCGTGGCAGAATAGAACATGGTTTTAATAATTATTTAAGCTGTGTAATCCATTTTGTTCTGTTTTATGTATTTTACCTTTGGCTAGACAAAATACATAACATTTTATTCCATACCCTGGCAGAACCGATCCTAGCTCTGCAATAATACAACCTGTATGAAATGAATATTTGCAAAAGGAGACCCGCATGGAACATAGTTGAAGGATTTGTTGTAAACAAAATCTGCCCTTTTTCCCTTATGGGGTATCCAAGAGCCCATATAGAGTCCTTACGTAGGTTCCCTATTGGTAGGAGAAAATAACAGAGGCCAACCAGAGAATATTGAGAAGCAAAGCAGCTAGTAAGCCTGATCTTTATTGATCTGTTGCAACAGGGTCCTCACTCACCACACGAAGGAGGGAGGAGGAACACAGAACAATGGTGCGCAAGGCCTTATATAGACATTTTAAATTCCCTGCCCTCAAGCTCAAGACCACCCCTCCATACATCATACCTACATCACAGAAAGGGTGTAACCCAAGACCACCCCCCACAAACATCATATCTACATCACGGAAAAGGTGGTCTAAAACAGAAATTTGAATGTTGTTTTTCTCCTGTCATTGTTTATCTCCTGTCTGGCAGGTTACTTGATTGGATACCCTGCTTACTTGATTGGATTGCTCGGGGAGCCTGGCCAGTCTTTTGTATTGATAAATACTTAGTTCCTGGGCCAGGTCACAGGCTCACACCCTTGTTGTTGTTGTTGTTGTTGTTGTTGTTGTTTAGTCGTTTAGTCGTGTCCGACTCTTCGTGACCCCATGGACCAGAGAACGCCAGGCACCTCTGTCCTCCACTGCCTCCCGCAGTTTGGTCAAACTCATGCTGGTAACCTCGAAAACACTATCCAACCATCTCGTCCTCTGTCGCCCCCTTCTCCTTGTGCCCTCCATCTTTCCCAACATCAGGGTCTTCTCCAGGGAGTCTTCTCTTCTCATGAGGTGGCCAAAGTACTGGAGCCTCAGCTTCACAATCTGTCCTTCCAGTGAGCACTCAGGGCTGATTTCCTTCAGAATGGAGAGGTTTGATCTTCTTGCAGTCCATGGGACTCTCAAGAGTCTCCTCCAGCACCATAATTCAAAAGCATCAATTCTTCGGCGATCAGCCTTCTTTATGGTCCAGCTCTCGCTTCCATACATCACTACTAGGAAAACCATAGCTTTAACTGTACGAACCTTTGTTGGCAAGGTGATGTCTCTACTTCTCAAGATGCTGTCTAGGCCTGTCATTGCCCTTCTCCCAAGAAGCAGGCGTCTTTTAATTTCGTGACTGCTGTCACCATCTGCAGTGATCATGGAGCCCAAGAAAGTAAAATCTCTCACTGCCTCCATTTCTTCCCCTTCTATTTGCCAGGAGGTGATGGGACCAGTGGCCATGATCTTCGTTTTTTTGATGTTGAGCTTCAGACCATATTTTGCGCTCTCCTCTTTCACCCTCATTAAAAGGTTCTTTAATTCCTCCTCACTTTCTGCCATCAAGGTTGTGTCATCTGCATATCTGAGGTTGTTGATATTTCTTCCGGCAATCTTAATTCCGGCTAGGGATTCATCCAGCCCAGCCTTCTATAAGGTGTTGTAAGTCTTCATAGAATTGGTCTATTTCAGTTTCTTCAGCACCAGTAGTTGGTGCATAAACTTGGATTACCATGATGTTAAAAGGTCTGCCTTGGATTCGTATCAAGATCATTATATCATTTTTGAGATTGCATCCCAGTACAGCTTTCGCCGGCTCACATCCTATTCATATCTTAAATGTGCCCTTAAGACAGGATTTGTGAAGGAAAAGACAATGGGGAGGCTTTTCCATTTTCCTTTAACCTTGCAGAGAAAAAATTTGCTCAGTTTGGGAATCAAAATGGTTCCAGGTCGGTCTTCCTGTGCTGATCTATGTACATGCTTGGTTGGTACACTTATGAACATTTAACATATATCTAAGACCTCAAATTCCTATCACAGCTTCTATATGCATTCACACTTTACAACAGGGGTATCCAAAATGGTGCCCTCCAGATGCTGTTGGACTACAACTCCCATCATCCCTGATCATTGAGCCGTCTTTGTAGTCCAGTTAAATTTGGAGGAAGACACATTGGCAATCCCAGAGGATCATGCCAGGTATCTGCACTCAGCTCTCACCTGTGGCTCCTAGAAGCTATCACCATGTGATAGCAACCACACACAGGAAATGGCGTCGACTGGCCAGCTAAACCAGGTGAGCGCTGCTGATGGGTCTCAAACCCTCCGTGAGTTAGGGGCTTCCCCTGCATGCGAAGACGGCTCTGGCAGATGGAGTGGACGAGACCAAGACTGGGTCCAAGAGTCAGGAAGGCAGTTTCTGCACGTGCCATAGAGGGAAGTGAGGGGCAGAAGAGGCTCTTCAGCCTGGGAAGGGAGCCCACCTAGGAGGGCAACTCTGACCCTAAACCTCCACTGCCTTGTGGGATACTACAACTAATCCAGAAACTACAACTCTGGAAACTGCAACTAATCCAGAATGCGGCAGCTAGACTGGAGACTGGGAGCAGCCGCCAAAACCACATAACACCAGTCTTGAAAGATCTACATTGGCTCCCAGTACGTTTCCGAGCACAATGCAAAGTGTTGGTGCTGACCTTTAAAGCCCTCAACGGCCTCGGCCCAGTATATCTGAAGGTGCGTCTCCATCCCCATCGTTCTGCCCGGACACTGAGGTCCAGCGCCGAGGTCTTCTGGCGGTTCCTTCCCTGTGAGAAGCCGAGTTACAGGGAACCAGGCAGAGGGCCTTCTCAGTGGTGGCACCCGCCCTGTGGAACGCCCTCCCACCAGATGTCAAAGAGAACAACAACTACCAGACTTTTAGAAGATATCTGAAGGCAGCCCTGTTTAGGGAAGCTTTTAATGTTTAACAGACCACTGTGTTTTAATACTTTGTTGGAAGCTGCCCAGAGTGGCTGGGGAAATGGGCCAGATGGGCGGGGTATAAACAAATTATTATTATTATTATTATTATTATTATTATTATTATTATTATTATTAATTTGGGAGAAGAAGAGGCTAAGGACTAAGCCCAACACAAATCTGGAGTGGTCCCAGAGACGGAAAGAAGATAAAGTCCCAACCAGAGAAGAATGCTAGACCAAGTTGATAAACTATGCCGAAATGGCAAAAATGTTGGGAAGGATCAGAAATCAGGAAGACCAAATCTTTATCAAGGATTGGAATAACTTTATAACATATCTTAGAGACCAGTGTAAACAGCTGAAATCATTAGCAGGAATACAATAACACTTTTAAAGTAACACAAACTTTGGATACTATGGATATATAATAGATAAAGGTAAAGGTACCCCTGCCCGTATGGGCCAGTCGTGTCCGACTCTAGGGTTGCGTGCTCATCTCGCTCTAGAGGCCGTGAGCCGGCGCTGTCTGAAGACACTTCCGGGTCACGTGGCCAGCGTGACGAAGCTGCAGCTGCCGAGCCAGCACCAGCGCAGCACACGGAAACGCCGTTTACCTTCCCGCTATAAAGCGGTACCTATTTATCTACTTGCACTTAGGGGTGCTTTCGAACTGCTAGGTTGGCAGGCGCTGGGACCGAACGACGGGAGCTCACCCCGCCGCGGGGATTCGAACCACCGACCATGCGATCAGCAAGTCCTTGGCACTGAGGTTTTACCCACAGCGCCACCCGCGTCCCTATAATAGATATAATAGATAGATTACAGTAAAAGATGCAGGAATAAAATTTATTCCAGGGAGAGAGGGACGTGTGAAGGTTTGAGAGAACCCTTTGTTTTATTTTTATTTTTGGAATTGTTATGTTTGTTGTGTACAATCATTACGTAAAGCTAAATAATATATTTTTTTTACATACAGTGGTACCTTGTTTTGAGTCTGGGATCCGTTCCGGAGCCCCAGATGCTCAACGACAGGGACGCTCAACAAAGCGCTGCTCTGCGCGCAGAGCGGCTTGCACTTCTGCGCATGCACAAAGCGCGATTTAGCGCTTCTGCACATTTGTGAGCAGCAAACCCGGAAGTAACCCATTCCAGTACCATATTTTTCGCTCTATAGGGCACACCTTGCTTTAGAGGGGAAGAACAAGAAAAAAAAAATCTCCCCCTCTCTGCACAGCGCCCCTTCAGCGAAGCGGCAGGAGAAATGGAGCCCCTTCCATTTCAACTCCCGCTTAGCTGAAGGGGAACCTACCCTTCAGTGAAAGGAACCCGAAAGCAACACAAAGCCTTTGGAGTGCGGCGGGAGCGCTCCCACTGCGCTCCGGAGGCTTCGCGTTGCTATCGCTGAAGCCAAGGAGCCTGCATTCGCTCCATAAGACGCACACACATTTCCCCTTAATTTTTGGAGGGGAAAATGTGTGTCTTATAGAGCAAAAAATACAGTACTTCCGGGTTTGCCATCGACATTTGCCAAAATGGACAGTCAACGGGGCGGACGTTCGCGGAGGTATTACTGTATTTAGAATGGAGTCCCTAAAATGGTTGTATGCCACCTTCCGGCAAATCTTGCAACCAAGCAAGTGGGAGACATCTTGCTCTGCTTTCCTCTGGGCTTCATCAGCGAGGCCGAGAAGGGGTCTTGTCGTCTGGGCAGCCCAGGATCTTCAGACACACTGCCCAGGCTTGTGGTCCGGGGAGCTTACTTAAGTACTGCCAACACGGTGGTTTGACTTCACCCTCTCAGGCACACTCCATTGTCACTCGAGACAGACCCATGCCAGCGACAGAAGATAGCCATTCAACATCACCTGCTTTTATCATGTCCAGAGACTCAATTAACATCTTCCCCTGTTCTGAGGTCCAATGTCTAACACTGGTATGTTGTTGTTGTCTTTACTCTTCCAGGAACCATGTCTGCCGTGTGGCTACAGATCGGACAGTGTGGCAACCAGATTGGGCAGGAATGGTGGCAAATCGTTACCAGCACAAGTAGCCGAGAAGCTGACATGTATGTCTGTTAGAAAAGCTTGCTGGATCAGACCACAGGCTTATAGTTGGGCCTCCAGTCTCTTGTCACTTTTTATACTGATTTTTACATAAAATTTCCACAAATCATGTAACGTATTTTCTTATACAATATTTTGGACATCTGAAGATTTTTCAGTCTTTATCACTTAATCTGCATTTCATTAATTTCACTATTACTAGGGCTTGCCAATCAGAAGGTCGGCGGGCCAGAGGTGAGAGGTGATGGGAGTTGTGATCCCAGCAATATCTGGAGGATCACAGGCTCCCCATTCGCGGGGATTCGAACCACCAACCTTCTGATCAGCAAGTCCTAGGCTCTGTGGTTTAACCCACAGTGCCACCTGCGTCCTTCATATGTAAAGGATAAAGATAAAGGGACCCCTGACCATTAGGTCCAGTCGCAGACGACTCTGGGGTTGTGGCGCTCATCACGCTTTACTGGCCGAGGGAGCCGGCCTTTTGTCCGCAGACAGGGTGACTAAGCCGCTTCTGGCGAAACAGAGCAGCGCACGGAAATGCCGTTTACCTTTCCGCCGGAGAGGTACCTATTTATCTACTTGCACTGGTGTACTTTCGAACTGCTAGGTTGGCAGGAGCTGGGACAGAGCAACGGGAGCTCACCCTGTCGCGGGGATTCGAACCGCCGACCTTCTGATCGGCAAGCCCTAGGCTCTGCGGTTTAACCGAAAGTGCCACCCGTGTCCCTCCAGGATTCATAGAATCATACAATTGTAGAGGTGGAAGGGCCCCTGACGATTGTCTAGTCCATCCCCCTGCGATGCAGGAATTTCAACTAAAGCTGAGTGGACCGAGGGTGTCTTGGGTCTTCCCTGATGTGAGCCGCTGCTCTGTCTCTTCCAGTTACCCATTCTGCTCCCAGGATGGCCATCTGAGCGCCATCTGTGTGGACAGTGAACCCAAAGTGGTGAGGAAGCTGCAGAAACAAGTCAAAAGAGGGTAAGTGGCAGGGGCTCCAGCTCCGCCGCCCTCATTCCTTGGAAGGCAACGTAAGAAATCTCCGGGCCACTGTTAATAGATTTATTCGGGTAGTGGGTACAGTGGTACCTCAGGTTAAGTACTTAATTTGTTCCGGAGGTCCGTGCTTAACCTGAAACTGTTCTTAACCTGAAGACCACTTTAGCTAATGGGGCCTCCTGCTGCAGCGCGATTTCTGTTCTCATCCTGAAGCAAAGTTCTTAACCTGAAGCACTATTTCTGGGTTAGTGGGGTCTGTAACCTGTAGCGTATGAAACCTAAGGTACCACTGTATTCCATAGAGAAGGGGAAGGATACAAGAGGGGACGAGCCTTTTATGAGATTGCATAGCCGAGAGAGGCTTAGAAGTTTTCAGCGTCTGCTGAAATCTCAGAAACCGGGTTGGGTAAGCGGGATTTCCAGTGGTGAAAGGTTGCCAGAAAGGTAAAGGGACCCCTGATAATTAGGTCCAATCGTGGCCGACTCTGGGGTTGCGGCGCTCATCTCGCTTTACTGGCCGAGGGAGCCGGCGTACAGCTTCCAGGTCATGTGGCCAGCATGACTAAGCCGCTTCTGGCGAAACCAGAGCAGCACACGGAAACACCATTTACCTTCCCGCCAGAGCGGTACCTATTTATCTACTTGCACTTTGACGTGCTTTCGAACTGCTAGGTTGGCAGGAGCAGGGACCGAGCAACGGGAGCTCACCCCGTTGCGGGGATTTGAACCACCGACCTTCTGATCGGCAAGTCCTAGGCTCTGTGGTTTAACCCACAGCGCCACCTGCGTCCCATTTAGCCAGAATGCTAAATTGTGCAAAATAAGCTTTATATGCACTTTCCTTTGGTTCAGATTGCAGAAATCCGCTTTCTTGGTTACGACCAGTTTAGGTGCATCCAGTTGACATATGATCCCTTTTGGAACTGGAAGAAGGTAGAAATCGGGGTGGGGGGGTGACGCAGTGCACTTATATGCGCTGCAGCGACACGCATGGGGGCCAGGAACAGAACCACCATGCGAAACGTATTTTTATTCTATTGTTTTAGTGCACACAGACCCAAATAAAGTCTCTCTGATAGTTTCATCATTATCGTCATCATCATCATTCTTCCTTTCTCCTCCCCCCTCCCCAAAACCAGGGTATTCAGAGAGTCCAATCTCATCATGGGGAAGCAGGGACGAGGCAGCAACTGGGCTTATGGTAAGAGCCCCAGAGTTCTCCGTTGTAGCGATACTACTACTACTAATAATAATAATTTATTATTTGTACCATGTCCATCTGGCTGGGTTTCCCCATCCACTCTGGGCGGCTTCCACAGAGACCAAAAATACACTAAAATGTCACACATTAAAAACTTCCCTGAACAGGGCTGCCTTAAGATGTCTTCTGAATGTCAGGTAGTTGTTTATCTCTTTGACATCTGATGGGAGGGGGTTCCACAGGACGGATGCCACCACCAAGAAGGCCCTCTGCCTGCTTCCCTGTAACTTGGCTTCTCGCAGGGAGGGACCCGCCAGAAGGCCCTTGGTGCTGGATCTCAGTGTCCAGGCAGAACGATGGGGGTGGAGACGGTCCTTCAGGGATACTGGGCCGAGGCCGTTTAGGGCTTTCAAGGTCAGCACCAACACTTTGAATTGTTCTCGGAAACGTACTGGGAGCCAATGTAGGTCTTTCAAGACCGGTGTTATGTGGTCTCGGCGGCCGTCCCCAGTCACGAGTCTAGCTGCTGCATTCTGGATTAGTTGTAGTTTCCGGGTCACCTTCAAAGGTAGCCCCACGTAGAGCGCATGGCAGTAGTCCAAGCCCCATCGTCACGCCGCTCAATGCTGGAGTTAACTTTTTATTAGCAAGAACATCTGCACAGGCTTGGCTGAGTGTCAGGCCTTGTGAACACAGCGGATCCTCCCCAGTAGGTCTTGACCCATGGATCACTTGCCAAGACAGAAGGTCCCCACCTCTCCACAGTCTTCTTAAGCGCCCTCCTTTCCAGGGTTTTCCCCAAGCAAGCCAGAGTCAGCGCCCGCATGCAACCAACCTCTGCTCTGCCCTTTTCAGACCTCTTCTGGTTCTGGAAGATAAGCAGGGAGAGGAGCTTGTCACAGCAGAAGGGCTTCTTCAACAGCCTGACTCATCTCTGCCTCTTGGCTTCCTTCCTTTCCTGCTTGTGCCTCCGATTCTGGACTTTTCTCTGCCAGAGACTCTCCCTGCTCACTCGGGTCTGTTACTTCCAACACCTCCTCTTCCCAGTCTTCTCCCACTGAAAGCTCATCATCATCCCATCACCACTCCCCGGGCTTTGAGCTCCCTTCCCTTGGGGGCTCCACAGCTCAACCACCGCCACCATTCCTCTCGATCCAACAGCCTCTGGAAAGCTCGTAAGAATGGAAAGACAGTGGAAGAGAGCCAATATATATAGAAGAAGAGTTTGGATTTGATACCCCGCTTTATCACTACCCAAAGGAGTCTCAAAGCGGCTCACATTCTCCTTTCCCTTCCTCCCCCACAACAAGGACACTGACAAACTGGAACATGTCCAGAGGAGGGCAACCAAAATGGTCAAAGGCCTGGAAACGATGCCTTATGAGGAACGGCTAAGGGAGCTGGGCATGTTTAGCCTGGAGAAGAGGAGGTTAAGGGGAGATATGATAGCCATGTTCCAATATATAAAAGGATGTCACATAGAGGAGGGAGAAAGGTTGTTTTCTGCTGCTCCAGAGAAGCGGACACGGAGCAATGGTTCCAAACTACAAGAAAGAAGATTCCACCTAAACATTAGGAAGAACTTCCTGACAGTAAGAGCTGTCCGACAGTGGAATTTGCTGCCAAGGAGTGTGGTGGAGTCTCCTTCTTTGGAGGTCTTTAAGCAGAGGCTTGACAACCATATGTCAGGAGTGCTCTGATGGTGTTTCCTGCTTGGCAGGGGGTTAGACTCGATGGCCCTTGTGGTCTATTCCAACTCTATGATTCTATGATTCTATAAACACTCTGTGAGGTGAGTGGGGCTGAGAGACTTCAGAGAAGTGTGACTGGCCCAAGGTCACCCTGCAGGTGGAGGAGCAGAGAAGCGAACCCGGTTCACCAGACTACGAGTCCACCGCTCCTAACGACTACACCACACTGGCTCTCACACTGGAGGGAAATTGCGTGTACAGTTGTACCTCGACTTCTGAAACGTTGAGAAACCAAAGCGTGGCTCATGCAGCCAGTCGGAAGCTAGTTCTCTTGGCTTCCAAAAGAACATTCCAAAGCTGAATGTTTTTGATGGTTCGGGAGCCAGAATATTCAACTCCCAAGGCGTTCGGGAGCCAAGGTACGACTGTATTTGAAAATGGGGGCAGCAGCATTAAGATAAAATTAACAGTGTAGGGAAGTTTGGGTGGATGTTATATTGCAGGAATGGTCAATCGCGGCTGATTGTGGGACCCTGATCCCCCCCCAAAAAAGCTCAACTACTTCTTATTTCTAAAAAAAACTCAACAACTTTGGATTTCTAAAAAAAGCTCAACAGTGTTGGTCAATCCAGTGGGTAGATGCCAGTTTCTTTTATAGTGGGAATAGATTGCAATGTCTTTGAAGTTGGACGTGCCTGTTATAATGGAATACTGCTTGGGTTCGTTTACCGTATTTTTTGCTCTATAAGACACACCAGCCCATAAGACGCACCTAGTTTTTGCAGGAGGAAAACACACACAAAAATTCTGAATCCCAGAAGCCAGAACAGCAAGACGGAGCGCTGCTTTCACTGCACAGCGATCCCTCTTGCTGTTCTGGCTTCTGGGATAGCTGCGCGGCTTGCATTTGCTCCATAAGACGCACACACATTTCCCCTTATTTTTAGGAGGGAAAAAGTGCATCTTATAGAGCGAAAAATACGGTATATAAAATATGTAGGGATTTATGCTGTGCAAAATGAACCATGGAAAGAGGAAGGGAAATCCCTGATATTTTAAGGTTGTTTAAGTGAATACAGTGGTACCTCTGGTTGCGAACAGGATCCGTTCCGGAGGCTCGTTCGCAACATGAAAAGAGCGCAACCCGCAGTGGCGCATCTGCGCATGCGCGGGTTGCAATTCGGCACTTCTGCACATGCGCATGACATCATTTTGCGCTTCCTTTCCAGTACTTCCGGGTTGCCGTGGGACGCAACCTGAAAGAACGTTACATGAAGCAAACGTAACGTGGTATGACTGTATTCTAAAATGTGAAACAGAAATTTAATAAAAATTACAATAATAAAAAGCAGGGACGCTCCTGTCTTGTTGCTTGTCTCCAGCAGCTGTTCTCGCTTGGTGCCTGTACCTTTTGTGGTTCACAGGTTATCACGGCGTCCGTTCGGAGGGCGAGGAGAGCTTGTGCAGTCGAACGATGGAGAGTCTGCGGAAAGAGGCCGAGAAAAGGGATTTCTACGGTGGGACTGTGCTGTTCCACAGCCTCAGCGGGGGCACAGGAGCTGGTGAGGACATCGCTTGAACGAAAGTTATTTTCCCCTCCCCTGACTACCGCCACAGCCACACAATGCATTTCACTCAAAGAATCCCGGAAACCGTGGTTTGCACCTCACGGTGTTACACTTCCCAGCACCTGCGGTGAGCTACAGTTTCCAGGATTCTCTGGGGGAAGCCACGTGCTTTTAAAGGCATGGCGTGGGCTGCCTCTGAAGATGGTTCATAATAATCAACAACAATAATAAATTTATGATCTATACCCTACCCATCTGGCTGGGTTTCCCCAGCCACTCTGGGCGGCTCCCAACAGAATATTAAAAACACGCTAAAACATCAAACATTACAAACTCCACTAAACAGGGCCTAGGACTTGCCAATCGGAAGGTCAGCAGTTCGAATCCCTGCAATGGGGTGAGCTCCCGTTGCTCAGTCCCTGCAACCTGCCAACCTAGCAGTTCGAAAGCACGTCAGAGTGCAAGCAAATAAATAGGTACGGCAGGAAGGTAAACGGCGTTTCTGTGTGCTGCTCTGGTTCGCCAGAAGTGGTTTAGCCATGCTGGCCACATGACCCGGAACTGTACGCTGGCTCCCTCGGCCAGTAAAGCGAGGTGAGCACCACAACCCCAGAGTCGGCCACGACTGGACCTAATGGTCAGGGGTCCCTTTACCTTTACCTTTTATAAACTCTTTATTCTTGTTATTGGTTTCTATCAATTTATTGGTTTGTTTGTTGCTCGTATAGGATTTTTTTTTTTTTAAAGCTTGATGTTTTGGTGTGTTTTTATATATGCTGTAAGCCGCCTAGAAAGGGATGCGGGTGGCGCTGTGGGTAAAAGCCTCAGCGTCTAGGGCTTGCCAGTCGAAAGGTCGGCGGTTCGAATCCCTGCGGCGGGGTGCGCTCCCGTTGTTCGGTCCCAGCGCCTGCCAACCTAGCAGTTCGAAAGCACCCCCGGGTGCAAGTAGATAAATAGGGACCGCTTACTAGCGGGAAGGTAAACGGCGTTTCCGTGTGCGGCTCTGGCTCGCCAGAGCAGCGATGTCACGCTGGCCACGTGACCCGGAAGTGTCTCCGGACAACGCTGGCCCCCGGCCTCTTGAGTGAGATGGGCGCACAACCCTAGAGTCCGTCAAGACTGGCCCGTATGGGCAGGGGTACCTTTACCTTTACCTGAAAGCCGCCTAGAGTGGCTGGGGAAGCGCAGCCAGATGGGTGACGTATACTTATACTTATTATAAAAAAAACCTTTTATTAGCAATTTCAACACAACAACTTATCCAAACATATCATATTCATTATTTCCCCCCTTTCCCCCCACCCCCTCAAATCCTCCTCCCCTCCTCTCTCTGATTTCTCAACACATATTATTCTCTGCATGTTGTAAAATTATGCAAATCCTTACATTATCTATCTACCATGCTATCAATCAATAAATTTGTGTATGTTTATTCAAAACCTGCCAAAGAGTCCAATTCATTTTGTTGTCTTTTTAAGTAATTTGTAGAAAGTTCCATTTCTTCTTTAAAGTCACAGTTGTCCTTCAAACAGAAGAAGACGCCTTCACCCCGGTATGGCTCCCCTTTATCACATACACAGCCCAACAGGACAATGACAATAATCCACCAACAGCATACAAATCAATATGGCTAACCTGATCCAAAACACACACACACCCCACGCACACACGAAAACAAAGATCACCACAGCCAATCACAAGCAAACAATCACACCCTAGGCCAACCCCAACCTCTCTCACCACCAAAGGAACACAAGTGAACAACACAAGCAACGCTGACACCAAACTCTACATACATTAAACATAATAGAAACACCGCCACCCGACCCCGACCCCCATCCATCTTCCCTCTCTCCACCCCCCCTTTCTTTTTTCTTTCTTTTTTCTTCTCCCCCTAATGCCTCAAGAAATGAAACGGATTTGTAAAAATGTTACATGGAAGAAGAAGAAAAAATACGAGGCGCTACACTTCTGTAAAACAAGAAAATCCTTAATAAAAAATATTTTTTTTAAAAAAGTCACAGTTGTCCTTATCTCGCAATTTAGCCAGTTCTGCATAAGTCATCAATTTTTCTTGCCGCTGTTCTTTTGTCGGGATTTCCTCATTCTTGTTATTTTTATTAGCAGTGATAATAATAGCAACTCCTTCTTTCTCTGATGTTAAGCAATGCTAATCCGTTTGCGTTGGGCTCTTTTCCCCTAGGGCTGAGTTCCCGGTTGTGCGAAGCCATTCGAGAAGAGTACCCCCTGGGCCGCATCCTGTCGGTCTCAGTGGCCCCGCACAAAGCTGGTGAGAGCCCTCTGCAGCACTACAACGCCCTGCTGTGCCTTTCTTGGCTCCAGAGGTGAGTAAAGGAAGGTCTATCTCTTACAAGGCTTGGCCAGCAAAAGGAAAAAAGCAACGGCACTGGAATATAGCTGACTGAAGATCTACTCAGGGTAGACAGGTTAGAATGAATGTGCCAGAGTTGGGCATTTCGACTTTATTTCCATGGTTCTCCTCCAAGCATACAAGCATATTTTTAAAAAAACATCTTTATTGAAAGTTCAAAAAGTACCTAACTATATGTGCACCAGACATAGGTAAAGGGACCCCTGACCATTAGGTCCAGTCGTGGCCGACTCTGGGGTTGCGGCGCTCATCTCGCTTTATTGGCCGAGGGAGCTTCCGGGTCATGTGGCCAGCATGACTAAGCCGCTTCTGGCGAACCAGAGCAGCGCACGGAAACACCGTTTACCTTCCCACTGAAGCGGTACCTATTTATCTACTTGCACTTTGAGGTGCTTTCAAACTGCTAGGTTGGCAGGAGCAGGGACCGAGCAACAGGAGCTCACCCCGTCGCAGGGATTCGAACCGCCGACCTTCTGATCGGCAAGTCCTAGGCTCTGTGGTTTAACCCACAGCGCCACCTGCGTCCCTTGCACCAGACATGGTGAGATGCGAACAATAAGGAGAAACAGAACCTGTGCAGAAGGGAAAAGAAGGGGGGAGGATGGGGGGGGAAACCCCAAACTGTATATTTCACAAGGTTGTTATTGTACTTCACCAGATCTTAACCTGTTCCAGTATTTGTAAGAATGGATTCCAAATATCATTGAATTTATCCATTGCAAGCCTGCGTTTATATGCAAGTTGTTCATATATAAACAAGCGCAAAACAACAGCAAACCTCTGGTTACGTGAAAGATTCAATAAACACACAAGACATAACCGGCTGTAGGTTTGAAAAAATAATATATATACTATTCATTGTATTGAATTGTAGATTTCAACAGAAGAAGCTCATAAAGTTCAATGGGAAAAGTAGAAGACCCGGTGGATCAGTTCATTCTTTAATCAGTTTATGCATAAGGTCCATATATGTGAAAATTGTCAGTGTTTGTAAAAAGCAAAAAAAAGAAGGAAAGGGTTCTCCTCAGCCTGGTCTCCTCAGCCTGGTCCTCAGACCCTTGTCAGCATAAAAGAGTCCAGAAGAATATCCTTGCAGAGTTTTATTCTTAAAAGTCTTTGTGCAAAACACGACTGAATAACTATACGCACCAGCACTAACCAACCAACCAACCCAAACACCAGCCTCAGCAAGAAACTAACATTTCTCACTTATATATACAACTTGGTGCAGGCCGCTGAGTCATGCTGACCCAGCTTTATTCACATTAAAGAAACAGCGGCCATTTTAGCCGTGACAAAAATGTCTATTCCACCTGTCTGTTCATAGAGTCCAACAATCCACACGAAAGATTGTGGCAGTCTAAGACAAGGATTTCCGGAATATTAGCCTTGTTTCGCCGTCTTCATCAGTAGTAGAAACTCATATATGATATCACAGGACAGTGGATCTTATAGCATAGTAGTAGCTGCTGTAAGGCGGGATATAAAATAATAATAATAATAGCAATAATAATAATAATAATAATAATAATAATCACTGCAGATGGTGACAGCAGTCACCAAATTAAAAGACGCCTGCTTCTTGGGAGAAAGGCAATGACAAACCTAGACAGCATCCTAAAAAGCAGAGACATCACCTTGCCAACAAAGGTCCGTATAGTTCAAGCTCTGGTTTTCCCAGTAGTGAGAGATGGACCATAAAGACGACTGATCGCTGAATAATGGATGCTTTTGAATTCTGGTGCTGGAGGAGACTCTTGAGAGTCCCATGGACTGCAAGAAGATCCAACCTCTCCATTCTGAAGGAAATCAGCCCTGAGGGCTCACTGGAAGAACAGATCCTGAAGCTGAGGCTCCAAGACTTTGGCCACCTCAGGAGAAGACTCCCTGGGAAAGACCCTGATGTTGGGAAAGATGGAGGGCACAAGGAGAAGGGGACGACAGAGGACGAGATGGTTGGACAGTGTTCTCGAAGCTACCAGCATGAGTTTGACCAAACTGCGGGAGGCAGTGGAAGACAGGAGTGCCTGGCGTGCTCTGGTCCAGGGGGTCACGAAGAGGCGGACACGACTAAACAACTAAACAACAACAACAATAATAAATTAGTCCATCAGAAATGACCCTGACTCAGCTTTGCTCTCCTCCCAGGTATGCAGACGGGGTCCTTCTGTTTCACAACGACGAGGTGCTGAAGCAGGCAGCCGCTCCCCTGGCGAGGAAGGACACTCCTGAAGCCTCGTGCCAAGTCTCCTTCCCTTCTATGAATGCCTACCTAGCTTCCTGCCTCGCTGGGCTTCTCTGCCCACTAAAGATTTTCACATCACAAAGGTGAGTCCAAGGCAGGCGCTTGGGACAGGGGCTCACTTTTGCTGCTTCCTGCCCAGCCACCGCTTGATTGAAGAGCCGTTCCATTACATTCCCTTAAGAAAGGCCAAATGCTTTCTGCAGGTGTCTGCGCTTGAGATAACCTTCCCCAGCCTAGCACCCAACAGGTGCTCCGGACTACAATTCCCATCCTAAACGCCCTCAGCCCTTTATACATGAAGGAGCATCTCCATCCCCATCGTTCAGCCCAGACACGGAGGTCCAGCGCCAAGGGCCTTCTGGCTGTTCCCTCCCTGTGAGAAGCCAAGTTACAGGGAACCAGGCAGAGGGCCTTCTCGGTGGTGGCGCCCGCCCTGCGGAACACCCTCCCATCAGATGTCAAGGAAATAAACAGCTGTCTGACTTTTAGGAGACATCTGAAGGCATCTCTGTTTAGGGAAGTTTTTAATGTTTAGTGTTTTTAATACAGTGGTACCTCAGGTTAAGAACTTAATTTGTTCCAGAGGTCCATTCTTAACCTGAGGTACCACGTTAGCTAATGGGGCCTCCCACTGCCACTGCGCCGCCGGAGCATGATTTCTGTTCTCATCCTGAAGCAAAGTTCTTAACCCAAGGTACAGTGGTACCTCTGGTTACATACTTAATTCGTTCCGGAGGTCCATTCTTAACCTGAAACTGTTCTTAACCTGAAGCACCACTTTAGCTAATGGGGCCTCCCACTGCTGCCAGAGCACGATTTCTGTTCTCATCCTGAAGCAAAGTTCTTAACCTGAGGTACTATTTCTGGGTTAGCGGAGTCTGTAACCTGAAGCGCATGTAACCTGAAGCATCTGTAACCTGAGGTACCACTGTACTATTTCTGGGCTGGGTTAGTGGAGTCCGTAACCTGAAGCATCTGTAACCCAAGGTACCACTGTACTATTTCTGGGTTAGCGGAGTCTGTAACGTGAAGCGTCTGTAACCCAAGGTACCACTGTATATATAAGATAGGTGCCAAATGGCTCCTTAAACCAGCGTTACAGTCGCCAAAACAGAATCCCTAAGTTACCTTGGGTTACAGACGCTTCAGGTTACATACGCTTCAGGTTACAGACTCCGCTAATCCAGAAATAGTATCTCAGGTTAAGAACTTTGCTTCCGGATGAGAACAGAAATCGTGCTCCGGCGGCGTGGCAGCAGCAGGAGGCCCCATTAGCTAAAGTGGTGCTTCAGGTTAAGAACAATTTCACGTTAAGAACGGACCTCCAGAACGAATTAAGTACACTGTATTCTGTTGGGAAACCCAGCCAGATGGGCAGGGTATAAAATTATTATCGTTATTATCCAGCCCCAAAATAGTTTGGGAGCCTCTGGGGCAGGTGTTGCCTGTTACGTCTGCTCTTCTCAATGCCCTGTCCCTTGCTTTGCAGTGGGGTTAACATGGGGATGGAGCCCTGGGAGCTGCTGAGAACCGTCTGCCCCATGCCAGCCTTCAAGTTCCTCCACACAGCCCAAGCCAGCACAAGGTAGGAGCAGGGGCCTCACTGGGAGGCCACAACTCGTTTCTGAGCACAGTTCAAAGTGTTGGTGCTGACCTTGAAAGCCCTAAACAGCTTCGGTCCAGTATACCTGAAGGAGCGTCTCCACCCCCATCGTTCTGCCCGGACACTGAGGTCCAGCTCCGAGGGCCTTCTGGCTGTTCCCTCTCTGCGAGAAGCCAAGTTACAGGGAACCAGGTAGAGGGCCTTCTCGGTGGTGGCGCCTGCCCTGTGGAACACCCTCCCACCAGATGTCAAAGAGAAAAACAACTACCAAACTTTTAGAAGACATCTGAAGGCAGCCCTGTTCAGGGAAGCTTTTAATGCTTAATATGTTCCTGTATTTTAGTGTTTTGTTGGAAGCCGCCCAGAGTGCCTGGGAAAGCCCAGCCAGATGGGCGGGGTATAAATAATAAATTATTATTATTATTATTATTATTATTATTATTATTATTATTATTACTGTGTTGCTTGTGTTGTAGGGGGTGATACTAGATGACCCTTTATTGCAGGAGGTGAACTAGTGGAGGAAAAGCCCTGTTGCCCTAGCGCAGGCATCTCCAATCTCGCCCTCCAGCTGTTTTGGGACTACAATTCCCATCATCCCTGACCATTTCTCCCATTAGCAAGGGATGATGGGAGTTGTAGTCCCAAAACAGCTGGAGGGTCAAGTCCGGGGATGCCTGCAGGAGCTAGAATGCCGAATCCAAGCCAAAGTCTTATTTTCATTAAAACAGCTCCATTTCAAACAAAGGTGTAGAGTGAGGTCTCTATTTTCATACATAAAGTAGGCAACAACTGCCGCTCGGATGTTATTAGACCAGAGATGGAAGGAAGAGACAACCCCGACCAGAGAAGAATGGCAAACCAAGACAATGGTCTATTCCGAAATGGCAATGGCAAAATTAACTGGGAAGCTCAGGAACCAAGAGGACAAAAGCTTTAAAAAAGAACAGGGAAAAAATTATAGTTTACTTAGGAGACCACTGTAAGGAGATGACAGCATTAGCAGGATTTTAAACACTCTTGTAATGTAATGAAAAATTACGGACAATTTAGATGGACAAACGCGATAACAAACTGGGGGGGACAAGGATGATATGTTTTTGGATAATATGGCTTGTTATAATTTTGAATTAAAAAAAATAAAATAAAAAGAAGAAGCAACAGAGATGAGGCAGGTTGCTGGGAAAACAGGTTGCTGGGGGTCTCCCCCTCCTGCTACGATCAGCTGCCATTGCCCCTGATCTCCCAGAACCAGAAGAGGTATGAAGACGGGGGAGCAAAGACAGGCAAGGCGATGGAGTCTCAGATTCCAGTGAGGAAAGTGAGAAAGCAAGGGCCTTCAGTCCCCACAGCTGATCTCATAGAATCATAGAATCATAGAGTTGGAAGAGACCACAAGGGCCATCGAGTCCAACCCCCTGCCAAGCAGGAAACACCATCAGAGCACTCCTGACATATGGTTGTCAAGCCTCTGCTTAAAGACCTCCAAAGAAGGAGACTCCACCACACTCCTTGGCAGCAAATTCCACTGTCGAACAGCTCTTACTGTCAGGAAGTTCTTCCTTATGTTTAGGTGGAATCTTCTTTCCTGCAGTTTGGATCCATTGCTCCGTGTCCGCTTCTCTGGAGCAGCAGAAAACAACCTTTCTCCCTCCTCTATGTGACATCCTTTTATATATTTGAACATGGCTATCATATCACCCCTTAACCTCCTCTTCTCCAGGCTAAACATGCCCAGCTCCCTTAGCCGTTCCTCATAAGGCATCGTTTCCAGGCCTTTGACCATTTTGGTTGCCCTCCTCTGGACACGTTCCAGTTTGTCAGTGTCCTTCTTGAACTGTGGCGCCCAGAACTGGACACAGTACTCCAGGTGAGGTCTGACCAGAGCAGAATACAGTGGGACTATTACTTCCCTTGATCTAGATGCTATACTCCTATTGATGCAGCCCAGAATTGCATTGGCTCTTTTAGCTGCCGCGTCACACTGTTGGCTCATGTCAAGTTTGTGGTCAACCAAGACTCCTAGATCCTTTTCACATGTACTGCTCTCAAGCCAGGTGTCACCCATCTTGTATTTGTGCCTCTCATTTTTTTTTGCCCAAATGCAACACTTTACATTTCTCCCTGTTAAAATTCATCTTGTTTGTTTTGGCCCAGTTCTCTAATCTATCAAGGTCGTTTTGAAGTGTGATCCTGTCTTCTGGGGTGTTAGCCACCCCTCCCAGTTTGGTGTCATCTTCAAATTTGATCAGGATGCCCTTGAGTCCATCATCCAAGTCGTTGATAAAGATGTTGAATAAGACCGGGCCCAAGACAGAACCCTGTGGCACCCCACTAGTCACTCTTCTCCAGGATGAAGAGGAACCATTGATGAGCACCCTTTGGGTTCGGTCAGTCAGCCAGTTACAAATCCACTGAGTGGTAGCATAGTCAAGACTGCATTTTACCAGCTTCTTTACAAGAATATCATGGGGCACCTTGTCGAATGCCTTGCTGAAATCAAGGTAGGCTACATCCACTGCGTTCCCTTCATCTACCAGGCTCTGCTGAGGGTCTAACTAGGCCTGGCTTCCTGAGCTGTTTCGTTTCTTTGAAAACAGAGTTAATTTCTCTGACACTGTTCGAGTTATTGCTCCCTACCTCCCTCCACATGGGATTGCCTTTGTGGTGAGCGAGGCCTGTGTTTCATTTCCCCAGGGGGACGGTGTTTTGGGACAGCCTGGCGTCTTCTGTGCTGCAGCCGCTGCCTCGCCAGTCTCTGGATGGAAATCCTGTATCCTTTCACTGGGGGGAGTTAAATGAGTAACTTGGGCTTCTCTAACCACTGTGCAGGCTACAGTGTAAAATTCAGAGGAAGAATCTCCTGCGTTGGATAGCAGATCATACTAGGAATTCAGCTGGGATAGAAGGTCAGGGATCAGCAAACCTTTTCAGCAGGGGGCCGGTCCACTGTCCCTCAGACCTTGTGGGGGGCCGGACTATATTTTTTGGGGGGGTAATGAACGAATATTAGGGACGCGGGTGGCGCTGTGGGTAAAACCTCAGCGCCTAGGACTTGCCGATCGTCAGGTTGGCGGTTCGAATCCCTGCAGCGGGGTGCGCTCCCGTCGTTCGGTCCCAGCGCCTGCCA
This sequence comes from Podarcis raffonei, assembly GCF_027172205.1. Taxonomy (NCBI): domain Eukaryota; kingdom Metazoa; phylum Chordata; class Lepidosauria; order Squamata; family Lacertidae; genus Podarcis; species Podarcis raffonei. Next base: position 4,215,374 of record NC_070613.1, on the reverse strand, counting down.
ACCTAGCAGTTCGAAAGCACCCCCGGGTGCAAGTAGATAAATAGGGACCGCTTACCAGCGGGAAGGTAAACGGCGTTCCGTGTGCTGCGCTGGCTCGCCAGATGCAGCTTGTCACGCTGGCCATGTGACCCGGAAGTGTCTGTGGACAGCGCTGGCTCCCGGCCTATAGAGTGAGATGAGCGCACAACCCTAGAATCTGGCAAGACTGGCCCGTACGGGCAGGGGTACCTTTACCTTTACCTAATGAACGAATTCCTATGCCCCACAAATAACCCAGAGATGTATTTTAAATAAAAGGACACATTCTACTCATGTAAAAACACCAGGCAGGCCCCACAAATACCCCAGAGTTGCCTTTTAAATAAAAGGACACATTCTACTCATGTGAAAACACGCTGATTCCCAGACCGTCCGTGGGCCAGATTGAGAAGGCGATTGGGCCGGATCCAGTTCCCTGCCCATGGAACAAGCTCTTCGTAAAATCCAGCCCAAAGCGGAATTTGGAAGGTAGTTTCAAAGAACAAATACCCTTCATGAAAACCGTCTGGCTGGATTTCCCTGTTGCTGCTCTGCTTAGCCTAGAGAATTCCTGCTCCCTCTGGAGCATCCGTCCCGGGGAAGGGCACCAGGTGGGGCTGGGGTGGTGAGGCCTCTTCCATCTCCTTTGTGCCTTGGTCCTTAGCAGGCTTGCCGGCAGCACCAGAGCACAGCCGTGCTGGCTGTGGCTCGCGGCCCCCGGGAAGACGCCTTTCTCGCGAACCCCAGTTTGGTCCTGAGGAAGCTGAGGCAAGGCTACCGCTGCGTTGCGTGGAACCCCTTCGCTGCTACTTACTGGACCGGTCAGTCTCGCAAGCCCCTGGTTCTGGTTCTGCCCAGGACATTTCTTCTTCTTCTTCTTCTTCTTCTTCTTCTTCTTCTTCTTCTTCTTCTTACTTTGCGGAAATAAATCCTGTGTCCAGTCAGGCTTCCCTGCGTGCCTCTGCTTGGGAGCTGACCTGGCAGGAGAGCAGAGTAGCAGCGGTCCTGCGTCCGTGTGAGATGAGGGATAAATCAAGTCCAGAGACAGTTCGGTTCTTATCTCTAGAAGCGTTTATTTACAAAGCAATAAATCCGTCAGAAACCTCCGACATTTCTCCGTGCTCCAAAAGCACACACGCAGTCTCTCTGAGCTGAACTGCGTCTCAGTCAGAATCGAAAGCAAGACTGAATGCAGACACACACTGTGACGCACTTCTCTGCGTCAAGCTCCTCCCAGATACAGGACACCACGGAGTTTTAACCCTGTCAGTTCCAAACTCCACACTTACTATTACAGTCATACCTTGGGTTGAAGTAGCTTCGGCTTGAGTGTTTTTAGGTTGCGCTCCGCGGCAACCCGGAAGTAACAGAGCGCGTTACTTCTGGGTTTCGCTGCTCACGCATGCGCAGACGCTCAAAATGACGTCACACACATGCGCGGAAGCAGCAAATTGCGGCACGCACAGGCGCGGGTTGCATTCGCTTCAGAATGCAAACGGGGCTCCGGAACAGCTCCCGTTCGCATCCAGAGGTACCACTGTACTGCTTACTGAATCTATATACAGTAGTACTTTGGTTCTCAAACTTAATCCGTTCCAGAAGTCCGTTCCAAAACCAAAGCATTCGAAAACCAAGGCACTCTTTCCCATAGAAAGTAGTGTAAAATGGATTAATCCGTTCCAGACTTTTAAAAACAACCCCTAAAACAGCAATTGAACATGAATTTTACTATCTAACGAGACCATTAATCCATAAAATGAAAGCAATAAACAATGTACTGCAGCCACACAATCAATCCGCCAGTAGCTGAACTGGGTTCCACATAGTCTCTCTCTCTCTCTCTCTCTCTCTCTCTCTCTCTCTCTCTCTCTCACACACACACACACACACACACACACACACAGAGCCACAAAAACACAAAATAAATAGCAAAAACAGACAGAACTCAGTTAACACTCATATGGGAAATGTAACACTCAAAATAGTGCACGTTCGGTTTCCGAAAAATGTTCGCAAACCAGAATACTTACTTCCGGGTTTACAGTGTTTGGGTTCCAAGTTTTTTGAGTACCAAGGCGTTTGAGAACCAAGGTACCACTGGCATGCATATTTGTGGTACGACAAGGTTAAAGCACATAAAGCATTTAAAAACCATATTGTCAGGAAAGCATTGTTTAATGTTTGGATTAGATATAAGGATTTATTGGAAAATAAAACCCCAAGGTGGTTGTCACCAATGGAGGCTAAGGCTCAGAAAAAACTTAACATGGAGGCCAAATGGCCAAAATATTGGGAAATTTTGGAGCAAGAAGGGGACAGACTGAAATTGCAGAGTTTTGAGAAATTAAAAGATAAAGTGCGAGACTGGCTTCATTATTATCAGATAATGGAGGCTTACAATTTGGATAAGAAAGTTGGCTTCCAGGTGGAAAAATCCAAATTGGAAACAGAACTGTTAGAACCCAAAACTAAGACTTTGTCAAAAATGTATAATTTGCTGTTGAAATGGAATACTCAGGATGAGACGGTTAAATCTGAAACCTCCCAATAACACAAATTTTCTCTGAGCAGCTCACAAATAGCAACAGTTGAAATGCAGTGCAGGACAATGAAGGCTATGGGAAAGGAGAAACACAGATATTTAAGAGGGCCAAACCATAAAGCACAAAAAATATTTTTTATTGATTTTACAAAATAAATCTCAGGTTAACACATTGATATTCCAAAATTTAAAAAGATTCTTTTGAATCTTAGGATTTCCCTCCTCCCCGTCCGTGGCTCCTTAGTATATCCAAGTCAACTGCATATTATAATTTATCCACATTGAAGTTCTCCACAATATCCATAGTCTCTTTAACATTGCAGGAGTTCTTAAAAGTCTGCCAAAGAACTCAAGTGATTACCGTGTTCCTTTAGATACATTTTGTATTTGTCCCATTCCCTGTTGAAGTTTTGCTCCTCCTGATTCTGACTTTCCCTATCAATCTTGCTATCTCTGCATAGTCTGATAATTTCACCTGCTAGTCCGCTGAGTGAGCACTCAGGGCTGATTTCCTTCAGAGTGGATTGCTTTGATCTTCTGGCAGTCCATGGGACTCTCCAGAGTCTCCTCCAGCACCACAATTAAAAAGCATCCATTCTCCGGCAATCAGCCTTCTTTATGGCCCAGCTCTCACTTCCATACATCACTACTGGGAAAACCATAGCTTGAACTATACGGACCTTTGTCGGCAAGGTGATGTCTCTGCTTTTTAATATTATATCCAAGCATGATTAGTTTTAAAGGCCTGGCTGAATTATGATGCCAGGAGAATTTCCCTGGGAAGGCTGTTCCATGGGATGTCAGCACCTTTGCATGCAGCTCCCAAGACATGCTGATGATGTGCTTTGGACATCTGCTGTAAATCTATATATTTTAGGCTGGATCCAGAGCTTGTGCTAATTCGCTACCTCTGTCCTCCCTCCAGATGCTGCCAGCCTCATGGCTCCTGGCCGGCACAGCTTGACCGTCTGTGCCAACCACAGCAGTTCAGCTGACCTCCTGCAGCGGGTGGAGCAGCGGGCAAGGGCCATGTACGAGAGCAACGCTTTCCTGCACTGGTACTGGAGGCATGGCTGCGAGGAAGGAGATTTTGAGCAGGCCTTTGAGACGGTGCGCTCCGTCCTGGGAGATTACAGCCACCTCGGGGAGTGAGTGCGAGGGATGCAGGACCTCTAACAGAGCACCTCGTAACACTCGGGAGGAGCAGGGCCCAAGGAAATATGGGGTGACTCTCGTTAAGAATGTGCCACCCCCCGCAATCCACACCCGAACACACCCCAGGGTCAGCATGGCTGCGTGACTGTGTAAAACAGGGTTTCCCAAACTTTGCTGTTTTTTGGACTACAGTTCCCATCATCCCTGACTACTGCTAGCTAGGGATGATGGGAGTTGTAGTCCCAAAACTGCGGGAGACCAAGTTTGGGAAAGGACCTGACTTTCAAATGCATACATGCAATCCCTTTTACAGGCGCTCTGGCCCACCCAGGAATGCTTTTGGGAATGATTCTCGTGGGAAGGTCAGAATGAGTCCTCTACCTAAAGTTCTCAGGGCACGTCCTGGACTTCAGCTCCCATGAACCCCATTCAGCACGGCTTTTGGTCCAGGATGATGGGAGCTGCAGTCCGGTGACATCCGAAGAGCATCATGAGCCTCATCCCTCTCTTTGAGCAAGGCCTGTCCATGGGAATTTCCAAAACCTAGTGCCCTGCCTGCTGACTTTCTGTGAAAAAAACAGTTGTCCATCTGCGATGGGCTCCCAGATAGTGTCCCGCCACCCAGCAGTGGTCTGTGAATGTCCACGCTGGAAAGTTTTAATTTTAATAAATTCCGAAGGACCTTAGCATCTAGCACAGTGCTGGACAGTTATACAACAGGCAGGAGAATCATTGAGCGGTTCGCGAGGACCCTCAGTAACTTTCAAGTGGTCCGTGGAAGGTTTGGAAACCAGTGCTCTGTGCTTTAAAACATCCAGCAACGTCCCTTAGTTGGCGATCCGTAGTGTACATAGGGCAACCTTTGCCCCACGCCACCCCGGCACTCTCCAGATGTTTGCCACTGCAACTCCCAAAAGCCCAGGACGAAAGGGTGCACTGTGGGTGCCAGGGGAGACCTCTGTGGGTGAGGCCCGGCGCTATATGGGGGAGCTCTGTTCTAATAGATGGGTGCTGTCACGGAGCTGGCAGGGAAGGCTGCGGAGTTGAAGGAGGGGGGGAGAGAGGGGCCGGTAGAAGAGGCAGCACTGAAAGAGGGTTGAGAGCAAGAGGAAGCCACTCAGGTGATGTGAACGAGCATCAGCACCTCTCTACCAGCTCAGGCACTGTGCTGGTCCCGAGGGTTAACCGTGCGGCGAGGTCCAAGTCTAGTTTGAGGTCGAGGGTGCGGTATGGAGGCTGTCCGTCAAAGCTGAAGCGGGATCCAAGGCAGGGAGTCGGGTGAGGTCAGGAACTCAGGCAGAAGAGCAGGACAGGGTGCAGGCAGGAACAGGCGACCAACAATGTTGCTCCCGCAACCTGGGACTGGGGCTGGCTGGCTTTTATCTGCCCCGAGGCATAGGGCAGCCCCGATCCTCTGGTGACTTGCCTCTTCTGGCCTGGAGGCGAGTACTCCTCCTGCGGGAACTTAGTTCCCTCCGCCTCTCTGCCCTGAGCCTCTGCAGCTCAGGAGAGGCTGGAGGGTTACCAGACCCAGAGGCAACCTCAGCTTCCCCTGACAGGGCTGGGAGAGGAGCACCTGCAGGCAATGGGTCCTCCATCACCTCATGGGCCAGAGCAGACTCAGCTGGTGCCTGCATCTGAGGATCCAGCACAGGTGAGGACCCTTCAGGCTCATGTCCCAGCTCCGGCTCAGCTGGTTCTGGAGGTGGGGAATCCTGTGCAGGCTGGGATTCCTCAGGTTCAGCCTCCGAATCCCAGGCCATCACAGGCACAGAGGGAGAGGGAACACCTGTTCTGTCAGCTCAGGACAGGAGGGGGTTAAAACGCCGGGAACAACGGTGACATTTGGGATTGCCCAAGCTGCTTTGCTGGAGGAGGAGAAGGAAGTTCCCACTCCCGGGATCCGCTACGGATGATTCGGATGCTCGAAGCGATGCTGTGTACCTTGTAAATATGTACAATAAAGGCTGTAAAATACATCTCTGATTGAGCAGAGGGATTTATTGCGAAGGGCTCCACAAACCCATCACAGGTACAGAGAGAACCACGTGCAGAGGTGGCAGTGCCCTCGCGCTGAGGCGAAGGAAACTGCTTTTCCGCTTGGCCTTTGGTTTGGACTCGGTCTGACCCTTATGTTTCCCTCCCCTTATAGTCTTGATTTATGAGCTATTTTAAAATGAGGCTGCATTTTAAATTGCATTGCAACCTGTATTTTAAGTTGCTTTCTCCCCCCTCTCTTTCCCCCCTATTATGTTTTTACTGTGATTTTATTTTATTGGTGTTAGCTGTCCTGAGCCCTGCTCTGGCCAGGGAGGGCAGGGTATAAATAAATTTATTATTATTATTATTATTATTGGATTCTGGATTCATTGCATTACCTATGAGAACATCCAAATTATCAAGGAAGCCTACAGTCCTCTTTTGCTTTTGTGGGGAGAGAATCGGTGGAACACTAGCCTGAGAGCCTTTCCTCCCACCAGCAAATCTTCATTTGCACCTCCCTCAGCTGAATTCAGGGTCTTCTTCCGACACTTTCAGCAAAGTATTAAGTTTTCTCTCACTAATTTATTAACAATCTCTGTGAATACCATTTGGTGAAATGTACAAGTGTTATTAACAATGTAGATTCCCTAGACGTCTGTTATACTCTCTGCCTATTCCGAAAACAAAACATATTTTGACGCGCTCAAAGGTCCATTTCTTTAGTTCCACCTGTAAGAAATAAGACCCGGCGCGTTCTGGGTCTGCTACACGATGCTGAGGACGGAAGGGGGCTTGTTCTTCACCGCAGCTTGAACGGATCCTGGCTTCTTCCTCATTTGCTCAAGGGTAGACATGGCTCCAGCATATTTGTGCTTTCAAACAGAGAAAGAGACAGGGCTGTTATTCCTGGCATTCTTGGGGTGCAAGCACTCTTCCAAAAAATGCCTTGAAATAAGAGGGATGCAAGATCTTGTCACTCAGAGCCCTGATAATCTTGGCTTTCAGTTAAAACAAAATCTATTTAAACCTCCAGCCCATGTAGGGTTTTAGAAGGTTTCTTGTCAAGGCCTGGGAGGCTTACAGTAATTTTGGATGGGATGCTCAGTGCTCAAAATCCCACTCTGTTTCTCCTAGGCCTTTTCTCCCCATCCCTTTTAATACTCAAACATCTCCCACCCCGAACCTTGACGTAAGTTGCAAAAATAGATTCAGCATTAGGTCAAACCAATAGTTCAAACAAGCACGAACTTTTTGCAGGCCTCTTCCATGAGACCAAGTGAGTATTTATAGAGTGCTGAAGTGCAGAACAAGCTCCTCTGCATCCATTTTCGGTCTTATCCTGACCTATTTCTGCAGGCAAAAGGCTGCCAATTAAGCTGCCGTGTTGCATATGACAGAATTATTGCAAGTTCTGTTGTCTGATAATTTCTAGAAGCGGCTGCACTCTCTGGTTTGTCTGCTTACTATTCTAGCAAAGCGCTTGCCACTTTGGATGGGCAGGTGAACGAGGGGAGAGGCCTGCGCCATGTTAACATCCTGCTGGAATTACTGTGCTGGGCCCGGGGGTAACCCGTGAAACCCGGACCAGAATCCGAAGGTTCTGCTGGGAGTCAGTCCGACAGGGCCAAGGCAGGACACGAGGCAGGAGACCAGGCAAGGACAGGTGCAGGATCTAGCACACAGCGATGTTGCTCCCGCAACCTGGGGCGGGGTCCAACAGCCTTTTATCTTTGTCGGGGTAGCGGCCAGTCCTGATCCCCCGGCAACTCACCTCCCTGTCTCACCTGAAGGCGAGCACTCCTCCTGCAAGTACAGTGGTACCTCAGGTTAAGTACTTAATTCGTTGCGGAGGTCCGTTCTTAACCTGAAACTGTTCTTAACCTGAAGCACCACTTTAGCTAATGGGGCCTCCCGCTGCTGCCACTGTGCCGCCAGAGCACGATTTCTGTTCTCATCCTGAAGCAAAGTTCTTAACCCGAGGTACTATTTCTGGGTTAGCGGAGTCTGTAATCTGAAGCGTATGTAACCCGAGGTACCACTGTACTCAGGTCTCTCCTTCTCCCAGACCTCAGTCTTTGCAGCTCGGGAGACGTCGGTGGGTGATTAGACCCAGGGGCCGCCTCAGCCTCCCCTGACCCAACCGGTAGTGGAGCAGCTGTAAGTGATGGCCCAGCTGAAGGCAACGGGGGAATCCCCGCATCTGGAGCCAGGGCAGGCTCAGGCCCCGGACTCGGCCCAGCTGATGCTTGATGCAGGGGAACCTGTGCAGACTGGAGCTCTTCAGAATCAGGCCCCAGACTAGGTTCAGATGCCGCCTGAGGCAAAGGGTCCGGTGCAGACTGAGACTCTTCTGGTTCTGAGTCCGAGCCCCAGTCCCAGCCCATCACAGACTGGGACAGATCTCAGTTTTGCAAGCTGAGAGCCAGCAGCAACATCCTGCCCTCTGGATTATAACCAGCAGCGACTGATCAGCTTTTGTCTGCACAACTGGATGAGACCGAAACAGAAGATGAACATTCAAGAACCCGTCCCACCTTTTTACACACCGGTTGCTCGTTATTTGTGGCTCAAAGGTTCTGCGAAATATGAAACCTTTCTATTCTTGCTCGGGTCTAATAAGAGACATCGTTTTGTTGATTTTACTTCCGTAAGATCAACACAGGTGCCAACTTTGATCTGTTATAGGGCATTAATGGGATGATAAGAAGAGCCTGGCTGCTGAATCAAGCCAAAGCTCCATCCAGTCTCACAGCGGTCAAAATTCCCGCCCTGCTCTGCTGTGTTGACCTGGATGCCCCAACAGAAACCCAGAAACTCTACATTTGTTGGCCAAAACAAAGAAGATGAACTTTAACAGGGAGAAATGTAAAGTGTTGCACTTGGGCAAAAAAAATGAGAGGCACAAATACAAGATGGGTGACACCTGGCTTGAGAGCAGTACATGTGAAAAGGATCTAGGAGTCTTGGTTGACCACAAACTTGACATGAGCCAACAGTGTGACGCGGCAGCTAAAAAAGCCAATGCAATTCTGGGCTGCATCAATAGGAGTATAACATCTAGATCAAGGGAAGTAATAGTGCCACTGTATTCTGCTCTGGTCAGACCTCACCTGGAGTACTGTGTCCAGTTCTGGGCACCACAGTTCAAGAAGGACACTGACAAACTGGAACGTGTCCAGAGGAGGGCAACCAAAATGGTCAAAGGCCTGGAAACGATGCCTTATGAGGAACGGCTAAGGGAGCTGGGCATGTTTAGCCTGGAGAAGAGGAGGTTAAGGGGTGATATGATAGCCATGTTCAAATATATAAAAGGATGTCACATAGAGGAGGGAGAAAGGTTGTTTTCTGCTGCTCCAGAGAAGCGGACACGGAGCAATGGGTCCAAACTACAAGAAAGAAGATTCCACCTAAACATTAGGAAGAACTTCCTGACAGTAAGAGCTGTTTGACAGTGGAATTTGCTGCCAAGGAGTGTGGTGGAGTCTCCTTCTTTGGAGGTCTTTAAGCAGAGGCTTGACAACCATATGTCAGGAGTGCTCTGATGGTGTTTCCTGCTTGGCAGGGGGTTGGACTCGATGGCCCTTGTGGTCTCTTCCAACTCTATGATTCTATGATTCTATGATTCTACATCCCTGGAAAGCAAAGGATACAAGAGATGCCCAGCTGGATCAGACCAAGGGTCCATCTGTTGTAAAATATTAGCCCCAGCTAGATGCCTCTGGAAAACTCAGAAAGAGGATACATGTCCTGTGTACCTGAAGGAGCATCTCCACCCCCATCCTTCAGCCTGAGGTCCAGCTCTGAGGGCCTTCTGGCTGTTCCCTCCCTGCGAGAAGCCAAGTTACAGGGAACCAGGCAGAGGGCCTTCTTGGTAGGGGCACCTGCCCTGTGGAACACCCACCCATGAGATGTCAAGGCAATAAACAACTATTTTACTTTTAAAAGACACCTGAAGGCGGCCCTGTTTAGGGAGGTTTTAATGTCTGACGCTGTATTGTTTTTGATATTTGGTTGGAAGCCGCCCAGAGTGGCTGGGGAGACCCAGTCAGATGGGTGGGGTATAAATAAATTACAGTGGTACCTCGGGTTACAGATGCTTCATGTTACATACGCTTCAGGTTACAGACTCCGCTAACCCAGAAATATTACCTCGGGTTAAGAACTTTGCTTCAGAATGAGAACAGAAATTGTGCTCCGGCGGCGCGGTGACAGCAGGAGGCCCCATTAGCTAAAGTGGTGCTTCAGGTTAAGAACAGTTTCAGGTTAAGAACAGACCTCTGGAACGAATTAAGTACTTAACCTGAGGTACCACTATATTATTAATTATTAATTATTATTATTAGATAATGGCCATCTCCTGATTCCCTTCAGCATCTGATACAGAACCAGCGGAACCTAGAGGTTCTCAGTTTTACCTTCCGGTCCACCTTTGCTTTGGCATTGTAGAAGGAGACAGAATCCGGGCAGAACGGCAGGACTTCCTGCTGCATCCGCTCAAACCTCTCCTGTTCATCTTCATCCTGGAAGGAGGAGGAGAGAGGAATGCAAAAGTCAAGAATGAAATAGTGGGGCACACAGCAAATTTGACCTACCGGATGATGCGAAGCAGGGCCGGCCCGAGACATTTTGGCACTGAGAGGGGGGACACACCACAAAATGGTGCCCTGTCCCACCAGGGCAGAAGTGGGAAGCAAAGACGGTCTACCTGGCTGATGCATGTGCCAAATATCTCTGTAACTCCAGGGGAGGAGATTTTGGTTTTAAATGCAGTGTAAGGTAGCCTCTGGGACGCGGGTGGTGCTGTGGGTTAAACCACAGAGCCTAGGACCTGCCGATGAGAAGGTTGGCAGTTCGAATCCCCGTGACGGAGTGAGCTCCCATTGCTCAGTCCCTGCTCTTGCCAACCTAGCAGTTTGAAAGCACATCAAAGTGCAAGTAGATAAATAGGTACCACTCTGGCGGGAAGGTAAACGGCATTCCCGTGCGCTGCTCTGGTTCGCCAGAAGCGGCTTAGTCATGCTGGCCACATGACCCGGAAGCTGTACGCCGGCTCCCTTGGCCAATAAAGCGAGATGAGCGCCGCAACCCCAGAGTCGGTCACGACTGGACCTAATGGTCAGGGGTCCCTTTACCTTTAAGGTAGTCTCTGTGGGATATGAGAGCTGGACCATAAAGAAGGCTGATCGCCGAAGAATTGATGCTTTTGAATTATGGTGCTGGAGAAGACTCTTGAGAGTCCCATGGACTGCAAGAAGATCAAACGCATCCATTCTTAAGGAAATCAGCCCTGAGTGCTCACTGGAAGGGCAGATCGTGAAGCTGAGGCTCCAGTACTCCAGTACTCCAGTACAAGACTCCCTGGAGAAGACACTGATGCTGGGAAAGATGGAGGGCACAAGGAGAAGGGGACGACAGAGGACGAGATGGTTGGATAGTGTTTTCGAGGTTACCAGCATGAGTTTGACCAAACTGCGGGAGGTAGTGGAGGACAGAGGTGCCTGGCGTGCTCTGGTCCATGGGGTCACGAAGAGTCGGACACGACTAAACGACTAAACAACAACAACAAGAACTGTGGGATATATTGTATTTAATTATGGGGTATCAGAGTTTTTAGGGGGTCAACCAGGCTGGGATAGCAGGCTTGTTGGTTTTTGAATGTCCGGTATAGATTCTTTTCAATTTCGTTGTTCTCTATGGGACAATGACAATAAAGATTATCGTATCGTATCATTGCAACACGAAGCAGTGTGCTGTGGAGGGAGGAATCGGGAAAGACCTCCTCTCCCCTCTTATAAATCATGGTGTGTCCTTCAGAAGACAGGAAAGGTCATCCTCTCTCCAATCAATCTTGCATTGTGCATCGTGTGACACACAAACACATCCCTTTTCTCTCCCTCCTCTGAAGGGCACAGGGATTCTTGCAAGAGATATTGGAGGTTTTCTGGGTCTGCAAGAACTTGGCCGTTGCCAGTGTGGATCAGCTCTTGGGTGCCAACAGCTGATTAGCGCTTAGTGGCTGATCAGTGAAACAGGGCGAGGAAGGCCAAGGTAGGAATCTCAGCTTTACTTACCAGAGTTAGGACTCGGTTAATTGGGATCATGCCCAGCCTTATGGCTCCCCCAGGCCTTAAGGCTCCCTGGACCTCCTCTGGGATGAGGAAGGATTCGTTGTACCAGATTTCGAATTCTGAAAGGAGGTGGTCATATGGTCAGTTACCTCCTATATCCTATATATCGCATGTATTTTGTTTTTCTTCACTTTGTGTATTTTTCAAATTGCATTTGAACAACCAAGTCCATTTTGCCTGTCCGTAACGATCAGTCAAAACACACAGGTCACACCATCCGCATGCTTGTTACCTGAAAATTCACTTATCTGCACTTAAATAATTACACCCAAACCTCACTACGCTCTGCAGATTCACTTATCTAAACAGTCGACATCCTTTTTTGTGCTTTGCTGGTCAGTGGCAGCCGCTTTCAGGCAGAAAGCAGGAATTATAATTTAATCATAATAATTTATTATTTATACCCCACCCATCTGGCTGGGTTTCCCCAGCCATGCTGGGCGGCTTCCAACAGAATATTAAAATACAATAACCTATTAAACATTAAAAGCTTCCCTAAACAGGGCTGCCTTTAGATGTCTTCTAAAAGTCTGGTAGTTGTTTCTCTCTTTGACATCTGATGGCAGGGCGTTCCACAGGGTGGGTGCCACTACCGAGAAGGCCCTCTGCCTGGTTCCCTGTAACTTGGCTTCTCGCAGCGAGGGAACTGCCAGAAGGCCCTCGAAGCTGGATCTCAGTCTCCAGGCTGAACGATGGGGGTGGAGACGCTCCTTCAGGTCTACTGGGCCGAGGCCGTTTAGGGCTTTAAAGGTCAGCACCAACACTTTGAACTGTGCTCGGAAACGTACTGGGAACAAGAGCAGAAAAATCTGACAAATGAGGGAGGGGAGGTCAGGCAAATCAGTTTTTAAATTTTGCCTCTCTTTTACTGATAGGCTGCAGTGATTTCAGGAAGAAACCATGGAGGGGGGGGGAGAGTGGACAAATTCCGCATTAGAAATGTCCCCTTAGGAAATAATGGAAATTGTGGACTTGTTGTGTGAACACTCTCCTAACAAATGATTTCTTGGGAATGCATTGTGTTCAGTAAGTGGGACCTGTGCATACTAAGGGCACAGTGGTTCTAATTTCAGCCTCTTGCTATCATAATTTCTTTCAAGAATCTGGAACATTTCATCTATTCCCCCAGAGTATTTTCAGGCCCTTCCGGTTTGGGGTCCTCTGTCTCTGCCTTATTCTAAGCCTCTGAAGATGCTTGGGGGTGCTGAACGCAGCCCTCCAACCAGCTAAAACCTTCTGGTTGTTCCAGCTACCGTATTTTTCGCTCTATAAGACGCACCAGACCACAAGACGCACCTAGTTTTTGGAGGAGGAAAACAAGGGAAAAAATATTCTGAATCTCAGAAGCCAGAACAACAAGAGGGATCGCTGCGCAGCGAAAGCAGCAATCCCTCTTGCTGTTCTGGCTTCTGGGATAGCTGTGCAGCCTGCATTCGCTCCGTAAGACGCACACACATTTCCCCTTACTTTTTAGGAGGGAAAAAGTGAGTCTTATAGAGCAAAAACTATGTTATTTTTGACCTGAGGAAGCCTGCTATGAGACCAACAACATATGGATTTCCTGTACTTCTGCCCAACAAGACCGACGCAGGCCATGTGCTAAGGCTTAGCGCATGCTCAGCGCACACTGGGCTTGAAAGCGCATGCCAGGCCCTTTGCCCACCGGCAGTACCTGAGACCAGCCTGTTGCGGCACTGGTCCACCAGGTGCTGGCAATACTGGACCTCCGAACGGAGGTTCCGTAGCTCCTCGTAATCCACCCGGTACTGTTTCTTCAGGTCCTTCATCTTCATAATCAACATGAATTCCTCTTCGTCAATAATGATTTGTCCGTCCTCGCTCTGGTATTCTCCTGGAGGGTCCAAGAACAGAAGAAAGTTTTACGTGTTGGGAGTGCACCTCAAAACCACAATGCCGTCCATCTCGGGGCGTACAGAGGAGCAGAAATCGCTTGTGAGCTTGCAAGCAATTTAGCAATCGCCTGGAAATCTCTTGGTTCAGTTAATGCGCATCAGCACATCTCCTGAGCTGATGCTTTTGAAGTGGGAAATGTCACAACAAGATTTAGAATATGAGTTGGGGGTGCAGATAACAAGTGATATATGGGAGTCATGTATAAAATCAACAGAAATAGCTTCTATAGATCTAAGACTAAGACTTATTCAGCAGAAAATAATACTCAAGAGTCCATTGGACGCCAGCAAAACTTTACCAGAAGAAAATAGCAAATGCAGACAACTGCTGGAGATGTGGAAGTAAAAATGCAAACTTAGTACATATGATGATTGGCTGCCCGATGATAAGATCATTTTGGTGCGAGGTGAGGATATATATAGCAAGAGTAATTTTTAAAAAATGTTATTTAGGGGATTTGAATTTAATTCTGAATTACCATATTTTTTGCTCTATAGGACTCACTTTTTCCCTCCTAAAAAGTAAGGGGAAATGTGTGTGCGTCTTATGGAGCGAATGCAGGCTGCGCAGCTATCCCAGAAGCCAGAACAGCAAGAGGGATTGCTGCTTTCACTGCTCAGCGATCCCTCTTGCTGTTCTGGCTTCTGAGATTCAGAATATTTTTTTTCTTGTTTTCCTCCTCCAAAAACTAGGTGCGTCTTGTGGTCTGGTGCGTCTTATAGAGCGAAAAATACGGTATATACCGGAAACGTGGGAGATTACAAGGGGTCAAAAAAAATGGATGTACCGTGCCATATTAGAAGCAAAAAAACTTGTTCTGATGAATTGGAAGAGCCGCAAAAAGATCCCATTGAGCACATGGATTGACAATATGGACAGACTAGTTACATACGAACGAATTGCATATTGACGCCAATTAGGAATGGATAAATATGAAGAAATCTGGAAGGATTACTTAAGAGATAAGGCGGAAAGTGGTGGGAAGTAGGGGGAGGAGAGGTGGGGAAATATTGTTTAAAAGGTCAAGTTATAGGTATATCAGTGCTCAAATCTGAATTGTTAAATTGGCCAAACCTTAGGCCAAACCTTACGCCAAAGAATAAACGGACATAAATCGGACATCAAGAATCACAAGACAGAGAAACCAGTAGGAGAACACGTCAATCTCCCAGGACATTCTATACAAGATCTCAAAGTAGCTGTTTTGCTACAAAGGAATTTCAGAAATAGACTGGAAAGAGAAGCTGCTGAATTGCAACTCATTACCAAACTTAAAACCATGGAGAGACCTGGTCTGAACAAAGACATTGGATTCTTATCTCATTATACATGACAAAGCCATTTTTCACCTTCTCACCCCTTGCTTTTTCCTGTAAGACCTATTGCAGTCGTTAAGAGTCGTCAACAGGCTCATCACAGCTATCTGCCAATCACCCATTCCCACCACCCTTCTGAGTAATACCCCTCCCCACCTTCTCACTATATAGAAGGATCTGGCAACTTCTGTTTCAGTGTATCTGAAGAAGTGTGCATGCACACGAAAGCTCATACCAAGAACTAACTTAGTTGGTCTTTAAGGTGCTACTGGGAGGAAAAAATTTTTTTGTGTTCTTAGTGTTATTGTGGTTTTGGTTGTGTGTGTTTTTTGTGGTCACTGTTTGTGTTGAAAAAATGATTAAATACATTTTTTAAAAAAACAACGACAACAAGGGGGGCACATGGGCCTACCCAAGAAGCTGGCCCACAACGACTTGGGTACAATCCCAGCATGATGTGATTGGCGGCAGTCAGGCAGCATATATGATGTCCTGCATTAGTTCTGCCTGTGCCGACTCCATTTCTTTTACTGTCCTCCACCTGCTCTTCAATGAAAGCGAGGAGTCTGGGGAAAGCCCTTCCAGTTTCATCAATGCTGGTGAAACTGGAAACCAGTATAAACTTGGCCAGTGGCCTCTCTCCTCACCACCCGCTCGCCTGCTCTGAAGGAGATGGATTGAAAATAAGTGGCATTAGCAACAAAGTTAATAAGAATATGCAAAAATGAATTGATAATGGGTGAAAATATAGAGATAATATGTTAAGATATAGAGCGAAGATAAACGAAAGAGGGTAAGGATTTGCTGATTTGATTATTTAAATGGGAATACAAAAAGGGGAGGTGTGAGGAGGTCAAGGAAACAAGCTAATGAGTTTAAAGTAACAAAAATGGATTTGTTTTTAATTCTTTTTTATCTATTCGTTTTTTGTATTTTTCTTTTTCTTTTTTATGTATCTTTTTTCTTTTATATGTTTTTTTTGTATTTTGTAAACCTATGTTTTTGTAAAATCTTAATAAAATATTTTATAAAAAAATAATAATGAAGGAGATGGGCGATAAAAACAAACTGAGTGAAGATGGCGGCTGCCAGCAGCGAAAAGACCTTTGGATTGATTTGGCAGACACACCAGCGTGTGAGGAGATGCTGCAAACTTATAGAGGGGAATCACAGGAATAAAATCCGCCATTATTTGTTTCAACTCGCGTATGGGAACAACTCAGAGGCCGTGAAAGAAGGAAGGTAAACAACAGGAAGAATTAGAGGAGATGACTATGAGATGATCAGAGCCCTCTGAACTTGAAGCATGGGAAGTCCTATTTAAAAAATTATCATGTGGCAGAATATTGGGATTATTTGATATGTATATGTATAATTTGGAATATTTGATGTGATTTGATTGGATTGTTAAAGTGGAAAACTTAATAAAAATTAAATTTTTAAAAAAGATAAAAACAGATGGTTTTTCTTTTTGATTAACATTTTATTTCAGTAATTTCATTTATACAAAGATAAGAATGAGAAAAAAGAAAGAAAGAAAGTGAGAGTGGGGCGGGGGGGAATACTGTTACATTACCACATATTAATACACAGATGTCTCACTATGTAACAATTTGGGCATCCAAGCTTTAGTTTCCAATTCTTACTGTCCTTACACACACATAATTGTCAATAACCTCATATATTCTGTGTAAACTCATTCCAAATATCTTTGTGTTTATGGGAGGACGCATCAGGGAAATGGACCGATTGTTCTGCCTTACCTTTCTCCAGAGCTAGGAGGTGGGGAAGGAAATAGAGAATGAAAAGGAGGAAGACTCGGGTCAGGGTGACTAGCAAAAACGCTTCCACACAGAGGGAAAAGACTAAAACGTCAAAAGGCCATTCCCAGGTGTGCTCAGCTAGAGAGAAAGGAGAGCTGGAAAATGCACCTCGGAATGAATTCTGAACACTGAACAAAAGATACATAAAGGTGGCGAAGGCACCTCTTCCTGTCAGGCTAGGAATCTATTTAAGTGCCTGGCCAGAGCCAGTGAAAGCTGCATTTTTATCTGCCACACCAAGGCGGGGAGAGGGAGGAGGTTCAAGGGCACCTGGAGCTAAATTAAAAGGTAAAGGGACCCCTGACCATTAGGTCCAGTCGTGGCCGACACTGGGGTTGTGGCGCTCATCTCGCTTTACTGGCCGAGGGAGCCGGCGTACAGCTTCCGGGTCATGTGGCCAGCATGACTAAGCCGCTTCTGGCGAACCAGAGCAGCGCACGGAAACGCCGTTTACCTTCCCGCCAGAGTGGTACCTATTTATCTACTTGCACTTTGATGTGCTTTCAAACTGCTAGGTTGGCAGGAGCAGGGACCGAGCAACGGGAGCTCACCCCGGAGCTGGCGTGCAGCTTCCGGGTCATGTGGCCAGCATGACTAAGCCGCTTCTGGCGAACCAAAGCAGCGCACGGAAACGCCGTTTACCTTCCCGCCAGAGTGGTACCTATTTATCTACTTGCACTTTGATGTGCTTTCGAACTGCTAGGTTGGCAGGAGCAGGGACCGAGCAACGGGAGCTCACCCCGGAGCCGGCGTGCAGCTTCCGGGTCATGTGGCCAGCATGACTAAGCCGCTTCTGGTGAACCAGAGCAGCGCATGGAAACGCCGTTTACCTTCCCGCCAGAGTGGTACCTATTTATCTATTTGCACTTTGATGTGCTTTCAAACTGCTAGGTTGGCAGGAGCAGGGACCGAGCAACGGGAGCTCACCCCGCCGCAGGGATTCGAACCGCCGACCTTCTGATCGGCAGGTCCTAGGCTCTGTGGTTTAACCCACAGTGCCACCTGCATCCCTGGAAGCTAAATTACATACTTGGAAATGAGTCTCTCATCTCCCCATTTCCGCAACAACTTGTGATTTTAAAAAAATCCAAGTAAAAATTCACTGTGTTAGGGGCGATTTCTCCTAATGAACACATTGTGGTATGCGGTTTCGACAATCACATTTCTTCAAGTGATTGCCCTTAATATAATACATCTTGGAATGTCGTTTCCCCCTGAATTTGTAACTTGGTGGGAGGACTGCATTGCAGAATCTGGAGAAAGGAATTTTGGAGAACTCCAGTTCTCAAACTGCTTCTGAAAGCGTGACTTAGGCAGGTTCTCGTTTAAACGGAAACCAAATCGAATTCCTTTCCCCTCCCTAGTTGGCAGGCATGGCACGGCATCTCTCCCCGCCCCAACATTAACAGGAGTCTCTCCCGCTCTCGGGGTTGGACTAGATGACCCTCGGGTCCCTTCCAACTCGTAAGATTCTCTGACGCAGCCCAGGCTCTACTCACCCTGCTGATCGCGTTCAGCTTTCTGGGCGTCCAGTGCCTGCTTGATGTTGTCCATCTCCGTTTTGAGCACGTTGATTCTCTGGGCGACCTCGTTCATTTTGCCCTTGCGGTCATTCAGGATGGCTTTGTTCTCCTTGAATATCCGGTTGATTTCGCTGCCGCGCTCGTTCTTGAACTCCTCGAAGGCTGCTGTCTTTGCAGGTGGGGAACTGTTTCCAAAGAAGAGAAGGACAATTAAAAAAAAACCCCAGCCATTCCAAGCCAGAGGTGGTATGTGTGTATGTTTGTGTGTGTTGACCATTTGGGACATTCTGTGGGGAGTTCTCCACACCTGCGGATGATACCCAGCTCTACCTCCCTTTCAAATCAGAACCAGTGAAGGCGGTGATGGTCCTGTGTGAGTGTCTGAAGGCGGTTGGAGGATGGATTTGAGGTTGAATCCTGACAAGACAGAAGTACTGTTTTTGGGGGACAGGGGGCAGGCAGGTGCGGAGGACTCCATGGTCCTGAATGGGGTAACTGTGCCCCTGAAGGACCAGGTGCGCAGCCTGGGAGTCATTCTGGACTCACAGCTGTCCATGGAGGTGCAGGTCAATTCTGTGTCCAGGCCGGCTGTCTAAAAGCTCCATCTGGTATGCAGGATGAGACCCTCCCTGCCCACAGACTGTCTCGCCAGAGCGGTGCACGCTCTGATTATCTCCTGCTTGGACTACTGCAATGCGCTCTACGTGGGGCTACCTTTGAAGGTGACCCGGAAACTACAACTAATCCAGAATGTGGCAGCTAGACTAGTGACTGGGAGCGGCCGCCGAGACCACATAACACTGGTCCTGAAAGACCTACATTGGCTCTCAATACGTTTCCTAGCACAATTCAAAGTGTTGGTGCTGACCTTTAAAGCCCTCAACGGCCTTGGTCCAGTATGTCTGAAGGAGCATCTCCACCCCCATCGTTCTACCTGGACACTGAGGTCCAGCTCCGAGGGCCTTCTGGCGGTTCCCTCCCTGCGAGAAGCCAAGTTACAGGGAACCAGACAGAGGGCCTTCTCGGTCGTGGCACCCGCCCTATAGAACGCCCTCCCACCAGATGTCAAAGAGAAAAACAACTACCAGACTTTTAGAAGACATCTGAAGGCAGCTCTGTTTAGGGAAGTTTTTAATGTTTAATGCTGTATTGTGTTTTTAATATTCGATTGGGAGCCGCCCAGAGTGGCTGGGGAAACCCAGCCAGATGGGTGGGGTATAAATAATAAATTATTATCATTATTATTCCTAGTCTCTCTCTCTCTGTGTGTGTGTGTGTGTGCATGCCACAACAATAGGTTTAATAGGTTTAATGTTTAATAGGTTATTGTATTTTAGTGTTCTGTTGGAAGCCACCCAGAGTGGCTGGGGAAACCCAGCCTCATGGGCGGAGTATAAATAATAAGTTATTATTATTAGCATCATGTCCAACCCCCTAAAATGCAGGAATCAGCTAAAGCATCAATGACAGATGGCCATCCAACCTCTGTTTAAAAACCTCCAATGAAGGAGAGTCCACAACCTCCTAACCAAGTCGGTCCCACTATTGAACTATAAGAAAGTTCCTCCTGGTCTTGAGTAGGAATCTCCTTCCTTGGAACTTGAAGCCATGGGTTCGAGTCCTGCCCTCCACAGCAGGAGAAAACAAGCTCGCTCCCCCTTCCATGTGACATCCCTGAAGACAGTGATGGCCAAACTTGGCCCTCCAGCTGTTTGGGGACTATAACTCCCAGCGTGGTGTAGTGGTTAAGAGCGGTAGTCTCGTAATCTGGGGAACCGGGTTCGCTTCCCCGCTCCTCCACATGCAGCTGCTGGGTGACTTTGGGCCAGTCACACTTCTTTGAAGTCTCTCAGCCCCACTCACCTCACAGAGTGTTTGTTGTGGGGGAGGAAGGGAAAGGAGAATGTTAGCCGCTTTGAGACTCCTTAAAGGGAGTGAAAGGCGGGATATCAAATCCAAACTCTTCTTCTTCTTCTTCTTCTTCATCCCTAGCTAACAGGACCAGTGGTCAGGGATGATGGTGTGATGGCCTGGGACTCAGGCTCGGACTCAGAACCAGAGGCATCTCAGTCCGCACAGGATCCTTTGCCTCAGGCATCATCTGAACCAAGTCTGGGGCCTGATCCTGAAGAGTCCCAGTCTGCACAGGTTCCCCTGCAACAAACACCAGCTGGGCCGAGTCAGGGGCTTGAGCCTGCCCTGGTTCCAGATGTGGGGATGACCTCGTTGCCTCCAGCTGGGCAATCACTTACAGCTGCTCCACTACTGGTTTGGTCAGGGGAGGCTGAGGTGGCCCCTGGGTCTAGTAACCCACCAACGTCTCCCGAGCTGCAGAGACTGAGGTCCGAGAGAAGGAGAGACCTGAGTACTCGCAGGAGCGCTCGCCTTCGGGCGAGACAGGGAGGTGAGTCGCCGGGGGATCAGGACCGGCCGCTACCCTGACAGAGATAAAAGGCTGCCGGACTCGGTCCCAGGTTGTGGGAGCAACATTGCTGCTTGCTGGAACCTGCCTAAGACCTTGTGCCTGACCTTGCCGGGTTTGGCCATGTTGGACTGACTCCTCGCGGAATCCTTGGATTCGGGACCGGACCTGGACCATGTGGCTCGGGTTAACCCCCGGGCCCAGCACAGATGGGAATTGTAGTCCCAAAACAGCTGGAGGGCCACGTTTGGCCATCACTGCCTTAAGATATTTGAAGATGGCTCTCCTATCTCCTACCAGTCTCCTCTTTTCCAGGCTAAACATACCCAACTCCTTCAACCGTTCCTCATAAGGCTTGGTTTCCAGACCCCTGATCATCTTGGTCACCCTCTGCACACGTCCCACCTTGTCAATATCCTCCTTAAATTGTGGCACCCAGAGATTTCTGAAACTGGAGTGCCCAGTACTGGACACAGGACTGCAGGTGGGGTCTGACCGAGGCAGCCTAGAGCAGTACTATTACTCCCCTTGATCTGGCTTTGAGTGAATTTGAACTATAAAAATGGTGTGTGTGCGCAGGCGCAGAGAACAAGTCATCCCCACCATCAGTTTTCGGAACAGCGCCCTACTTGGCTACAGACTTGGCTCAGGTCCTCCCTAAGAGGCAAAGAACCAACCTGGGCCTCGTGCTGGGCTCCTCTCTTGGTGCGGAGTCAGAGCGATGGGTCTCGAAGCTGACGGCGTCCTGCTCACGGATCAAGCCCTCCCTTGCCTCCGGGTCCTTGGTGACTGCCCCTACCTGGCTGCGGGACGGGGAAAGGGTCTCCAGATCCTTCCCAGATTGAGGACTCGCCAGGCCTTCCTTCTTCAGAGTGGGACTGGGAAAGAAGCAGAGGACAACATTTTATGGCCGGATCCAGGGCTGAGCTTGAGCTCCACTGAGGCCGTGACCTGACCCTTCCTCAGCGAAACTGGGAGGTGCTCAGCTCTAGTTTGGGGCACTTGAGGATGCAACTCTGAGGGCCACCACCCAAAGCTGGCCAAGGGGAAGACCGGTGATGAAGAGATCAAAAGTCCTGCAAGAGCTTTCCAGCCCTCTGGTGCGTCTGAAAGGGGGCATATCACCGTATTTTTCGCTCCATAAGACGCACCTGACCATAAGATGCACCTAGTTTTTAGAGGGGGAAAGCAAGGAAAAAAATATTCTTTAAAGGGAGCGCTGAGCAGAGCCTGTATGCATCCCAGACTCTGCTCAGCGCTCCCTTTCACGAGCCGCGTGTGTGCGGCGCTTGCAGGCTTTTCCCGAAAGAGGGAGAAGGTCAGCCCGTCAGTCCCTTCTCCCTCCTCAGGGAAAAGCCCCCAAGAGCCACACACACACACCGCGCGGTGAAGTGAAGGCACAAGACAGGTGTTGATCATCAGGTGAGCTGCGCACAGGTGAGCTGCATGCAAGCTGCCGGCCAGCCCTGTGGAGCCTTCTTTTATTGAGACAATTATGCAAACCAGGCAGATACATTTTGGGCTGTGACCTTTACACATCTTCTGGTCCCGAGATCGTGGGGTGGTACAAAGTTATTTTGGCACCTGTTTCCACCGCGTCATTTCCCCCTTGCACAGTGTATGACGAAGGAGACAAAAGGTCTCAGAGACAAAGGTTACAGACAGGACACCGCAGACTACTGAGACCGCAAAAGGTCAGACAGAGGGAAGAACGTACAGACAGCTGTGGCTTGTCTGGGGGGGTGTACCCCGCACCCCAAGGACACGCGTGCAGGCAGACTGTGGCTGCCTGCTGGTGGGGAGTGTGCTCCCTCCGGACCCCACTGCCCACTCTGCAATCATCCCTACAGCACGGCTCTTTAAAGGGAGCACTGAGCAGAGCCTCCCGCTTGCATTCTCTCCATAAGACGCACACATATTTCCCCTTACATTTTAGGAGGGGGAAAGTGCGTCTTATGGAGCGAAAAATACGGTATGTACAGTTCTCAGAGCCAAGACCAGAGAATTGTAGAGTTGGAAAGGACCCGAAGGATAATCTAACCCAGTTCCCTGCAATGCATGCTCCGCCATCAGGAGCGAGCCAGCAATAAACAGGATCTGCTCAGGAGTGTCTGGCCTAATGAGCACAGCAGCTCTTCGCAGAAGGTCTTGCCCCTATGAGGCAGTTGTGGAGACCGAAGGCCTTCCCACAGCTGCCTAAGTCTCCTCCTCTCCCGGATCTTTCACAAGCAACCCTAGACGCTGCCGCCATGTCCGCCTTTGCTCCTCCCACTTCATGCCTCTCTGGGTTCTGGGAGACCAGTGAAGAGGAGACACCCATGCTTCTTCACCAGCCTGATTCAACTCTGTCTCTTGGCCTCCTTCATCCCACTCTCCTGTTTCTGCTTCTAGACTCCCCTGTGCCGCATTCTCCCAGCCCACTAAGCCCTCTTACCTCCTCAGCTTCTGACACCTTCTATTCCCAGTCTTCCCACCGCTACCACTCCCTGGGCTCCGAGCTTTCTTCCCTTAGGGGGTCCCCCCAGCTGGTTCCTCCCACCATTCCTCTGCGTCCAACCAGTCCAGGACACCTGCTCTGCTCAAGACCTGCTCTCTTCCGATGCCTCTCCCGATTCAGGGATCAGAAAGATACACGATTCTCCCTGGCCACCTCCTTTCCCCTTATTTTGTGCAATCCAGCACGCTCCTAAAGGAGCGTCTTCACCTCCATCGTTCTAGCCAGACACTGAGGTCCAGCTCCGAGGGCCTTCTGGCAGTTCCCTGACTGCAAGAAGTGAGGTTACAGGGAACCAGGCAGAGGGCCTTCTCAGTGGTGGCACCCGACCTGTGGAACGCCCTCCCACCAGATGTCAAAGAGGGAAAAAAACTGCCAGACTTTTATAAGACATCTGAAGGCAGCCCTGTTTAGGGAAGCTTTTAATGTTTAATAGGTTATAGTGGTACCTCGGGTTACATACGCTTCAGGTTACAGACTCCGCTAACCCAGAAATAGTACCTCGGGTTAAGAACTTTGCTTCAGGATGAGAACAGAAATCGTGCTCCGGCGGCGCGGCAGCAGCGGGAGGCCCCATTAGCTAAAGTGGTGCTTCAGGTTAAGAACAGTTTCAGGTTAAGAACGGACCTCTGGAATGAATTAAGTACTTAACCCGAGGTACCACTGTATTGTATTTTAGTGTTCTGTTGGAAGCCACCCAGAGTGGCTGGGGGTATAAATGGGCAGGGTATAAATAAATTATTATTATTATTATTATTATTATTATTATTATTATTATTATGCAGTGAGGGGGCACAGAGAAGCCCTGGTGTTGCCCACACCGGCTCCTGCCTCTTGGCCACAGAAGGGTCCACAACCCAGCTGCCAACCGCCCAACCCCGCCAATACAGCAGGCAGAGAAGTAATGTTCAGAGGTCCGCATTTGCCACGGCCCACGAGAGCGTAAGAAATCCGACCTGAAGACCTGTGACTGTGGGAACAGGAGGGAACCAACCTGACTTGCTCCTTGCCTCGCTTTGCTTTCGTTTTCTTCCCTCCGGGCTTGGATGAGAAAGGAGCGACTCCGATGCCAAATCCTTGCCCGTCAACTTCCCCAACCAGGTGGCCTTCGGCATCAACCAGCCCTGCCTGGCGACAGTGGAGATCGGAGGGGCTGTTAAGCGGTTTCAAATCTCTGCCCCTGGAATCTGCAGCTGGGGTTCCACTCACTGGGAAATGTGCCGCCTCCCCAGCAACTTACATACACACAAGCCAAACTCTGAGGACATCAGAACATGAGAAGAGAGGTGCTTATTATGGGATGTTTGCGAGCAGGACCCGAGCATTAGGGCCCACTGTCTCCTGCAGTTTCTAGCAACGGGCATTCAGAAGCAATTGCCGCCTCTGTTTTTAGGATACCAGGGTTATTCAGTCGAATTGGATTGCATGGGTTTAAATTTGGGAGGCAGGTTAGGAATGGAAATTGGCTGGGACACGGAAACACTGTCTACCAGCTCCACCTGGTACGCAGGATGAGACCCTCGCTGCCCACAGACTGTCTCGCCAGAGTGGTGCATGCTCTAGTTATCTCCCGCTTGGACTACTGCAACGCGCTCTACGTGGGGCTACCTTTGAAGGTGACGCGGAAACTGCAACTAATCCAGAATGCAGCTAGACTGGTGACTGGGAGCGGCCAACAAGACCACATAACACCAGACTTGAAAGATCTACACTGGCTCCCAGTACGTTTCCGAGCACAATTCAAAGTGCTGGTGCTGACCTTTAAAGCCCTAAATGGCCTTGGCCCAGTAGACCTGAAGGAGCATCTTCACCCCCATCATTGAGCCCGGAAACTGAGGTCCAGCTCTGAGGGCCTTCTGGCGGTTCCCTCGCTGCGAGAAGCCAAGTAACAGGGAACCAGGCAGAGGGCCTTCTTGGTGGTGGCACCCACCCTGTGGAACGCCCTCCCATCAGATGTCAAAGAAAAAAACAACTACCAGACTTTTAGAAGACATCTGAAGGCAGCCCTGTTTAGGGAAGCTTTTAACGTTTAACAGACCACTGTATTTTAATATTTTGTTGGAAGCCGCCCAGAGTGGCTGGGAAACCCAGCCAGATGGGCGGGGTATAAATAATAAATTATTATTATTATTATTATTATTATTATTATTATTAAGAAGCGTCCCATGCAAAAGGCTAATAAAGTCATTATGGTGGACGGCAGCCCATTTCACCTGATGCAGGACGTGTTAGCCTTACATGGACCCTAAGAGCTAGGCTTCTGGTGCCTCTTCAATACCTTCTTGGGATACCTAATTGGAAGGGATCCAAAGGTCATCTAGCCCAACCCCCTGCAATCGCAGCTCAGGTCTCATTGCGAGAAGTGAGGTTACAGGGAAGCAGACAGAGGGCCTTCTCGGTAGTGGCACCCGCCCTGTGGAACTCCCTCCCTTCAGATGTGAAGGAAATAAGCAGCTATCTTCTCTTTAAAAGACATCTGAAGGCAGCCCTGTTCAGGGAAGTTTTTAACACTTGATTGGAAGCCGCCAGAGTGGCTGGGGAAGCTCAGGGAGGTGGGCGGGGTATAAATAAATTATTATTATTATTATTATTATTATTATTATTATTATTATTATTATTATTATTAGAGAACCGTGTTTTTCTGATGTGGACAAACAGAGCCATCTGGAATGTGTGGCCTGCAAAATGTTGCCGGACTGCAATGCCTCTCATTGCAGGGGGCCGTAAGTTTTCCGGGGTGGGCCTTGAAGTGGAACCAAATACAGAAGAATTAAAACACCAAGGCTGAACCTGGCTCTGGGTTCCAGCCCAATGATCTCGGTCTCCCTCTCCCTCCCTCCCTCCCTCCCTCCTCTCTCACACACATGTGCTAGTGCACAAACACCAACCTTTTGAACTGCAGACAGGGTTGCGTAGTCGTTTTTGTCTATCAGGGTGTATTTATTCCGCAGCCTGGCTTCCACTTCCTGCTCTTGCTGGCTAAAAAAGAGAAACACGCACCCATACCGTTGGGCTGAGCTGTCGCGGCCTCCTCCTGCGTACGCTACCCATACTGTGTCAGGAGTGCACGCAGGAGCCAGGCTCTGTGACTGGTAGGGCTTCGCAGGACTGGGGCCTTCCTAAGTTTGTTCTGGAGAGGCAAGGCGCGGCCACACAGGTGAGGCCAATTGGTAACTCACAGCACCTGGTGGCAAGAGCCGGGAAGGGATATAAGGTCAGCATCTCCCTTCGGCTCTTTGCCACAGCAACACGTTTCCTGCCTTTCTGTGTTTGGCTCCTTGCTTCCTGATCCTCGGACCTCGGCCTCTTGACTCCTTGCTTCTCGACCCTTGGACCCTTGACTTTGTGACTCCTTGCTTCTCAACCCTCGGACCCTTGACTTTGTGCCTCCCTGCTTCCTGACCCTCGGACCCTTGGCTTCTGGACTCTCGATCCTGCTCCCACCCCGCCATCTTGCCCCCGGTCCCGACGTCCTCAGCCGGGACTTTGATTGCCCTGACAACGTCATCATAGGTGGACATTGTGAGTGGGAATTACAAACGCCAGCGAAGGGTTTCTAAGTGCAGGCGTCAGCGGAATGTAAGCACCGGCAAGCCAAAGCACTTACCCCAAAATCATTTTGAACTGGTTGAATATTTCGTGGATTTGTCTGATGCTCAAAATCTGGCAAAGCAGAAGGAATGACATAATGAGGCAGGCAGCCCTGGCCAACGTTTTCAAATGTTTCATGGTAAAATGAGAGCGGGGGTCAGCAAACTTTTTCAGCAGGGGGCCGGTCCACTGCCCCTCAGACCTTGTGGGGGGCCGGACTATATTTTGGAGGGGGAAATGAACGAATTGCTATGCCCCACAAATAACCCAGAGATGCATTTCAAATAAAAGGACACATTCTATTCATGTAAAAACATGCTGATTTCCAGACCGTCTGCGGGCCGGATTTAGAAGGCGATTGGGCTGGATCCGGCCCCGGGGCTTTGTTTGCCTACCCATGAATGAGAGGGTCAAATTAGCTTCCTTCTGAGGGACCTGGTTGGCCGCTATGAGAAGAGGATGTTAGATGAGGGGCCTTTGGCCTGATCCAGTAGCCAGACGGTCTTTATCTCCCCTTAATCTATATGGCCCTGCCTTGGTCCTCACTGCTTCCGAATGAGCAAGAAACTATTATTTGCCCAACCCATCTCTGAAGATACCCCCCCGGATCTGCAAGATGACAACTACCTACATCTAACTCATCTATGGTTCCATCGAGGTAACGGCGGACTTGAGAGCTGATCTCTGCCACCTGGATTTCATTCAGGGGCTCGTAAGACACTGGAGGGCGGTTTAGCTGCAAGCGTAAGAGAACAGAAGGTCAGCAGTTAGGTGACGGGAGAGAGGCAGGCCCACCCCTGTTCTCCATAATGCTAGAAGTTCTCCTGGCTATGCCAAAATCGCTTTCCATCCAATGCTTCATAGAATCGTAGAGTTGGAAGCGCCCCCAGAGATCCTCTAGTCCAGCCTTTCTCAACCTGTGGGTCCCCAGATGTTGTTGAACTACAACTCCCATCACCCCTAGCTAGCAAGGCCAGAGCTCAGGGATGATGGGAGTTGTAGTCCAACATCTGGGGACCCACAGGCTGAGAACCGCTGCTCTAGTCCAACCCAAGGCAGGGATCTCAGCTAAAGCATCCATGACAGATGGATACCATCCAACCTCTGCTTTAAAATCTCCAAGGAAGGAGAGTCCACTACCTCCTGAGGGAGTTGGTTCCTCTGTCTAACTCAGAGGCTGGCAAGGTTTACCTCGCCTGGCCGGTTCACTCCAGCAGACACCCCTCCGTGGGCCAGATCTTGTGTGCAGCCGCAATTTCCGGCATCTGCGCAGATGCGATTTTCAGCGTCTGAGCATGCGCAGATGCGATTTCCGGCATCGCGGAAGTGAGTCCCTGTGCTTATATATATATATATATATATGTGTGTGTGTGTGTGTGTGTGTTTGCACACACATATTTTTATTAGTTTTTTTAACATATCCTTTCCAACAATCACATAACTTCTTATCTTTTTAGATAAGAATATTTTAGACTTCCGTCATCACCTCTGATGATTTTCCGTTCTTTATCACTTATTCTGCATTTCTTAATTTCTCTATTACTCTTAATTATCCTTAACTAATAATTCTCCTCATAGTCTTTCTTGCAATATTTGAGATAGTCCTCCTTTCAGTACTTCTTGCAGTCCTACTAGCATAATCTGTTCATTACAATTGCTTTTCAAACAGTTCGTATATTTGCTCCAGTCTTCTAAGAATCTCTGGTCCCGCAGCTTTCGAATCCTTCCTGTTAATTTATCCAATTCTGCATAGTCCATCATGCGCTGCGCTGATTTAGTGCAACGCGTGGGGACTCGCTGGGTGGGCGGCTTGATCCGGGGGTGGCTCGTTGGCTGGTGAAATGACCCCCATGGGCCGGTTGTGGCCATGGGCCTTAGGTTGCCTAGCCCTGGTCTAACAGCTCTCACTGCCAGAAAGTCCTTTCTGATCCTTCGCTGGAATCTCATCTTGTAACTTGAATTCATTGCTTCGAGTCCTACCCTCCGGAGCAGGAGAAAACAAGTTTGCTCCATCTTCTATGGCACAGCCCTTGAGATATTTGAAGGTGGCTATTATATCTCCTCTCAGACTCCCCTTTTCCAGGCTAAACATACCCAGCTCCCTCAACCATTCATCCTAAGGCTTGCTTTCCAGACCCTTAATCATTTTGGTTGGCCGTCTCTGCACCTGTTCCAGCATCTCAACCTCCTTCTTAAATTGTGGTGCCCAGAATGTCATTAGGCGGTGAGGACTACAGCCAGCTTCCCCACTCCCCAACAGAGAACTGTATAACCTTCAACTGCTTGCCTAAAGGTGGGACCATCTACACACTATGGAGAAGAAAGCTGGAATACTATTAGCATTTATGCCACTTTAGAGCATGTGAAGCATCTCAAAGCTACAGTAACCTGTAGCTGAAAGGTGGAGCAAGTGTTTGCACACAGAAGGTCACAGGTTCAATCCCTGTCATCTCCAGGTAGGACCAGAAATTGAATTGGTCTGACCTGATATACAGCATCTTCCTTAAATAGCTGAGTGATATCAGCAGGTTGTGGCAGATGAGGGAGGGCTGAACCCAAGAAAATGACCAACCCAGTGAAGTTATGGCTAGCACAAGATCTGGACCAGGGTCTTCCTGATCCATAGCTCAGGCTCTTAGTCATTGCACTATACCAACCAGCCTTGTAGCAAAAGGCTGGCCATTATGATGTGTGCGTGTTGCTTGTTTCTATGGCTGGACAACTGCAGTGCAAAATTCGGAGAAATCTGAATTTCAACGGACAGCTCTGCTTTGCTTTGTATATTGTTTTGGATTTGGCAGATTTGCCTTTAAATTGAAATGAAATTGAAATACTTTATTATCACTTGTACAACTTGTATGCAGTGAGATTAGACGAGCACCTGCACTCAGCTCTCTTAGTCTTAATTCCCCTCATTTACTGACGCACACCCACCAAACCCGAAAGTCAGTTGCCCTGTTGTTCTCTTTTCATTCAGCAGCCTAACAGCCCATGGATAGAAGCTGTTCTTTACCCTGTTGGTGCGACTAATCATGCTTCTATATCTTCTGCCTGAGGGCAGGAGATCAAGAAAGTGCCGGCCAGGGTGTGAACCATCCCTGAGAATTTTCCTCACTCTCCTGAGGCAACGTTCTTCCACTGTTTCATCTAGCGGATTCACGGACAGCCCATAATATCTTGTACTGTATTCACCACCCTCTGTAGGCACTTCCTATCCGTTGATGTCCAACCAGCGTCCCACACCGTGATGGAGTAGGAAAGGACACTTTCTATTGTGGACCGGTAGAAGGAGATCATCAGCTGTTGATTGACATCGTTCTTCCGCAATACTCTGAGGAGATGGAGTCTCTTGTTGGGCTTTCTTAACCACCTGGGTTGTACTGATTTTCCAAGTAAGGTCTTCTCTGAGATAAACTCAGATAAATGATAAACTGAGATAAATGTGAATCAAATTCTCCCCCACGCCCCAGGGCCGGGGGGAAAGTGACTAAGAACAGTTTATGGGGAGGGGGAGAGAAGTACAGTCCAGCTGCCCACCCCACATTGTGTATTAAAGTTTCCTCACCATCCATTTATCAGTAGGTGGCCCAATCTGGGTTGGGTGATTCTACCATCACAGAAGCATACAGCTGGAAGGGGCTAAAGGGTCATCTAGCCCAACCCCCAGAAATGCAAGAATCACAGCTAAATAATCCTTGACAAGCGGTCATTTTCAAAGCCTAACTGCATCCCCAGAGGCTGTTTCTCACCAGGCTGTTGTGCATGGCCAGCTCCTCCTTCAGGTAAAGGACTTCTTTTTCCAGAATTTTCACCATTCGCTAAGCAAAGGGAGAGAATGTAAGGTGAGAATGAAGCGGGAAAGAAAAAGAGAAGTAGAAAGTTCCAGAGCTGCGTTTCAGTTTCCAGTCCTTCCTGGTTGCTGTCATCACCCCTACTCTACCTCAGCCAGCAAGAAGAGATTTATATTGCTATATGTATTCTATTTCTTCTATTTTTATTGCAGAAATTGAGAAACAGCCTTCCAGTGCATTTGCAGTAATCAGGGTGACTTACAACTATTGAAGGGATGCGGGTGGCGCTGTGGGTTAAACCACAGAGCCTAGGACTTGCCGATCAGAAGGTCGGAGGTTCGAATCCCCGTGCGAGACCCTCACCCACGGACCATGTACAGGTAGGGTCTCGCAGCCCAAGTGACCCCATTCACTTCCTACTGTTTAGGAAAGTTTTTTAATGACTGATGTTTTAATGTATTTTTAATCTCCTGTTGGAAGCTGCCCAGAGTGGCTGGGGAAACCCAGCCAGATGGGCGGGGTATAAGTAATAAATAATAATAATAATAATAATAATAATAATAATAATAATAATAAATTACAGTCATACCTCATGTTACGGACGCTTCAGATTATGTCTTTTCAGGTTGCGTCCCGCAGCAACTCGGAAGGGGTTGCTTCCGGGTTTCGCCACTCACGCATGCACAGAAGTGCTAAATCGTGCTTCGTGCATGCACACAAAACCAAATTGCACTGCGCACCTGCGCAGATACAGCAATTCAGGCTGAGCTCTTTTCAGGTTGCGAATGGGCCTCTGGAACGGATCCCATTCGCAACCAGAGGTATCACTGTATTGTTATTATGGTAAGGTAAAGGCAAAGGACCCCTGGACGGTTAAGTCCAGTCAAAGGTGACTCTGGGGTTGTGGCGCTCATCTCACTTTCAGGCCGAGGGAGCTGGCCTTTGTCCACAGACAGCTTTCCGGGTCATGTGGCCAGCAGGACTAAACCGCTTCTGGCGCAATGGAACACCATGACGGAAACCAGAGCGCACAGAAACGCTGTTTACCTTCCCGCCGCAGTGGTACCTATTCATCTACCCACACTGCGTGCTTTCGAACTGCGAGGTTGGCAGGAGCTGGGACAGAGCAATGGGAGCTCACCTCGTCGCGGGGATTCGAACTGCTGACCTTCCGATCAGCAAGCCCAAGAGGCTCAGTGGTTTAGACCACAGCACCACCTGCGTCCTACTAACCACTCATCCACCGACCAAATCTCTCTTCCCAGCCAGCCAGCCAGTGGAATTGCCCACACAGGGCAGGACCTACCTCGGGGTTGATTTTTTCATTCACAATTGGCTCAGTGGTCACCCATTTCATTCTGGTAGCAAAACGCAGCGTGGACAGCTGAAGAGAAATGAATGTCACTTAGCAATTGTTCTGGAGTCAAGAAAACTGTGCCCAAGAGCCTATCTGAATGCCAAATGTAACGATAATTATTTTGATTTCTTATCTGCCCTTCACCTCAAGGTTCCAGGGCCGGGGGACAGGGCGGAATCCTTGCCCACCTGTCAAAGCGGGCTAAGGAGGCTGATCCAGTTTCCCCACCCTTGCTTTTGAAGGGGCTTGGAAATGGACTGGCATGTTAATGTATAAGAGTTTATGCAGAGAAAAAAGGACAGAAAAGATGTTAAGTTAGGTGTGCTCAGTGCTTTTGTTCTGGGGGGATGCAGGGGTGTGCATACTCCTAAACATTTTGTGAATCTTTGTACTTTTGTCCATTTACTGTATTTAGTTTCCCCAATATGAACTACAAAATGGTGATTTTCTTGAGTCAAAATGAGAGTACAGTGGTACCTCTGGATTATTATTATTATTATTTATTATTATTTATACCCCGCCCATCTGGCCGAGTTTCCCCAGCCACTCTGGGCGGCTCCCAATCAGGTATTAAAAACAATACAGCGTTAAATGTTAAAAACTTCCCTAAACAGGGCTGCCTTCAGATGTCTTTTAAAGATAGGATAGCTACTTATTTCCTTCACATCTGAAGGGAGGGTGTTCCACAGGGTGGGCGCCACCACCGAGAAGGCCCTCCGTTCCGGAGCTCCGTTCGCATCCAGAGCAGAACGCAACCCGTGTCTGCGCGTGTGCAGGTTGTGATTTGCCGCTTCTGCGCATGCGCGTGACGTCGTTTTGAGCATCTGCGCGTGCACGAGTGGCAAAACCCGGAAGTAACCCCTTTCGTTACTTCCGGGTCACCGCAGAGCGTAACCTGAAAACACTCAACCTGAAGCGAAACATACAGGGAGGCAATGTAGGTCTTTCAGAACCAATGTTGTATGATTGGGGTTCAATCACATACAGGAGAATTCAGGTTGCAGAGTGTATACCCAAATGGCACTCTGCACATGCCTCAACATGGCACCCAGTGCAGTTGGGCTAGAAGTGGAACAGTCCACTCTCATTCTGCTGCCCATACAGAGCAGGCCTTAAACCAAGGGTAGCCAATGTGATGCTCTCCAGCATTTTCCAGACTGCAGCTGCCATCAAATCCAACCAGCAACACCAAAGGCCAGGGATGACAGGGAGCTGTAGTCCATTATGGAGGCTGCTACATTGGCTCTCCCTGCATTTAAACAATCCCAGTTTTGCATTTAGGTAAGGTAAAGGTAAAGGGACCCCTGACCATTAGGTCCAGTCATGACCGACTCTGGGGTTGTGGCGCTCATCTCGCTTTATTGGCTGAGGGAGCCGGCGTACAGCTTCCAGGTCATATGGCCAGCATGACTAAGCCGCTTCTGGCCAACCAGAGCAGCGCACGGAAACACCGTTTACCTTCCCGCTGGAGTGGTACCTATTTATCTACTTGCACTTTGACGTGCTTTCGAACTGCTAGGTTGGCAGGAGCTGGGACCGAGCAACGGGAGCTCACCCTGTCGCGGGGATTTGAACCGCCAACCTTCTGATCGGCAAGCCCTAGGCTCTGTGGTTTAACTCACAGCACCACCCGATTCCCATTTGCATTTAGGTACATGTGCCCTAAGCACCTGGAAGGGTCACTTCACTTCCACCCACTTTTCAGCCCCTTGAGTCCCCGCCAGGAGGCTTACCGTCTCCACAATGTGGATGGCTTCACTGCAGATGTTGGCTACGAGGACTGTGTTGCAATTCCCGCCTAGGAGAGACACAAAGGCAATGAAGGCTGGAATCTGATTCTCTGATTCTACTTGCGGGGCATCATTTGTCCTCGTACCTACGGGACCGCCTCTCCTGGTATGCCCCATGGAGAGCCTCAAGGTCCATAAATAGCAACACCCTAGTGGTCCCGGGCCCTAAGGAAGTCAGATTAGCCTCAACCAGAGCCAGGGCCTTTTCAGTGATGGCTCCGGCCTGGTGGAACGCTCTGTCTCATGAGACCAGGGCCCTGCAGGATCTGATTTCTTTCCACAGGGCCTGTAAGACAGAGTTGTTCTGTCTGGCCCTTGGCTCGGAGCCAATTGTATTCCCTCCCCCTCTTTCTTTTTTCCTTTTCCTTTCTCCTCCTGTGATGAGGCTGCGTTTTAATATTTTAATGTTGTATTTTAATCTTGTTCTTAAGTTGTATTCATTCAACTTGTTTTGATTATTGCTTGTTTGCCGCCCTGAGCCCGGCCTTGGCTGGGGAGGGCGGGGCATAAATAAAAATTATTATTATTATTATTATTATTATTCGCTGGCATCCATCCACCAAGGAACTCCTGAGTGCCCCAGAGAATTCAGGGAGAAAGCTAAGGACCAGGACCCATGTTCAATTCCCAAAGCGTGTGGGTGGGTGGACCAGTTGGGACTTTAATAATAATAATAATAATAATAATAATAATAATAATAATATTTATACCCCACCCATTTGACTGCGTTTCACCAGCCACTCTGGGCGGCTTCCAACAGAATATTAAAATACAATAGTCTATTAAACATTAAAAGCTTCCCTAAACAGGGCTGCCTTCAGATGTCTTCTAAAAGTCAGGTAGTTGTTTTTCTCTTTGACATCTGATGGGAGGGCGTTCCACAGGGCGGGCGCCACCACCGAGAAGGCCCTCTGCCTGGTTCCCTGTAACTTGGCTTCTCACAGCGAGGGAACCGCCAGAAGGCCCTCGGAGCTGGACCTCAGTGTCCAGGCAGAACGATGGGGGTGGAGACGCTCCTTCAGGTATACTAGACCAAGGCCATTTAGGGCTTTATTTATTTGTTTAAGGGCATTTCTGAGCCCTTTAATATTTAAGCAGTGCACGCTATGTATAATATAAAAACAATATCCGTTAAAACAAAAATGCTATCTAGAACCAACGAAACCAAGTCTAAAGCAAATAAAAGGGATTCGAGGGATTCATCTGCATAAATGCATAAAAATCTCCACTTAAATGGCTTGTTGAAAGAGGACCCTGGCCTTTCAAGAACCACGTTATTCCTTATAAACCTGCCCACTGTCCCTTCATGTCCTGCTCTGTATCCCTGCAATCTGAGGTCTGGTGATTATTAAAGGCAGGGTCTTTTCTCTGATGGCCCCCAGGCTGATTTTCAACAGTGGACAGGGCCAGAGCCAAAAGTGAGGCCAGATTTGCACACTCTTAACAGAGATATGGGGACATAGGTGGTGCTGTGGGTTAAACCACAGAGCCTAGGACTTGCTGATCAGAAGGTCGGTGGTTTGAATCCCTGCGACGGGGTGAGCTCCCGTTGCTCGGTCCCTGCTCCTGCCAACCTAGCAGTTCAAAAGCACGCCAGTGCATGTAGATAAATAGGTACTGCTCCGGCGGGAAGGTAAGTGGCGTTTCCGTGCGCTGCTCTGGTTTGCCAGAAGCGGCTTAGTCCTGCTGGCCACATGACCCGGAAGCTGTACACCGGCTCCCTTGGCCAATAAAGCGAGATGAGCGCTGCAACCCCAGAGTTGGCCGCAACTGGACCTAATGGTCAGGGGTCCCTTTACCTTTACGTTTAACAGAGATATACATTCAACACAAACAGTCATAGTCACACAGAGACTTAATGCCCACACTATCACTGGGATTGGTTAAGCTCCTTCTTCTCTCATTTAGGCTAAAAAGCATCCTGTTCAGAAGATGCTCTAAAACAGGGTTCCCCAACTTGGGTCCCTAGCTGTTTTTGGACTACAACCAGTGTTGTTTTTTTATTAAAAAAATGTTTAGGGGGTACTCTCATTCTCACTCAAGAAAATCACCATTTTATAGTTCAAATTGGGGAAAATAAATACAGCAGATGGACAAAAGTTCAAAGATTCACAAAATGTTTAGGGGTATGCATACCCCTGCGTACCCCCGGGGGGAAAACCACTGACTACAACCCCAATCATCCCTAGCTAGCAGGACCAGTGGTCAGGGATGATGGGAACTGTAGTCCAAAACCAGCTAGAGACCCAAATTTGGGAAACCTTGCTCTAAAATGCTACCTGCTACTGTTAAATGTTTAACTTTTGAAACTGCGAGGTGGGAGGAGAGAGAGAGAGATTATTTTATTTTTAATGGGAACCTTGCAAATAAATTATAAATTTTAATGGCACTTAATTAATGCTTGGCAGGGGGTTGGACTCAATGGCCCTTGTGGTCTCTTCCAACTCTATGATTCTATGATTCTATGATTAATTGTTTTCCTGTTGGCCACTTTAGGAGCTGTTTAACAGAAAGGGGGAACAGAAGCAACTACATTTTAGAGATCAGGTGATGTTAAACTAAGGTCAAGAGTGATGGCGTAGTGTCATAACAGCCCTGACAAGGCCAGATTTGACATGAGCAGGGACTTGAACCCGGGTTTGCCCAAACCCAACACTCCAGCCAGTACCACCAACCCAAGTCCTTACCCAATGAATCCTTCAGGGTGTAAGTGAGCTTGCTCTGGCGGAAAGGAACGTGTTCCCGGTTACGGTCGGCCAACGCAATAATAACTTGTTCCAGGTACGACAGAGACCTGTTGATGTAAGTTGCTTCCTTCAGTCCATACCCCTCCGACTGTTAAAAAGGGGAAGCAGGAGGACACCTTAGAAAGTGTGGTTTATGTTTCATTGGAAGTATTTTATCTGGCCTTTCTGTATACCCACGGTGGCTAACGCAGTTAAAACAGAATAGACAAACAACCACATGATTACTAAACAACAACAACAAATTTAAAACTGAATTAAAATGCAAGAGAGCAACATAGTAAGTTAGGCTGTGTACACAACACACATTAAAAGCACATTTCCTTGAGATATTTGAAGACGACTGCCGTATCTCCTCTCAGTCTCCTCTTCTCCAGGCTAAACATACCCAGCTCCTTCAACCATTCCTCATAAGGCTTGGTTTCCAGATCCTTGATTATTTTGGTTGCCCTCCTCTGCACACCTTCCAGCTTGTCAACATCCTTCTTAAATTGAGATTCCCCAAAATTGGACACAGTATTCCATGTGTGCTCTGACCAAGGTAGAATAGAGTGGTACCATTACTTCTCTTGATCTAGATACTATGCTTCTGTTGATGCAGCCTAGAATAACATTAGCCTTTTTTGCTGCTGCATCATACTGTTAAGATCCCAAGATTCTTTTCACATGTACTGCTAGTAAGCCAGGAGTCCCCCGTCTTATATGTGTGTGTCTGGTTCTTCCTGCCTAAGTGCAGAACCTTACATTTCTCCCTATTGAAATTCATTCTGTTAGTTTGGGCTCAGATCTCCAATTTGTTAAGGCCATTTTGAATTCTGATTCTGTCTTCTGCGGCATTAGCTACCCCTCCCAGTTCGGTACCAGCCAGAAAGTGAAGAAGAAGAAGAAGAGGAGTTTGGATTTGATATCCCGCTTTATCACTAAAGCGATAGGAGGAGCGGGGAAGCGAACCCGGTTCATCAGATTACGAGACTACCGCTCTTAACCACTACACCACACTGGCTCTCGACAATGAGCATCTCGACACAATCACACAATCACAGACACTTAATGCACACATTGTCACAGGGATTTCTTTTTTCCGTTAGTGTAAAAGGAAAGCTAGCTTCTTGATCACTTAAAACGAAGTTAGCTAACTCACCGGCTCCAGGCAAAAACAAGTTCTCCCAACGGACTTACTTTGGTCTTTGCCAGCCTCTCTGAGCCTGCTAGATCCACCAGGTTAATTTTGGAGGTCACGTAACGGGCATCAGAAAGAATTCTGGAATGACACTGAGGTGGGAGATCGGGGACATTAGCGCACCTTGAACGCAAGAGGACTGTTGAACCGCACCAGAGGATCCACAGACCTCTGGATTTTCCCGACCACCCCATGAATAAAAGCCTAAATAAAAGGCTCTCCAGTGACGCAGTTTTTAATCGGGATCCGCCATTATGAGACAGGCTATGTTGCAGAGATTAATAGCCATAGGGGGAGGCGAGCCATTACTTTGTTATCATGTTTGCATTCTAAGATCGACTTGGCAAATCTTCCCCGAAAAGGCTAATTTATGGTGTAACTTGTCTGGGAAAACGAATGAGCAAACGCCTAGATTCTATTTCATCGGAACTGAGAAAGATGGCGTCTGCCACCTGAGGAGGACTTTTGGAAGGATTCGGCATAAATTACAGCGTGTGAGGATTTATTGCAAACAAAAGACTTTCCAGCTTTTTTAAAAAAGGGAGAGCCATACAAAGTTCACACAGAAGCATAATATCGCTTACTTTAACTCGCCTGTGGAAGCAACTCAGAGGCTATTAAGAAGAAAAAGGATAACAACAAGAAGATTGAAAGATAGGACTGGTGAATACTAAAAGCAGCAGAAATATGAGATGATCGGACCCTACTGAACTCGAAGCATGGGAACCCCCAACAAAAATTTATAATTTGGCAAAATATTTGGACTTTATGATATGTATTGGTATAATTTGGAATAATGAATGTGATATGATTGGATTGTTAAAATGGAAAACTTAATAAAAATTATTATTAAAAACAAGAGAAAACGCCGCCAGCCCTGACCTCGATGTAAATAGTGAAGATGCAATGAGACCTGGAAGAGTTCCTGTTCAGAGCGTGTTGACCAACAGATCTATTGGTGTCCCCCTGGAGAAGAAAATGAAAAGCGGAGGAATAAACCAAGGACAGAACAAAAGGAGTTCGTTTCTCTGCTACATTTATAGGCCTCTCCACAGCAACATTCTCAGGACAGCTGACAGCGAGGAATAAACACAAAGGGTGCCTTCAGACTGCCTGTCTTCTGAGCAGTCATTCTGAGTGGTTTGCAGGGAGACGACACTGGGTCAAAGGAGATTCTACCCTTTAATTAAATTATTATTAATAATAATTTTATTATTGCTTGTTAGCCGCGCTGAGCCTGGCCTTGGCTGGGGAGGGTGGGGTATAAATAAAAATTATTATTACCCTATATTATCCCATTCTTTATTGCAAAAAAAGTCCAATCTTTCGGGAAAGAAGGTTTGTCGTAAAATACTTCCCAACCAATTATTTCAGTTTGGGCACTGCCAGGCAGTTGCTGTTTTAATAATAAAAATAAAACTATTTATACCTCGCCTATCTGGCTGGGTTTCCCCAGCCACTCTGGGCAGCTTCCAACAGAATAGTAAAAACGCGTTATAACATCAAACATTAAAAACTTCCTTAAACAGGGCTGCCTTCAGGTGTCTTCTAAAAGTCAGATAGTTGTTTTATCTCCTTGACATCTGGTGGGAGGCCGTTCCACAGGGTGGGTGCCACTACTGAGAAGGCCCTCTGCCTGGTTCCCTGTAGTTTCACTT
Source organism: Podarcis raffonei (assembly GCF_027172205.1). Taxonomy (NCBI): domain Eukaryota; kingdom Metazoa; phylum Chordata; class Lepidosauria; order Squamata; family Lacertidae; genus Podarcis; species Podarcis raffonei. Next base: position 4,175,945 of record NC_070613.1, on the reverse strand, counting down.
CTCACAAGGAGGGAACCACCAAAAGGCCCTCGGTACTGGACCTCAGTGTCCAGGCTGAACGATGGGGGTGGAGACACTCCTTCAGGTATAATGGGCCGAGGCCATTTGCATGGGTAGGCAAACTAAGGCCTGGGGGCCGGATCGGGCCCAATCGCCTTCTAAATCTGGCCTGCGGAGCGTGTTTTTACAGGAGTAGAACGTGTGCTTTTATTTAAAATGCATCTCTGGGTTATTTGTGGGGCATAGGAATTCGTTCATTTCCCCCTCCAAAATATAGTCCGGCCCCCCACATGGTCTGAGGGACAGTGGAACGGCCCCCTGCTGCAAAAGTTTGCTGACCCCTGATTTAGGGCTTTCAAGGTCAGCACCAACACTTTGAATTGTGCTCAGAAACGTACTGGGAGCCAATGTAGGTCTTTCAGGACCGGTGTTATGTGGGTGGGGTTCGATCACCTACAGGCAAATTCAGGTTGCACAACCCGGAAGTAGCCAATTCAATGACTATAAAAAACATAACACAGCACAGAAGTAACACGGAGGAGAGAAAGCGCCAGGCCACGCTGACTCTTCTTACCTCGAACAAGAGATTTAAAGCAATTTCTTCGTGGGGGGCTGCGTGTACCGTCAAGCCTTTCACATAGACACCTTGGGGTCCCTCTCCTATAGACAGCGGAATGTCACTGGGGGTCGTGGCTAAAAGGTCAAAGATGATCTCGTTGTGGATTTCCAGGTACGAAATTCGAACGGTGATGAACTGACTCCCGTGTTCCTCCATTGACTTGAATACCTGTAGAGAAGGTTGGACGGGAGAGATTGGTTGCATTATCATCAAATAAATGAAGTGTTCAAATTGGACAGTAAAATTGGCTTTCAGGTGGAAAAATCAAAATTAGAGACTGAACTGTTAGAATCCAGTACTAAGAATTTGTCAAAAATGTACAACTTGCTGCTGAAATGGAATACACAAGATGAAACGGTTAAATCAACTATGATTAAATGGGCTCAGGACATTGGTCATAATATTTTGTTCGCTGACTGGGAAAAGTTGTGGACCACCGGGATGAAATTTACGGCATGTAATGCCTTAAGAGAGAATATTATGAAAATGATCTATAGGTGGTACATAACCCCAGTCAAGCTCGCAAAGATTTACCATTTGCCTGACAATAAATGTTGGAAATGTAAGGAAAAGGAAGGTACATTCTTTCACCTCTGGTGGACGTGCCCGAAGATTAAGGCATTCTGGGAAATGATCTATAATGAACTGAAAAAGGTATTTAAATATACTTTCCCCAAGAAACCAGAGGCCTTTCTCTTGGGTATTGTCGGCCAGGGGGTGCTAAAGACAGATATAACTTTCTTTATGTACGCTACAACAGCAGCTAGAATACTTATTGCAAAGTACTGGAAGACACAGGATCTACCCACACTGGAAGAATGGCAGATGAAGGTGATGGACTACATGGGCTTGGCAGAAATGACGAGCAGAATCCGAAACCAGGGAAAAGAAACGGCGGAAGAAGAATGGAAAAAGTTTAAGGACTATTTAAAGAAATATTACAAAATTAATGACAGCTAGAATGATGTTGGACTAAAGTAAATGGTTACTATTAGTAATGGTTAAGACAAGGAGAATAAGGATGATTAGCTTAAATTTATAGCAAAATAAGGGAAGATTTGCTGAACAATTGATTAGAATTTGGAATACAGAAACGGGAGGCACGAGGAAGTCGAAGAAGAAAGGTTTAAGAAATTAGGACATGAAAGGGTACTTGTTTCTTGTTTTGTTTTTTTTTTGTCTTCTGTTTGTTTATGTATGTTTTGTTTGTATGAATATAAAAATTGTTTAATAAAAATATTTTTTTAAAAAAAGAGAAGGTTGGACGGGTCTCAGCGAAGTTGAAGAAGAGAAGATGAAGAGTTTGGGTTTGATATCCCGCTTTATCACTACCCGAAGGAGTCTCAAAGCGGCTAACATTCTCCTTTCCCTTCCTCCCCCACAACAAACACTCTGTGAGGTGAGTGAGGCTGAGAGACTTCAGAGAAGTGTGACTAGCCCAAGGTCACCCCGCAGCCGCATGTGGAGGAGCGGGGAAGCGAACCCGGTTCACCAGATTACGAGACTACGGCTCTTAACCACTACACCACACTGGCTCTCTCTGAGTTGCTTTCAATCAGGTTACCTGTGCTTTTTTCAAAGATGGGAAGAGAGGGGTTGGAGACCTCTAAATCCGGCTCAGAGTGGACCCGCTGATATCAATACACCTACAGTACTTGTGTCTGTTAATTTCATTTGGGTCTGCTCTGAGATGGACAAGTCTTGAGTACTACCCAGGGGTGGTAAATTAAGGGAACAGCCCAGTCAGAAGTTCTCCCATTCAAGTGGGAAGTTCATCCTGAGCAAGAAATAAGCAGGAACTGCAAAAGAGGCTCTTTCCAACACAACTAGCTGAGAGCTCCCTTTTTAAAAAAAACTTTTTATTTCATTTTAATATACCACATACAAAAAGAAAATACGAGGATACACAAATATCCCTCACCTCCTAACAACTTAAAAAAGAGAAGAAAATAAAAATAAAAAACACCACCACCACCAATACATTAAATATTACTCACAATACATTTAACATAAAGGTGACTTTTCCTATATAGCTGACTTCCCACCTACTCCTTACTTCTATTTCTCATCCATTATTCACTGCCATATTATAGCATATATTGGCTTTAATGTTATTTATTCTATCCTAGGTTTTCCATCAGATTTAAAACTCCTACTGAAGTTATTTAAATGCTGCTGCGCTGTGGGTTAAACCACAGAGCCTAGGACTTGCCGATCAGAAGGTCGGCGGTTCGAATCCTCGCAACAGGGTGAGCTCCCGTTGCTCAGTCCCAGCTCCTGCCAACCTAGCAGTTCGAAAGCACGTCAAAGTGCAAGTAGATAAATAGGTACCGCTCCAGCAGGAAGGTAAACGGCGTTTCCGTGCACTGCTCTGGTTCGCTAGAAGGAGGTTAGTCATGGTGGCCACATGACCCGGAAGCTGTACGCCGGCTCCCTCGGCCAGTAAAGCGAGATGAGTGCCGCAACCCCAGAGTCGGTCACGACTGGACCTAATGGTAAGAGGTCCCTTTACCTTTCAGACTTCAAACTGTCATTGCTATTTTTCAAATAAATTTTAAGGACTTCCCATTTTGTGGTAAATGCTTCCTTTGATTTATTTTTTTATTCTTTCTGATAAATGGTCTAATTCGGCGTATTCGGTCATTTTTTGAGAGCTCCCATTAAAGGACCTCAGATAGCCAGATGGAGAAAGTCTCTTAAAGTTTAACAGGATATGCCAGGGATTGACGTGTCACCTGGATGGGGGCCAAACAGGTGCAGAATCAGGTCCTCCCGTGCCCCTTCACTGCTCCTTGTCTAGGAGGTAGGGGGTGCCCCAGGGCTTTCCCCCCACATTCTGTTCTGTCAGCGACAGCAGCCTTAACCATCACAGGTTGGCAGGAATTCCCATGTGCCCACATGGACAACTGTTTGAGCTTCCTCCTTCATCAGCATCACTGCATCATGGAAAGGGTTACCTGTTGGATAGCTCGGGGTATGATCCCTCGATGCTTGTAGTTTCCAGTTGTTCCCGTCATAGTGAAAGTCTTGCCAGCTCCAGTTTGCCCATAGCATAATATAGTACCTGCAAGTTTCAAATGCACAGCTGTCAACTTACAGATTTAAAAATAAGGGATAGCAGCCTCGAAAATAAGGGATCAGCAGCCAAAATAAGGGATTTTCCAAGGGGCACAGGTGTGTTCAGCTTCTGAGCCCCTCCGAGCCAAAGGCAGAAAGCCCAGCCAGCAGCCAAACGAAGACTCAAGCGGTGGTTCCCACAGCGCAGCAACCTGGCAAAGGGGATGCAGCAAGGAAAACCACCGCCACCTCTCCGCTGGGAAGCGCTGAGCAAAGGCGAGTCCCCAGGCAATGCAGCCGATTTGATCGGCACAAGGCATGCAAGCTCCACCCCCCAGTCGTTCTTTTTTTAAAAAAAAAAATTATTAAAGTTTTTAAGGTATAACAAAAAAGATGAAAAATAAAAAGAAACATACAAAATAAAAACAGTTAAAAACACATTAATTTTCATAACATATCTTCCTTACGCTTATTTCCCCAGACCTCCTCATACCTCCCTTTTTTGTATTCCAGTTCAGTTTGTTAGTTCAGCAAATCCTTACCATTAAACTTTTACCCATTTGTAACCTTTTTTTTTCATATCTCTTAAAGCATTACAGCTGGAAACCACTTATTTTCTATCCAACATCCTCCTAACATTCCTTAATTTTACAATATTTCTGTAAATAGTCTTTAAATTTCTTCCAATCTTCTTTCACCAACTCTTCTCCCTGGTCTCGGATTCTGCCAGTCATTTCCGCCCCCAGTCGTTCTTAGACTCCTTATTGGGTGAGCAACGCAGCCAAGCAACACAGCTGGAGCCTCCCTCCTCCCTGGCCAGCAGGGAGGGAGGGAGGGAGAGGAGCTGCTTCCTTTGAAACCCGGGAAATTTAAGGGACATCTTCAGTAAGGGACAGCAGTGGGACGCTGGGGTAAGGGACTTTCCCGCCAAATCAGGGACGGTTGACAGCTATGTTCAAATGAGACACCGTGAACTCATAAGAAGAGTCTTCTGGATCAGGCCAATGGCCCATCTAGCTCATTATGGCAGGATGGTTTGAGAATATTACACTGATCCTGGATTGACTACACTTACTGCCAGTTAGTATCCAGACCCAAACCCAATTAAAAGTGCTAGTTTTGACTTATAAAGTCTTAAATGGCTCAGGACCGCAATACCTCAAGGACAGCCCCTCCCAATATGTGATAGACAGTGGTGTCTTGCAATAAATAAAGAAGAAACAAAGAATCATGCAGAGTCCAAACACAGAGTCAAAAGATTCACAGTAAAGGAAAAACTTTCCTGAGGCGAAAAAACACTTCCAAACAAAACTGTATTTCGAAGGGATTTGACACCTTTGTGACTTTCTTGCCATATATTTAATCATGTAGCCAGCATGACTAAGCCGCTTCTGGCGAACCAGAGCAGCGCACGGAAACGCAGTTTACCTTCCCGCCGGAGTGGTACCTATTTATCTACTTGCACTTTGATGCTCTTTCGAACTGCTAGGTTGGCAGGAGCAGGGACCGAACAATGGGAACTCACTCTGTCGCGGGGATTCGAACCACCGACCTTCTGATCGGCAAGTCCTAGGCTAACCCACAGCGCCACCCGCGTCTGGTACTGCATGCCTAACAGATTGGACCATCAGAATAGGATACAGGGCCTCAAGGAACATTCAGACAAGGCTGCCAGAGAAGGACTGCTGAGGTAACACACCCGCAATGCTGCTCCCATTCCAAATGGAAACTGAAGACTGCACAGGCAATGACAAGAACATTTACCGTTATATCCATTAAGGGCCTGGGAGACCAAATCTCTGGCTACTGCATCATAAACCGCATCCTGGGGGGCATCGTGAAGAACACCATCTAATTTAAAGGACCAGTCTGTCTGCTTGTTGTTGACTACTCCTTTCGTGCGGTCTCTCTCAATGTATATTTCCATCGTCTGGAAAGTACAAAGAAAACGGAGTGTGGAAATTTGTAACCTTGAAGGTCGTAAGAACACGGAGTGAATTGTCGTCGCCCACCACCAACCATATTCTGCTTTTCCTTAAAAATTAATTCAAAGCATCCTCGAAGCTTTAAAACAGAAACAGACCAGTAAAAGACATGCACAAAGGTAGACCAGAACGGTTTTTGTTTTGGCTGACCTGTGTTCACTGACCTTATTGTCTTCCCCGAACTTGATCATGTCTTGTGGGAAGTCACCCGTCGGCTTGACTCGTGCAAATGCGCTAACTCTCTTTGGACAGGCACACATGGTGATGTGCACTGGGAGTGGCAGAGGAATGGAAAGGAAAAACAGGGGAAAAATGAATTTCTTCAAGGTTCAATTCACATCAGCCCTTGAATCTCAAGGTTTAAAAAAAAAGATAAAACCAGTGCAAATGATAGGCTGATTACTGTTACCTCTGGATCAGGAGAAGAAGCTCAGATTAAATACCTCCAGTGTTTGACACATGAAGGTGAAATTCCAGTGTCAGAGGCAATATGGGAGTGTAGTTCTTCCCAGAGCCTCCCTAGCAGAAGCAGTTCCTTCCAGGTGTTGGTGAATGACAACTCACATAATCTCTAACCACTGGTCATGCTGGCTTAAGGATGAAAGGAGAAGATCATCTGGAGGCCTCCATGTTGCCTAGACTGGTGAGGAACTTGATGTCTCCCAAGCTTTGCATGCAAGGCAGACACTCTGAACAGAGCTACAGACATTCTCCTGCCAGAACTTGGAAGCAGCAAGACTGTTCCCTCAGTTTCCATGGCCAGCTCCCACCGGCAAGATGGAGTGGAGTGAAGGAACAGTTCATCAAACTCCCCCACCCTTCTTCTTGCGAAGGCTTCAGATCAGAGACAGGCGTTCCTCCTTCTCACCAGCCACTAGTATGTCTCAGCGACGGAGCCAAGAAATATAGAACTCTGGGTTTAATTTTGAATAAAATGAAGTTGGCCGGGGTGTGCGTAAGTCTTCATTCCCTTGTGTGGAACTACTTCTGGAGCTATTCTAAGAAGCAACAGGCTTTTGGAAACCAGAGATGCTAAAAGGCTGCTAAACCATCTAACCACAGGGACTAGGATTCGGTGGCCTTCCAGATGTTGCTGCGCTCTCATCAACAGCATCTGGAGAACCACAGCTCTTCACCGCCGCCTCAGGCAAAAAGGTTTAGCTTTTCTGCTTCCTTACAAAGAATCCTGAGTAACTTGGAGGTGGGAAAATAGAGGTGTGAACGTCTATCTCCCCAACTACAATTGCTTCCAGATGGCCTCTTTATTGAGCATTCATCCTGATTTCTTTGTGGGGAGATTAGACGGCAGGTGCTTCCAGACGCCATCCCAGTCAGGGATAATTTGGCAACCTGAATTCTCCGGAATGTACTCCAATCCTTCCTGCAAACAGCAACTTTCTGGAAGAGTCTGGCATTGGCTGTTAAATGAGCATGAATTCTAATGTGTTTGCAGGGAGGGTAACATTGCATCGAAGGACATTCCAGCGCATTCCCTCGCCACTTTTCCTTATTGCACGAAGTCTGATCTTTGGGAGAAGCACATTTAATGCGCAAGACCTAACGGTCAACTGTAATAGTGCAACCTGAATTTGCTGGGGTTTTTTTTACTGAATCTCACTTGAAAATAGCAACATTCTGGAAGCACCCCCAGCAATCTCTTGTTCCTCAAGGAAGAACAGACAACAGGAACCTCACTGTACTGCACAAATCGCCTATCTCTCAAGGGCCAGGGGCCAGGACAACCTGCAATTCACTGGGGAGGGCTGCTTCTGCGACTTGTGGTCTTTATTATCAGTCGCCTGCCAACCCCCACCCATCCTAAGCTCTATTTTATTTTACAAATTATTTTTATTAGTTTTCCAAATTGATGCAAATCAAACCTAATTGCTTTAATTTACTGCGGTTTTTAAAAATCAGGTTTCCCACTCCTGTTGCCAACATATGTCCATCTCTTCTATTGCTGCCACATCATTTCCCCCCTCCCTCCGGATACTCTGTCATCAACTGCCAGGGAGCAGATGATGCTGGTCAACAGAGGGGCTATGTCTGTGGGGTGGCATCTTTGCCATCAAACTCCACCACCCCACCCCAAAGTCCACCTGAAGGGAAGAGTGTGGAACTGGCTTAACCCCCGCTCCCCGCCTTTTCCATTTTTCTCCTCATAATTAATTATCACTGACAGCAATATTGTTATTCTTAAGCCTTGAATGCACCGCCAGAAAGGCGATACACAAGACTGCAATTCTCTAGGTAAACTGTGGAGTTTACAAAGGTAAAGGGACCCCTGACCATTAGGTCCAGTCGCAGACAACTCTGGAGTTGCAGCGCTCATCTCGCTTTATTGGCCGAGGGAGCCGGCGTACAGCTTCCGGGTCATGTGGCCAGCATGACGAAGCAGCTTCTGGTGAACCAGAGCAGTGCATGGAAACGCTGTTTACATTCCCGCCACAGCAGTACCTATTTATCTACTTGCACTTGACGTGCTTTCAAACTGCTAGGTTGGCAGGACTGAGCAACGGGAGTTCAGCCCGTTGCGGGGATTCGTCCTAGGCTCTGTGGTTTAACCCACAGCGCCACTCAGGTCCCCTCTGTAGAGTTTAAAGGTAAAGGTAAAGGTACCCCTGCCCGTACGGGCCAGTCTTGACAGACTCTAGGGTTGTGCGCCCATCTCACTCAAGAGGCCGGGGGCCAGCGCTGTCCGCAGACACTTCCGGGTCACGTGGCCAGCGTGACATCGCTGCTCTGGCAAGCCAGAGCTGCACACGGAAACGCCATTTACCTTCCCGCTGGTAAGCGGTCCCTATTTATCTACTTGGACCCGGGGGTGCTTTCGAACTGCTAGGTTGGCAGGCGCTGGGACCGAGCAGTGGGAGCGCACCCCGCCGCGGGGATTCGAACCGCCGACCTTTCGATCAGCAAGCCCTAGACGCTGAGGCTTTTACCCACAGCGCCACCCGCGTCCCTTCTGTAGAGTTTACTTCTATCTAAATATTGCAAAGGAAGGAATGTGCAGCACAGGTTAGTAAATAAGTAAATAAGAATTAGTCATGAATCTAAACTGAACTTCTGTGGACAAGCACTGCAGCATTCCCTCCGACTGTAAATCCCAGGTGCTGCTGGGTGGTGGAAGACCGTTATTGAGGACTACTGAAGAAAGAGATCAACATGCTCAGGGAAAACCCAAGTGGCAGACTATCACTGGAAGGAGAGATCCTGAAGCTGAGGCTCCACTACTTTGGCCACCTCATGAGAAGAGAAGACTCCCTGGAAAAGACCCTGATGTTGGGAAAGATGGAGGGCACAAGGAGAAGGGGACGCCAGAGGACGAGATGGTGGGACAGTGTTCTGGAAGCTACCAGCATGAGGGAGGCAGTGGAAGACAGGAGGGCCTGGCGTGCTCTGGTCCAGGGGGTCACAAAGAGGCGGACACGACTAAACGACTAAATAAGTATTTTAGCCCAGTCCCACCCGCATCTCTGAGCAGCCGGAGGACCCGAGGGAAAGCTGCAGCTGTTGCCCTAGAGAGAGAGAGAGCTCCCCTATGCCCCTTGGGGGGCTCCCTCAAGAGGGGCAGATAGAAAAAGAAAAAGAAAGAAAGGAAGGAAGGAAGGAAGGAAGGAAGGAAGGAAGGAAGGCAGGCAGGCAGGCAGGCAGGCACACGCGGAGGCACTGACCCTCCCCCGGGGAGGCTTCTCCTGCTCCCGCCGCCGGCGAGGGAGAGAGCGAACGGGAGCGCGCGAGCGAGCGCCCGAGGCATTAAAAGAGCGCCGGCGGGAGCGCGCGGGCAGGACAACCGGCGAGAGGGAAGCCCGCCGTCGCCATGGCGACCGCCGCTTCCCGTATCCGCCGTCGCCATGGCGACCGCCGCTTCCGGCTTCGAGCGCCGGTCTTGGCCGGAAGGGGACGCTCTCGCGCCCAAGGGGCGGGTAGGCGGGGCTAGTAGCTTCCGGCGCGTCTTTCTCTCTCTCTGTCTCTTTCTCTGTGCCCCCCCTCCCTCCCTCGTCGGGCTGAGGCGAAGAAAGGGGCCGGCCTCGTCCGGGTTACGGTGGCCGGGCGGGGCCAGGCGGCGCCCGAAGCGAAAGCGAGGAGAAGGAGGGCTGGCTGCCCCTGCCTCGCTCCCTCCCTCCCTCCTCCGCCTCTGCGCGCGGCGGGCGCCGGTCCCGGCCGGACCCGGGGCTTGGCAGGCAGGCAGGCAGGCAGGCAGGCAAGATGCTGGAAGCGGCCGGGCCGGACCCGGAGCTGGACCCGGAGGACCTGGTGCACTTCTCGGTGGGGGACCTGCCCAGCCGGGGCTACGGGGTGATGGGCGAGATCCGGAGGCAGGGGAAGCTCTGCGACGTCACCCTCAAGGTAGCGCCTCAGGCGGCGGCGGGGGCGGGGGAGAAGATGGGGGGGGGTCTTCTCCCTGAGGGAGATTTGGGGGGTCTTTTACCTGAAGGGGAGGGGGGAAATGGGGGGGCTGGCACTGAGGGGGAGGGGAGAGAGATGGGGGGCTGGCCCTGGGGGGGTGAGGTGTGGCGGGGGTCCCTGAGGCGAAAGGGAGGGGGAGAGATGGGGGGTCTTTTCCCTGAGGGAGATTTGTGTGCAGGGGGGTCTTTTCCATGAAGGGGAGGGGGAGATGTGGGGGCTGGCCCTGAGGGGGAGGGGAGAGAGATGGGGGGCTACCCTGAGGGAGATTGGGGGGTCTTTTCCCTGAAGGGGAGGGGGCAATTGGGGGGCTGGCCCTGAGGGGGAGGGGAGAGAGATGGGGGGCTACCCTGAGGGAAATTTGGGGGGGTCTTTTCCCTGAAGGGGAGGGGGCAATTGGGGGGCTGGCCCTGAGGCGGAGGGGAGAGAGATGGGGGCTGGCCCTGGGAGGTGAGGTGTGGCGGGGGTCCCTGAGGGAGAAGGGAGGGGGGGAGATGCGGGACTTTTCCCTGAGGGAGAGGAGGGGGTCCTTTCCCTGAAGGGGAGAGGGCAGTTGTGGGGGCAGGCCCTTGAGTGAGGGGAGAGGGATTGGGGCTTTCCCTGGGGGGGTGAGGTGTGGCGGGGGTCCCTGAGGGGGAGAGATGGGGGGTATGCCCCTGAGAGGGAGGGGAAGCGGTGGGGGGGTCTGGTCAGCATTTTGCCCCCCCCCAACGAGGAGGGTATAAAAAAATGAGGCAGACGAAATTGGTTTTCCAGCATACATGTTGTGCCTGTATCAGAAGCTAATCTTGAGTCACAGAGTTGGAAGGGGGGGTCCCCCAGGGGTCATCTAGCCCGGCCCCCCTGCAACGGAGCTGCAAGAAACCTCGCAGCAAGTCAGACCTGAGACTGATCTTGTAGGAGGTGACGAGACACACATAAAATAAGCGGCAATATGCACTCCCTTATTGTCTGCTCAAGCAGCACTCAAAAAAGTGGCTTGTTTTGGGGTGGGAAACGACAAATATACGACATTTGAAACAATGTCAGGGCCAGCAGCAAGCAGTGTGTTGTGTTTGCTGCGCTCTCTCCGGTAGAGTTTATTTGGCTTATTTTATGGATCCCCACCTTCCATAAAAGGTTGCTTTTGCTATGACAGCTAAGGGAAGACGGTCACTTCCCTGTAAGCAGCTGGAAATGGGGATGTTATGGAAGGAGGGTCTGTTGAAGAAGAAAAACCATATAGGAAAGATGGTGGGTGTGATTTGGGGTAGGGTGGGGGGTAGGCAGTAGCAGGAGGGGTTGCCCTGCCTGTGAATCTCCAGATCAGCTTTCCCCAACTAGGTGCCCTCCTGGTACTGTTGGATTCCAGCTCCCATCAGCTCCAGCTCCCATGGCTGTTGGTTGGGGGTGCTGTGAACTGTAGTCCAGAAGCCTTCAAAGGGGATGCGGGTGATGCTGTGGGTTAAACCACAGAGCCTAGGACTTGCCGATCAGAAGGTCGGCGGTTTGAATCCCCGCGACGGGGTGAGCTCCCGGTGCTCAGTCCCTGCTCCTGCCAACCTAGCAGTTTGAAAGCACGTCAAAGTGCAAGTAGATAAATAGGTACCGCTCCAGCGGGAAGGTAAACGGCATTTCCGTGCACTGCTCTGGTTTGCCAGAAGCGGCTTAGTCCTGCTGGCCACATGACCTGGAAGCTGTACGCCGGCTCCCTCGGCCAATAAAGTGAGATGAGCGCCGCAACCCCAGAGTCAGCCACAACTGGACCTAATGGTCAGGGGTCCCTTTACCTTTTAGCCTTTAAAGGCTGCCTTACTGTCAGTGGGGAGGGCCAGAGGTGTGCATTAAGAGAGAAGATGCAGCAAGTTAGAACTAAGGCGGTACCTCCCACCTAAAGGAAATGCAGGTTTATTTGGCATCCTTGAGTGGTGTAACCCTGGCGGGTAGAGGGGTCCACAAGGGAGAAGTGGGGACCTATATGAGATGGGGTTTGGGATCAGATTGGGACTGGGAAATGGGTAGAGCCCAAGTAGCAAAAAGCTTCGGTTGAGGGCGATGCTACAAAGCCCATGTTTTTGTTCAGGTTAAAGTTTCCTGTTCAGCATTTGTTTGTTTGAAGGTATTATAATGAGGTGGCAGCACCTTGTTTGGGGATCTTCTCATCCTGGGTTTGCCCTTTGATTATAATCCAGCGGAGGATAACTTCAGTCCCAATTATTAGGAGTAACCACATTTGCATAGCATTGCCCTTTAGTCATCGCAAGCTGTGCAACCTCTCAGGAATGTGTTCCAGGTTGCCCAATGGGGTTTTGAAGCCTAGGTTGCTGGTGACAGCAATGCTTCTTAGCTAGTCCTGGTTTTAACGTTTTGTAGGTGGTCCGTGTGTAAATTGGATTTCGGCATCGGCCCAGCTTGTGGTGTTCCACCTCCTGCATGCAAATTGCAGCTGCACGCTCTCCTCACAGGAGAAGCAACCCAAGGACTGAATGACTCATGGAATGAATCCTTCTTCCTGGCTTGGCATGTGGCAGCTGTGAAGCAGATTGGCAGCGGTGGTTTGGCAAAGGGCATCATCAAAGGCTCTCATCCTTCTTTAAAGTTGGGATGCTCCAGCTTCAGCGTTGCAATCCTCCGGAAGTCCAGAAAACATTATCTGATCCTCCCTTTTAGACCTCCTACACAGTTTCAACAGGCATTATAGCATTAAAAACTTGTCCTGCTGGGTCTGACCCAGGTTCTAATTAATTCAGCAGTTCTGTTTCCAACAATGAGGGTATAAAGGCATCAGCCTTTCCCCATATGTGTTCTCACAGCATCCTGTATTCAGAGAGATGCTCACTTTAATAATAATAATAATAATAATAATAATAATAATAATAATAATAATAATAATAATTTTTATTTATACCCCACCCTCCCCAGCCAAGACCGGGCTCAGGGCGGCTAACAACCAATAATAAAAACAAGTTGATTAAAATACAATTTTAAAAACATAATACAACATCAAAACATTAGGATGCAGCCTCTTCACAGGAGGAGAAAGGAAAAAGAAAGGGGGGGAGGGAATCAAACTGATTCTAAGCCCAAGGCCAGGCGGAACAACTCTGTCTTACAGGCCCTGCGGAAAGAAATCAGATCCCGCAGGGCCCTGGTCCTATGAGACAGAGCTTTCCTCCAGGCTCGAGCCAGTATTGAGAGGGCCCTGGCTCTGGTTGAGGCTAATCTAACTTCCTTAGGGTCCAGGACCTCTAGGGTGTTGCTATTTATGGACCTTAAGGTCCTCCGTGGGGCATACCAGGAGAGGCGGTCCTGTAGGTACGAGGGATATATAGAGGTCCCAATCTAAGCTAGTATGTTTTATCCTCACTAAGGCTTATCCTTCATGAGCCTGTTTCTGACCTTCCTCAATCTGAAGGGTACCAGATTGAAGGCAAGCTCAATCCCTTTATTAAAAAGCAGGCACAACCTGTTGCCTCCTATATCAGGGATGGGGAGTCTCTGGCCCTCTGCATGTTGCTGAACTGCAACTTCCCTCAGCCTCAGCAAGCATGTTCACTGACTAGGGATGATGGGAGTTGTAGTTCGGCAACATCTGGAGGGCCACAGGTTCCCCTGTCCCCTGTTTAAATCCATATTTTTGGGGGGTGGATAGGTTTATTAGGTACAGAAAACCAGTATGGTCTCCCGCTACAATGCACTTAAAATCCAGACAGCTCCATATGGCTATCCCTCAGCTGTCACCTAACATCAGCTGTGCCATATGGCAGTAGCCCGATGAGAGATGGGGAGCAGGGCCCACTTCATCAGCTCCACAGAGATACTAGCTGTTGCTGGCTCCTCCTCCCGCTGAACCATTTCCATTCAAGATGGTCATTGCAAGAAGTTCCTAACATTAAGGCCAGTTGCCCAAGTGCATTCTCCCTCCCTCCCCACTCCATTTGCCTTGTGCGTCATGCCTTTCCGAAGGTTAGCCTGTGGGCAAGAACTGTCTTGTTCATTATTGATCATAATATTAAAGCTCTTTTGGCCAAAGAACAGTGGTACAAAATGTTTTAAATGAATGACATCCCCCAACCTCATTTAACCCACCATTTCCCTACCCCTGAACTAGATAGAGAAGTCCTGTAATATCTGAATGAAATGTTCATGTTTTAGTGGGTTTCCGAGAAGGGAATGTTCATTGCTGAACAAATCTTTCTTTGTGCGCATGGTTTGTTCGCAGAGCACACATACCCCTTATTGCAGAGGTTTTCAACCTTTCTGAGTCCACGGCTCCCTTGACCAACTACATTCTTTCTGTGGCAACCCTGCGGGGCTCAGGAGCCAAGTTATATCACCCTTTGCTTGCTGAGCTAGGAACTTCTCACCCTTTTTCAAACACCCTCCCTTGTCCATTCCCAACAGCAGGGGCTGGCTGGCTGGGCTCCCTCGACCGCTTGCTTGCTTGCTTACTTACTCTGAGGCCACCTCAGCTCCTGGCAACCAGCACCCCCTGACCAGCCCCAGAGGCACCATTCACCTGTGGAGCTTGTAGCCAGGGCTGCTGCAACAAACAGCTGTGCAAGCCTTTGGGTGGCAGAGGCGCAAGAGGGCATCAGAGGGAGGGAGGGAAGGAAAGAAGGACAGAGGGTTGCCTGCGACACCTCTGACCATCATTCAAGGCACCCCAGGGTGCCACGGCACACTGGTTGAAAACCACTGCCTTGTTGAATAATGGTTATAATTTGGGGGTGCTATAAAAATCATTGTGGAGCAGAAGTATTATGGCAAGTATTTTCTCCTGTTCCAAATACAGTGGTACCTCGGGTTACATACGCTTCAGGTTACAGACTCCGCTAACCCAGAAATAGTACCTCGGGTTAAGAACTTTGCTTCAGGATGAGAACAGAAATCACGCGGCGGCAGCAGCAGGAGGCCCCATTAGCTAAAGTGGTGCTTCAGGTTAAGAACAGTTTCAGGTTAAGAATGGACCTCTGGAACGAATTAAGTACTTAACCAGAGGTACCACTGTACCCCCTTTTCTCTCTCATGGTCATTTAAAGAAACATTTTTTCAGTGCACTTGTGATCGGATTGTTTGCTCAGCATTTCCTCCTCTTGATATTCGGAACACAGCTGACTTTGCACAGAATGCGATATTTCTCCTTGAGGGAGAGACCTTCCTTTCCTGTCCTCTAGGACAGTGTTCCCCAACCTTGGGTCTCCAGCTGTTTTCGGACTACAATTCCCATCATCCTTGACCACTGATTTTGCTAGCGAGGGATGATGGGAGTTGTAGTCCAAAAACAGCTGGAGACCCAAGGTTGGGGAACACTGCTCTAGGACACGTTGTCCTCCTTCCCACTTAGCAGGCCGACCCCGAAGAAAAGCAAACGTCATTACTCTCAGGAGAGTCTCTCAAGCAGGTATAGCTGACAGCGGAATCGTTTTCCTTAATCTGGTACAAAGCAGTCAACATTTCTTGGCAGAGCATTGGAGAAGCCTGAAAAACTGGGTGGAAGATCTGCCCAACAGGACAAGGTTTTTGGCAGCTTGTTTGCATTACGTTCAGCATATTGAACTCTAAGCAAGCATTACTAGGACAGGTAAAAGATGAAGAAGATCTGGAATAATTCTCCGTCAGGAGTTCCAAAACTGATCCACTAACCGTCAGTGGTCCATGAACTTCATTCAGGTGCTCTGTGGATGTGTGACCAAGGATGGTCTATTGCATTAAAAATCTTGAGTTTTAATCATATTTTAATTTCTTCTTACATTGTATTTTATTGCGTTACATTTTAGAATCTATGGAGTACAATAAAATCATATAAAAGTGAAGTATGCTATAAAAATACCATTCAGAATTATAGAGCACCTAGCACAGAGCATTACAATTGCTGTACTGGGCACACAAGCCATTATTAAGTGGTTTACTAAGACCCTCAGCCGTTTTCAAGTGGTCTGGGGGCGGGGAGTTTGGGAACCATTGTTCTAAGCCACTTGCTCGAATGGGCATTTCACTAACAATACATTGAGCTGTGTAGGCAGAATTGCACTTTAATTGGAGGAGGAAGCAGGATTCTGTGCACTTGGTGATGGATATAAGCAGCTGTTGTGAATAATACCAGCTAGCAGAGCTATGCTGTGTCTTCTCCTTCCTGTCTTCATTGACCCTTCTGCCCGAGGGCTGCTGCTTAATGCAGTTTTGGGCTCTCAGACTCTGAGTGAGTCACAAATGGCAGTCTATATTGGAGAGAGGTTGTGCTGCTTGGGCTGGCTTCATAGTGATTAGTCACAACATTTTCCCCACAGTAAGCAAGGCCAGAGAGGGCAAGTGTTGTTGGACTACAACTCCCATCATCTCAGGCCATAGGCCTGGCTGGTTAGAACTGGCAAGCGTTGAAATCCAACATCTGGGTTTCTACGGACACCCAGCTCGTGGTACAGTGGTACCTCGGGTTGCATACGCTTCAGGTTACATACGCTTTAGGTTACAGACTCCGCTAACCCAGAAATAGTACCTCGGGTTAAGAACTTTGCTTCAGGATGAGAACAGAAATTGTGTTGCGGCGGCAGCAGCAGGAGGCCCCATTAGCTAAAGTGGTGCTTCAGCTTAAGAACAGTTTCAGGTTAAGAACGGGCCTCCGGAACGAATTAAGTACTTAACCCGAGGTACCACTGTATAAGGAAAATTATGTATACTTGTATCTTATCACCAAAACCGATTTGGGTTCAAATTGTTGAATGTCAGCTGTCCTCCACTGCAAGTATTACTTATTTTTATAACTTGAGATCATTTGCCTTTCATTTTAGTGCAGCAACAACTGGGACTGGTTTTTCCTCTCTAAACCCTTCCCTTTTGTTTGTCACAATTGGATTTTCATTCTCTGACATAATTAGATTTCAGCTTGTGACGGCTCCTAAACGTTTCCATATTTATGAATCAATACAGCTGTTACGTTTCTATTTGGAGGTATTGAATTACTGTGATCTGGCCTTCTGCTTCTCCTCTCCACGCCCCCGGTCCTTCTTCAGAGGGTATACAGTAATAGCATTAAGTAAAGGTAAAGGTAAAGGTACACCTGCCCGTACGGGCCAGTCTTGACAGACTCTAGGGTTGTGCGCCCATCTCACTCAAGAGGCCGGGGGCCAGCGTTGTCCGGAGACACTTCCGGGTCACGTGGCCAGCGTGACATCGCTGCTCTGGCGAGCCAGAGCCGCACACGGAAACGCCGTTTACCTTCCCGCTAGTAAGCGGTCCCTATTTATCTACTTGCACCCGGGAGTGCTTTCGAACTGCTAGGTTGGCAGGCGCTGGGACTGAACAACGGGAGCGCACCCCGCCGCGGGGATTCGAACCGCCGACCTTTCAATCGGCAAGCCCTAGGCACTGAGGCTTTTACCCACAGCGCCACCCGCGTCCCACGTAATAGCATTACGGGATTACAAATCCATAATTTTAAGCAATTGGTAATGTAACCAACCAGATGTACGGGATATCAATTTTTTCACATATATGCTGGAGTTTTCAAGGTGGGAGGTGTCACAGAACAGCACCTGCTCAAAGGTATTATACCCAAGCAATCCTGATCCACAGTCGCACACCCCCCCCCCACCAAAAAACCCCCCAGCTCCAGAGAGGTTCAGGGTAGAGAGGACTCTCAGAACAAGGTTGGAAGGTACCATGGTGCAGTCTGTGGGAAGGAGAAAGACTCTGGTGGCTTCAGCTAAGTAGAATACAAAAGGGAGAATTTCTCCTTTAACTAAACTCATGCTTGTGAAACTGCAACTGGAACTGGAACAGAAACCTACTTCGGTGCTGAATGAAACCTATAGTTAGGGAAAGTGGGGTTGGTGAAAACGAATGCACTACCAAAAATTCTTGTTTTCTCTTCTGTTGAACATTCTGTAATGAGTGGTGTGACTGTCTTGAAAAGCTGTCAGTAGGAAATAAGCCATTTTTTTGGTTTCCTTTTTGTGGGAGATTGGGAAGACCGCCTAGTGTAGTTTCTGAAACTAAACTAGGCTTTGGAGCGAAACTTCCTCGGTGTCTCTAAATCATGCATTTTAAACGCAGATACCTGAATGCTCATCATTTTAGGAGTGTAATGGTAGCGATGTCTATCCGCTCCAACAAGGGGATGGTATGGAGAAGCATACATTTGCCGTGTAAAATATATGTGTGTGATATCCTGTGATCTTGTAGGATATATCAGATATTGAGGTGTCAGTTGAGAGGGCAGAAAAGTACCCAAGGGAAGAACTCCCTTTTTGCACTATCTAGGGTCCCCGTCCCTTACTGTGTTCCTATAAGATGTTTCAGGATGGTAGCTCCAAACCTGAGTACTAGCGTGATAGGAATATAAGAAGCTTCCTCAAACCAGGTCGTGCTTTTGGCTCACCTCGCCTGACACTGCCTGTTCTGACTGGCAGCAGTTCTTGAGAGCATCTGTCAGAGAGAGGGGTCTTAGCCACCATCTCCTACCTAAGGTGATTTTATATGGAGACGCCAGAGATTGAACTAGGAAGAAACACGTGCTCTACCACAGATCTCTTTATAAATGATGATCTGGGTAGCAGCACAACGTCTCTGGGTGGAACCCTTGCTTTCATAGAGATTGTAACGTGTGAACGAACCAAAACTTACCGTATTTTTTGCTCCATAAGGCGCACCGGACCATAGGGCGCACCTAGTTTTTAAAGGGGGAAATCAAGGGGGGGAATCTTATTTTCCCCCCCCAGCCCCAAAGAGCAGCGTACAGGCTGCGCGCAGCCTGTTCACTTCTCCCAGAGCTTCTGGGGCTGCCAGGGGAAGCCCAGGTTTCCCCCCCAAAGAGCAAAGAAGCCAAGACAGCGAGCTGGATCCATCCCGCTCACTGTTTTGGCTTCCTCTTTAGCCGCGCGCAACCTCTCCCTGCTGGAGGGGTTGCACGCGGCTATGGCACAAGCCAAGACAGTGAGCGGGATGGATCCCGCTTGCTGTTTTGGGTTCCTCTTTAGCTGCGTGCAACCTCTCCAGCCGGGAGAGGCTGCGCGGGGCTAAAGAAGCCATAGCTGCGTGCAGCCTCTCCCTGCTAGAGGGGCTGCGCGCGGCTATCCCTGAAGCCTTCCGAGAGCAGCGCAAGTTCCCACTGCGCTCCTCAGGCTTCGGGTTCCTTTTGCTGAAGCTGGAAGAGCAAGACTCTCCTGGCTTCAGCGAAAGGAACCTGAAGCCTCCGGAACGCAGCAGGAACTCGCGCTGCGCTCCGAAGGCTTTAGGCGGCTATCCCTGAAGCCTGGAGAGCGAGAGGGGTCGGTGCACACCGACGCCTCTCGCTCTCCAGGCTTCAGCGAAAGCAACGCGAACTGCGGAGGGAGCGCTCCCTCTGCGCTTCAGAGGCTTCGTGTTGCTATCGCTGAAGCCAAGGAGCCTGCATTCCGTAATCAGCAAGGTGATGTGGCTGTCTATATGTGCATCAGAGTCACTCTAAAAGCCTCCGTTGTCAATCTATTTGTTACCCTGGGAGATCAATTTACTGAATTTACAAGCTGAAATTTTCAACCCGGCCCTGTACATGGCTGGTTCCTAAAACCTTCCTGGATTCCTACGCATCCAGGAATTTGGGCCACTTCTCCAGCCCAGGACTGAAGTCCTTACCTCAGAGGCTTGTTATGAAGTAAAAAAAATATGAATGCGTTAATCACATTTGGTTTTGCCCTTCCTCCGAGGAGTATAGGAGACTTTAGATGAGATCATTCTCCTATAAATTAGGCGGTGGACTTGGGGAATCTGAAATTCTTGTATGCATTCTGCCAGCTACGTGTTGGTTGATCTTGAACCAGTTTTTTCTCTCTCTCTCTCTTTGTCTAATAGGCCTCACAGGGTGACTTTAAATTAAGGGAGGGGGCAAGGAGAGCTGTGTGACCCCCCTCCCCAAATCTCATGGAGAACAGGGTCAGTAAAAATGGGGAAAAACAACCAAAGAGACTATTTTCCATTTTAAACGATATTCTACAGAGCTTGAATCAAGGATATGCTGTTAAACTTGCAGCATCTAAAGAGATGCTTTGTTGTTGTTGTTGTTTAGTCGTTTAGTCGTGTCCGACTCTTCGTGACTCCCTGGACCAGAGCACGCCAGGCACTCCTGTCTTCCACTGCCTCCCGCAATTTGGTCAAACTCATTCTGGTAGCCTCGAGAACACTGTCCAACCATCTCGTCCTCTGTCGTCCCCTTCTCCTTGTGCCCTCCATCTTTCCCAACATCAGGGTCTTTTCCAGGGAGTCTTCTCTTCTCATGAGGTGGCCAATGTACTGGAGCCTCAGCTTTAGGATCTGTCCTTCCAGGGAGCACTCAGGGCTGATTTCCTTCAGAATGGAGAGGTTGGATCTTCTTGCAGTCCATGGGACTCTCATGCGTCTCCTCCAGCACCAGAATTCAGAAGCATCCATTCTTTGGTGATCAGCCTTCTTTATGGTCCAGCTCTCACTTCCATACATCACTACTGGGAAAACCATAGCTTTAACTGTACGGACCTTTCTTGGCAAGGTGATGTCTCTGCTTTTTTTGCTTTAAGAGATGCTTAAATAAACCAAAAATCCTACATAATACTGGTGGCTCTGTTTATAACATTTTCCTGACTCCTGTTTGATGCTTGTCAAAGCTCTACCAAATTCCAGGGCCTTATAGCTTACTTCTGAGAACAGGTATGCCCTTGGCCATCAGTACGTGGAATAGGACGAGTCCGTAACTCAAGTCAAGAGTCCCAGAGGGCCTGCTTAACAAAAGGGCTTAAGAGGCCTTACAAAATTGAGATTGCCTTCTGCCAGGGGCCATGCTTTCAGCCAGGCAGCCTGACATATTTATGGTACCTGCAGCGTTCTGCAGAAGGCTTTATTGGGAGTTATTAATATTCAGGTGTGGGTGTGTGCAGGGGAGAAGCAGCCTCTCATTAAACCGGCACCGAGTGCTATAAAGGGAAAGCTTTGTACATCCTGTTTCTGAAAGTGGATCTGAGCAGGCAGGTGGCTGCGCTCACATATTCCTTGCAAACTGTCTCATCGCCATGAAACGGCATCGCAGGCAGAATAACCTACTAAAACTCTCAAAGGTGAAACATGGGCTTCCTCTGCATGCCTATGACATACAGGGGTTTATAAGCGTTGGCTTAGTTTACTAGCTGGACAATATTTGTGGCAGTTTCTGGATATTGCTGTTTCAGGTGTCAGATTTGTGCCTCTGTGTCCCATAACACACGTAGGGCTGCCTTTGAAGACGGTTCGGAAACCGTCGGCAGAATTCGTCAGCCAGGTTGCTGACCGGGGCAAGACGGTTTGAGCATATTACACCAATCCGGACCCAACTGCACTGGCTGCCCATTAGTTTCCGGGCCCAATTCAAAGTGCTGCTTTATAAAGCCTTAAACAACTCAGGACCGTGATCCCTCCAAGACAGCCTCTCTCTATATGCACTGACCCAGACCCTGAGGTCATCATCTAAGGCCCTCCTTTGTGTGCCTCCTCTAAAAGAGGTCCAGAGGGTGGCAACACGAGAACGGGGCCTTTTCTTCAGTGGCTCCCCTTCTGTGGAATTCTCTTCCCAGGGAGGTACGTCTGGTGCCTTCATTATTCACCTTTAGGCACCAGGCAAAGACGTTCCTCTTTAAGCAAGCCTTGGGCTGATTGGCACCTGGAGCGCTTGTAAATGTGTTGTGGGTGAGGGGATCATCAGTTTGTTTTTGTTCTTATTTTTATTATGCATTTTGTGATTTTTTTATATTGTACTTTTATGTTGTGAACTATGAGATCTTTGGGTATAGGGTGGTATACAAATTTAATAATAAAACAACAACAACAACAATATAATGTGAAGACTGGACACGGGTGGTGCTGTGGGTTAAACCACAGAGCCTAGGGCTTGCCGATCAGAAGGTCGGTGGTTCGAATCCCCGCGACGGGGTGAGCTTCCGTTGCTCGGTCCCTGCTCCTGCCAACCTAGCAGTTCAAAAGCACGTCAAAGTGGAAGCAGATAAATAGGTACCACTCTGGCGGGAAGGTAAACGGCGTTTCCGTGCGCTGCTCTGGGTTGCCAGAAGCGGCTTAGTCATGCTGGCCACATGACCCGGAAGCTGTACTCCTGCTCCCTTGGCCAATAAAGTGAGATGAGCACCGCAACCCCAGAGTCATCCGCGACTGGACCTAATGGTCAGGGGTCCCTTTAGCTTTAATGTGAAGACTGCAGAAGAGCATTGTTGGCAAATGAGAGCATATATCTCATTGGAAGACAGAGCAGGTGAATGAGCCTGTGAAATTGTGGCTGATATTTTTAGGTCCTGTAATAGTGTAGTCTGAGTAGAGACGGGGAAGAAATTGGCACCTGGGCTTGTTTCAGAGGTTTGTCCCTGTATTTGTATCTATGTTAGGTACAGTGGTGCCTCGCAAGACGAAAAGAATCCGTTCCGCCATTCTCTTCGTCTAGCGGTTTTTTCGTCTTGCGAAGCAACCCTATTAGCGGCTAAGCGGCTTAGCGCTATTAGCGGTTTAGCGGCTTAGCGGCTATTAAAGGATTAGTGGCTAAGCTGCTAAAAGGCTATTAGCGGCTTAGCGGCTTAGAAAAAGAGGGGGGAAAGCGGGGGGGGGAATCGCAAGACTAGCAAGACGTTTCGTCTTGCGAAGCAAGCCCATAGGGAAAATCGTCTTGCGAAGCAACTCAGAAACGGAAAACCCTTTCGTCTAGCGGGTTTTCCGTCTTGCGAGGCATTCGTCTTGCGGGGCACCACTGTATTGTCTTGCTGCTGTACATTGAGTCAAACCATTGGTTCATCTCAGTGTTGTCAACACTGACTCTCCCCACCCCAGAGCAGCTCTCCAGGCTTTCAAGCCGTATCTGGAGGTGCCAGGGATTCAACCCAGGGTTCTTCTGTGAGCCAAGCTCATATTCTGCTGCTGAGCTGTGGCCTTCCTCCGAGCCGATATTTGCCCCGTTCATCTCTGCCCATATTCTGCAGACAGCAGCAAGGAGCTTTACAACATACTGTTCCGGAATTGCTTTATCGGACTAGCAATACATTTTATTAAACACACCCAGATGGCACTCACAAGCGAGCTTTCCATCACAGATGCTGAAAATAGCACGTTGGCACAAATGTTTCTGCATGGAATGTTAATGAAATGCTCGTATGTCAACAGTAGGTTTGAGATCCTGCTATAGGTTATTTCCTGGTGCCAGTCAATCTGAAGTTTGTTCTCTTCAGCACTGTGGTGGCAGTAGCTCTCAACATGTAAAAAAAGAGGCTTTTCCTGGGGGCTCGCTCTGCAATCTGCTACAGATGGCTTGGGCACCTTGCCAAACCTCTTATTTTTCCTGCCATCATCTTGGAATGTGTGTTTGATAAAACCAGGGAAGAGAAGTGGATTCTGAGCTCACCTGAACTGAGTAGCTTCGACTGGAACTGAACCGTCCTGGCCACATACAGTGGTGCCTCGCAAGATGAAAATAATCCGTTCCGCGAGTCTCTTCGTCTAGCGGTTTTTTCGTCTTGCGAAGCAACCCTATTAGAGGTTTAGCGGCTTAGCGGCTATTAAAGGCTTAGCGGCTAAAAGGCTATTAGCGGCTTAGCGGCTTAGAAAATGGGGGGGGAGCGAAAAAATCGCAAGACTCGCAAGACGTTTTCGTCTTGCAAAGCAAGCCCATAGGGAAAATCGTCTTGCGAAGCGCATCGAAAAACGGAAAACCCTTTCGTCTAGCGGGTTTTTCGTCTTGCGAGGCATTCGTCTTGCGGGGCACCACTGTACCTTTTCCCCACTTTCCCCCATTGCTCACCCCACTGCTTGTGTTTATACATCAGCACAACTTGGCATCCTTTGCGCCTAAGAATGTGGGCACAGGTGGTGCCAAAGATTTTGCTCAGAGCAAACCCTAGAGAATATTGTTTTGACTGAGAGAGAAAGGTGCAAATCCAAGCCTTAGCGCTTCCCACTCGGAGCTGACATAAGAAATGTTCAGGCTAGAGAGTAACGCTCATGACTCGAGCTTTCCCTTCTTACACCATCCTTCATCCCACCACAATTAGGTGTAACGCCTTCTGAGGATGTTGAGTCCTACAGCCACATGAAAGAGGCGTTCATCCATGGGTACCAAACCGTAGCAAAAAGCTCTCAACTGAATCAACAACAACAAACAACAGCTACTATCTTTATTACGGTCCAGAGACTCAACAAAACATTACAAATCAATACACAGCTCATACAGCCTACCTCCAGGTTAATCAAACATTTTGTTTAGAATATAGGGCTCATTTGTTCTTGCAACCACCGATAAAAACTTTGCCACTGCCAACGTTCTAGCTTTTGTCCGGTCTTCCAGTAGGAACCTGACATAGTGAGCCTCTGACTTTCCCGGGAAAGGCACCAGCAAGGGTAGTACTGTATCAGTTCAGCCCTGGCCTGCTCATACTTCGCACATTGTAACAAAATATTATTTATGGAATCGATGTCTTGAGCACACGAGCAAAGTCTGTCCTGGGAGGGAACTCCTCTCAACCTACCATCCAGCACTGCAGAGGGGAAGACATTCAGTCTGGCTTTGGTGAAAAGCCTTCGATAGTTAGGTACTGTCAAGTTTTTGATGTAAGATGTTAACTCGAAGACATACCCATATTGAACTCCTGCTGCCAGCGGGCTACAGACTGCGTGTGACCAAGATCGCAAGTCACTGTGTGCATTGTCCCATAATCTTTGCTTTAAAACCTTTTGGGCGCCTTCATAGCCCAGGTAATACAGTTGGGGGGAGACAGACCAATAGAGGTGGCTTTTTTTAGCCATGGTTTTCTGCCATTTGCTGACAAATTCCTCATTGGTCCTCACAACTGAATCACTTGTGCTTACGGCAGAACTTCTTGCAGTCTCGTTGTTCTTGCATTACATTAAATTCCTGAAGCTCGGAGTATCTGCTATATGCATAGACTGATTCCCACTATTCCTTGCACTGCTTGGATGCATTCATATTCAGCTGTTGCCTGCTGCTTTCTGCTATCTCTTCCCAGCTAAAGATTTCTTGTTCTCTAACAGTTGGGGAAGAGATGCGGGTGGTGCTGTGGTCTAAACCACTGAGCCTAGGGCTTGCCGATCAGAAGGTCGGCGGTTCGAATCCCCATGACGGGGTGAGCTCCCGTTACTCGGTCCCAGCTCCTGCCAACCTAGCAGTTCGAAAGCACGCCAGTGCAAGTAGATAAATAGGTACCACTCCGGCAGGAAGGTAAACGGCATTTCCATGTACAGCTCTGGTTTCGTCAGAAGCGGCTTAGTCATGCTGGCCACATAACCCGGAAAAACTGTCTGCTGACAAACATCGGCTCCCTCGGCCAGTAAAGCCAGATGAGCGCCGCAACCCCAGAGTCATTTGCGACTGGACTTAACTGTCAGGGGTCCTTTACCTTTTTAAACAGTTGGGGAACTGCCACCCCCATGGGCCTGGTGTAGCCCACAGTGGCTTAGAATTTGACCTGCGACCCTTCTTAGCCCTATGTGACTATATCTATCTACATTTTTTATTCGATTTTCAAAAATAGAGAAAGAAAAAGAAACGAAAGAACATAAACATACATCAAATAACCATACAAAATCCTCATAGCGAGATTACTCTGAATCTCCTGACTTCCCTCCATCCCATCCCAGGGTCCTCTTGATTCTATTTTCAACTGCATATCAATACTTCTCCATTTTTTCCATCTTCCTAAGTTATCTATATTATCTATTGGCTTACAAGTGTGTTTAAAATCCTGCTAATGTTTTGACCTGTTTGCAGTGATTTTGTATATAACATTATAAACATTTCCCGTTCTTTTTAAAATTTCTTGTCTTCTTGATTCCTGAGCTTCCCAGTTAATTTTGCCATTTCGGAATAGACCATTGTCTTGGTTTGCCATTCTTCTCTGGTCGGGGTTGTCTCTTCCTTCCATCTCTGGGCTAGCAGCATCCGAGCGGCCGTTGTAGCATACATGAACAGTTTTTTGGTATCTTGGTACCTGTAATTCCTAATAAAAAAAGCTTCTGGTTTTTTCAAACAAAGGTTATTTTAAACATTTTTTATATATCATTTCCCAGCCCTATGTGACAATTTGTTGTTGTTGTTGAGTCGTTTAGTCGTGTCTGACTCTTCGTGACCCCCTGGACCAGAGCACGCCAGGCACTCCTGTCTTCCACTGCCTCCCACAGTTTGGTCAAACTCATGCTGGTAGCTTCCAGAACACTGTCCAACCATCTCGTCCTCTGTCGTCCCCTTCTCCTTCTATTTGCCAGGAGGTGATGGGCCCAGTGGCCATGATCTTGGTTTTTTTGATGTTGAGCTTCAGACCATATTTTGCACTCTCCTCTTTCACCCTCATTAAAAGGTTCTTTAATTCCTCCTCATTTTCTGCCATCAAGGTTGTGTCATCTGCATATCTGAGGTTGTTGATTTTTCTTCCAGCAATCTTAATTCTGGTTTGGGATTCATCCAGCCCAGCCTTTCGCATGATGAATTCTGCATATAAGTTAAATAAGCAGGGAGACAATATACAGCCTTGCCGTGCTCCTTCCCCAATTTTGAACCAATCAATTGTTCCATATCCAGTTCTAACTGTAGCATCTTGTCCCACATAGAGATTTCGCAGGAGACAGATGAGGTGATCAGGCACTCCCATTTCTTTAAGAACTTGCCGTAGTTTGCTGGGGTCAACACAGTCAAAGGCTTTTGCATAGTCAATGAAGCCGAAGTAGATGTCTTTCTAGCTTTCTCCATAATCCAGCGCATATTTGCAATTTGGTCTCTGGTTCCTCTGCCCCTTCTAAATCCAGCTTGCACTTCTGGGAGTTCTCGGTCCACATACTGCTTAAGCCTGCCTTGTGGACTTTTAAGTATAACCTTGCTAGCGTGTGAAATGAGTGCAATTGTGCGGTAGTTGGAGCATTCTTTAGCACTGCCCTTCTTTGGGATTGGGATGTAGACTGATCTTCTCCAATCCTCTGGCCACTGCTGAGTTTTCCAAACTTGCTGGCATATTGAGTGTAGCACCTTAACAGCATCTATCATATCGTAAAAGGGGTTTGTTGTTGTTTAGTCGTTTAGTCGTGTGGAGTTGAATAAATCCTCTCCATATGCTAAGATCCCCTTTAAGCTTAATTGCACAGTGGGGTATTTTTAGTAAGGAGAGAAGGGGAGAAAATCTAGGGGGAAGAAAAAGGAAGTGGCAGAAAGCATTGTGAGAATTCTGGCTCCTCCTTCTTAGCTTAACATCTTCCCACGACACTCTCCAGCCACATTCATCCTTGGTAGCCAGGACCCAAGGGGATTTTCCCCATCCGATGCTGTTTCGGTTGGTGCTCTCATGAAAGACGGAGACCCAGCAGTGCCCAACTTAATAATAATAATAATAATAATAATAATAATAATAATAATAATAATGTGGTACCTCGGGTTAAGTACTTAATTCGTTCCGGAGGTCCATTCTTAACCTGAAACTGTTCTTAACCTGAAGCACCACTTTAGCTAATGGGGCCTCCTGCCACTGTGCCGCCGGAGCACCATTTCTGTTCTCATCCTGAAGCAAATTTCTTAACCTGAAGCACTATTTCTGGGTTAGCGGAGTCTGCAACCTGAAGCGTATGTAACCCGAGGTACCACAGTAATTTATTATTTATACCCCGCCCATCTGACTGGGTTTCCCCAGCCACTCTGGGCGGCTTCCAAAAAAATATTAAAATACTGTAATACATCAAACATTAAAAGCTTCCCTAAACAGGGCTGCCTTCAGATGTCTTCTAAAAGTCTGGTAGTTGCTGTTCTCTTTGACATCTGGTTTGACAACTTGCCCTTAGGTACACAGGGATCCGGTTGGGAGATCTTGCTCCTGACTTCGAGGCTCAAGTGCCGGTCGGGTGTCTCCCACAGAGAACCTTTTTGGATTCTAAAGGCAGTGTTCCAGCCATGTTCAAATGTGGCCCTCGAAAACCACAGGCAGAATGTTACCCTGGCTCTGTTCAGAATCAGACGTGGGAATCTAGGCTAGTAAGTGATCGGCATCATGTGTGCCTAACTTCATTTCCGGGCAAAGATTTTAATTTGCATCCTTTTGGTTTTCATCAGCAGTGTTTGCTGGTTCTCCTTTTCTTTTTCCTTTTTAAGGGAATGCTGGAACCTGGTTGCTGGTTGCAGTGGCTCAAGGGAAACACACAGACGGCTACTTGCCATGTGATCTAACGTGTGGGTTAGGCACAGTTATCTCGTTTTATCTGCCCAGCCTCCTCCCGTGGGGTTTTCTCAGTTTCCATAAAAGACCTTTTATGTATTTATAATATGCCTATGATATGGCTATGATATGCCAACATGTCAGATGCAAGTAGATTCTGTGTCTGTGGGGAACAGGAAACTGAGGGTGTGTCTACTGTTATAGCTGCCATATCTGTGTTTCTCCCTGAGAGAAGGAACACCACTGCTTGTGGGATTTTCAGAAGAATCTGATTAAGAGACAGTAGATTGCGCTGAGTAATTCTAATCGTAAAAGTACTGAATAGGTTATTGCTAAGGTGGCCGTTCTAGTTTCATAGAAGCTTAGGTTGTTGTGGATTCTGCTTGTGTGTATACACACAGGGATAGCTTAACGTGCCAAAACCTCCAGATGTTTTGGACTACAACTCCCATCAACCTCAGCCAGCAGGCTCATGGGAGTTGTAGTCCGGCAACATAGGGAGGGCACTGTGCTGGCTGTCCCTGCGGTACTGCAGCCTCCCCCAAATCTCCTTGGAATACAACTCCCCTCCTTCCCAGCCAACATGGCTGTGCTGGCAGAGGTTGATGGGAGTTGTAGTCCAGTGCGTCAGAAAGGATGCTGTAAGCATAAGCTTTCTTGTTTTATTTATTTATTTTTACATTTTTTATTGAACAAGCAGAGTCTTAAAATACCTGCAATACCAGCAAACAAACATAGAAATTATGGAGAGCATACATACAAAAGAACGAAAAGAAAGCAAGAAAAGAAAAAGAGATGGGGGAGAAAAGAAAAAAGAAAGAAGAATAAAATTATGAATAGAGTAAAGAAAATAGTAATATCTCATATATTTCAGTCCACAAAGAAAAGAAACTTCCGACTATACCCATGGTACTAATTTTCAAATAAACTATTATTTACACAGTTACACAACGTTGTTTTTTCGTTACCTTAATTTAACTTTATCTAACATGTACTTTGTATTACAAGGCTCATTCAATATCTGCCTGAAAACTTTTACTATTGCAGTACCCTTTGAGTAAGCATTCTCATTTTAGACCCGCCCTTGTGCTGGCAGCCTATCAGATTAAATATAAGGAAGATACCGACTTTTCCCATTGGTCTGGCTAGCCCTGTACTGGCCAACTAGTGGACTAGTATCCCATTCTGAAATGGCACATTTCCCCTTGGAACCAAATAGCCGATGTCTCTTCCCTTCTCTTTTACTGCACAGGTCGGGGACCACAAATTCAGCGCCCACCGGATTGTCTTGGCGGCCTCCATCCCTTACTTCCACGCCATGTTTACAAACGACATGATGGAGTGCAAGCAAGATGAAATTGTCATGCAGGGCATGGATCCAAGGTATCCATGGGGCGTTCCTTTTGGGGGTGCAGCAGCTTAGAAACACTGAAAAAGGGAACTTACCCTTCCCAGTTGTGGAAAAAGGTCACCCCCGAAATGAAAAATCGGAATCTCCATTTACTTCTCAATGAAAATGACTTCAAGAACTTGTCAGAAATATTGAAACCTTACCAAAAAAAACACACATTGCTGGTACAGTCATACCTCGGGTTGAATGTGCTTCGGGATGAGCGCGTTTGAGTTGTGCTCCACGGTAACCTGGAAGTAACGGAGCGCGTTACTTCCAGGTTTCGCCGCTTGCGCGTGCGCAGACGCTCAAAATGACGTCATGCGCAGAAGCGCCGAAACGTGACCCGCGCACATGCAGACACGTGGACACGGGTTACGTTTGCTTCTAGAGGTACCACTGTATCGGAGAATTGCTTGAAGCAGGAGCCATCCTTACTCCAGATACCAAGAAATAATCAGCGCTCAGAACACGCAATCAAAGTGATGTGGGAACTTTATGGTGCTTGTAACCAAGACAAACCACAACCTCCATTTATTCTAAACAATAAGAAGTGCTATACAGAGTACAGTGGTACCTCGCAAGACGAATGCCTCGCAAGACAAAAAACTCGCTAGACGAAAGGGTTTTTTGTTTTTTGAGCTGCTTCGCAAGATGATTTTCCCTATGGGCTTGCTTCGCAAGACAGAAACGTCTTGCAAGTTTGTTTCCTTTTTCTTAACACCGTTAATACAGTTGCGACTTGACTTCGAGGAGCAACTCATAGAACGCGGTGTGGTAGCCTTTTTTGAGGTTTTTTAAAGACTTTTCCAAAACTTTCCCAACACCGTGCTTCGCAAGACGAAAAAAATCGCAAGACGACAAAACTTGCGGAACGAATTTATTTTGTCTTGCGAGGCACCACTGTACAAAACATAATTACAGTGCTACCTTGGGTTAAGGACTTAATTCGTTCCGGAGGTCCGTTCTTAACCTGAAACTGTTCTTAACCTGAAGCACCACTTTAGCTAATGGGGCCTCCTGCTGCCGCTGTGCTGCCGGAGCACGATTTCTGTTCTCATCCTGAAGCAAAGTTCTTAACCCGAGGTACTATTTCTGGGTTAGCGGAGTCTGTAACCTGAAGCGTCTGTAACCCGAGGTACCACTGTACTAGAAAATTTGTAACCTCTGGTTTTCCTGCATTATGATCCATAATTATAATCATTACATAATTCATTATACAGTTACAAAAAAAGTTTTATTGATTTCTGGGTGAGTTTTTCTCCCCAAAACATTTGGAAACGGCAGTTCGTTCCTTTGCTTTTAGGCAAAAGTTCATCTAACTAAGCTACAGGAGCATGAGGTTGTAAAGATGTTATAACCTTAGTACGTCACAATTGCTGTTTTCCAGCTTATCTCTGCAATTCCAAGGACCAGAAGCGCAATGTTCTTGTTGCTGTTGAAGGCCTGGAATCCTTGGAATCTGACAAGGGCCTATCAATCAACACAGACCTTGCCCGGGGTTGAACGTTGTTGCCCCTCCCCACCGACCCTCACACACACACACACACACACACACACACACACACTTGTTTTGAAGCGGCTTATAAAGTCATGTGTGTGTTTACTCACAGCTCATGCTTTCCCATTCTTCTCTGGCCCGTTTAGCGCACTGGAAGCTCTGATCAACTTCGCCTACAATGGGCACTTGGCAATTGACCAGCAGAACGTCCAGTCCTTGCTGATGGGGGCAAGTTTCCTGCAACTGCAAAACATCAAGGATGCCTGTTGCTCATTCCTCAGAGAGAGGTGAGGGGTCTGGTTCCAGAGAATTTCGCTGCTATGACGCTGGGTGTGCTTTTTATTTCATTTTATTTTATTTTCAATTTTTTAATTGATTTTAACAGATAGAACATATAAAACATACAAAAGAAAGCACACTACAATACTACACAACAAAAGGAAAGAAAATACAGAAATAAAACCACATATTCTTTCTAAAGTTCATTTTAAATTTCATTATTAGCTGACTTCCTCGAATCCCCTCTAACTGAATTTCATTATATCTTTTTTAATAATTATTTTTATTAATTTTAACATATAAATTATAATGCATATCACAAAACTTCACCACTTATACAATCTTTTTTTGGACTTCCATCAGCACCTCTGATGATCCACCGTTTTAAGCACTTCTTATGCATTTCTTAAATTCATATTGCCTTTAATTATTCTTAACTAACCATCCTCCCCTTTATCTATTTTTGCAATAGTTCCAATAATTCACCTCACAGAACTTCTTACAATGAATTTCATTATATCACCTTGTAACAGTTCTCCAAAATCATCTTTCTACTACAGTTAACTCCTTCAATCTACTATCTTCATCTCTTTTCTTACTGACTTAGATCCATATTAATATACAACATCCTTATTCTAATCCTAGGCCTATTTGGTACTTTCAAGTATTTTCTACTTATCTTATATTACAATATTTATCTAAATCATCTTTAAATTTCTTCAAATCTTCTTGGTATTCCTCTTCTTTCTGATCACGGATTCATCTAGTCAGGTCTGCCAGCTCCAAAAACTCAACATCTTCATCTGCCATTCTTCTACCGTTAGTATTTCTTGAGATTTCCTTGAGGCAGGGTGTGCTTTGTGTGACTGTGTCCCTTATCCCAAGGCGGAATGGTAGGTGCATCAAGATTGCAGAGATTCCGTCCGGCCTTTGCAATCCAGACCGTGTGGCATGCTACAAAGCAGGAAGTGTGTGCAACGTAGAGATAGCTCCAGATACGGAAGTGAGGCAAAATCTTCCTTGCACAGACACACACCAGGGAAAACCCGGCTGGCAGCTAGCATTTCTGGGGGCCCGCTTTGAGAAGAGCGCAAGAACGGTGGTCCACCACCTCACTTGCCATTTCCTGAAAGCAAAATCTGCTGTTGCAGCAGGTATTGAATTTCCTGAAGGCAAAATCTGTTGCTGCAGCAGATACTGCCACTGTACCAGCCCCCAGGCACGGAAGAGGTGGTCTAAGGGGCCTGGGTGGTCTTCCCCCCTCCCAACCCCTAAGACAGGCGTAGGCAAACTCGGCCCTCCAGATATTTTGGGACTACAATTCCCATCATCCCTGACCACTGGTCCTGTTAGCTAGGGATGATGGGAGTTGTAGTCCCAAAACATCTGGCGGGCCGAGTTTGCCTATGCCTGCCCTAAGAAGTCTGTTGAAGGCATGGCAGTGGGGATTTAAAGATGTCTCCTATTTCAAAGCCTTCCCCCCAAGTTAACTTGAGTTGAGTCAAGAAACTTAAGAATACTTTGTTTGAGAGAACCACAGAGCCAGCTTAATACAAAGTTATACATTTCTGTATAATAATAATAATAATATTTTATTTATATCCCGCCCTCCCTAGCCAAAGCTGGGCTCAGAGCGGCTAACAACAGTAAAAATAGCATAGTTTACATAAAATCACGGTCAATTAATTGAAATCAGTTCAGAATCAAATTAATGGCAACCATTGGGCTAGAGTTCTATGAAGATTACAGAAGGAGAGAGGGGGTCAGACTGTGCCTTGGCCAAAGGCCTGGTGGAACAGCTCTGTCTTGCAGGCCCTGCGGAAAGATGTCAAGTCCCGCAGGGCCCTAGTCTCTTGTGACAGAGCGTTCCATCAGATTGGGGCCACGGCCAAAAAAGCCCTGGCTCTGGTTGAGGCCAGCCTAACCTCCCTGTGGCCCAGGAGCTCCAAGATGTTTTTGTATGAAGACCATAAGGTCCTCCGTGGGACATACCAGGAGAGGCGGTCCCTTAGGTACGAGAAAAAAAGAAAAAAGAAAAATCCACTTTCTTAGATTTATAAAATTCCATACCCCTCTGTCTTGACCTCCTCACATCCCCCTTTTTTGTGTTCCTCTTTATTCCAATCAAATTCAGCAAGTTCAAAACCTTATTTAAACCATACTTAATTTTATATTCTTCTAAATATTATGTCCCAATTTTTCAATTATTTTAGCCCATACCTCATCTTATATACTATGACATAATAATGTTCTGTTCATAACCCCTTGTCCTTTTTAACATTCTTCTTTTCATTCACATTTAACCAAATCACACAAACCCTGTTACCTTCACTTCCCACATCATATTAACACTCAAACATTTTGCAATGTTTTTGTAAAGAGTCCTTAAACTTTTTCCAGTCCTGTTCCATCAGTTCTTCTCCCAGGTCACGGATTCTGCCAGTCATTTCAGCATGTTATAAATACATATATAAAAATAATAATGATGATACATTTAAAGCTCGATGAGACTCAGCTCTTCTTATAAGTTGTTAGAATTGTCCTGTGCCAGCACCTTTGGATAGGTGCCCCATTGGGGTGAGCTGAGGAGGCTACTGGAAGATGGTTTCTCATGATCAAGTCCAAACAGTTGAGCTGCCTGGAAATCTCTCTTCACCATTTTGGAACTCCCCCTCCCTTTTTTTTAAAGAAAAGACCCCGGCTCAGGGGCTGACCAACCTTGGAACCAAAAGTAGTAGTAATAATAATAATAATAATAATAATAATAATAATAATAATTAATATTTATACCCCGCCCATCTGGCTGGGTTTCCCCAGCCACTCTGGGCAGCTTCCAGCAGAATATTAAAATACAATGATTCATCAAACATTAAAAGCTTCCCTAAACAGGGCTGCCTTCAGATGTCTTCTAAAAGTCCAATAGTTGTTTATCTTCTTGACATCTGATGGGAGGGCGTTCCACAGGGCGGGCACCACTACTGAGAAGGCTCTCTGCCTGCTTCCCTGTAACTTCACTTCCCATAGTGAGGGTACCACGAGAAGGCCGTCGGAGCTGGACCTCAGTGTCCGGGAAGAAGAAGAAGAAGAAGAATTTATATACCACCATTTATCAAAACATCCCAGGGTGGTGGGAGCTTTGTTGCATCTTAAAGACGAACTAATTTATTGTGGCATGGCAGTCTTGGACTACTTCACCAGAACTATGAAATGCTAATAAGTAGAACCAAGTGTAAAGGAACGTGGGTGGCACTGTGGGTTAAACCAGAGAGCCTAGGACTTGTCGATCAGAAGGTTGGCGGTTCGAATCCCCGTGACGAGGTGAGCTCCCATTGCTCGGTCCGTGCTCCTGCCAACCTAGCAGTATGAAAGCACGTCAAAGTGCAAGGAGATAAATAGGTACCACTCCGGCGGGAAGGTAAACGGTGTTTCCATGCACTACTCTGGTTCGCCAGAAGCATCTTAGTCATGCTGGCCACATGACCTGGAAGCTGTACGCCGGCTCCCTGGGCCAATAAAGCAAGATGAGTGCCGCAACCCCAGAGTCGGCCACAACTGGACCTAATGGTCCTTTACCTTTACCTAGAACCAAGTTTAGCTTACTCTAAAAAATATTTGGTGGCCAAGGTTACAGAGACGAATCCCTTTGATCTCTTTGATTTGATCTCTTTCCCCTTACTTAATTATTTTTAAATACTGACGATTCCTTTGCGGTGTTGCCTGGATGGCTTTAAAAGAGGATGAGACAAATGGACAGAGGATAAGGCTTTCTGTGGCTACTAGCCTTGATGACTGCGGTTAGAATCAGAATGAGCTACGATCAGGAGAATACTATTTCAAAAAGCAGGCGCCAAACAAAAGCCCAACCCTTAATTTGTCCACCAAATGCTTCTCCTGGGCATAGTCGGCCAATTGGTGCCAAAGAAGGATAGAACTTTTTTTATGTATGCAACAACAGCAGCAAGAATACTTATAGCAAAGCACTGGAAGACGCAAGATCTACCCACTCTGGAAGAATGGCAGACGAAGCTGATTGACTGTATGGGATTGGCAGAAATGACTGGCAGAATCCGCGACCAGGGAGAAGAGTCGGCAGAAGAAGATTGGAAGAAATTTAAGGACTATTTAAAGAAGTACTGTAACATTACTGAACTTTGAAGGGAGTTGGATTGAAATTAATGGTTTCTATCTGTTATGGTAAAAGAATATGGAAGAAATGTTTTTTCTTTTTCTCTTGTTTTAATAAGGTTTAAGTTACAATAATTTAAGAAGCTGAATAGAAAATAAGGGGTTAATTAAGTGCGAAGTTGGGAGATCAGTATTTGCTGGATAAATAATTTGATCTAGAAAACAAGAAGGGGAGGTTCGAGGAAGTCAAAGGACGATGGTTTGGAAACTAGGTTTTGAAAATTATGTGTTTTTAATATTGTCTTTTTTCTTTGTGCTTTTTTTCCCTCTTCTTTTTGTTTGCATAAAATGGAAAATTTTAATAAATATTTATTAAAAAAAGAAACCCTACAAATAATAATAATAATAATAATTTGTCCACCAAATGCAGTCTTCCATAGTAGCATTGCTCCTGGAATCTTTGGTGCCGTGTCCCAAAAGAGTGCATTTGTGGACAGGTTAAACAGCCAGGGTCCTTGATGCAGAAAGTGGATGCTGCCTTCCTAGGTTGTTCCCTTTCCCTTTAGAGGACGTTGCCTTCTTCTCAAGTTCACAGTAAGGCACAGTAAAGGCAGGGGCCCTATCCACTTCCTTGTCCATCTGCGTCTAGGGCAAAGGTAGAGTGACCTAGAAGAGGAAATTGCTGAGCAGTCTGGGTTTATAGCTTTTGGACTTGTTTCACTGGAGAGAATGCCTGGCCGAAGCTTCTGTGGAATGCTGCCCTGTAACTTGGGCTGGGTCAAAAGACATGCACACTTGTTGTCAGTTCATCAGAAAAGGAGAATTTGAAATATCTGTGGCCTGCCAAGAAGTCATTCTCTCCCCCCCTCCCTTCCACTCATACCATTTGAGTTAAGCCACATCGTTGACGTGCCTCTAGTTACAGGTCAGAGGACCGGGTGCGCCTGCAGCCAGCTGGGCTGTTCCGCTGCTACCCGTATTGCTTGATTTCTCTCTCCCTCTCCCTGATGCAGTTGTAAATAAGTGCTTCAATAGAAGAGAGGACTGTAAACTTCACGTCAAAGCCTGCTTTGGGTAATCTTTTAGATGGGTGAAGAGGAACCTTCTTTCTGTTGGCCGGGAGGTGGGGGCTGTAGCTAGCCATGGTCAAAGACAGGTTCCAGGTGTCAAATCAAAGAGCCAGCTACCGTATTTTTCGCTCTATGGGACGCACCCGATCGTAGGACGCACCTAGTTTTAGAGGGGGAGAACAAGAAAAAAAATTCTCTCCCTCTCTGCACAGCGACCCTTCAGCGAAGCGGCAGGAGGAATGGAGCCCCTTCCATTTCTCCTCCCGCTTTGCTGAAGGGGCGCTGCGCAGAGAGGGAAAGCTGTGCAGCGCCTCTCCAGCAAAGCAACACCGACACCTCTTGCTCTCCTGGCTTCAGCAAAAGCAACGCGAAGCCTCCAGAGCGCAGCAGGACCGCTCCCGCTGTGCTCCGGAGGCTTCGCATTGCTATCGCTGAAGCCATGGATCCTGCATTCACTCCATAAGACGCGCACACATTTCCCCTTAATTTTTGGAGGAGGAAAAGTGCGTCTTATAGAGCGAAAAATACGATATATAGATTTCCAGAAAAGGAAAGGGAAAAACCGGTGGCTTTGCCAGTATAAGATATGCACACACTCTGCCAAAAATGTTTCCCCTGAAAGAGACGAAAACCTCAGGTAAAAGCAGGCTGCTAAGTAGGGATTTTATTTTATTAGATTCACCATACTTTTCCGACTATAAGACACCCCCTATTTTGTTGTTTAGCCGTGTCCGACTCTTCGTGACCCCATGGACCAGAGCACACCAGGCACCTGAACACACCCCAGGGTCAGCGTGACTGTGTGAAACAGGGTTTCCCAAACTTTGCTGGTTTTGGACTACAATTCCCATCATCCCTGACCGCTGGTCCTGCTAGCTAGGGATGATGGGAGTTGTAGTCCAAAAACAGCTGGAGACCCCGGATTTGGAAAATCCTGTTCTAGAGGGTGACAGGGTGTTGGGGACTAGCTTTTGCGTAGGTCAGAGACTTTATTAGCTGTTCAACTCTCCCATATTCATCTGCACCATCTTTAAAGGCTTCACCCAAAAAACTGCCTGGGCGTGCGCCAGTTTGCCGAAACTATGATGTGTGCCGTACTCTACGATGCTGCCAACAGCTTCATCCACCAGCACTTTGTGGAGGTTTCTGTGTGCGAAGAGTTCCTGGCCTTGCCCTTGGAAGACGTCCTGGAGCTGGTCTCGAGGGATGAGCTCAACGTTAAGTTAGAGGAGCAGGTAGGTGCCTCCGAGGTCCCAAGGTGTGTTGGTTGCTCATCGCAAGGTTTGCCTTCCACCTTTCTGCTTGAAAGCCAAAAGAGCTCGTGACATCTAGCAGGTTAAAATAAAGGCCAGTTACAGTACAGGACAAGCGTAAAGAAAACCAGCACCGTAGTTGCAAAGTGGTAACAAGGAAGGGGGCAAGCGAAACCACCCAGTCGCAGGCCGAAAGCCTCTCAATGGCAAAAAGTATTCAAGAGATAGCAGGAAGCAAGTGAAAGGTGAGTTCCACACACCCTTCCCTTGAGAGCTGCAATAGAAAAGGTTTATCTTATTTCCGGGGGATGCGGGTGGCGCTGTGGTCTAAACCACAGAGGCTAGGGCTTGCTGATTGGAAGGTCGGCGGTTCGAATTCCCACGACGGGGCGAGCCCCCGTTGCTCAGTCCCTGCTCCTGCCCACCTAGCAGCTCAAAAGCACGCCAGTGCAAGTAGATAAATAGGTATCGCTCCGGCGGGAAGGTAAACGGCGTTTCCGTGCGCTGCTCTGGTTCGCCAGAAGCGGCTTAGTCATGCTGGACCCGGAAGCTGTACGCCGGCTCCCAATTAAGTGAGATGAGCGCCACAACCCCAGAGTCATCCGCAACTGGACCTAACGGTCAGGGGTCCCTTTACCTTTATCTTATTTCCACTGATGGTAACTTCAGACGACCACCCTGCCAGCTTCCTAGGTCCAAGTGCAGAGAACCTTCTTGTGCGGGAAGAAAAGGCCAGGTCATCTCGGTGGCCAACCAAATATCGCTTGGTGGCTCCCTCTGCGGTGTGGCCTCCCCGGCATCACTTGCCACACACCACCATCAGATAAAATGCCACCCTTTTATCTATGTCGCTCTTTGGCATGGTGCTTTTGATGACCGCAAGCTGACCTTAGCACTGCAAATCTTGAAGGAGAGTAAGTTGAGTGATCCTTCTGCCCATAAGTCATGGGCTCAACCGCTGATCTCCGCGCTAAGGCAGCTGTGAATTATTTGTGTCTCAAGAGTGGACTTGTCGAAGGGCTATCCTAGCGAGGACAGATGTTTTTATGGGGGTAGATTATCGGGGATGAAGTGGGTGCGGCAGCCACAGAGGAAGTGCCTAGATAAGTCGTTTATGTAAGTGGAGGAATTTAGAGCGGTTGTGGGAGCCCAGGGGCAAGTTAACCCTAGGGGTTAACTTCCCGGTCTTCCCCTGCTTAAATGTATATTGTTAAAGTCTTTGTGGCTTAGGGCCCTCGTATCTACAGGACCGCCTCTCCTAGTCTGCCCCGCAGAGGACCTTAAGGTCCATAAA
Source organism: Podarcis raffonei (assembly GCF_027172205.1). Taxonomy (NCBI): domain Eukaryota; kingdom Metazoa; phylum Chordata; class Lepidosauria; order Squamata; family Lacertidae; genus Podarcis; species Podarcis raffonei. The sequence continues at coordinate 4,136,804 of NC_070613.1, read as the reverse complement.
TAACCATAGTTTAGAGGTCCCGGGCCCTAAGGAACCTCCACCAGGGCCAGGGCCTTTTCAGTGATGGCTCCGACCTGGTGGAATGCTCTGTCCCAGGAGACTAGGGCCCTTCAGGATTTAACCTCCTTCCATCAGGCCTGTAAGACAGAGCTCTTCCGCCTGGCCTTTAATTTGAATTCAGCCTGATCTTTTATTTCCCTTCTCTTCCCTCCCCCTCCCCTTTTATGAAGATCACCCGCTCTGAGACCCCACAGCTAATTCTCCCCTGGTCTCCTCACTGGCCCAAGTAGGACCAAATCAGCCAGCTAGCTCTGGGGATTATCTAATTTTATTGTCATTCATGTTTTTATACCGTAGTTTATGCTGTTTTTATAATTAAGTGTTTTAAAGTATTTTAAATTTGTTGTTAGCTGCCCTGAGCCCGGTTTTTGAACCGGCAAGGGCGGGGTATAAATAAAAATTTATTATTATAAAGGTACAGGTTTTTGTAGCACATCATTCCAAGCCCTTGAGTTCGGTGTTAGAAACTCGATTATATAAGCTAATCGCTAAATGGCACCTTAAACCTTGGTTACGGTTGCCGCAGTGGTCTGTCGAGGCACTATTCCCCCTCCCCCCAGTTGTGGGGTTTATTGTTCTTGTTAATTTTATTTCTCTGCGGCTTTAGGTTTTAAAGAGAATACCTCAAAGTGGTTTACAACACATGAAAATAAAAACAAAACATCAGATGCAATAATCCAGAATAAAACAAAGTCAAGCTTCAATGAAAACATTGCAGGTCCTTCTCTTAAGTGAGATTTTGCTTCCTCCATATTTATTTGCCTCACAGAGTTGTAGGGATTAAGGGGGGGGGCTGAGCCATGGACTCCATGGAGAAAAGGGTGGGATATAAATGCAATGGGATGCGGCTGGGGCTGTGGTCTAAACCACAGAGCCTAGGGCTTGCTGATCAGAAGGTCGGTGGTTCGAATCCCCGCAACAGGGTGAGCTCCCGTTGTTCAGTCCCTGCTCCTGCCAACCTAGCAGTTCAAAAGCACGTCAAAGTGCAAGTAGATAAATAGGTACCGCTCCAGCGGGAAGGTAAACGGCGTTTCCGTGTGCTGCTCTGGTTCGCCAGAAGGGGCTTAGTCATGCTGGCCACATGACCCGGAAGCTGTACGCCGGCTCTCTCGGCCAATAAAGCGAGATGAGTGCCACAACCCCAGAGTCGTCCTAACGGTCAGGGGTCCCTTCACCTTTACTATAAATGCAATAAATAAGATCTTCAGTTTACCTGCTTAAGAAACTAGAGAGGCCAGCCAGGTGGAGATGTCAGTCGGCAATCTGGCACCCAGAGATCTCTCATGTGGTCGCAATGGACTCCCACGCCAGTCGCAAAACATGCCTGGCGCCTGGATAATTTCTAACACTGCCTAAGTGTAAGCTGGGTTTCAAGCCTGAATGAGTGTCGGCGCTTCAAGAGGACTGATGCTTTCATCTCTTCCGAGTTTCCTAAAACAGAGCATCATAACCTGGAAACGTCCTGGGTAGCCTTTTTTAAAAAAATATCTCCCTCTCCGCTTCCAACAGGTCTTCGAAGCCGCTCTGGCCTGGGTGAGGTACGACCGCGAGCATCGAGAGCCCTTCTTGCCGGAGCTCCTCTCCAAAATCCGCCTGCCTCTTTGCCGACCCCAGTTCCTTGCGGACCGTGTCCAGCAGGACGACCTCGTCCGCTGTTGCCACAAGTGCAGGTGAGTATGCGAGGCTGAGCTGCCTGCCGTAGTTCCGGGAGGGGAATCACAATGAGGAAGCGCGTGGGACAGTGACAGGCGCAGAGCCCCAAACTCAGAATCCCTTTTCTACCATGCAGGCAAAAGAGAGAGGGAGTTTTCCTCCAGGTGACCTGGCCAGGTCAGATTGTAGAAGCACAATGTCCTCCTCTCTCTTGCGTCTCCTCTGTCCCTTAAGCTCAGGGCAGGCAATGGGCTATGTGAGTTTTGTGTCATCCAGTACCGTGGTACCTCAGGTTAAGTACGTAATTCGTTCCGGAGGTCCGTACTTAACCTGAAACCGTTCTTAACCTGAAGCACCCCTTTAGCTAATGGGGCCTCCTGCTGCTGCCACCCGCGCCGCCGGAACACGATTTCTGTTCTCATCCTGAAGCAAAGTTCTTAACCTGAAGCACTATTTCTGGGTTAGCGGAGTCTGTAACCTGAACCGTATGTAACCTGAAGCGTATGTAACCCGAGGTAGCACTGTATCTTGATCTGTGTTCACCATTCAGACAGGCAGGTGGTGGAATTCTGGGATGCACCGCTGCAGACATTCCCTGAGAGAGAATTCTTCTGCACATAATAAGTAATAATAATAATGATGATAATTTATTATTTATACCCCGCCCATCTGGCTGAGTTTCCCTAGCCACTCTGGGCGGCTTTCAATCGAGTGTTAAAAACAATGCAGCATTAAATATTAAAAACTTCCCTAAACCGGGTTGCCTTCAGTTGTCTTTCAAAGATAAGATAGCTACTTATTTCCTTCACATCTGAAGGGAGGACGTTCCACAGGGCGGGCGCCACTACCGAGAAGGCCCTCTGCCTGGTTCCCTGTAACCTCACTTCTCGCAATAAGGGAACCGCCAGAAGGCCCTCGGTGCCGGATCTCAGTGTCCGGGCTGAACGATGGGGGTGGAGATGCTCCTTCAGGTATACAGGACTGAGGCTGTTTAGGGCTTTAAAGGTCTGCACCAACACTTTGAATTGTGCTCGGAAACGTACTGGAAGCCAATGTAGGTCTTTCAAGACCGGTGTTATGTGGTCTCGGCGGCCGCTCCCAGTCCCCAGTCTAGCTGCCGCATTCTGGATTAATTGCAGTTTCTGGGTCACCTTCAAAGGTAGCCCCACGTAGAGCGCATTGCAGTAGTCCAAGTGGGAGATAACTAGAGCATGCACCACTCTGGCAAGACAGTCCGCAGTCAGGTAGCGTCTCATCCTGTGTGCCAGGTGGAGCTGGTAGATAGCTGCCCTGGACACAGAATTGATCTGGGCCTCCATGGAGAGCTGTGAGTCCAAAATGACTCCCAGGCTGCGCACCTGGTCCTTCAGGGGCACAGTTACCCCATTCAGGACCAGAGAGTCCTCCAAACCAGCCCGCCTCCTGTCCCCCAAAAACAGTACTTCTGTCTTGTCAGGATTCAACCTCAATCTGTTAGCCGCCATCCATCCTCCAACCGCCTCCAGACACTCACACAGGACCTTCACTGCCCTCACTGGTTCTGATTTAAAAGAGAGGTAGAGCTCCACTGCATACAGGAATTTGGAGGCAAAGTTAACGTGTGGCTGGTTGTTTGCCCACTTTTAGGGTAGATCTGCACACAAGAAAACCCCTCTATAAATAAGTCAGAAATTAAATTGTTATAACAAAAAGGAAAAAAACCCGCTATGGAAAATCACATATAAATTTTCTTTGCTCTCCGGCGCCATCTGGTGTTGCATGTTTATAGTGCATTCGAAACACTCTTTTTTTGACTAATGTAGCTGATTCCTCAGTCTGAAGTGGTCCAGTCCAGAATTACACTGCACCGCCCTCATTCTGCAGACTGTGGAGCAGCTCTGACAAAGCGTTATGTACACATGAAAATGGAGTCGCCTGAAGGGGAGGAACATGGCAGCGGCTGCCCGACTTCAGGAGTTCTGAGTTGTAGGTCTCATTCACACATGCATTCATAGCATAGGTGCTAAGTTCCTGCCTTGCAGCAGAACGTAGGTTTCTCTTGTTAAATAATTTTTATTAATTTTCAGTTACAAAAATCCAAAATGCGCCATTTATATTAATACCAAATAGCAATACCAATTCAAATAAATATCAATTACATGGCTAATTATAAATTTTGGGTGGCTTCCCACGTGCTGTAGTCTGATTCCCTTTCATTCTGCCTCCAGACTATTGCTCAAACCAAATACAATCCACTCTTGATAAAATCCCTTGTACCACAGCTATAATAATTAACTTCAGTTCGCATTAACACATATAATTATTTGTAAATTCGCAAGTGAAGTTCTCCTTTCTTCTTCCTGTGTGAGGTATTAATTTTCATCAATTGTCCCTTTAATTCTTTATCAAATATTATGTCCATATTAGTTGTTTCTGATCTCCTTGTGCCTTATGGCTTTGTTGACTCAAAAGTTACTCTGGAGAGATCTCTCTTTGCTCTCAACTCTTCTGATTGCAGCTGTAAAATTCCGCTTTCAATTTCAAGCAGGGAGTCACGCAAAGCCCTGGAGGGCCTCCAAATTCTCCCCTCCACATCCAGTCAAAACAATTAATTATAATTATTCGTAGAAGAATGATCTAGTGCCCCGCCAAAGCCCGGCAAGTCTTCAAAGTCCAGTCCCTCCTCTCCTCAACCAGGGGGCAAGTAAGAAATTAACTCCGCAGAGGCTCCAAGTCTTTTTTATAATTATTCCAAACGTTAATATTTTCCGCACACAGTCCCGTTTATCATTATAATCCATAGCTTTGTTGGAAAACTTGCCCCATCGGGAGAGGCCGGCCCCTCTCCCCGGCTCCCGGGGCTTGTTTGCCGGTGATCTACCCTGGCTGGCTTCCCCGCAGTCCAGGAAGATCTTGATAGGTGACATCTCCCTGCATGGAAGATGCACACCCCCTTCCCCTTGCATATCAGCAGGAGAAAGAAGAAAGTCAGAAAGTCTGTTTCATCTACGGTTTATTTCTGACTGTAAGGTAAAGGTAAAGGGACCCCTGACCGTTAGGTCCAGTCGTGACCGACTCTGGGGTTGAGGCGCTCATCTCGCTTTACTGGCCGAGGGAGTCGGTGTACAGCTTCCGGGTCATGTGGCCAGCATGACTAAGCCGCTTCTGGCCAACCAGAGCAGCACACGGAAACACCGTTTACCTTCCCGCTGGAGCGGTACCTATTTATCTACTTGCACTTGTACGTGCTTTCGAACTGCTAGGTGGGCAGGAGCAGGGACCGAGCAACGGGAGCTCACCCCGTCACGGGGATTTGAACCGCCAACCTTCTGATCGGCAAGTCCTAGGCTCTGTGGTTTAACCCACAGCGCCACCCGCGTCTGACTGTACAACTGTACAAAACATGTCCGTTCACTCAGACTTCTCTCCGAGCAGCAAACAAAAGACTTCCTTCACAAAAACAACAGGAAGGTCTCATATTACACAAAGAACAAATCCCTGTGAATTCCCTGGAGCTTCCGGTCTCACGGTCAGCTCCACCATGTGATGTAAACATCGAGCTGCTAGTTTGCAGCTGCGTAGTACTCATATCCCAACAAGCTATACTCCCATCTCCTTTCTTCTTCACTTCATTTTTTGGCATTCTTTGGGGGGGGGGGCGTTGCTAAGCCATTTATGTAGCAAAGGATTTATAATGAAATGATTGGCTCCCCCCCCCCAACACATACCATCTTGTTGCTCGAATGAAGTCATCTTTCCATATAAAATCTGTACAACCTTGTAGCTGTTTCAGTTCGGCAGTCCTCAATCTTGTCCCATCATTAGCAGCACACACCTGTGCATTAATCCTAATTTTTTAATTATTTTTTTACCAACAACCAAAACACAAACAGTGAAAACAAACCGTGAAAACCCCCAAGCGGCTGATACATTGGGTATACATAATCAATAATAACATATTCAAATCAACCATATGTACAATTCTATACACCTTAACACTCCTCCCTCCACAAAGTTTATTTAACTTTTAACATTTTAATTGCCCCAAATTGTTCAAACCTACCTAAATAATTCACTATCTTCTCAAACCAATCCTCCTCCTTCACACTGACCTTAAGATAGAGGAGGCTTCTCACTGCCTGATTTGAAATTATATTATGAAGCCTCTTGCATTAGTTGGATTCAGGAATGGATAAAATTAACAAATACAGATACACCCTGTGCGCTTTTCGCATTTGCAGAAGCGCTCTGCTGCGCTGCGCGCGTACAGAAGCGGTCCTCCGGTTACGAAATTTTCAGGTTATGGCCAGGCCTCCGGAACAGATCCCGTTCGTAACCGGAGATACCACTGTATATCATTTCCCATTTGGATTTCAGGGACCTCGTGGATGAAGCAAAGGATTACCACCTCATGCCAGAGCGACGGCCGCACCTCCCATCTTTCAAAACCCGCCCCCGTTGCTGCACCTCCATCGCAGGCCTGATCTATGCCGTGGGAGGCCTCAACTCAGCAGGTATCTTTCAACTCTGTTGCTTGCCAGGGATGTATGCCTAGGAAGCACGTGGAATTGTAGAATTGGGACCCCGAGAGTCACCTAGTCCAACCTGTTTAGCTATTGGAAGATGGCTCTCCAAAGCAGCCTGTTCGGACCCTGTTTTATGCTGGCCTGCCATGACTCCCTGCCAAAGGGCAATGTGAATTGTAGTTTGGTGAATATGCCGCAGTGCTCCGACGCACTGAATTAAAGTCCTGTGCTGGCAAGGGGAGTTAAGAGCAAATCCTGAACCCATGGTATATCTGGGTTGGTCACCCGGTGATTTGAGTGTCACAATCCTGTTCTGATCCAAAAAGAAGATATGCTTGCATTCCCTGATCTCTTTAGGTCGGGCATGGCCAAACTTGGCCCTCCAGCTGTTTTGGGACTACAACTCCCATCATCCCTAGCTAACAGGACCAGTGGTCAGGGATGATGGGAATTGTAGTCCCCAAACAGCTGGAGGGCCAAGTTTGGCCACGCCTGCCATAGGTGAAAAATCGATAAAGCTGTGAAGCTCATGCAGCTCATCCTCCCTTTAAAAAAAATTGTGTGCCCAAAGTAAATCACACAATATAAATCGTGTGTGGAACAAAGCAGAGTTGGATCAAGACCAGTGGATTCCAATCTGGATTTTCAGCAATCCAAGAGTTGTTGTTTGGGGTCCTTAGCCCTTCTTGCTTGCTCGGTGACAAGCCTCGTAAACCCTGGCAAATACGTCATCCCACAGTATCCTGCAAGGATCATTTGGGGTTCTAGCTGGGGCACGTAGTCGCAGCTGCACGGCAGCCGTTCACCATAAAATATGAAAAAGGCCTGCACTTTCTCTCTGACAGCGGTTTATCACACGGATAGTCTGAATTACTATTATTAGGTGAAATAAATGCGAAGCTGCTGTGCATGAGTACTGTATTTTTCCATGTATAAGACGACCCCATGTATAAGGGTAAAGGGACCCCTGACCATTAGGTCCAGTCGTGGCCGACTCTGGGGTTGCAGCGCTTATCTCGCTTTATTGGCCGAGGGAGCCGGCGTACAGCTTCCGGGTCAAGTGGCCAGCATGACTAAGCCGCTTCTGGCGAACCAGAGCAGCACACGGAAACGCCGTTTATCTTCCCGCCAGAGTGGTACCTATTTATCTACTTGCACTTTGATGTGCTTTCAAACTGCTAGGTTGGCAGGAGCAGGGACCGAGCAACGGGAGCTCACCCCGGAGCCGGCGTACAGCTTCCGGGTCATGTGGCCAGCATGACTAAGCTGCTTCTGGCGAACCAGAGCAGCGCACGGAAACACCATTTACCTTCCCGCCAGAGCGGTACCTATTTATCTACTTGCACTTTGACGTGCTTTCAAACTGCTAGGTTGGCAGGTGCAGGGACTGAGCAACGGGAGCTCACCCCGTCGCAGGGATTCGAACCGCCGACCTTCTGATCTGCAAGTCCTAGGCTCTGTGGTTTAAGCCACAGCGCCACCCGCTTCCCACAAATACAAACGCTGTAGAAAAAATGCTGTGGATCAGTGCTCATATGATACCAACATATGAAGGTGTTTTTTTGGTGGGGGGGGGAGCACTTTTAAACATATTTTCCAGTTCATTGTAGATTATTTCCCAATACTCTTTTACCCTTTTACAAGTCCAGTGATGACCACTTTTTAAAACATGAGCAGCAAATTTCTATGCAGGCGACTCCCTGAACGTGGTGGAAGTCTTCGACCCCATTGCCAACCACTGGGAGAAGTGCCAGCCAATGACGACGGCCCGCAGCCGGGTGGGCGTCGCCGTGCTGAACGGGCTCTTGTACGCCATTGGTGGATACGACGGGCAGCTGAGACTGAGCACCGTGGAAGTTTACAACCCAGAGACAGATTCCTGGTCCAAAGTGGGCAGCATGAACAGCAAACGAAGGTGAGTGAAGATAATAATAACAATAACAATAATAATAATTTAATATTTATATCCCACCCATCTGGCTGGGTTTCCCCAGCCACTCCGGGCAGCTTCCAACAAAATATTAAAATGCAATAGTTTATTAAACATTAAAAGTGTGGCTGGAGAAGCCCAGCCAGATGGGCAGGGTATAAATAATAAATTAAATAATAAATTATTATTATTGTTGTTGTTGCTGTTGTTAAAAGCTTCCCTAAACAGGGCTGCCTTCGGATATCTTCTAAAAGTCTGGTAGTTGTTTTTCTCTTTGACATCTGGTAGGAGGGCATTCCACAGGGCGGGGTTCAAGTCCCCACTCAGCCATATATATATATATATATATATATATATATATATATATATATATACACAGTGGTGCCTCGCAAGACGAAATTAATTCGTTCCGCAAGTTTTTTCTTCTTGCGAGTTTTTCGTCTTGCGAAGCACGGTTTCCCATAGGAATGCATTCAAAATCAATTAATGGGTTCCTATGGAGACCGCTTGCCAGGCTGGGGTTGCGGAGAAGGGCTTTTCTCCCCACCGCAAGCCTTCAGGACAGGTACGGGAACAGAGGGGAAGGCGCGCAGCGCTTCTCCTCTGTTCCCGGGGCTTGCAGTGGGAGGAGGGTTTTTCCTCCCCACCGCCAACATTCAGAACAGCATTCTGAATGTTGGCGGTGGGAAGGAAAACCCTCCTCCCACCACAAGTCTTCAGGACAGCCTTCCGAAGGCTGGCGGCGGGAGGAGGTCTCTCCGCCCCACCGCCAGCCTTCGGAGGAGGTCCGAGGACAGTGGGGAAGACGCGCTGCGCTTCCCCGCTGTCCCGGAGATTTCCCTATGGGCTTTCATCTTGCGAAGGAAGCCCATAGGGAAATTCGTTTTGCGAAGCGCCTCCAAAACGGAAAACCCTTTCGTCTAGCGGGTTTTCCGTCTTGCGAGGCGTTCGTCTTGCGGGGCACCACTGTATATATATATATATAATATTGTTGTTGTTGTTTAGTCATGTCCGACTCTTCGTGACCCCATGGACCAGAGCTCGCCAGGCCCTCCTGTCTTCCACTGCCTCCCGCAGTTTGGTCAGACTCATGTTTGTAGCTTCGAGAACACTGTCCAACCAATATATATAGAACTTGTTCCCCAGCCACTCTGGGCGACTTCCAACAGAACACTAAAATACAATAACCTATTAAACATTAAAAGCTTCCCTAAACAGGGCTGCCTTCAGATGTCTCCCAGAATGGATTAAGTTCAGGAACCAAGGTTCGACTGTATGGAACATTGCTTTATTTGATATAAGTTGTTTATTTGAAAGTTACGTTTTTATTATGACTTTTTTTGTATCGGATCAGGTTGTTACTATGCATGTGATCTTCGCTGTCTATTTTCTTTTTTTTTGTTGTTCAGCTGTTAAACCTCCTTTTGTGTAGCAATAGAGAAAGGTGGTATACAAATTAAAAGAAATGAAACAAAAAGAAATCTCTGGTACTCTTGCAGCACTTAGAAGAGAAGCATCTTCCTGTATCTGTGCTAGCAAAATGCTCTGGGGGAATGTCAAGCTGGATTCCTTAGTTTAAATTGGAGCCCTTGAGACTCCAGCTCCCATCAGCCTCAGCCAGCATGTCTAGTGGTCAGGGGTGATGGGAGTTGGAAACAGAGCAACGTCTCGGGGGTCACAGCTTCCCCCTCCCCTGGTCTAGCTGGTACAAAGTCCAGTAAGGCCGGTACTGTCCCTCCAGTGGATCCAGAAGAGGTGAAAAGGAAGGCCTTCAGTGTTTTGTCATTCCCACAAGCTCACCAGACAGGCCAAAGGGTTCAGAACGAGAAAGCAGAAGAAACTGGGCCATAGCATTAGACCAGGGAGAAGTGGAACCAATCTGTAAAGAAAGCTTGTTGCCAAAAGCAGTCTTAACACCCGGTGCTTGTTTCAGTGCCATGGGGACAGTTGTGCTGGATGGGCAGATCTACGTCTGTGGTGGATACGACGGCACCTCCTCCCTCAACTCCGTGGAGGCCTATTCACCTGAGACAGACAAGTGAGTACATAATATAATAATAATAATTTATTATCTATATCCTGCCCATCTGGCTGGGTTTCCCCAGCCACTCTGGGCGGCTCCCGACAGAATATTAAAAACACAATAAAACATCAGACATTCAAAACTTCCCTAAACAGGGCTGCCTTCAGATGTCTTCTAAAAATAAAAAATAAAAAAATAAAAATCCTTCCATTAGCACCCTTAGAGACCAACTAACTTTGTTATTGGTATGAGCTTTCGTGTGCATGCACACTTCTTCAGATACCTTCTTTGTGTGCATGCACACGAAAGCTCATACCAGTAACAAACTTCGTTGGTCTCTAAGGTGCTACTGGAAAGATTTTTTTTATTTTGTTTTGACTACGGCAAACCAACACAGCTACCTGCCTGTTTCTAAAAGTCAGATAGTTGTTTATTTCCTTAACATCTGATGGGAGGGCGTTCTACAGGGCAGGCGCCATCACCGAGAAGGCCCTCTGCCCGGTTCCCTGTAACCCAGGCATAGGGAAACTCGGCCCTCCAGATGTTTTGGGACCACAACTCCCATCATCCCTAGCTAACAGGACCAGCGGTCAGGGATGGTGGGAATTGTGTTGGGATACTGCCAGGGAGACAAAGTCCATCATAGCCCCCAAGCCGGCTGCCGGACGATCCATCGACCTCCCGTAGTCACGCAGTATCAGCAATTAGCGACACGAAGCCTCAGAAATAGATTGCCACATTCTTAGGCTGGTGCACACTCTATCAGCAGAATTCACACAGCGAAAGATGCACAGCAGGAGAGCATATTTACAAGTTTATTCAGCGTTGATCAGATCAAAGAAAAACATGACCGCCTGCTTCAGCGTTCAGGCACGAAGAAGGAAACGAAAGCAAAGACACAACAGAAACATCCTGTGCAACAGGAAATACGCAGGCTGTGACACAAACATCCTGCTCCCTTTTAAGGTGGAACGGAAATATCCTAACAAATTGTAGTCTCAAAACATCTGGAAGGCCGAGTTTGCCCATGCCCACTGTAACCTCACTTCTCGCAGGGAGGAAACCGCCAGAAGGCCCTTGGAGCTGGACCTCCATGTCCGGGCTGAACAGTGGGGGTGGAGACGCTCCTTCAGGTATACTGTGGAGTATGTCTGGACATAAGGGACGCGGGTGGCGCTGTGGGTAAAAGCCTCAGCGCCTAGGGCTTGCCGATCGAAAGGTTGGCGGTTCGAATCCCCGCAGCGGGGTGCACTCCCGTTGTTCGGTCCCAGCGCCTGCCAACCTAGCAGTTCGAAAGCACCCCGGGTGCAAGTAGATAAATAGGGACCGCTTACTGGCGGGAAGGTAAACGGCGTTTCCGTGTGTGGCTCTGGCTCGCCAGAGCAGCGATGTCACGCTGGCCACGTGACCCGGAAGTGTCTCCGGACAGCGCTGGCCCTCGGCCTCTTAAGTGAGATGAGCGCACAACCCCAGAGTCTGCCAAGACTGGCCCGTACGGGCAGGGGTACCTTTACCTTTACCTTTATGTCTGGACATCTCCCTGCCTGTAGTGTCACAGACGCAAGGTGTGCTTTGAAGCCTTAAACTTGACTGCCACTCAGTTCCTTTCATTTTCTGGTCTCTTGCAAAGGTGGATGGTGGTCACCCCCATGAGTTCGAACCGCAGTGCAGCTGGCGTCACCGTATTCGAAGGCAGGATATTTGTATCTGGCGGGCACGACGGACTGCAGATCTTCAACAGCGTGAGTTTTTTTGCTCGCCGCACCTCTTACCTTTCCCCCCATGACGCTGTTTCTTTCCTGCCTTCTTTTGAGGGCTTGTGGCGGGCTGTGACATCCTTGCTTTCCACCCTTCTGACAGGCTGTCAGGTAAGCCGGGCCGGGCAGTAACTTGATCCCACAACTTTGATACTGAAACACAACGCGTTGGCCGTAGGCTTTGCACAGAGGCTCCAGGGCATGGGTTGGCAAACTAAAGCCCAGGGGGCTGGATCCAACCCAATTGCCTTCTGGATCCAGCCCGCGGAAGGTCTGGGAATTGCCACGTGGATCGGTGTGGGGATTCTGATCGTTTGGGCTGCGCCATTTCCCCCCACTTCCTCACACATACCACGGCAGCACCTCCTCCCTCCCTCCTCCTGGCTTCTCCCTGCCCTGCCTAGAGGAGGAAGGGGGCTGGGCTTTGTTGAGCGCCATTTTAAGCAGCCCCTCTCCGGAGCCAGCCCTTACGCGCCGCTCATTGTCCCTCTGCCACTGCCAGCCCCTGCCGCTCGCAAGGCACAGGTAAGCAGCCACTGGGACTCGTACGGTGCTGTTGAGAAGGGAGGGGAGAGTCGGTGGGGGGATTCCCCCCCCCAAAAAAATATAGTCTGGCCCCCCACAAGGTCTGAGGGACAGTGGACCGGCCCCCTGCGGAAAAAGTTTGCTGACCCCTGCTCCAGGGTATGGAAAGCGGGCATGATCCACTTTCGTTCTGAAGGACAGAGCCAGTGAAAAGTTTCCTTGGCAGAAGCGTTTGGGTCCCTCTCTAGTCTTTGTCTCTGCTGTTCATCGTGACTGTGATCACCCAGGAAGGCTCTGAAACTAAATAAAACATTCTGCCCCCCCCTCCATTTTCCCCTCCAGGCTGTTTGAATTTGTTCTGCTGATTTCCAGATTTCAAATCTTTGGTTTTTAAATCTTGGGACTCGGTCATCCCTCACTGCTAGGGTCATTTAAAAATGTACATAAAAGATTCTCAGTTGACACCTGAAAAACGTTAAGCTGCGATAGCACCAATCATACAGTGGTACCTCGGGTTACAGACACTTCAGGTTACAGACTCCGCTAACCCAGAAATAGTACCTCAGTTTAAGAACTTTGCTTCAGGATGAGAACAGAAATCGCACAGCGGCAGCGGGAGGCCCCATTAGCTAAAGTGGTACCTCAGGTTAAGAACAGTTTTCAGGTTAAGAACAGACCTCCGGAACGAATTAAGTTCTTAACCCGAGGTACCGCTGTATATACACAAGCACAACTTTACAAGGTAGAATTTGGTTGTGTGCAGGTTCTTCCTTCGGTATGTATTTGGAGACAAGACCTAAATCTGCAGCTTTGTAACGTCTTGGGACCTACCCCCAAATCTAGCATCGGTTATCATTATTATTATGATTAAGATTTGTATACCGCTCTATAGCCACAGGTCTCAGGGCAGCTCACAATAAAATCACAATATAAAAACACAAAATTCATAATCAAAATAAAAACAAAAGCAACCCAATAACCTCACTCCATGCTGTCCTAGAAAGCGTCATAAAAACATGGGTTCAGAAAATGGAATAATTACAGAGAAAAGCTGATGTCGCTGGATCAAGTTAATCAGTTCTGTTGAAATACCGTCTTTTTCACTTCATAAGACGCACCTAGTTTTTAGAGGGGGAATGCAAGAAAAAAATATATTTTTAAAGGGAGCGCATCCCAGGCTCTGCTCAGCGCTCCCTTTAAAAATATTTTTTTCTTGCATTCCCCCTCTTAAAGCCAGTCAGTCCCTTCTCCGTCCTCGGGGAAAAGCCCCCAAGAGCCGCGCACCCTTTAAAGAGCGTGCGGCTCTTGCTGGCTTTCCCCCCACCTCTTGCAAAAGCCCCCAAGAGCCTCACAGAGCGTGTGTGCGGCTCTTGGGGACTTTTCCTGCCCGTCTCCTGCCTGCATTCGCTCCATAAGACGCACACACATTTCCCCTTACTTTTTAGGAGGGAAAAAGTGCGTCTTATGGAGCAAAAAATACAGTAGTTTCAACTGGATTCTGAACACATGTGCAATTAACTGTTCCTGTTTTGAATTTCATTGTGCTATTACACTTGTACCTTGGAAGTCAAACGGAATCCGTTCCGGAAGTCCGGTCGACTTCCAAAACGTTCAAAAACCAAAGTGCAGCTTCCGATTGGCTACAAGGAAGCTACTGCAGCCAATCGGAAGCCCCGTCGGAAATTTGGTTTCCAAAAATAGTTGGCAAACCGAAACAGTCGCTTCTGGGTTTGCGACGTTCGGGAGCCAAAACGTTCGGGAACTCAGCTTTTTGACTTCCAAGGTACGGCTGTACCTTCCTCAGTAAGTTGTGCAAACTGCTGCTCTGAAGAATGAATGAATGAATTTATTATTTCGGTCACAGACCAGTTCCAGCCCACATACAATATCAAGGAAGTCTTTTTTTTTTATGGCTCTGAATAATACTTTTCAAAGGGTGCGCTAGGGGGCACTGGGGGTGGGTTTGTGAAACCAAGGGGGCAGTGGGGCCCCCCCAAAACAAGTTTGGGAAGGTGGCAGCCGGTGGTCCTGTGAGGTTTGTGCTCGTTTGCTCTCCTAATAATAATAATAATTATTAATAATAATAATAATAATAATAATAATAAAATTTTATTTCTATCCCGCCCTCCCCAGCTGAAGCCGGGCTCAGAGCGGCTAACAATGGTAAAAATAACACAGTTTACATAAAATCATAATCAATCGATTGAAATACCGTATATACTCGAGTATAGGCCAACTTTTTCAGCACATTTTTAATGCTGAAAAAGCCCCCCTCGGCTTATACTCAAGTGAGGGTCCTTTCGGGCTGCTTGCTCTTTCTCCTCCACTGCCACCACCACCAGGTTTGTGGTGTGAACCGGCTTATACTCGAGTCAATAAGTTTTCCCAGTTTTTTTGTGCTAAATTAGGTGCCTCGGCTTATATTTGGGTCGGCTTATACTCGAGTATACACGGTACATTCTAAAATCAATTCAGAGTCGAATCAATGGCAACCATTGGGCTAGAGTTCTATGAGGATTACAAAAGGAGGGGATCAGACTGTGCCCTAGCCTGACTCCCTCGCCCTTCCTTCTAGGTGGAATACTACAACCACCACATGGCTTCCTGGCACAACGTTTCCAGCATGCTCAACAAGCGCTGCCGTCACGGCGCTGCCTCCCTGGGCAGCAAGATGTTCGTCTGCGGCGGCTACGACGGCTCTGGCTTCCTTAGCATCGCCGAAGTCTACAACTCCATGGCGGACCAGTGGTACCTGATCGTCTCCATGAACACCCGGCGCAGCCGCGTCTCCCTTGTGGCGAACTGTGGCCGCCTCTACGCCGTGGGAGGCTACGACGGACAGTCCAACCTGAGCTCCGTAGAAATGTACGACCCGGAAACCAACCGCTGGACGTTCATGGCCCCCATGGTGTGCCACGAGGGAGGGGTGGGGGTGGGCTGCATACCGCTCCTGACTATCTGAGCGGAGGGCGGGAGGTGGCACGAGCCTGCGGCGCCCGAAAGCCAGGACTTCCGGAGCCAGGAGTCTGCAGGGGTGATCTGCAGAGAGACTCGACTTCTACCGGGCGAGGGACATCATTTCCTGGTGCTTGGGCCATCATCGTTTGGGAAGCGCACAAACAGCCCCATGGATCAGGGCCACGTGGCCGTTGAGCGAGGTCCCCCAGTGTCACGAGAGTTTGGAGATTTCAGGCCGTGTGAATGAAGCCTCACCCGCCTCTTCCTCCTGGACTCTGCCAAGCTCTGAGCTACTTTATGCCTGTTTCCTTCCGTGCCTCTTCTGATGCTGCCTTGGTCCCCTTGTGATTGTGTCGTGGATGTAAGTCTGCTTAGGTCAGGTGGGCTTTTCCTAGAGGTAATAAGATGCTTCTGTCATCGTGCCCCTTGAAAGCTGGAAAGGGAGCTCCCTTCTCTTCCAGGGCGAGGACAGTACGTTGGCCAGGATAACACCCACCGTCTTTTATTTCGTGGTCAACACAGAGGTGCAATTATCCCCTCTCCCCAAGGAAAAATGAAGTCATTTTCTGCAGAGAAACACAGTTCAGGAAGGGTCTGCCCCTTCCTACACCTGGCCACTAGGTGGCGCAGATGCACATGCAAAGCTCTGTTTGATGGTTTCGTCTCCATTTGCTCCAAAGGCAAAGATAGTTCCCCTCTTGTGTTCTAGCTGCGTGCAGAAAGCAAGAAAAGGCTCTCTTGCCTTCAGAAACAAAAAGGGCCACGGTGCAAGGAAGGCTTTGCAGCCTTTGCCACTGACCCACAGCCCAGGAGAACGCCATTACAGGCTCTGCAGAGCTTTTGGGATGAGGCTTTCATCCCTGAAGTTCCTGGAGAGTTGCACTTTTGCATGCCAGAGCCTGTTGGCCGTGGGAACCATTCAGACGCAAAGCGTTCAGAGGGAGCGTGTAGCATAAGGGGCCCCAATCCTGTCTCTGAAGAGCTCCGAAACAGCAAATCAGGCTGTGCATCATCCGAACAGCAGTAGTTGACTTGGCATCGTCAACACATCCATACAATTTCCTGGAAACTAGATGTTTCGGCTGAGCACCGTCATTCCCACAGAGTTGTTCCTGTGCCGCTTGCGGTGACCGTTCACATCAAATCAAAATTCTCATCCCCAGATCTGAGGTTTTTCTTTAGACAGGAAATGCTCTTCCACTTAGGGCTATCTTTGGAGACACACAAGTCTTAAGCAAAAAAGAGTATCTGATTTCTGATGGGGAGGAAATGTGACCACGTCCTTTTGTTCTTGGGGGTTTTGAGCTCTCAGATGGTGGCAGCTTGTGCCCTGCAGGCTGTCGGGTGTCTGTTTTGATAGCTGGACATCCATTGCCTTGCTCTGGAGAGTGAGAAATAGCAGCTTCTAAGAGTAAACAGGAGGTTTACAGATTTATGAGCAAGGGGCAAAAAGGCCAGGGAGAAACCTGTGAGTTAGGATAAGTATACATACCCAATTCTTACGGGGGCAGCATTTCCTCATGGTGGTCCTTCCTCATCGCACCCCCCCTTAAAATTATCAGCTGTTTATCAGCACAGGGGCTACTTGGTTTTCAGACCAACACCTTCCTTACTCAAAATATAGCTTCTACTCTGTCCTCCATCTACGCTAAGCACTATCAGGTTGCCAAATTTCAAGCTGGAAAAAGCTGCGTGTCTTCCCTCTCTCTCTCTCCACCTTTCGAGGAACTGGTAGCATCAAAGCCAAATCGAGGTACTGTTGAGTGTGTGTGTGTGTGTGTGTGTGTGTGTTTTCAAAACCACTGTAGTTTAACGCAGTGGCAATGAGTCAGCTCTGCTGTTTCCCCTCCATCATTCTTCTGTCTGAACATTACACCGCTCCAGTTTTGCACAAAGATTGAAAGGCCAGTTGGGTCCTCTGAACCCCCCCTTCCCCCCTTAAGTTAAATGGGCTGTGCCCCTATCCGTAGGTAGCTTTTAAATACCTGTTAGAGCTGCTTCCATTTTAAAACGACTCCTGCCACCTACATTCCCGTTGGGGCAAGAGAGATTCCGACACCCGATCTTGAAATGAGACGTTTTCACACAAGTTGCTCAGAGGAACTTAACTCAGTTGCAAGACTTGCGAGCTGAAAACTGCAGAGGGAGCGAGTGTTGAATTACGTAGTCTGGATGCGCTTGGGATTTCCGTAGCCTGTGATTTTGTGCATGCCCTTCATCCATGAACAGTATTGTGAATTTCCATAACTGCCAGGAGAAAACCGATTTGGGGCAAGAAACTCGAAACGACGAGGAGAGTCCTGGATCGAGAAGGGGCTTCTGAGCATACCGGCGAGCCTTTCCGTATAAACGTAACAAGGCCATCCACTTGTGTCAATGTGAAATCATGTACTTTAAAAAAAAAGTGTTGTCCGTTCTTGTGGTGGTTGGTGAAATCCGAGGCAGAGTGAAGGTTAGGTGACAATACCTCCACTCTCCCTAGCCCAAATATATTTAACTTGAAAGAAACTTTATTTCTCGGCTGCTCGGTCATTCTTTCTTGTTTCGTGAATGTGGCTTGCCTTCGGCGTATTTTGCCTGCGTTTTCTCCCTAAGCCAGTTTACTGAAATCCTTTTGCGGGGTCATTCACACGGGTTCAGACGTCGTAGAAATTACATGGCTATAGATTGCATGGGTGGCGCTGTGGGTTAAACCACAGAGCCTAGGACTTGCCGATCAGAAGGTCGGCGGTTCGAATCCCCGCAACGGGGTGAGCTCCCGTTGCTCGGTCCCTGCTCCTGCCAACCTAGCAGTTTGAAAGCACACCAGTGCAAGTAGATAAATAGGTACCGCTTCAGTGGGAAGGTAAACGGTGTTTCCGTGCGCTGCTCTGGTTCTCCAGAAGCGGCTTAGTCATGCTGGCCACATGACCCAGAAGCTGTACGCCGGCTCCCTCAGCCAATAAAGCAAGATGAGTGCTGCAACGCCAGAGTCGTCCACGCCTGGACCTAATGGTCAGGGGTCCCTTTACCTTTAGATTGCACACTTGTTTTTCCATAACTCCAGGTAAATGAACATTCAGGGCCCTAGTGTACATTCTCCTCTAAGTGTGGAAGTTCCTCTGTATGGCACAGCTGTTTCCCCACCTGGTCCAAACTAGGCTTCATCACTGCCCTTGTCCATGTTCCCACCACCACCTTGTCCAGTGACATTCGTTCCTGTTTTGAGCGTTCACTCCCAGATGTGGGGTCTTCAGTTCCCATACTGAGTAGCAGGCTTGGTGCCCTTCAAGAGAAGATCTCAATGTGCTACTTCTCTGTAAGGTAAAGGTAAAGGGACCCCTGACCATTAGGTCCAGTCATGGCCGACTCGGGGGTTGCGGCGCTCATCTCGCTTTATTAGCTGAGAGAGCCGGCGTACAACTTCCAGGTCATGTGGCCAGCATGACTAAGCCGCTTCTGGGGAACCAGAGTAGCGCACGGAAACACCATTTACCTTCCTGCCGGAGCGGTACCTATTTATCTACTTGCACTTTGATGTGCTTTCAAAATGCTAGGTTGGCAGGAGCAGGGAGCTCACCCCGTCGCGGGGATTCGAACCGCCAACCTTCTGATTGGCAAGTCCTAGGCTCTGTGGTTTAACCCACAGCGCCACCCGCGTCCCATTACTTCTCTGTAGTGGACCATATATCTGATGGGGTCTGTCAACCTGGGAAGGTATCTGTCACAGTCCAGTTCATGGGCGATCAAAGTCCCGGCTAGGGACGTCGGGACCGGGGGCAAGATGGCGGGGTGTCCAGAAGCCAGGAGTCAGAAAGCCAAGTCGCAAGGGTCAGAGAGCCGGGAGTCAAGAAGTCAAGGGTCCGAGGATCAAGAGTCAAGAAGCCTAGGATCAGGAAGCAACGATCCCACAGCCAGCTTTTCGCAGGTGTGTGCCCAAAAAGCCAATCTGCGGGTCGTTGTGAAGGTACAGTATTTTTCGCTCCATAGGACGCACTTTTTTCCTCCTAAAAAGTAAGGGGAAATGTCTGTGTGTCTTATGGAGCGAATGCCTACGGATGGCAGGGGGATCTGCTGCAGTCGCGAGCAGAGGATCCATGGTTCCCCTTCCTTCCCTCCTCCGTGGCTTGCTTTGAAGCAGCCAAGTGGGAGAGGAGCTGCTTACATGGGTGTAAGTGGCTCCTGTCTGGTTGGCTGCTTTAAAGCGAGCGTGCTCTCTTTCCCTCCTTCGCCCCCCGCTCAGCTGGCTGAATAGCAGCGAAGCTTTTCAGCTCGCTGAGCCGGGGAGGAGCGAGAGAAGGAGAGCCCGCTTGCTTTAAAGGAGCAAAGCAGGAGAGGAGCCACTTACACTTAAAGCAACCGTGCTCTCTTTCCCTCTCTCCCTCCCCGGCTCAGTGAGCTGAAAAGCTCCTTCTCCACACACCCCACGCGTGCTCCTTATCCCTTCAGTGTTTTTCCTTCCCTCCCCACTTAAAACGTGGTTACAAAGCACAGATCCACATGGATTCTCAGGATTTTTGCATTGGGCTACCACAAACTCACCGTCAAATCACATGTCTGTGGCCACAGTATGAACCACAAAAATCATACATCCACTGTTTTGTTCAGAATACTCTTTTTCTTGTTTTCCTCCTCTAAAAGCTAGGTGCGTCTTTTTGTCAGGTGTGCCTTATGGAGCGAAAAATATGGTATGTTCATACTGTCCTCTGGTACCAAAACCAAGCCACCCACTTCCAGGCTCTCGCACTCTCCAGGCAACCGTGTTCAGCAGGGATTGGACTGAATGGGGCTTTTAAGAACAAAGGGACTTTGGGAGGAATTGAAATGGGGCGGGAAAGTATTTCTTGTCTAACGCAGCCTCTGACATTGCTGCATAATAAGGAAGCCCGTGACCTTGTAACTTGATGGATGTGTCCCCTTTGGTGGTTACAGGTGTAGGGACCTGATGTCTTTATATCAACCACAGTACATGTTGTTGTTTAGTCGTTTAGTTGTGTCCGACTCTTCGTGACCCCCTGGACCAGAGCACGCCAGGCACTCCTGTCTTCAACTGCCTCCCGCAGTTTGGTCAAACTCATGCTGGTAGCTTCGAGAACACTGTCCCACCATCTTGTCCTCTGTCGCCCCCTTCTCCTTGTGCCCTCCATCTTTCCCAACATCAGGGTCTTTTCCAGGGAGTCTTCTCTTCTCATGAGGTGGCCAAAGTCTTGGAGCCTCAGCTTCAGGATCTGTCCTTCCAGTGAGCACTCAGGGCTGATTTACTTAAGGTTTGATCTTCTTGCTGTCCATGGGATTCTCAAGAGTCTCCTCCAGCACCATAATTCAAAAGCATCCATTCTTCGGCGATCAGCCTTCTTGATGGTCTCACTTCCATACATCACTACTGGGAAAACCAGAGCTTGAACTATACGGACCTTTGTTGGCAAGGTGATGTCTCTGCTTTTTTAGATGCTGTCTAGGTTTGTCATTCTATGTACCACAGTACATAGAATCATGGAATTATAGAGTTGGAAGCTTGAACCCCCCCCCCGAAATCTTCTTGCCAACATGGAACTCGAACCCAGAACCCTGAGGTCCATTGAATGCATTGAAGTGCTTGCTGCCGAAGCAAGGAAACTTGAGTGGGGGAATAAAATCTGGTGGGGAAACCACCAGGTGTGCCAAAGGTTCAAGGGATGGAATAGGCATGTTGACATTTTTTTAAGAGTTTCCCAAGAGAATTCCTCAAAAGCAGGAATGCAACCCCAATCTCTGCTGGAAGAAGATTTCCACAGCAAGGAACCATCGTCGTTAAACGCCTTGACTTCTAGCCAGAACCAGTTTGGCTTCCTGGAAATAAATGCACGGGAACTATTTTGTCAAAATGCCTTTGCCAGCAGTTCTGTGCACATGTTTGCGATGGATTAGTGCCAGAGAATGTCCTTTGCAAAGAAAGGAGGGCAGGTCTTGCCTCGAGAGGCTTACAGTCTAGAAAGAAAAGGACCGCGGAGGCAACGGAGGAAAGGGAGCCTCTGCTTTGCACGCAGAATATCTGGAGGTGGAGCCGGGAGCAGGTCAGCAAGAACCCACACAGTGTCAGAGAAATTAACTCTCAGAGAAACAGGACAGCTCAGAGGCACAGCGACTCTTCCCGGTAGATCTTGCCCCTGTGAGGCAGTTGGGGGACGATGACTGAAGGTGGGCCTTTGGCCTGATCCTGCACTCAGGCTCTCCTTTATTCCCATGCACAGTCCCAGTCCAGGGCAGCTGGATAAAAATAAAAATAAAGGCTACGCAGGGAGAAATCACACTGCCAATGTCAGCCTCTAGTCTGGCCCTAAGTTCTCTTGAAATAATAATAACAACAAACAACAACAATAATGAAGAAAGCTGGACCATAAAGAAGGCTGATCGCCGAAGAATGGATGCTTTTGAATTCTGGTGCTGGAGGAGACTCTTGAGAGTCCCATGGACTGCAAGAAGATCAAACCTCTCCATTCTGAAGGAAATCAGCCCTGAGTGCTCACTGGAAGGACAGATCCTGAAGCTGAGGCTCCAATACTTTGGCCACCTCATGAGAAGAGAAGACTCTCCGGAAAAGACCCTGATGTTGGGAAAGATGGAGGGCACAAGGAGAAGGGGACGACAGAGGACAAGATGGTTGGACACTGTCCTTGAAGCTACCAACATGAGTTTGACCAAACTGCGGGAGGCAGTGGAAGACAGGAGTGCTTGGCGTGCTCTGGTCCAGGGGGTCACAAAGAGTCGGACACGACTAAACGACTAAACAATAACAGTAATAATAATGATAATTCCTTCCCCTCAATTCCTTCGTCCAAGTCATTTATAAAGACATTGGGCCCAGGATAGAACCCTACGGCACCTGACTTGTCACTTTCCCCCAGGATGACAAGGAACCATAAATGAATAGATTTTGGGCTTGGTCAGCCAAGTGGCAACAAATCCACCTAACCTCATCATCCAGCCCACATTTTACTACCTTCCATCGGTGTGGGCAGGGGGGGGGGCTAATCTCCTGTCTTTGGGGTATTATTCTTACCCGCAATTTCCCAAGAAAAGCTCAACAACTTTGGCTGCTCCCCACCCTAGCAAAAACCCTGGCTATGTTCATGTCACCTTCGCTACAAGAATATAATGGGGGAATTTGTCAAAGGCCTTCCTGAAATCAAGGTACGTTACACAGCGTCCTCCTGATCCACCAAGCTTGTAACTCCATTAAAAATGGGATGAGAGGATGAGATTCATTTGGCATGACTTGTCTGGTATTGCTCAGTCTGTAATTAATAATAATAATAATAATATATGTACGCAACAACAGCAGCAAGAATACTTCTCGCTAAGTATTGGAAGACACAAGATCTACCCACCATGGAAGAGTGGCAGATGCAAGTGATTGACTATATGGAGATGGCAGAAATGACCGGCAGAATCCGTGACCAGGGAGAAGAATTGATGGAAGAGGATTGGAAAAAGTTCAAGAACTACCTACAAAAATATTGTAAAATGTTTGAGTGTTAAAATGATGTGGGATGTGAAGGTAACATGGCATTTGGGACATAGTTAAAAGAGTTATGAAAAGAAGAATTTTAATGAGGGGGTATGACTAGAATAATATTATGTCAAAGTATATGAGGTGGAGTAAAGGATCAAGATAAGGGAAATTAGAGACATAATAAGTGGAAATACATAATTATAAACGAGGTTGGAATGTTCGGGGTCAATTTCGTCCAGGGGGTCCGGCACACTTCTCTTGCGCAGCTCTGGTCTTCCCCCCGGGACCTTTGACTCAGCAGAGCGTAAAACACAGCGGAAGTAGAAGCTTGAAACGTTCTGTCGTGTGGTGGCAATAACTCAGGCTGACACTTAGCAGTCTCCTTATCTTAAAGTCTTTATTCCTTAGCAAAACACAATAGCTATAAATCTCCTGCCTGGCGAGAGTTCGCCCATGTTGCTCCTTTCTCCATGGAGCTAAACACGCAGACTGAAAGCACACAGAGAAACCACTCCCTTTCCGTGTTCTATGCCCGCCCTCAGAATGTGAGGCGTCATCACTCAGAACTCTTAACCCTGTAAGTTCTGAGCCTCTCCTATCATGGAAATGGGTTAGAATTTGCTGAATCTGACGGAGTAAAGAGGAATACAAAAAAGGGAGATGTGAGGAGGTCAGGAAAGAGGGATATGGAATTTTGAAATTTAAAAGTGGAATTTTCTTTCTTTTTCTTCTTTTTCTTGCTATTTTTTGTCTGTTGATTTGTTTTTGTTTTGTTATATGTGATGTACGTTTTGTAAAACTTTAATAAACTTTTTTTAAAAATAATAATAATAATAATAATAATAATATATTTGTACCCCGCCCATCTGACTGGGTTTCCCCAGCCACTCTGGGCGGCTTCCAACAAAGATGAAAAATACATTAAAATGCCACACATTAAAAACTTGCCTGAACAGCAACATAGCTCTTTAAATTGGTGTGTATTTCTCCCCCCCAAAATGGTGAGTAAAAACTCAGGGGTGCCAAGGGAGCAGGGGGCAAACCAACCAGTATGGCTTGATTATTTTCTTTCACGTTTTAATTAACGGCAGAGAGGAAATTCCACGTGTTTTCTCTCCTTGCGTGAACTCTGCAGACTTTGATCAGCTCTGAGGTTTGTTTGCTTTTGTAGGAAGAGGCCTTGTAACTCTGCCCAGGCTTTCCCAACGAGAGGAGCGCTGACCTCCCAATTTTGGAATTTGTCTTGCCGAAGAATGGAAGAACTGGACCTTCCGCTTTATCAGTGTAATAAACGAAAATCTGCCCTTTTCCCTTATGGGGGATACAAGAGCCCTTATAGAGTCCTTTGTAGGTTCTCCATCGGTAGGAGAAAATAACAGAGGCCAACCAGAGAATATTGAGAAGCAAAGCAGCTAGTAAGCCTGATCTTTATTGATCTGTTGCAACAGGGTGCTCCCCTCACACGCAGGAAAGGAGGAGGAACCACAAACAAAGGTTTGCCCGTCCTTATATAGACATTTTAAATTGCCTGCCCTGGAGTCCAGGACCACCCCCGGACACATCATACCTACATAACAGAAAGGGCGGTCTACAGCAGAAATCTGAGTGCGTTGTTTATCTCCTGTCTGGCAGGTTACCTGATAATGCTTACTTGATTGGATACCCTGGGGAGCCTGGCCAGTCTTTTGTAATGATAAATTCTTAGTTCCTGAGCCAGGTCACAGGCTCACACCCTATTCATATCTTAAATGTGCCCCTAAGTCAGGATTTGTGAAGGAAAAGACAATGGGGAGGCTTTTCCATTTTCCTTTGACCTTGCAGAGAAAACATTTGGTCAGTTTGGGAATCAAAAATGGTGTCAGGTCGGTCTTCCTGTGCTGATCTATGTACGTGCTTGGCTGGTACATTTATGAACATTTAATATATATCTAAGACCTTAAAATTCTTATCACAACCTTCAGCTTTATCAGAGAGACCTCGATGCAGCTAGGAGTGCCCTTCATCCATTCATGTCTCCTAAATGTCTTTTCTCCTGGAAGTTTTTCACAGAATCACAGACTTGTAGAGTTGGAAGGGACAGGGAGAATCATTGATTCCCACCCCCCCGCAATGCAGAAATCTTCCATCCGATGTGGGGGTCAAACCCACAACCCTGATATTAAGAGTCTCATGCTCTGCCGAGCTATTCTTATCGCAACATAAATATTACAGCACACTCGCAACTCTCTGGGAATTTCCAGGAACCCCAGGGGGCTCACATAAAAATCAGTTTCGTTTCTGACAAAGTCGCCGGAGGCTTGCTGGCATCTGAAATATTTTTGTGTGTTTACAAATATACCCATTGTGGATTACCATGGTCTGGTGGGGGGTCCTGAATCGGTCAGGGGTTCGGAAATTCCCATGATCACCAAAAGCTATTGAAAGAAACATAAAGACGGATGCCAACAAATTGTGGATAGTACTAAACATCTTAAAAAGCAGAGACATCAGCTTGCCAACAAAGGTCCGTATAGTTAAAGCTATGGTTTTCCCAGTAGTGATGTATGGAAGTCAGAGCTGGACCATAAAGAAGGCTAATTGCCGAAGAATGGATGCTTTTGAATTCTGGTGCTGGAGGAGATTCTTGAGAGTCCCATGGACTGCAAGAAGATCAAACCTCTCCATTCTGAAGGAAATCAGCCTTGACTGCTCACCGCCGACCTTCTGATCGGCAAGTCCTAGGCTCTGTGGTTTAACCCACAGTGCCACCTGCGTCCCCATTAACCGGGGATGCGGTTGGCGCTGTGGGTTAAACCACAGAAGGTCGGCGGTTCGAATCCCCGCGACGGGGTGAGCTCCCGTTGCTCGGTCCCTGCTCCTGCCAACTTAGCAGTTTGAAAGCACAAAGTGCAAGTAGATAAATAGGTACCGCTCCAGCGGGAAGGTAAACAGCGTTTCTGTGCACTGCTCTGGTTCGCCAGAAGCAGCTTAGTCATGCTGGCCACATGACCCGGAAGCTGTACGCCGGCTCCCTCGGCCAATAAAGCGAGGTGAGCGGCGCAACCCCAGAGTCGGTCACGACTGGACCTAATGGTCAGGGGTCCCTTTACCTTTACCTTTACCAAACTATGGGGCCCTGGACACCAGCTCTGAGCTCCACCCCAAGTTCCCTGCTTTGTTTGGGATCTTTTGGAAGCCTGCAGCTGAGCTAGGAAGGGAACAGATTCCCTGCAAGCGGTGCCCTATATCCGTATTGGGGTACCATGTTTATCCAGTTGCATAAATTTGGGGGTACCATGTTTATCCAGTTGCATAAAGATCCCTTTCCAAGAAATTGGCTCAAAGAGCAGAAGGAAGCTGTCTCCCTGCTTTGTCTTGTATCTGCTCCTATAGAACCCGAAAGCCTTGCATGTTATCCTAGCTTAGCGGCGCACGTTCCCAAGTGGATTCACTGTTTAGGTTTTAGGAGGATGTGGGTGGCTGGAGTTTTCTGCCAAGTTGATTGAGCAAGTTCACGTCCTCCCGCAGTTTGGCTTTTGATCTGGGGCTTCTATCTCTGTAGAGAGCAGGGCAGCAGAATTCTTTTACTCAGGCAGGAAAGAGGATCAGCTATGGAGCTCCTCCTGATAGGGGCAATATTGGGGGCCCTGGGAGTCTCCGCAGCAACACCCCCGGGCTCAGAATCCCCCCCGGCGCTGCTCCCCCGGAACGTAGCCAGGATGGCTGTCGAAGAATACAACCAGGAATCGGGCGGGCAAGCCGTCTTCAGGCTGTGGAAGATAAGGAGCACGCGCAAAACAGTAAGTATGGCAGGGGCTCCATTCCCTGATATATTTTTTTAAAAAAATAATTTTTATTGGAAATTTTATTTACAACATAACATAAACCCCCCACCCAATACAGAAATGCAATAAGCATAACACACAACAATACGAACAACCAAATAGAAGACTTCCTTTATCCTGTATCTGGCCTCCTTATTTACTTCTTATAATCTGTTTCCTTTATGAATAATTATTAAGATTTTTCTAATTATAACTTAAATATCCACAAAGTCTCCTGCAGACATTAATCGAAACAAGTCCAGGTTTGTATTTTAGGGCACTGTTTTGTGAAGGATTCTCTGCATTTCCCCCATGCTTTTTGA
This sequence comes from Podarcis raffonei, assembly GCF_027172205.1. Classification (NCBI taxonomy): domain Eukaryota; kingdom Metazoa; phylum Chordata; class Lepidosauria; order Squamata; family Lacertidae; genus Podarcis; species Podarcis raffonei. The sequence goes on along the minus strand of NC_070613.1, from coordinate 4,109,796 downwards.
AACTCTTGTCTGGTGTGATCTCTAATTGCCTCTGTTAATCTAGCCAGTTCAATAAACTCTTTAACAGTTTGTCTTGCCATTCCTTTTTTGTTGGCACAGTTTCTTTTTCCCAGTTTTTAGCAATTAGGATCCTTGCCGCTCCTGTGGCATAGAGGAATATTTTCTGATCTTCTCTTGCTATACCTGTGTCCGTTATCCCTAGTAGAAAAGCTTCTGTACTTTAGTTATACTTAAACATTTTTTTAAGCTCATCATATACTATATTCCAGAAGCTTTTGATTTTTTCACAGGTCCACCAAACATGTATAAGTGTCCCTTCTGTTTTACCACACCTCCAGCACAGATTTGTTTTTGTCTTATACATTTTAGCTATTTTGGTAGGTGTTAAGTACCATCTATAAAACATCTTGATTAGATTTTCCCTCAATACTTCACAGGCTGTAAATTTCCAGTTCTTTCTCCATAGTTCTTCCCATGCTCATCTTTCCAATCAGACCTTCAGTGCCCCAGATGAAAATTCAGCACTTTAGTGCCAATCTTTCCCTATTTGCACATTTCTTCTGTTTCTCATGCTTCCAGTCTTAAATTCGGTTATCCATTTTTTGCAATAATAATAATAATAATAATAATAATAATAATAGTAATCCTGAAATTTTTATCATCACTTTAGTGCAAATCTCTCCCATTTAGTTTTATTTTGATTTTGAATGTGATTCGAATTGTATTTTAAACTAATTGTTTGATTTTGTGTTTTTAATGTTTTATATATTTGGTGTTAACTGCCCTGAGGGCAGGGTATAAAATTTTATTATTATTATTTAAAAATATTAGTTTTTTAACATACCATTTTCAGCAATAATTAAACATACTTTTACATCTTATTCAATTTTTTTTTTTACTTCCATCAGTCCTGTCTGAAAATTTTCCAATCTAATCTCTTAGTATGCATTTCTTATGTTCCCTATTACATTTCAAATTCAAAACCAATATCTCTATCTTTTTCTACTTTGTAACACTTCGTATATTTCTCCTTACAAAACTTCTTGCAGTCCTACTAGCGTAATTTGTTGATTACAGTTGCTCTTCAAATAATTCATATACTTCTTCCAATCTTCTGTAAATCTCTGGTCCCGCAGGTTTCAAATCCTTCCTCTCATTTTGTCCAATTCTGCATAGTCCATTAATTTCGTCTGCCATTCTTCTTTCATCAGAATTTCTTCTTGCTTCCAATTAATTAATTATTCTGTTCCATAGAGATTTGACTGGGGGGTTCACTTCAGCATGGACTTCACCATCAAGGAGACCCTCTGTCAGAAAACGGGCAAGTACAGGATTGGAGACTGCAAATACAAACCGAATGGGGTGAGTGACAGGCTTGGGCTCTGGTTCGAATACCTGGTGCATGTGGTCCTGCCTCCAGATGCTACTGTTAGTGCTAAACTACAACTCCCATTGTCCCTATTGGCCACATTTGCCAGGGCTGATGGGAGTTGGAGTCCAACAGCTAGCTCCGCCTCTGGGTCCCCCTTCCTGGTCTAGAACATGTGGGAATGTTCGGGGATGCAGGAGAGGATATATTGTCTGATTATATCCAACTTGTGTTAGCAAGTTCCACAATATCAGCAGAGTAACATTCCCCTTTATTTTAAGTTTGCAACGTCTGTGTTTGCTCAGGCTCACTAAAGCCTCTATAATAACTGTTCTGGTATTTCCCCTTGTTCCTTCATAAAATATAAGAGACGACACAGTCTTTTACAAAAGTATAAAAAGAGTTTACTCACATTCTGTTCACAATCAGATCCCAGAAGTCAGACTTAGCTTAATGAAGTAACATACACTTGGAATCTATCTCTTAAGAAGACAGTCCCTTTGTCCTCTCTTGGCTGGGAGCCAAGAGGGCATCTTTCGCTCAGTAGATGTTGTGTCTTCGATGCATGTGGTGAAAGAGAGAGAGAAGCAGAGAGAGAGAAGCAGAGAGAGAGAAGCAGGCGTCTTATTCCCTCATAAAAGATAAGACACGACACAGTCTTTTATAAAAGTATAAAAAGGTTTACTCACACATCATTCTGTTCACAGTTGGATCCCAGAAGGCAGACTTAGCTTAGAAAAGTAACATACACCTGGAAACTATCTCATAAGGAGACAGTCCCTTTGTCCTCTCTTGGCTGGAGGCCAAGAGAGCATCTTTGGCTAAGTAGATGTTGCTTCTTCAATGCATGTAGTCAGAGAGAGATGGGTGCCCTGTCCTGTGCTTTTGTCATTACCTGCACAGGTGAGGCCACGCCCACCTCTAGTCACATGCAGAGGAAGTCTGTCCCAGCCCAGAAGGAAACAGGAAGTTTACCTGCTGGCTGGACAAACATCCCTCCCAATGTGTAAACATGTTCACTCTAGGAATGTTGTACTTGACTGCTCTTGTGTTTCACATCCCACAGAACAGGCACGTCCAACAGGTAGATTGTGATCTACCAGTAGATCACTGGACGTTTGTGGCAGATCACCAGTAGATCACTATCTCCCCCCAAAAAAGCTCCCCTTAAAAAAGCTCAAGAACTTTGACCTGAACCCCTAAAAATGGGCCTTCTCCTTTCTAAAAAGCTCAAGAACTTTGACCTGAACACCCCCAAAATGGGGCTTTCCTCATCCCTAAAAAAAATCTCAAGAACTTTGACCTGAACCCCCCAAAAGGGGGGTAGATCACTGCCAGTTTTTAACCCTGTGAGTAGATCGCAGTCTCTTGGGAGTTGGCCACCCCTGGTATAGAAGCTCAGGATGAATCCTAGGAATGTTGACCCATTTTCCTCCTCCCCAGAGCACCAGGGATTGTTCTGCCGAGGTCTCAGTTCATAACTTCATGCAAGATTCACCGCTGACGTCTGTGAATTGCCACCCGTTGCAGGTGAGCTGTTTGCCGGCTGAGTTGGGACCATAAATGGGGTTACTGGGAGTGCGAGGCTAATTTAGGATTGCCATATGCCTGGAATCTTTCTTTCTTTCTTTCTTTCTTTCTTTCTTTCTTTCTTTCTTTCTTTCTTTCTTTCTTCTGCCCTTCAACCAAAGATCTCAGGGTGGTTCACAACATACAGACCCTCCAAGTGCCCCTATTTTCCAGGAACAGTCCAGGATTTACAGAAGCCCAGTCCCAGTTTCTGAGTTGATCCCGGAATGTCCTTCTTTCCCTTAGGAGATCCCTATTTTCCTCGGAGAAATGATGGAGGGTTTGAACGTATCGGATGCTTTGATTCAATCCCTGAGCTGCCTGTTTTGTTTGTGTTTTTTATCGCCGAACAGAAGCGGAAGAAGACCTCTGTTGACTCTTCCTCTCGTTCTTCCAAATCTTTGCAGGCAAACAACCCCAACAGAAGGAACACCAGACCCCAAGCAATGGAGGCCGCAGAGCCCAGAATATTTGTGGAGCAGTATTTCCCATCTTCCTTTTCTACTGCAGCTCTGACAGCCCCCGAAGAGTAGAAACACCCCTTTGCCCTCATCCACCAAGCTGAGCATGCCTCTCGGAGTTGGGACCTTTCCGAAATTGCTTTGATCCCATGGACATTTGATTTTCCGAACTCATTCGGCTGGTAGAATATTACTGTAGACTCATGCTATCCAAATATTGTTAGAATTCTAGGATGCCGCTGAGATTTCTGTGTGTTTTAAATGCAGTGGTACCTCGGGTTAAGTACTTAATTCATTCCAGAGGTCCGTTCTTAACCTGAAACTGTTCTTAACCTGAAACACCACTAATGGGGCCTCCTGCTGCCACCGCGCCACCAGAGCATGATTTCTGTTCTCATCCTGAAGCAAAGTTCTTAACCTGAGGTAATATTTCTGGGTTAGCAGAATCTGTAACCTGAAGCGTCTGTAACCCGAGGTACCACTGTGCTGCCTGTTAGCAACATACAAACGGACCGCTTATAGACGCAGACTTTCTTTGGATAAATAGAATGATACTTGGAATGCGGGACGTGGGTGGCGCTGTGGGTTAAACCACAGAGCCTAAGACTTGCTGATCCGAAGGTCAGCGGCTCGAATCCTCATAGCAGGGTGAGCTCCCGTTGCTTGGTCCCTGCTCCTGCCAACCTAGCAGTTCGAAAGCACGTCAAAGTGCAAGTAGATATATAGGTACTGCTCCGGCGGGAAGGTAAACAGCGTTTCCGTCCACTCTGGTTTCCATCACGGTGTCCTGTTGCCCCAGAAGCAGTTTAGTCCTGCTGGCCACATGACCCGGAAAGCTGTCTTTGGACAAACGTCAGCTCCCTCGGCCTGAAAAGTGAGATGACTGCCTTTGACTGGACGTCCAGGGGTCCTTTACCTTTACCTTTTTTTTACTAGTTTTGAATCCCTGCAACGGGGTGAGCTCCTGTTGCTCGGTCCCTGCTCCTGCCAACATAGCAGTTCGAAAGCACGTTAAAGTGCAAGTAGAGAAATAGGTACCGCTCTGGCGGGAAGGTAAACGGCGTTTCCGTGCGCTGCTCTGGTTCGCCAGAAGCGGCTTAGTCATGCTGGCCACATGACCCGGAAGCTGTACGCCAGCTCCCTTGGCCAATAAAGCGAGATGAGCACCGCAACCCCACAGTCGGCCATGACTGGACCTAATGATCAGGGGTCCCTTTACCTTTACCTATTAGCAATGTACAAACGGACCGTTTATAGACGCAGACTTTCTCTGGATAAATAGAATGACATTTGGAGTGACTTTATGCAGAATATACGAGCTTATTGATAGAGGAAATTGTATCGGGATAATACAACTCTATACATTTGTATACTAATGTGTGGAAACGTAACTGAAATTATTAATTATTTTTATATTCGTTCACTTTTCCCTCCTCTTCACCGCTTTTTTTTATAAGCGAAATTATTTTAATAAGATATCAAATTAAATTTTAGAATAGAATCATAGAGTTGGAAGAGACCACAAGGGCCATCGAGTCCAACCCCCATTGATTTTCTAAACTCATTTGGCTGGTGGAATATTACTGTAGACTTGTGCTATCCAAATATTATTAGTATTCTAGGATGTGACTGAGAGGTGTGTGTGTGTTTTAAATGTTGCATTTTTCCAACACTACCGCAAAGGGTTTGACAGTCAGTCTGGTTCTCATAGACCAGGGTTTTCCCAACTTGAATCTCATGGGTTGTGGCCTGAAATAGTGCCTGCTTTTAATCTTAGTGCAATAAATACTTTTTACAACTTTGGGTTTCGTTGGTGTCTTGTAACACCACGTCAGCACCTGCAACCGAGCATCAGAAAGGTTCAAATTTTACATTTTAATGTGGTCTCTGGGGCAGATCCGGTGATGTTTTGCCACAAATTGCCCATAAATTGCTTTGAGTGATGATTACAACTCGGTTTGCAGGGTCCATCAGAGGTTATCTTCAATAGTCACTCATGGAAACCTTCAATAAAAAGGAATAGTAATAATAAAACACCTTTTGCAACTGTTGCTGTTTAGTCGTTTAGTCATGTCCGACTCTTCGTGACCCCGTGGACCAGAGCACGCCAGGCACTCCTGTCTTCCACTGCCTCCCCCAGTTCGGTCAAACTCATGCTGGTAGCTTCGAGAATACTGTCCATCCATCTCGTCCTCCGTCGTCCCCTTCTCCTTGTGCCCTCCATCTTTCCCAACATCAGGGTCTTTTCCAGGGAGTCTTCTCTTCTCATGAGGTGGCCAAAGTCTTGGAGCCTCAGCTTCAGGATCTGTCCTTCCAGTGAGCCCTCAGGGCTGATTTCCTTCAGAATGGAGAGGTTTGATCTTCTTGCAGTCCATGGGACTCTCAAGAGTCTCCTCCAGCACCATAATCCAAAAGCATCCATTCTTCAGCGATCAGCCTTCTTGATGGTCCAGCTCTCACTTCCATACATCACGACTGGGAAAACCAGAGCTTTAACTATACGGACCTTTTGCAACTGTTGTTGTTGTTTAGTTGTTTAGTCGTGTCCGACTCTTCATGACCCCAACTACCTTGTGGCAAACCAACACCAAACCCGTTGCCAGGATTAGTTAATAGTTAATCCAAGGGTTATGTGGTTTGCTTAGTCAAAATAAGAAATAATACCATTGCCCTATGTGTCAATAATGATCCAAGACTGGGTCTGGCAACAAACCAACATTTCATGGAAAATGCAAACTCAGCCGTTCCACAGATACTTGCCACAATGGACTTTATCATCAGCGCAATTAAAAAATATTCAGTTATATCTGACATTGCTTAGGTAACCATGTTTTTAGAGCTTGTGAAGCAATATCCTACAACCAGACGGTTAGTGTTCTTGCTGTGACGAGTTTTGTAAGTACTATAAATACTTTGACAAATTCCACATGACTAGGGAGGCAGAGTAAAATCAGCCTGGATTCCTCTGGCGCACTGGTTATAAAATGAGCAAGTCTGTGGTTAAAATGCACACGGTCGACGGGACCCAAAGACCTATGGCAAAAAAAATTCCACATGACAAAAAAATGCTGGGTTGAGCCCAAGAAAGATGTTAAATTATTTTTGTATGCCACAACGGCTGCCCAAATATTACTTGCTAAAAATTGGAAAACACAAGAACTACCAACAGTGGAAGATTGGCAGATGAAGATGATGGACTTTTCGGAGCTAGCTGACCTGACTGGAAGAATCCGCAACCAGAAAGAAGAGGAATTTCAAGAGGACTGGAGGAAATTCAAGGACTATTTGAATAAATATTGTAATATAAAAAATTAGAAATTAATTAATAATTATTATTTAATTATTATTAACAATTATTTAATTAATAATTAAATAAATGGGATTTAGAACGTTAAGAAAAGTGAATAAGATGGACTATAATTGGAAATTGTTTTAGTTTAATAATGATATTGGAAAGCTGTTACTTTTAATTACAAGGAAACTCAGAAGGGAGGGATTTGAGGAAGTCAACCAAGATGTTTAAAAGGTTGGATTTGTGAAGAATTAAGTTAGTTGTTATTGTTTATCTGTTTATTGTCCCCCCCCCCCACTTTTTACTATTTTCATTTTTCTCTTTCTTCTTTTTTCTTTTTCTTTTTCTGTTTTTGTGTATCATCTTGCTTTGTGGTTTCTGTTATCACAGTGGAAAATCTAATAAAAAAATTATTTAAAAAATAATAATAATAAAATGTTGGGTTGCCACTGCAACTAAATTTGGGCCCGCCTGGAATACAGTGTCCAGTTCTGGGCACCACAATTTAAGAAGGATATTGACAAGCTGGAAGGTGGGCAGAGGAGGGAGACCAGGATGATGAAGGGTCTGGAAACCGAGCCTGATGAGGAATGGTTGAAGGAGTAGATTTAGCCTGGATAAGAGGAAACTGAGAGGAGATATGATAGCCATCTTCAAATATCTTTTATTTTGTTTTTTATTTTCAATGCAAAATTACAACAAAAATTACAAACATTGAATCCAAAAAACCCCCAGTACAAACAGTCCCCAAAAAACCACACAAAAAAGAACACACAAAAACACACATCTACAAATAAAACGATATCATCATTCTAATCTAGTCATTACATACAGATTCACATATTGACTTCCTTCCTTTGTTCTAAGACCTCGAAATTTTTACACTTTCTAAGTTATTGTGTCTAATGTAGATTACCTCTATCTTTACACTTTTTGCACCATTTTCCTCTTTCTTTAACTCTGCAAAGCATCATTCATTACATACAGATATGCTTACTCCCGAACAATGTTTTGTCATGTACTCTTTAGCACATCCCCATTCTTTCAATAATTTTTGGTCCGATTGTCCCCTTATGAATGCTGTGAGTCTTGCCAGATTTATATAGTCACAAAATTTAATTTGCCATTCTTCCACTGATGGAATTTTTCTCCCTTTCCAATTTTTTGCTATGAGCATCCTGGCAGCTGTTGTCGCATAGAGGAATACTTTTCTTTGATTGTCAGGAATATCGTTTGTGATTATACCTAAAAGCAATGCCTCCGGTTTTCTACTAAAAGATGTTTTAAACATCTTTTTGATTTCTTCATATGTTTCATTCCAAAATTGTTTAATAGGTCATCTTCAAATACCGTATTCTTTGCTCTATAAGACTCACTTTTTCCCTCCTAAAAAGTAAGGGGAAATGTGTGTGCGTCTTATGGGGCGAATGCAGGCTGCGCAGCTATCCCAGAAGCCAGAACAGCAAGAGGGATCGCTGCTTTCGCTGTGCAGTGATCCCTCTTGTTGTTCTGGCTTCTGAGATTCAGAATATTTTTTTTCTTGCTTTCCTCCTCCAAAAACTAGGTGCGTCTTATGGTCTGGTGCGTCTTATGCAGCGAAAAATGCGGTATCTTAAGGGATGTCACATGGAAGAAGGAACAAGCTTGTTTTTTCCTGTTCCGGAGCGTAGGACTCGAACCCATGGCTTCAAATTACAAGGAAGGAGATTCCGACTCAACGCCAGGAAAAACTTTTTGATAGTAACAACAGTTCAATAGTGGAACGGACTTCCTCAGGAGGTTGTGAGTTTTCCGCGACGTTTCAGCTAACAAGGGCTGAAAAAGGGCTGTGTCTGTGAATTTCCGAAAATATTGCAACCCTATTTTTAAGCAGAGGTTGGATGGCCATCTACCATGGATGTTTTAGGTGAGATTCCTCCATTCGAAGGAGGCTGGACTAGATCATAGCTGTCAACTTTTCCCTTTTCTTGCGAGGAATCCTATTCGAAATAAGGGAATTTCCCTTTAAAAAAGCGAAACGTTGACAGCTATGGACTAGATGACTTCCAACTCTACGATTCTGTGATATATATATTCTTTTTTTGCAAAAGACAGGCCTGCTCTCGTGAAAATGAGTAGCGAGGAAGAACAACAGGATTCAAACAGTGCAATAATTTATTCTGAACATATTATAAGCAGGCGGGAGATCGAAAGCAGGATCTGAAAGGCCTGCTCAGCATTCAGCAGAAGAAACTGCTTTGCAGGCAAGCAGCCGGATCCTGCCTTGCGTCGTTCCTAAGCGGGAAAGTCTTTGTCAGGCTCTGTTAAAATACCCGTAGAAACAATGGCGACTTCTCCCTTGGGCGGCAACATGCCCATCTTCTCACGCAATCCGTCCACGGTGTCGCCAACCTCCCGCGTGGGCAATCACAGAGAAGCTTCCCGACGGATACCTCCTGAACTTCTTCTTGACTTTCTTTACTAAATTACGAATCACACCCCTCCTGGCACGAATCCGCTAGAGGGAGAAGAGCAGAGTTAGTACAGTGGTACCTTGGTATATATTATAAATTATTATTATTATTGGTCCTGAGAGATCTGCATTGGCTCCCAGTACGTTTCCAAGCACAATTCAAAGTGTTGGTGCTGACATTTAAAGTCCTAAACGGCCTCAGTCCAGTATATCTGAAGGAGCGTCTCCACCCCCATCGTTCAGCCCGGACACTGAGGTCCAGCTCCGAGGGTCTTCTGGCGGTTCCCTCATTGTGAGAAGTGAGGTTACAGGGAACCAGGCAGAGGGCCTTCTTGGTGGTGGCGCCCGCCCTGTGGAACGCCCTCCCATCAGATGTCAAGGAAATAAGCAGCTATCTTATCTTTAAAAAACATCTGAAGGCAGCCCTGTTTAGGGAAGTTTTTAATATTTATGCTGTATTGTTTTTAACACTCAATTGGGAGCTGCCCAGAGTGGCTGGGGAAACTCAGCCAGATGGGAGGGGTATAAATAATAAATTATTATTATTATTATTATTATTATTATTATTATTATTATTGGTTCTTGAAGAGGGACATGGGTAACGCTGTTGGTTAAACCACAGCTCCTAGGGCTTGCCAATCAGAAGGTCAGCAGTTCGAATCCCCGCGACAGGGTGAGCTCCCGTTGCTTGGTCCCTGCTCCTGCCCACCTAGCAGTTCAAAAGCACATCGAAGTCCAAGTAGATAAATAGGTACCACTCCAGCGGGAAGGTAAACGGCGTTTCCATGAGCTGCTCTGGTTCGCCAGAAGTGGCTTAGTCCTGCTGGCCACATGACCCAGAAGCTGTATGCCGGCTCTCTTGGCCAGTAAAGCAAGATGAGCGCCGCAACCCCAGAGTCGGCCACAACTGGACCTAATGGTCAGGGGTCCTTTAATAATAAATAATCATCATCATGCAGTGACTGGCACTGATGGGATTTGTAGTCTAAAATATATATGGGAGACAGGTTGGCAAAGAAGGCTTTCCCAGTGAGTGCTTCCTATTGACATCCATGAATAATCCCCATAGAACTCTAGCCCAATGGTTTCCATTAATTTGATTCTGAATTGATTTTAGAATGAATTGATTTTAGAATGTATTTCAATTAATGGATTGTGATTTTATGTAAATTGTGTTACTTTTACTGTTGTTAGCAGCTCTGAGCCCAGCTTCGGCTGGGGAGGGCGGGATATTATTATTATTATTATTATTATTATTATTATTATTATTATACAGATCTAAGGTATTTCATCCATGTGCTAAATTTCCGGTTTCGTGCCTCTGGGCATTTAGGAGAGAAAATCAACCCCACATTTCATTCACTCCTGAGGTAAACTTGCCTCCTTCTGACCTACGGGGTCACAATTGAGCTGGACAGGAGTCTGCAGCTGGATGGAGAATGTCCCGGAACACTCCTTCACCACCTGCGGAAATTCAATAAATTCAATTAATAATAATAATAATAATAATAATAATAATAATAATAATAATAATAGGACAACAAACCGATTGGTTCAAAATTGGGAAAGGAGTACGACAATGCTGTATATTGTCTCCCTGCTTATTTAACATATGCAGACTTCATCATGCGAAAGGCTGGGCTGGATGAATCCCAAGCTGGAATTAAGATTGCTGGAAGAAATATCAACAACCTCAGATATGCAGATGACACAACCTTGATGGCAGAAAGTGAGGAGGAATTAAAGAACCTTTTAATGAGGGTGAAAGAGGAGAGTGTAAAATATGGTCTGAAGCGCAACATAAAAAAAAAAGATCATGGCCACTGGGCCCATCACCTCCTGGCAAATAGAAGGGGAAGAAATGGAGGCAGTGAGAGATTTTACTTTCTTGGGCTCCATGATCACTGCAGATGGTGACAGCAGTCACAAAATTAAAAGACGTCTGCTTCTTGGGAGAAAAGCAATGACAAACCTAGACAGCATCTTAAAAAGTAGAGACATCACCTTGCCAACAAAGGTCCGTATAGTTAAAGCTCTGGTTTTCCCAGTAGTGATGTATGGAAGTGAGAGCTGGACCATAAAGAAGGCTGATTGCCGAAGAATTAACGCTTTTGAATTCTGTTGCTGGAGGAGACTCTGGAGAGTCCCATGGACTGCAAGAAGATCAAACCTCTCCATTCTGAAGGAAATCAGCCCTGAGTGCTCACTGGAAGGACAGATCCTGAAGCTGAGGCTCCAAGACTTTGGCCACCTCATGAGAAGAGAAGACTCCCTGGAAAAGACCCTGATGCTGGGAAAGATGGAGGGCACAAGGAGAAGGGGACGACAGAGGACGAGATGGTTGGACAGTGTTCTCAAAGCTACCAGCATGAGTTTGACCAAACTGCGGGAGGCCTGGCGTGCTCTGGTCCAGGGGGTCACGAAGAGTCGGACACGACTAAACAACAAACAACAACAGCTATAGGGGAAATACGTGGGGCTGCTTACCCCATCTTCCTTGAAGTCACAGTTGGCCGCAGTCAGCAGCTCAGCAGCTGAGCACGTTGTCTCTTTCACAGTAAATTCCAGATCCTGAGACTCTTCGCTCCGGGGATCCTAAGAAGAAGGCGGACATTCCCAGGGAGATAACCGTGAATTCTGGGAACAGCTCCATCTTTCCAGTCCCTGGTGGGGATTAATTTCTGAGCATCACAGCCAGCCGCTCTGCTCAACAGCTCTTTGAAGCTCTTTTTAATTTTGGAGTTGAACTGGTGCCAAGTGGAACAGCTCCGCTTTAGAACCACTGTGAGAATTGGCTTCCGATCAAACTTAGACATTGCATTTTATTAATAATAATTGTTTGCATTGAGGCAGCTCAATGCGAAGGACATGCCCATTTTGAATCACGACAGCCCAACTCAGAAATTTAAATTGCTGGTGTGTTTTTAGTTTATGACAGATTTTTCCCCCCAAAAGAAAAAATAAATAATTGTTTTAAATGTTTTGAGGAATTGATCTTGCTGTTTTATTCTTTCTATAAACAGCACTGAGGTTTTCCACAGTCGGGCAGTATATAAATTTTACAAAATGAAATAGAAAAACTTTAGGTTGTATGCTATACAGAATTTGTGTGATTTCATGCCAGAGACGTACCTACCCGGGGGGAGGGTTTGCTAGTTGGTTTTTTGGGGTGTTTGACCCGGGTGAAATAAAGCCTAGTATTGGTCCTGTTTGATGCTATTAAAATCATACACAGACACATATACATAAGCACTGGCGAGCATCGCAATAATCCAGTGTAGGATATACCAGAGGGAGGCGGGTGGCGCTGTGGGTTAAACCACAGAGCCTAGGACTTGCCAATCAGAAGGTCAGCGGTTCGAATCCCCGCGACGGGGTGAGCTCCCGTTGCTCGGTCCCAGCTCCTGCCCACCTAGCAGTTCGAAAGCACGTCAAAGTGCAAGTAGATAAACAGGTACAGCTCCGGCGGGAAGGTAAACGGTGTTTCCGTGCGCTGCTCTGGTTCGCCAGAAGCGGCTTAGTCATGCTGGCCACATGACCCGGAAGCTGTACACCGGCTCCCTCAGCCAATAAAGCGAGATGAGCTCCACAACCCCAGAGTCAGCCATGACTGGACCCTTTACCTTTTTAGAATATACCAGAATATAGTTAATGGGCCCATTTTACAGAAGAAAACCGAGGCAGGGAGGCACCGGTTGGCCCCGAGTCACATAAGGTCCCAAGTCAAGTGCTGTTCAGCGGAGAGCACTCTGCACGACACAGCGGATCCAGCCGCTCACTTACCCAGTCTGGCTGTGGCTTGGCTTCCAGGAGCCGGAAGGCAAAAGCCACCTCTGCATTTTGGCTGTAGAGTTCAGCGGTTAAGGAAATGGCTTCCTCGTAGCTGAGCTCTACTCGCTCTGGGGCCAGAGCAACGGCGGCTGCAGAAAAGCCAAGGACAAACAAGATTCTCCAAAGGCAGCGCATCATCTTGAGTGCAGCTTGGCTCTCTGATTTGGTCCCCAAAGAAGGTCCTTTTTAAATGCTGCTTAAATGCTAAGGTTCTCTGGGTGGGGAGAGGGTTTCATAAGTCCCTGGGAAAGCCCTGGAGGGGACTTTCCCAACAGATATCCACCCCTGGTCCTTTCACAAGACATGCGTGCCAGTCAAGGCGTCACCGAGGCAGCAGAGCATCTTCAGAAGGAATTTCCCAATTTTCTCTTTCCTCTGCTCAAAAAGGAAATTGCAATAGTCCAGATTTTTTTTGTGGGGGGATATTTCTGCAACTTCAAAGGTGAAGCAATGCATTCCTTCCTGTCTAAGGATCCCCACTGATGGCAGTTCCTATTTCTTTTAGCTGCAGAACATAAAGAACACCAGCTGTGGGCCTTATTTTTTAATTTTTATTTTTTTAAAAAACGAACCACACAAACACTCAGTTGTGGGGCCGGCAAAACTACACAAAGTTCCCCAACCACAAAGCACTCAGGTGTAAGAAAGCAGCAGCAATTCAAGAGAAGGACCCCCATCTCCTGTTATCGGAATTTATGAGGGGGGGGGTGTTTCAAGTTAAACCCCCAGACCATGCCCCAAACTGACACCATTCAGTTTTATAAATATCCCCATAACAAATGAAAATGATTTGTAAAAATGTTACATTGGGGGGGGGGGACATGATAGAGAGACACTTTTGTAAATCAACAAAATCTTTAATAAAAAATATTTTTTTTAAAAAAATATCCCCATAAAACCCACCACAGTTTTGCTACATTGAATCTTGTTCAAGATTACATAGTATTTGCCATGCCCTGTGGCAGAAAACCTTCAGAAATTCATATAAAATCAATCCAGTGTTGGATTTACGCCACTCCAATGTTGTTCTGTTCAGAAAGGAAAAGGCTATCAAGGGGGGGGGGAGCTTGGGACAGTATTAGTCCCGAAAGCATGAGCCCACATACTCAGCAGCCCCTCTGCCTAGGTGATAATCTCTGGCCACATATCCAACTCAATGGTGTAACGTTGGAAAATGTTGATCATTTCTCTTTCCACAAGGGCCGACATTGATGTTGAAATCCAGCATCGCCCGAGTTCTGAGAGTGTGGCTGTTATGTACTGAGTTGAATAGGATCCAAACTGCAGCAGTCTGATTGGTCCTAGAACAATAGGATCCAAAAGGCAGCAGTCTGATTGGTCCTAGAACAATAGGATTCAGAATGCAGCAGTCTGATTGGTCCTAGAACAATGCAGCAGTATGATTGGTTGGCAGGAACCACCCAATCATGCTCCAGATAGAAGTGAATCCACAACCTGATTGGCTTACAGTAGAATTCCGGAATTAGCCAATCATGTGCAGCCCATTGTGTAAATAATGTATATAAAGCAGATACCTTGAGGGGACTTTCATTCATTCCTCCTCACCACTATGAGCTGAATAAAGAGCATGAAATCACTTTGCGACTCTGAGTATATTTCAGTGGCTTTCTCCCGATTGAAGTGCAGAGTGTTTGAGGACCAGGACTTTCGCAGGGAAACCAAAAGGCTTGTTTACAAAGCTATTGTACTGGTTGGACAGTGTTCTCGAAGCTACCAGCATGAGTTTGACCAAACTGCGGGAGGCAGTGGAAGACAGGAGTGCCTGGCGTGCCGTGGTCCAGGGGGTCACAAAGAGGCGGACACGACTAAATGACTAAACAACAACAACACAACTCCAATAGCATCTCCCGGTATTGTGAATAACACCAAACTCACCTTTTGCTGGTATCTTCATGAACTTATCTAAAAGACTGAGTTAAGCATTTGAAAAATCTATTGAAACCAGAAATTATAAATTCATTTTAGGTTGGGTAGTTCACAAGTCTCTGTTGCTTTGTTTAATGTTTTATATTTTTCTCAGAAGGTTGATAAAGTATGCATAATTATTGTTCTGTGTATTTTAATCACCAACGTGTTGCATGAGTCACACTACTTCTGTTAGCATCACAGGTTGCATTTTTTCTAGCATTCTGGAGACAATAGAAAACCCAGCTCAAGACAAGAGTGTTATTAAGTTGGCTGGGAAACAGGAACAGTAACAAGTTGGCTGGGAAACAGGAACCTTGTATTACTTAATGGGTGAGAGGTGGCGGTCAAGAGAGGGACAGGGGCAAACCTGATACTCAGGCATCTGTCAGAAAACCCCTCCCAATTTGTGACATGGTTATGATGTATGTGTGATGTTTTACTCAGGGTGTTATGGGTAGTTTAAAGGTAAAGGTAAAGGGACCCCTGACCATTAGGTCCAGTTGTGGACAACTCTGGGGTTGTGGCGCTCATCTTGCTTTACTGGCCGAGGGAGCCGGCGTACAGCTTCCGGGTCATGTGGCCAGCAGGACTAAGCCGCTTCTGGCAAACCAGAGCAGCGCACGGAAACGCCGTTTACCTTCCCGCCAGAGTGGTACCTATTATCTACTTGCACTTTAACATTCTTTCGAACTGCTAGGTTGGCAGGAGCAGGGACCGAGCAACGGGAGCTCACCCCGTCGCGGGGATTCGAACCGCTGACCTTCTGATTGGCAAGTCCTAGGCTCTGTGGTTTAACCCACAGTGCCACCTTCGTCCCCATGGGTAGTTTAGGAAACTTATAAAAAGGGGAGCCATCCTTTGTTCTGGGCCTCTTCCTGATTCTTCCATGTTGTGGATGAAGATTAAGTCTACTGGCTCCTATATTCTTGGCTGGCGTCTTTGTTTGGCAATCCCAGTGAGCCCAACGATTTTCCTATAACACCCCAAAACACCTTTAGCTTAAGGGGCACAATATTCAAGCAGAAAGTGACCTTGGAGGTTAGCTATTGGACACCCCCACATCAAAATGCAGGACCTGGAACATAGAACCACTTTGCAAATACAAATCAGGTACGACGCTCAGGTCACAAATCCAAAAGTTTCTTTTTGCATTCTTTACAGCTTTGCAACGGATCCTGGGCCAAAGGGTGGGGTGGAGACCTCTCAGATCTCACTGCCCAACTATTGTTATCGTAATTAACTAATTAATTAATTAATTAATAACTTGATTGATTGTTAAATTTCTTGCTCAAGGCAACTCAAAGCAACTTGCAACCAGTTCTTTGCCTCAGTCTGGCCAGACCTTTGGAAGTGCAAAGTTCCAAAACAAACAAGCTAAGATCATGGCCACTGGTCCCATCACCTCCTGGCAAATAGAAGGGGAAGAAATGGAGGCAGTGAGAGATTTTACTTTCTTGGGCTCCATGATCACTGCAGATGGTGACAGCAGTCACGAAATTAAAAGACGCCTGCTTTTTGGGAGAAAGGCGATGACAAACCTAGACAGCATCTTAAGAAGCAGAGACATCACCTTGCCGACAAAGATCCGTATAGTTCAAGCTATGGTTTTCCCAGTAGTGATGTATGGAAGTGAGAGCTGGACCATAAAGAAAGCTGATTGCCGAAGAATTGATGCTTTTGAATTCTGGTGCTGGAGGAGACTCTTGAGAGTCCCATGGACTGCAGGAAGATCAAACCTTTCCATTCTGAAGGAAATCAGCCCTGAGTGCTCACTGGAAGGACAGATCCTGAAGCTGAGGCTCCAAGACTTTGGCCACCTCATGAGAAGAGAAGACTCCCTGGAAAAGACCCTGATGTTGGGAAAGATGGAGGGCACAAGGAGAAGGGGACGACAGAGGACGAGATGGTGGGACAGTGTTCTCGAAGCTACCAGCATGAGTTTGACCAAACTGCGGGAGGCAGTGGAAGACAGGAGTGCCTGGCGTGCTCTGGTCCAGGGGGTCACGAAGAGTCAAACACGACTAAACAACAACAACAATAGGAATTCTAAGGTCTTATATATATATAATAAATGTTTGTAAATGTACAAGGCAAAGCATATAAACCACTTATCTGAAATATTATTACAGGAGAACAGTCCTAAAGCCATTTTAACACTTTCAGTGACCTCAGATATTCCTCTGCGGTTTGGATGGAAATGGAAAAAGCCTCTCCATTGTCTGTGTGCTCACAAATCCTGCCTTAAGGGCACATTTGGGTATGAATAGGGTGAGCCAGTGACCTGGACTCAGGAATTAAGTATTTATCATCACAAAAGAATGGCTAGGCTATCCAGGTAATCCATGGTTCGGCAAACTAAGGCCCAGGGGCTGGATCTGGCCCAATTTTTAGGGGGGGGGGGGAATTATCCAAGCTTCAGATATATTCTTGAGGTTGCAAAACGGTTACGTTGGTCACATCTTTTAAATCACAATAAAAAGAAAACATTTAAACTTCCTTCAGCATACCTTTAGATTATTTTTGCAAGGATGATCAAACTAGATAGCCGACAAATAGTTGAATGCTAATTGGAGCCCAAATAATAACAGTTAAAAACAAAACAAAATATTGTGTAAAGAAGCATGCAAATATTACATTAAAAGGTAAAGGGACCCCTGACCATTAGGTCCAGTTGTGGCCGACTCTGGGGTTGCGGCGCTCATCTCGCTTTATTGGTCGAGGGAGCCGGCGTGCAGCTTCCGGGTCATGTGGCCAGCATGACTAAGCCGCTTCTGGCGAACCAGAGCAGCACACGGAAACGCCGTTTACCTTCCCGCCGGAGTGGTACCTATTTATCTCCTTGCACTTTGACGTGCTTTCGAACTGCTAGGTTGGCAGGAGCAGGGACTGAGCAATGGGAGCTCCTATGCTCTGTGGTTTAACCCACAGCACCACCCGCGTCCCCTAAATATTACATTAGTCATTGGTAATTGCCCATCTGTCAGTTTGGGTTTTTCTCAAAACTGGAAGAAGAGGAACTGAAATTAATAGATGCGTAAACTTAGTGACCTCTGTTCTTTTCTCCACATTTCCACATCTATTCGCACTTTTAAAAAAGCTCACCCCTTGCCACTGCCACAAGTGTGGCAGATGTGGAACTATATCTGATAACTGGATAACGTTAATGTTATTTACTTGGACTTTGTCATTTCAACCCAAGTGCAACTATTGCATAGTTTTCATCTTATAACCACAACCCTAAGATGAAGAGTCTCATGCTTATGGACTGAGATAATAATAATAATAATAATAATAATAATAATAATAATTTATTTATACCCCACCCTCCCCAGCCAGAGCCAGGCCAGAGCAGCTAACACCAGTAAAATTAAAGTGTGGGGGGGACCAATTTAAAATACAGGTTTTAAATCTGTATTTAATCTGGCCACAGTGATCCATGCGACGGTCACATCCAGGCTTGACTACTGTCACTCGCTCTACGTGGGGCTGCCCTTGAAACTGTTCCACAAAATCCAGGGGGTGCAGAATGCTGCAGCGAGGCTCCTTATGGGGTCCCTGCCATGGGAACATATTCACCCAGTGCTTTACCAGTTGCACTGGCTCCCGGTGGATTATAGGGTCAGGTTCAAGGTGCTGGTCTTGAACTTTGGGGGCCCTCATATTTATGGAACCACCTCTCCTGGTCTGCCCCGCAGAGAACCTTCAGGTCCATGAACTGTCAGCATTGCCCTTGAGCCAGTGCCACGAACTGGACTCATCCACTTCAGCCCGGACTGGGCCAGGCAAGCTGGGTAGCACTTCCAGAGACCACCTTCTGCACAGGAACAGGTCAAAGTGCTGTGGACTCACAGCTTAGAGTTGTGAGCACCAGATTCACTTCCACAAGAAGACAGTCATCGCACAGCAGAGTATAGCAGAGAATAGTAAAAGGTAAAGGTAAAGGTACCCCTGCCCGTACGAGCCAGTCTTGACAGACTCCGGGGTTGTGCGCCAACTCACTTAAGAGGCCGGGGGCCAGCGCTGTCCGGAGACACTTCCGGGTCACGTGGCCAGCGTGACGAAGCTGCTCTGGCGAGCCAGAGCCACACACGGAAACACCGTTTACCTTCCCACCGGAGCGGTCCCTATTTATCTACTTGCACCTGGAGGTGCTTTCGAACTGCTAGGTTGGCAGGCGCTGGGACCGAGCGACGGGAGTGCACCCCGCCGCGGGGATTCGAACCACCGACCTTTCGATCGGCAAGTCCTAGGCACTGAGGCCTTTACCCACAGCGCCACCTGCGTCCCTATAGCAGAGAATAGCAGAGCATAAATGACTCGGAGAGCAGCTCTGTAGAATATCTTCTTTATTCTATCTACAACTATAATACACAACTATATACAGAGCTAAATGAGGTCTAAACGAAAAATGCTGAACTGCACTGAGTGTCTGCAGCTGCTCTTAGCAGCAATCTTATCTATACACACGATCTCTCTCTATTACTCAGTCTCTGACACTTTGATGTGTGGCTGGAGCAGAATAAGTAGAGAGCAGAAACCGCCCCTCCTCTCTGGAGAATCAGCAGAGCACATCAGCAGATTCTTGGATATGGGAGGGGTGAAATCTCCTCATTTATGGGACTACCTCTCCTGGTCTGCCCCACAGAGAACCTTCAGGTCCATGAACAACCACAGTTTAGAGGTCCCAGGCCCTAAAGAAGCCAGGGCCAGGGCCAGGGCCTTTTCAGTGATGGCTCCGACCTGGTGGAATGCTCTGTCCCATGAGACTAGGGCCCTTCAGGATTTAATTTCCTTCCGTCGCGCCTGTAAGACAGAGCTATTCCATCTGGCCTTTAATTTGAATTCAGCCTGATCTTTTATTTCCCTTCTCTTCCCTCCCCCTCCCCTTTTATGAAGATTACCCACTCTGAGACCCCACAGCTAATTCTCCCCTAGCCTCCTCGCTGGCCCAAGTGGGACCAATTCAGCCAGCTAGCCCTGGGGATTATCTAATTGATTTTTGAATTTTATTGCTATTCATGCTTTTTTATGCTGCTTTTATAATTGTTTAAAAGTGTTTTAAATTTGTTGTTTTGAACCGGGAAGGGCGGGGTATAAATAAAAATTTATTATCCTTATTATTAAAACGCAATTTAAAATGCAGCCTCATTTATCGCTCCTGTTCAGAGTCATTTTTCAACAATGCAGAAACAAGAAAAGGTGAGATCATGGAATCATAGAGTTGAAAGGGACCTCTAGGGTCATCTGTCCCACCCCCTGCAAAGCAGGAATCTCAAACGAAAGCATCCCTGACAGATGGCCATCCAGCCTCTGCTTAACAACCTTCAAGGAAGGAGAGTCCATAACCTCCCATGCAAGACTGTTCCACCAGCAAACAGTTCTTACTTTCAGGAAATTTTCCCCGTATGTTTAGATGGAATTTCCTTTCTTGTCGCGGCAGCAAGAATTCTACTAGCCCAGAACTGGAAACAGGAAGAAACACCGACAATCCAAGAGTGGAGAATGAAACTAACAGATTATGCGGAACTAGATAAACTGACTGGAAAAATAAGATATACTAAAAACCAAAAGTTCATCGAAAATTGGGGGAACTTTGTAGATTATCTGAAAAATGTATGTGATTTACAAACAACGCTAGTGGGGTTTCAAGAAGCACTGTAAAGGTTAAGACGTATTGTTTGGGAAAATATATATTGGAAGAGGTGAAAGTTAAAAGGCAATGCAACAAAGGAAATGCGTTTTCGTTAGGGGTAAATATGGATGATTACCAGAAAAATCGAAGGAAGTCTCAAAAGTATAATTTGTGAAAATTTGGTCAAAAATGTATAATTTTGGTTGAAAATAATAAAAAGTATATATATAAAAAAAGGAATTTCCTTTCTTGTAACTGGGAGCCATTGCACTTTGAGAGCATACTGGCAAGGATGATGATGATGGTGATGATTTATTATTTATTATTTATAACCCACCCATCTGGCTGGGTTTCCCCAGCCGCTCTGGCCAGTTCCCAACAGAATATTAAAAACACAATAAAACACCCAACATTAAAAGCTTCCCTAAACAGGGCTGCCTTCAGATGTCTTCTAAAAGTTTGGTAGTTATTTTTCTCTTTGACATCTGGTGGGAGGGCGTTCCACAGGGCGGGCGCCACCACCGAGAAGGCCCTCTGCCTGGTTCCCTTTAGCTTCACTTCTCGCAGGGAGGGAACCGCCACAAGGTCCTCAGAGCTGGACCTCAGTGTCCGGGCAGAACGATGGGGGTGGAGACGCTTTCTTCCCTAGTTAACCCCAGAGAACAACTTTCAGCAGAAAGTAGAGACAAGTCTTGAAAAAGCACAACATGTTTCGAGGGCTTATAGATCAACCTTTGGACAATCTGGCAGGGTTTTGAAACTGGTCTCCCCACCCTGTTGGCTCACGATGCTGGCTCTGATTCTGATGTTTGGAGAATATAATCTCTGGACTGTAGACTTTTCCTCGTCTGGCGATAGGAGCCTCCAGCTGCTACCTGCTGCAGCAATGGATCTGCTGGGGAGCACAACAATCTTCTTGGTCATCTGCCTGGTCTTCCTCTTGGTTTGGGGGACGAGACCTAAGGCGAAAAACTTGCCTCCTGGGCCAACACCCCTTCCGTTCATCGGGAACCTCCTGCAGCTGAAGGTGCAGAACCTGGTTGGAAACTTCCGAGAGGTAAGGATTGGGGCTTCAGCTAAGCCGTGTCCCAGGCTCCCTGACCCACTGGGACTTTGGGCGTTTATTTTTTTATTTTTTCCAAAAAAATTATTAGTTTTCACAATATTATAAACAAACAAACAAACACACAAAACAAACAAACATAAACCATAGCCTTATTGAAAATTACAGTTATTAACTTTGTTAAGTGACTTCCTCGCTTACCCTTGGTTGAATTTCATTGCATGTCCTTTTAACGGTTTTCCAAATCCCAATTTTTATGAAATTTAACTTAAACATTAACATCCTTAGATCTTCACCTTATGAAATTAAACATATTAATTCATCACTTAACATAAATAAAACCCTAAGCCCGTTAAGTATCTGCAAGCTGTTTTCAGTTAGTTTAATTTAGCAAATTTAACTAAATAATCTTTAAATTTATTCCATTCTTCTTGATACTCCTCCTCCTTCTGGTCGCGGACCAGGCAAGGATTCAGAAGGAAACATCTGGCAGCAGCTGGGGAGGCAGGCTGGGCCAGGGGGTGCCGTTTGGACGACGAGAGAAAATGGTTGCATTTTAAAAAAAATAAATATTTAACATAGTGTCATACCTCGGGATGAATACACTTCAGCTTAAATATTTTTAGGTTGCGCTCTGCGGTGACCCAGAAGTAACAGAGCACGTTACTTCCGGGTTTTGCCACTTGCGCATGCGCAGATGCTCAAAATGACGTCACGCGAATGCGCGGAAGCGGTGGAACGTGACCCGCACACACACAGACGCGCAGTCGCGTCTTACGTTTGCTTCAGGATGCGAACGGGGCTCCGGAACGGATCCTGTTCGCATCCAGAGGTACCACTGTAATTGTTACAAAATATAAGCAAAATATTGCAAATACATACATATATATTTCAAATAAGCACATATATGAAAAAAGGAACAAAAGAGAAAAGAAGAAGGAAAAATAAAGAAGAAGAAAAGTTGGAAGAATTTCTTCCAGGTTTATTCTACAATTATCTCAATATGAAAATAATAATAAAATTTCATTGATTGGCTTCCATCACTTTCGCTGTTCCACCAGGCCTTTGATCAGGGCGCAGCCTGACCGCCTCCTCTGGCAATCTGCACAGAATGTTGCTTAATGGTTGCCATTAATTGGATTTTAATTAATTTTATAATGAATGTTTTTAGAATGTTGGATTATTTTGATTGTTGTTAGCCGCCCTGAGCCCAGCTTCGGCTGGGGAGGGCGGGATATAAATAAAAATTTATTATTATTATTATTATTATTATTATTATTATTATTATTATTCACTGCACTTCCTATATACATTTTAAGCTAGATTGTATCTGTCGTTCCGTATTTTCCCCATACAATCTGACACAAATATTCTAATCAATGTTTTCTAAATCTTTCATAAATCTGTTCTAAACACAACCAATACCTTACGTTTAATCCTTGTCTACATGGTTGTGTTTTGTTTTGTTTTTTTTTGAATGGAAGAGAGCCCAGGTTTCCTCAGTCAGGTGCCCTAGGACTACAACTCCCAACTGCAATGGCCGGAGCCGGTGGGAGTTGTAGTTCGAAAACTACACCAGGTTTGGGGAAGGAGCAAGCTGCGAAACAAAGAGGCTCTTTGTGGGGATAAACATGTTTTCATAACCAAAAGTCTCATGATCTGCCCTGTTCATGACCCTCCTTTTTCTCTCTTTCCACACTCTGTGATTTGTTTGCATGGAGCTTATGCAACAGCAGATGTTTATCAAGCATCTATTCCAATGTGAGGCGAACAGATGGCGCCGGGCCAATCAGTCGTCCCATATTCTCAGAGCATTTCCTCATCCCTTCTCTGAATCAAAAAAAAGGGCAAGGTTTATTTTCAGGGCTCCGTCCTCTCCCCCATGCTTTTCAACATCTACAGCTGCTGGGAGAGATCATCAGGGGGTTTGGGCTGGGTGTTCATCAGTACAGTGGTGCCTCGCAAGACGAAATTAATCCGTTCCGCGAGTCTCTTCGTCTTGCGGTTTTTTCGTCTTGCGAAGCACGGCTATTAGCGGCTTAGCGGCTATTAACGGCTTAGCGGCTTTAAGAAAAAGGAAACAAACTCACAAGAACTCGCAAGACGTTTCGTCTTGCGAAGCAAGCCCATAGGGAAATTCATCTTGCGGAACGACTCAAAAAATAGAAAACCCTTTCGTCTAGCGAGTTTTTCGTCTTGCGAGGCATTCGTCTTGCGGGGCACCACTGTATGCGGATGGCACTCAGCTCCACCTCTCTTTCAAATCAGAACCTGTGAAGGTGGTGAAGGTCCTGTGTGAGTGCCTGGAGGCGGTTGGAGGATGGATGGCGGCTAACAGATTGAGGTTGAATCCTGACAAGACAGAAGTGCTGTTTTGGGGGGACAGGGGGCGGGTGGGTGTGGGGGACTCCCTGGTCCTGAATGGGGTAACTGTGCCCCTGAAGGACCAGATGCGCAGCCTGGGAGTCATTTTGAACTCACAGCTGTCCATGGAGGCGCAGGTCAAGTCTGTGCCCAGGGCAGCTGTCTACCAGCTCCATCTGGTACACAGGATGAGACCCTCCCTGCCCACAGACTGTCTCGCCAGAATGGTGCATGCTCTAGTTATCTCTCGCTTGGACTACTGCAATGCGCTCTACGTGGGGCTACCTTTGAAGGTGACCCGAAAACTACAACTAATCCAGAATGTGGCAGCTAGACTGGTGACTGGGAGTGGCCGCTGAGACCATATAAGACCGGTCTTGAAAGACCTACACTGGCTCCCAGTACGTTTCCAAGCACAATTCAAAGTGTTGGTGCTGACCTTGAAAGCCCTAAATGGCCTCGGCCCAGTAGACCTGAAGGAGCGTCTCCACCCCCATCGTTCTGCCCAGACACTGAGGTCCAGCGCTGAGGGGCTTCTGGCAGTTCCCTCCCTGCGAGAAGTGAAATTACAGGGAACCAGGCAAAGGGCCTTCTCGGTGGTGGCGCCCGCCCTGTGGAACGCCCTCCCATCAGATGAAAAATAACTACCAAAGAGAAAAATAACTACCAGACTTTTAGAAGACATCTGAAGGCAGCCCTGTTTAGGGAAGCTTTTTATGTTTAGTAGGTTATTGTATTTTAGTGTTTTGTTGGAAACCGCCCAGAGTGGCTGGAGAAACCCAGCCAGATGGGCGGGGTACAAATAATAAATTATTATTATTATTATTATTATTATTATTATTATTATTATTACACCCCAAAATCTAACCCACGGCCACCACTTCCACTGGTCTTCTGCAATCACCAGCACCCTGATGCCTGCTCCCTCTCTTACCTGCTTTGTCTTTGCAGATGAGCAAAAAATACGGGCCGATCTTCACCGTGTATTTCGGCTCAGACCAGGCTGTGGTTCTCTTCGGTTATGACTTGGTGAAGAAGTTCCTCGTTGATCGTGGAGATGAGTTTCTCGACCGAGGCAGCATCCCGTCAGCAGATAAGACCAACAGAGGACTAGGTTTTGCATCTCTTACATGAGGGGGGCACCGTTAGCCTGGGTGGAAAAGTGGAAGGGGTCTCTAGGACAAGGGTGGGGGGATCTCAGCCCTGAGGGCTGGATGTGGCCCTCCAGAGCTGTCTGTCTGGCCCTCGAGATGCTCCCCAGGCCACACGCCTCATCTCTGCAGGCCCCACATCTCACTGGACCAGTTTCAACAGTTTTTGCTTGCTTTTTATCCATATAAATCGTATAAATAAATAAATGCTTTTGAATTCTGGTGCTGGAGGAGACTCTTGAGAGTCCCATGGACTGCAAGAAGATCCAACCTCTCCATTCTGAAGGAAATCAGCCCTGAGTGCTCACTGGAAGGACAGATCCTGAAGCTGAGGCTCCAAGACTTTGGCCACCTCATGAGAAGAGAAGACTCCCTGGAAAAGACCCTGATGTTGGGAAAGATGGAGGGCAAAAGGAGAAGGGGACGACAGAGGACGAGATGGTTGGATAACGTTCTTGAAGCTACCAGCATGAGTTTGACCAAACTGCAGGAGGCAGTGGAAGACAGGAGTGCCTGGTGTGCTCTGGTCCAGGGGGTCACGAAGAGACAGACACGACTAAACGACTAAAGACAGAGAAGATTAGCATGGCCCCCACCCCCAGTGCAACTCTCAACAGTCCCAGCAAGCTGGGCTGGGTGATGCGCGGGCTGATGTCACCATAGCTGGGCTGGTGTTGAGAGCAGCCTGACACATCTTGTGGCACCAAGGCTGACCTGACTCATGCGTCCTGTTCCAAGCATGGCGCTTCATGTGCCAGCGGCTTCAGGGGCTCCAGTCCCTGCCCTCTCTTGCTTGCACACCCGATTGTATTGGCGGAACACAACAACTTGGGGAGATCTCCTCAAAAAAAGCTCAAAAGTTTGGGACGATCTCCTAATGTCAGGTTTCAGGGAACCAGCTTCCGACCCCCTGTGGCAGTAGATAAGCAGAACAAAGGAAAAGGTGTCTTCTTACCAGTTAAATAATCACAGCGAGAGAAGAACCTATCTCCTAGAAATGGTGGTGCTCCCAATTAAGGTTACCACTCTCTGCTGTCCCTATTAATCCATGTCACTTCTACGTCTCGTCATCTGACTTTGTACCCTCTGTGCCTTCTGTTCTGCCACTTACTGAGCTCTTCTCAACTTTGGTGAGGGCGGTGGAGGAAGGCTGTCTAGAGACTGTGGATCTGTTAACCCTCTCCTTTCCAGTGTCTCTTCTCCTTTTTCTTTTTTTAAAAATAATTTTAATTGAGTTTTCCACTTAAATCATATTCACATTTTGTTACATAATTCTATGACTTAATATATTGCTCTGCAAGAGCATTGACCTCCTTCCCTTCCTCTTTCTGACTTCCACATAACTTTCCATATTCTTCGCATTTCTACAAGCACTTATTTAAAGGTAAAGGTAAAGGGACTCCTGACCATTAGGTCCAGTCGTGGCCGACTCTGGGGTTGCGGCGCTCATCTCGCTTTACTGGCCGAGGGAGCCGGCGTACAGCTTCCGGGTCATGTGGCCAGCATGACTGAGCCGCTTCTGGCGAACCAGAGTAGCGCACGGAAACGCCGTTTACCTTCCCGCCGGAGCAGTACCTATTTATCTAGTTGCACTTTGACATGCTTTCAAACTGCTAAGTTGACAGGAGCTGGAACTGAGCAATGGCAGCTCACCCCGTCACGGGGATTCGAACCGCCGACCTTCTGATCGGCAAGTCCTAAGCTCTGTGGTTTAACCCACAGCGCCACCCGCGTCCCAAGCACTTATTTAGCCTTTGTCAAATTATATTTCACCTTATTATCGTTAAATCAGTTCCTTTTATTTACATTACGAAACATTTCAATTCAAGTCCACAAACGTTTTCAAACGTTTACAATTTTCTTTCATATCAAATATAAATTTGTTCCAGTCCTTTTGAAACAGTTTGTCACGCTGATTCCGGATCTTCCCCGTCAACTTGGCCAACTCTACGTACTCCATCATCTTGACCTGCCAATCTTCCAGTGTTCGAAGTTCCTGCTGCTTCCATTTCTGAGCCAGAAGTGCCATTGTCTCTTCTCCTAGCTGTTCCCCATCCAGTATTTCCCAGCTTCTGCCTTCTGAACTATGCCCCTCTGCAAACCGCTGTTCCAAATCTATACTGTCCTCCTGCTCCTGGGAAGAGGAGTAGGAGCAGGGGGAGGGGCCCATCATGACTCCTCAGTGCAGCCCCCCCCCTCAGCACGGTCCCTGATGCCCAAGCTCAACAACTTCTGTTGCCCCAGGAGTCAGCAAGGGTTCTGCGGCTTGACTTTTGAAAAATAAGGGGTCCTCAGTAATCAGCTAATTGGGAACCACTGGCATAGACTGTCGGAACTTGCGTTCGACCGAGTCCTCGAGTCTTCCGACAATGATTAACGACCTGAGCCTTTGATGAGGCTCCAGGTACGTTCCCTCATTACGCAGAGTGTCCAAGCAGCATAAGAGGACGAGAATTATGAGCTACATTGCTAAGAGTTTTATTTCTAACTACGCAGACAGAAAAGAAATATACATCCTCTCTCTGTGAAGGCAGAGAGGCAACTGGTACAAAGAAACAGGAAACCAGTAATAACAACATCCGTCTCCCGTGAGACTTCCAGCAGTCTGGAATCTCTGGAATGTAAACAGAGTCTTGCGACTCCAAGCACTGCACAGTGGCACAAACAGAAACCTAGCATAGACTACAGGGTGGCTCTAGACACAGGACAAAAACTCTATGAATAAGTCATAAATTACAGTGGTGCCCCGCAAGACGAACGCCTCGCAAGACGGAAAACCCGCTAGACGAAAGGGTTTTCCGTTTTGGAGGCGCTTCACAAAACGAATTTCCCTATGGGCTTCCTTCGCAAGACGAAAGCCCATAGGGAAATCTCCGGGACAGCGGGGAAGCGCAGCGCGTCTTCCCCACTGTCCTCGGACCTCCTCCGAAGGCTGGCGGTGGGGCGGAGAGACCTCCTCCCGCCGCCAGCCTTCGGAAGGCTGCTCCGAAGGCTGGCGGTGGGGCGGAGAGACCTCCTCCCGCCGCCAGCCATCGGAAGGCTGCTCTGAAGGCTGGTGGTGGGGCGGAGAGACCTCCTCCCGCCGCCAGGCTTCGGAAGGCTGCTCCGAAGGCTGGCGGTGGGGCGGAGAGACCTCCTCCCGCCGCCAGCCATCGGAAGGCTGCTCTGAAGGCTGCTGGTGGGGCGGAGAGACCTCCTCCCGCCGCCAGGCTTCGGAAGGCTCCTCCGAAGGCTGGCGGTGGGGCGGAGAGACCTTCTCCCCGCGCCAGCCTTTGGATGGCTGTCCTGAAGACTTGCGGTGGGAGGAGGGTTTTCCTTCCCACCGCCAACATTCAGAATGCTGTTCTGAATGTTGGCGGTGGGGAGGAAAAACCCTCCTCCCACCGCAAGCCCCGGGAACAGAGGAGAAGCGCTGCGCGCCTTCCCCTCTGT
This sequence comes from Podarcis raffonei, assembly GCF_027172205.1. Lineage (NCBI taxonomy): Eukaryota > Metazoa > Chordata > Lepidosauria > Squamata > Lacertidae > Podarcis > Podarcis raffonei. The sequence goes on along the minus strand of NC_070613.1, from coordinate 4,081,251 downwards.
TCCCGTAACTGTCCTGAAGGCTTGCGGTGGGGAGAAAAGCCCTTCTCCGCACCGCCAGCCTGGCAAGCGGTCTCCATAGGAACGCATTAATTGATTTTCAATGCATTCCTATGGGAAACCGTGCTTCGCAAGACGAAAAACTCGCAAGAAGAAAAAACTTGCGGAACGAATTAATTTCGTCTTGCGAGGCACCACTGGAGATTGTTATAGCAAAAGAAAGAAATCCCTATGGGAAAGAGCGTTTTAAAATGTCCTGCTCTCTGGCGCCATCTGGTGTCGCGTGTTTATAGCACTTTTGATTTGCCTTTTCTTTACTAATGTAGCCGAGTCCTATGTTTCTTCTGCAGGGATCATCATGTCCAATGGCGAGCGCTGGCTCCAGCTCCGCCGCTTCTCCCTCACCACCATGAGGAACTTTGGGATGGGGAAGAAGAACATTGAGGAGAGGATCCAGGAAGAGGCAGAGTACCTGATGAAGGAGCTCAGGGCCAAAAACGGTGAGTATGTGTGTAGGATGTGAAACACAAGAGCAGTCAAGTACAACATTCCTAGAGTGAACATGTTTGCACATTGGGAGGGATGTTTGTCCAGCCAGCAGGTAAACTTCCTGTTTCCTTCTGGGCTGGGACAGACTTCCTCTGCATGTGACTAGAGGTGGGCGTGGCCTCACCTGTGCAGGTAACGACAAAAGCACAGGGCAGGGCAGCCATCTCTCTCTAATTTTGACTACATGCATCGAAGAAGCAACATCTGCTTAGCCAAAGATGCTCTCTTGGCCTCCAGCCAAGAGAGGACAAAGGGACTGTCTCCTTATGAGATAGATTCCAAGTGTATGTTACTTTTCTAAGCTTAGTCTGCCTTCTGGGATCTGATTGTGAACAAAATGTGAGTAAATTCTTTCTATACTTTTGTAGAAGACTGTGTCGTGTCTTATCCTTTATCAGGGAATAAGGGGGAAATATGGGATGCGGGTGGCGCTGTGGGTAAAACCTCAGCGCCTAGGACTTGCCGATCGCTTGGTCGGCGGTTCGAATCCCTGCGGCGGGGTGCGCTCCCGTCGTTCGGTCCCAGCGCCTGCCAACCTAGCAGTTCGAAAGTACCCCCGGGTGCAAGTAGATTAAATAGGGACCGCTTACCAGCGGGAAGGTAAACAGCATTCCGTGTGCTGCGCTGGCTCACCAGATGCAGCTTGTCACGCTGGCCACGTGACCCGGAAGTGTCTGCGGACAGCGCTGGCTTCCGGCCTATAGAGTGAGATGAGCGCACAACCCTAGAGTCTGGCAAGACTGGCCCGTACGGGCAGGGGTACCTTTACCTTTACCTTACCAGAACAGTTATTATAGAGGCTTTAGCGAGCCTGAGCAAATGCAGCCACTGCAAATTTAAAAGAAGGGAATGTTACTCTGCTGAAATTGTGGAACACAAGTAGGATAAGGATATAATCAGACGATATATCCTCTCCTGCATCCCTGAACATTCCCACAATGTGCAAATAGGTTGCCCTTTGAAATCTCCGAGGGATGCATTTTTTAATATATAAAAGTCTAGACTAAGTAATACTGTGTTGAGGGGGGGGGGACTTTGCTTCTTCCTCTTGTTTCTTGTAGTAAAGATCACCTGCCCGTTCACTGTTACGATTACAGGTAACTCACATCTTATTTCACATATGCAACCACAGCTTTGTGCGGGCAGGAATAAATAAATGGGGAGCAAACGAAACCCACTTCCTATTTCCCTCCTGTGCAAAGTTGTGATCGAGCTTTGGTGTGAGGGCTCTGGTAAGAGCATGCACAGGCAAACTCCGGCCCTTCAGATGTTTGGGACTACAATTCCCATCATCCCTGGCCACTGGTCCTGTTAGCTAGGGATGATGGGAATTGTAGTCCCAAAACCTGGAGGGCCGGAGTTTGCCTATGCCTGCCCTAGAGCTTTTCTTAGCCTGCTGGATAAAGAATCAGGGAACAGCAACCTGGGAAGTAAGTTTAAATGCATACTTTACTTACTATCTTGTAATGGTTCACAGCAACAGTAGCAGTAAAAACTATGAAGGCAAAATACTTATGTAGTGAAGTTAGGAAATCTTTGTAGGTTAAACTTTGGTTCATGTAGGCGTGAGGCATTGTGGGAGAGTTAAAACTGTGGATTTCTGGGAAATGGAGGTCTGGTCTCTTTAACTGTAGTCTCTGAGACCGAACAGAGTTCAGCTGTCCTAGTCTCCTGACAATCAGGAGTTATTGTCTCCGCATACAGCCATTGGCAAATTGGTAATTAACCTGAAAAACTGATTGGTCCCTAAACCTCTTCTCCACGTGGGATTCTCAAGAATAAAGGTTTGGGGAATTGAGATGCAAATTGCAGACCACCTTGCCCTTGTGCTTTGCGCTTGACCAGCAAATAAATCTTAATGACTTGTTGTGTTTTGAACTGTTACTTTGACACCATCCCTCCTGACTCCGATTCCTTTGCCAGGCCAGCCCTTCAACCCAGCCGTCCTGTTCAGCTGCGCAACGGGCAACGTGATCAGCCACATCCTCCTCGGAGAACGGTTTGATTACAATGACCCGGAGTACCGCCGGATTCTCCGCTTGCTGGTCGAAAGCTTCCGGTTGGAGAGTTCCACTGCAGGGCAGGTGAGAAGGACCCTGGGTAAAAGAGGAAGGAGTGTCTCCGCCCCCATCGTTCACCCCGGACACTGAGGTCCGGCTCTGAGGGCCTTCTGGCGGTTCCCTCCCTGCGAGAAACCAAGTTACAGGGAAGCAGGCAGAGGGCCTTCTCGGTGGTGGCGCCCACCCTGTGGAACGCCCTCCTATCAGATGTCAAGGAAATAAACAACTATCTGACTTTTAGAAGACATCTGAAGGCAGGCCTGTTTAGGGAAGTTTTTAATGTTTGATGCTTTATTCTGTTTTTAATTTGTTGGGAGCCGCCCAGAGTGACTGGGGAAACATACCTTGGTCTAAGAACGGAAGCCGAACGGTGGAAGGGCACCGGCAGCGGGAGGCCTCATTAGGGAAAGCGCGCCTCAGTTTAAGAACGTTAATAATAATAATAATAATAATAATAATAATAATAATAATAAATTTTATTTATACCCCGCCCTCCCTGGCCAGCGCCGGGCTCAGGGCGGCTAACACCAGTAAAAGTACAGTAAAAACATAATAGGGGGGAAAACCCAATTTAAAATACAGATTAAAATGCAAGACATCTGAATGCAGCCCTGATTGGGGAAGTTTTTAATGATGGACGTTTTATTGTGTTTTTAATATTCTGTTGGGGGCCGCTCAGAGCGGCTGGGGAAACCCAGTCAGATGTGCTGGGTATTATTATTATTAATAATAATAATAATAATTAATAATAAATGGGAAGCGAGCCCCCTGCCACTGCCGCTCCCCTGCACCGACAAAGCCTTGCTTACTGGAACTGCGAGGGATCCACAAGATCTCTCCAGAACCCAGAAGCTGCAGCCACTGCTCCTTGATTCTCCGGTGGCGATGAAGAGAGCGTGAGGACTGAGAAGCAGCGGCGGTGGCAGCAAGATCTTGAACGAGCTCTGTGAGTTTTCGTGAGGTCTCTCTCGCCGGAAGCTGCCGCCACTGTTTCTTCTTCTACGTGGGATTTTGCTGCCCGAGGCAGCTGCCCCAATCTGCCTCCTGGGCCGGCAGACTCTGCTGGAAAGCAGGATTTGAAATCAAGCTCTTTTTAAAAAATAAAATTATTTAATCATTTTTTCAATACAAACAACAACCGCAAAAGACACGTACAACAAAAACCATAACAACACAATTTGACATTTCAGATTTGAATAGAATCATAGAATCATAGAGTTGGAAGAGGCCACAAGGGCCATCGAGTCCAACCCCCTGCCAAGCAGGAAACACCATCAGAGCACTCCTGACATATGGTTGTCAAGCCTCTGCTTAAAGACCTCCAAAGGAGGAGACTCCACCACACTCCTTGGCAGCAAATTCCACTGTCAAACAGCTCTTACTGTCAGGAAGTTCTTCCTAATGTTTAGGTGGAATCTTCTTTCTTGTAGTTTGGATCCATTGCTCCGTGTCCGCTTCTCTGGAGCAGCAGAAAACAACCTTTCTCCCTCCTCTATGTGACATCCTTTTATATATTTGAACATGGCTATCATATCACCCCTTAACCTCCTCTTCTCCAGGCTAAACATGCCCAGCTCCCTTAGCCGTTCCTGATACACCTACGACTACACCTTTTTAACAATATTTCCCCACCTCTCTCTCCTCCCCCCACTTCCCCCCACTATCCGCCTTATCACTTAGATATTCCTTTCAGATTTCTTTGTATTTATCCATTCTTAATTTGCGTCGACATGCAATTTGTTCGTATGTAGCTAATCTGTCCATCTTATCAATCCGTGTGCTCAATGGAATCTTTCTGCAGCTCTTCCAATTCATCAAAACAAGGTTTTTTTGCTTCTAATATAGCGCAATACATCCATTATTATTTTTTACTTGAGATCAAGCGTGCTAGATTCAGGAGCCAGCTGCAAATGATAGCACAGACACACTGCAGGGTCTGCTCTTGTCAGGTCTCCTCTCCCAATTAACCTCCGTCTCCAGGACCCAGCCCTGGGACATCACGGGGTCCTGGGTCTCAGGTTTGGGCCCTGGAATCTCAGGGTCTGGGATGCTTCTGAGCTGTGTCACATGTCAGTTTCTGACGGTGCGATTTATTTTAGTTCGCTGAAGAGATTCCAACTCACCAAGGCTGATTCACCGCTATGTCTGTACGAGTGTTTTCTCCCCCTCTCTCTTTCCTTTTCTCAGCTCTACAACATCTTCCCCAGGATCCTAGACTACTTGCCTGGTCCTCATCAAACTTTCTTTAAAAACCTCGGGGACATCCAGGTCTTCATAGCCCAGAAGGTGAAAGATCATGAGAGAAGTCTGGATCCCAATGCTCCCCGGGACTTCATAGATTCCTTCCTCCTCAAAATGGAGCAGGTGAGATATGGAGGACTGGATTTATATGTCTGAAATTAAAGGTAAAGGGACCCCTGACCGTTAGGTCCAGTCGTGGCCGACTCTGGGGTTGCGGCGCTCATCTCGCTTTATTGGCCGAGGGAGCCGGCATTTGTCCACAGACGGCTTCCGGGTCATGTGGCCAGCTTGACTAAGCCGCTTCTGGCAAAACCAGAGCAGTGCACGGAAACGCTGTTTACCTTCCCGCCATTGTGGTACCTATTTATCTACTTGCACTTTGACGTGCTTTCAAACTGCTAGGTTGGCAGGAGCAGGGACCAAGCAACGGGAGCTCACCCCGTTGCGGGGATTCGAACCACCGACCTTCTGATTGGCAAGCCCTAGGCTCTGTGGTTTAGACCACAGCACCACCCGCGTCCCTATGTCTGAAATTAAAGATAAAGGGACTCCCGACCATTAGGTCCAGTCGCAGACGACTCTGGGGTTGCAGCACTCATCTCGCTTTATTGGCCGAGGGAGCCGGCGTACAGCTTCCAGGTCATGTGGCTAGCATGACTAAGCCGCTTCTGGTGAACCAGAGCAGCGCAGGGAAATGCCGTTTACCTTCCCGCTGGAGTGGTACCTATTTATCTACTTGCACTTTGACGTGCTTTCGAACTGCTAGGTTGGCAGGAGCAGGGACCGAGCAACGGGAGCTCACCCTTTCACAGAGATTCAAACCGCTGACCTTCTGATTGGCAAGCCCAACAGGCCCAGTGGTTTAGACCACAGCGCCACCCGCGTCCCTATGTCTGAAATTAGGCACCTGCTGAAAACAATTTTGTTTAGATAAGCCTACCCAGATATGTAGAATGTTGATATGTGCTTTAATCCGGTTTTGCTTCTCATTGATCTGATTTTTTAAAAATGTTTTAAATAGGTAATTTAACTGGCTTTCCTGATAATGTGATTGTTTTGTTCTTTTTGTAAACTGTGCTGTGGGTTTTTGTTTTTTACAAAAGCGGTGTATAGATTTGTTTAAAAAACAGTAGGATGCTGATTAAGTCTTGGTGAAACATCATGTTGGGCTCCTGGTATAGAGGATAATCTCGTCTGTGTTTTTTCCCCATTTCCAGGAGCAGCAGAACCCCAAGACTGAATTCACTAGAGAGAACTTGAACATGGCAGCTTATGACATATTCATCGCTGGGACAGAAACAACAAGCACCACCCTCAGATATATCCTCATGATCCTGCTTGAGCACCCAGCCGTGCAAGGTTGACTAACCACTGAACTAACTGTGCTTGCACTTGTCCTTGCAGCTTGGGTGAATTAGAGCTGAACAATCATTTACAATTTCTGTAGTTCAAAGGCTTTATTCAGGCAGGAACTATTTACAGGATGAGTGGAGATGAGTGAGAAAACTACACTCGCAGAGCTCAGGCGATGCTGGATTTCGTGAGTAGTTTGGCCATACTCTCCTGAGGGGAAACATTCTAGGGTGACCTTGCTAGGTTTCAGAACCGGGTAGCAAGAATTGGCTTTCTTTTCCCCCTTGCATCTGCTGTGATGTGACCTGGACGTTCTGCCTTTTGTGTCCACTTCCAGAAAAGATCCAAAAGGAAATAGACCAAGTGATAGGACAGGAGAGGCCGCCTGCCATGAAGGATCGCCTTGAGATGCCTTACACAGAAGCCGTCCTCCACGAAGCCCAGCGATTCTTGGATCTCGTCCCCTTAGGGTTCACCCGTGTGGCGAAACACGACACCGAAATCGAAGGCTATTTCATCCCCAAGGTACCTGGAACGGCATCAGAGTCTGCTGACAGCTTCAGAGCAGTGGCAGGCAACAAACAGGCAGAGGTTGATGGGCACATGGGACCGGTCCTACTGTTGTACAGTATAGAGGCAGCTGCTTCAAGTTGCTTAATTTTGGGTGTCAGGAAAGGGGCAGTGATCATGATATTATGAAGAAGGTGAGCGTGTGGAATTGTCTGTCTCAGGTGGCAAATAATTCCGCCTGCCTTAGGTACTATGGGTCTTGACTTGGGTTGGGGAGCACAATTTATTGTCTTGCCTCAGGGAGCAAAATGTGTTGGCTCGCCATTGCTGTGATGTGTTATTGCACCGAGTAATAGCTGACCTTGGAGAAACAACAATTGCCCTATTCTTGTTATCAACAGTTCAAATCAATCCTCATCTGCTCAACATATGAACTGGCAGGCCATGCGCTGTGTGCTGGTTGATGTTCATGAGCATGTCTTGTCATGCGCATGCGCTAGAGACAAGGTCAATCCCCCCCACCCTAATTAGAGCTTTTGCTTTTAGGACAAGGATGGGGAAATGTCTTACACCCAATAGCCATGTTGCCTCATGGACAGACTTTTTTGGGTGAGGAGGGCACGTCAAGTGAAGGACAGGCCCAAATGGAGAAGGGGGCCGAGCAATGAATGACTCTGAATTTTGTCTTTAAAAGGTAAAGGAGCCCTGACAGTTAAGTCCAGTCACAAACGACTCTGGGGTTGTGGCGCTCATCTTGCTTAACTGGCCGAGGGAGCCTGCGTTTGTCTGCAGACAGTTCTTCCCGGTCATGTGGCCAGCATGACTAAGCCACTTCTGGCAAAACCAGAGCAGTGCACAGAAACACTGTTTACCTTCCCGCTGGAGTGGTACCTATTTATCTACTTGCACTTTGACGTGCTTTTGAACTGCTAAGCTGGCAGGAGCTGGGACTGAGCAACGGGAGCTCACCCCGTTGCGGGGATTCGAACCGCCGACCTTCCGATCGGCAATCCCTAGGCTCAGTGGTTGAGATCGCAGTGCCACCCGCATCCCTGAATTTTGTCTAGTTAGCTGCGTTTCAAGCACGCGAAACTCAAGAGGGTTCCGTGCACATGTCTCTCTCCATCCAGATAGTCAGGGGATCTTGTCACAGCTTGAGGACACATTCCAGGTGGGCAAAAGCACTCGGGACAGATGTGGAGCAGGGCAGGAGATGGTACCTGTTGGGATACTGCCAGGGAGATAAAGTCCATCTGAGCCCCCAAGCTCGGTGCCGGACGATCCATCGACCTCCCTTAGTCACGCAGTATCTAGCAATTATAGCGACACGAAGCCTCAAGAAAAGATAGCCACATTCTTGGACTTGTGCACACTCTATCAGCAGAATTCACACAACAGAAGTTGCACAGCATGAGAGCAGAACATGCATATTTACAGTTTATTAGGCGTTGGTCAGAACAAAGAGGGCATGACCGTCTGCTCCGACTGCTCAGGCAAAACAACAGAACGAAAGGAACTTACAACATAAACATCCTGTGAGACAGGAACTTACGCAGGCTGTTATACAAACATCCTGCTCCCTTTTAAGGTGGAACGGAAATATCCTAACAGTACCAAGGGCTAGAGAGAGACCCCTGAATGGCCACATTTGGTCCCTGCCCCAATGTTTCCCAACCCTGTCTTAATCCAGAATGTGGCAGCTAGACTGGGGACTGGGAGCAGGACCACATAACACCAGTCCTGAAAGACCTACATTGGCTCCCATACGTTTCCGAGCATAATTCAAAGGGTTGGTGCTGACCTTTAAAGCCCTAAACGGCCTCGGTTCAGTATACCTGAAGGAGCGTCTCCACCCCCATCCTTCTGCCCAGACACTGAGATCCAACGCTGAGGGCCTTCTGGCGGTTCTCTCACTGCGAGAAGCCAAGTTACAGGGGACCAGGCAGAGGGCCTTCTCGGTGGTGGCACCCGCCCTGTGGAACGCCCCCCCCCCCACAAGATGTCAAAGAGAAAAACAACTACCAGACTTTTAGCAGACATCTGAAGGCAGCCCTGTTTAGGGAAGCTTTTAATGTTTAATAGACTATTGTATTTTAATATTTTGTTGGAAGCCGCCCAGAGTGGCTGGGGAAACTCAGCCAGATGGGTGGGGTATAAATAATAATAAATCATCATCATCACCACGCCCTATTTCATCTGATACATCTCCCCCTATTTCATATATTATCGTTTTATTCCCATTGCTCACATTTCAAATCCTGCCCACGGTTTCATTTGGTTATGGTTTCTTTCTCTCAAAATAATCCCCAAAAAGGCTTCCACTCGCCCATAAATTGCCCATGGTATTGATTTCTTACGTTCGCCGTTAACTTTGCCAGTTCCGAATAGTTCGTTAGAGAGGAGTTGCTTCCTAGACCACCTCTGCTCCCTGGAAGCTGCCTGAATATTAGCATCCTGGAAGAGAACCACAACAAGCTCTTCCAAAGTAGGGCTTGATGTATTTTGCCTTCTTGGCTTCCCCCACCAGGGTTCCTCCATCTTCCCCATCCTGAGTTCTGCACTGCACGACCCCAAGCAATACGACAAACCCTTCCAGTTCACCCCAGAACATTTCCTGGATGAAAAAGGGAATTTCAAGAAGAATGGAGCCGACATTCCCTTTTCCACAGGTGGGGATCTCAACCTTTTCCTTTCCCACAAAAAGCAGTGGGTCAGACTCGATCGGGGCTGGGAGCATAGCTGTCAAGCGTCCCTTATTTGGCGGGACAGTCCCTTATCCCAGCACCATGTCCCGCTGCTGTCCCTTATTGATGATGTCCCTTAAATAAGCTACTGAAGGTAATGGGGCCCTTTCTATGTCCAGCTGTCCTTTGTCAACAGCAAATTGTTGCTGTTTTTTTGTGTTGATTATATGCTATATGGTAATTTATGGACCTAATAGGTATCTAAAGCCATTTGCACACAACAAAATATGTATTTTATCAAAGTAATTGTTGATCCCTTATTTTGGCTGCTGATCCCTTATTTCTGAGGCTGCTGGTCCCTTATTTTCAAATCTGTAAGTTGACAGCTATGGCTGGGAGACCATTTGCTTCACAAAGGGTCACAACTTCTTGTGGAGTCACATGTCAGCAGGGCCGGGGGGGAGAGTCAATTTTACCTCTCTATCTTCTTTTTTAAAAAAATAATTTTTGCATATGTTTTCCAAACAAAGCTTCACATCACATTGCATCATCTTCATTTGGGCTATTATAGCCTGAGACTTCCATCAATCCTGTCTAGTGATTTTCAATTTTGCTATCTAATCTTGCATTTTATTATTATAATGAATGCTTTTAAACTTCATTTCCTAATTATTTACTTCCATCAATCCTGTCTAGTGATTTTCAATTTTGCTATCTAATCTTGCATTTTATTATTATAATGAATGCTTTTAAACTTCATTTCCTAATTATTTACTTCCATCAATCCTGTCTAGTGATTTTCAATTTTGCTATCCAATCTTGCATTTTATTATTATAATGAATGCTTTTAAACTTCATTTCCTAATTATTTCCTTCCTAAATCATTGTGCAATCATTTATATAGCCCCCCTTACAAAACTTCTTGTCAACCTACAAGCGATGTTACATTAATGCAATTGTCTTTCAAATAAGTCATATATTTCTTCCAATCCTTAAGGAAGTCCTGGTCCTTCTGGTTCCGAATTCTCCCAGTCAACTTTGCCAGTTCTGCATACTCCATCATTTTTATTTGCCAATCCTCCTTCGTTGGTAATTCTTCCTGTTTCCATTGTTGGGCTAGTAATACTCTCGCTGCTATAGTTGCACATAAAAACAGATTTTTGTCCTGTCTATTAATTTCTGTACCTACAATGCCAAGTAAAAATGCTTCTGGTTTTTTCGCAAATGTATACTTCAACATTTTCTTCATCTCATTATATATCATTTCCCCGAAGCATTTTACTTTAATACAATACCCCACCACGGGGGTATTCCGCTTTCTGGTTTTTTAACACATATTATTCTCTGCATGTTATAAAAAAATGTAAAAATCCCTAAATTATCCATCTATTATATTAACAAATAAATTTGTGTATGTTTATTCAAAACCTGCCAAGGAGTCCACTTCGTTTTGTTGTTTTTTAAGTACTTTGTAAAAGGTTCCCATTCTTCTTTAAAGTCACAGTTGTCCTCGTCACGCACTTTGTACGTCAATTTTGCCAGTTCCGTATAGTCCATCAGTTTCTCTTGCCACTGTTCTTTTGTCGGGGTTTCTTCATTCTTCCATCCTTGTGCTATTAAGACTCTTGCCGCCGTTGTCGCGTACATAAATATGTTCTTCATCTTCCTTCCTTTTCCTACCATCCCTAACAAAAATGCTGCTGGTGTTTTTTTTTGCAAATGTTAATTTAAACATTTTCTTCAACTCGTTATATATCATTTCCCAATATTTTTTAATTTCTCTGCAATGCCACCACATATGGTAGAAAGTTCCTTCTTTTTCCTTACATTTCCAACATATATTTGAGCCAGTTTTATACATTTTCGCTATCTGTAATGATGTTATATGCCTTCTATACATCATTTTCCTGTAGTTTTCTTTCAGTAGAGAATATTCCTCTGTGAATATTTCTAATCCTTTTAAAAAGCCGGCTAGATTTGTGAAATACTTGGACTGCAGCTTCTCCTTTCTTCCTCCCACAGGGAAGAGAATCTGTCTGGGTGAAGGATTGGCCCGGATGCAGCTATTCCTGTATCTCACCACGATCCTGCAAAGTTTTCATCTCAGACACCCTCCGGGAGTCACCAAAATTGACCTCACCCCAGAGGTCAGCGGATTTGGGAACATCCCGCGCCAAGTCTCCATCTGTTTTACTCCACGCTAAGCGGCACCCTCCACTCTGGTTGTCCTCTTTGCCTGCTCACAAGGGATCCCGGCTTCCGTGAGGATTGATTGATTGATTGACCGTTACTATAGGAGTGAAATTGGGTGAGATGCTTCTCGGGTGCCATTTTGGGGGAGACAATCTCATTTTTATTATTTAAATTTGTTTTATTAAGTTTGCTTGACAACATTACATTGTTATACAGTGGTACCTCAGGTTACAGACGCTTCAGGTTGCAGACTCCGCTAACCCAGAAATAGTACCTCGGCTTAAGAACTTTGCTTCAGGATGAGAACAGAAATTGTGCAGCGGCGGCAGCGGGAGGCCCCATTAGCTAAAGTGGTGCGTCAGGTTAAGAACAGTTTCAGGTTAAGAACGGACCTCCGGAACAAATTAAGTACTTAACCAGAGGTACCACTGTATATGGTACAGTGGTACCTTGGGTTACATATGCTTCAGGTTACATACGCTTCAGGTTACACACTCTGCTAACCTAGAAATAGTGCTTCAGGTTAAGGACTTTGCTTCAGGATAAGAACAGAAATCGTGCTCTGGCGGCGCCGCAGCAGCAGGAGGCCCCATTTGCTAAAGTGGTGCTTTGTTGGAGCCAGCTGTTACAAATGGCGCTTATTTTAGTATAAAATAAGGACGCAGAGAGCTAGCAATATTTCCATGGACGGAGGGCAGCTCATTTCAGACATCTTCTCCCTCTCCGGTCCGTTTTATTATCCTTTGTTCTCTCCAGCCGCATGGCTGCATTCCAATGTCTCATGTTACCTCATCTGGTCATGGCTTAAACCCACCCACACCATATAGGGTCATCACTGCCCAGAGGAAACACAACTCCTTTTAAGGTCAATACAATTCTAATACATTGTAAGGCACGGACATGCTGGTCACCGAGGTCAGCAAGGCACCAGGTGGCGCTACAAACCTTTGCTAGGGCTTTATGACTCCCACAGTGCTTCAGGTTAAGAACAGTTTCAGGTTAAGTATGGACCTCCGGAATGAATTAAGTACTTAACCCGAGGTACCACTGTATTATGAAAAAAGAAAAAGAACACAAATCAAAGACCGTTCTATGCAATACAATTCACCACACCATACCTTTTTATGTTGTGTTTACCTTTTCTATTTTCCAACTGTGTACATGGCTCTCACGTTATACTAATTATGTAACCTTAAAATTTATTACTACTTATGAAACCTTTTGCTTTAGTTTTATCTAGCATATACACAGAAATCATTCAAACGCTGCCATAGGCGCCACACCGCTATTGTATTTCATTAAATATTTCTTAATCACATCCAATTTTTGAATAAAGTTTTGATTTATATTGCCTCTCAGCCTATTTGTCATTTGAGCCATCTCTGCAAATTCTACCAATTTATTCTGCCATTCTGTTTTAGTTCTGTGCATTCTCTTCCAGTTCTGTGCAACCAAGATTCTCACAGCCGCAGTTGTGTACAAAAAAAAAATATTTTGCATTTTTTGGTAACTCTCTACGATTCTAAGTAGGAAGGCCTCAGGTTTTTTGGAGAAAGTTATCCTTATAATTTTTTTCAGTTCATCATATATAACATTCCAGAACTCTTTGATTTTGGGGCATGACCACCACATATGAATCAGGTTTCCTTCAGAGAGCCCAGACTGCCAGCATTTGTTCGAGATATTTTTATACATCTTAAATAGCTTTGATGGCGTCAAATACAAAAAAATGACGATCTCATTTTGATTGCGTTCAAAAGAAGCCAGATTATTTGCTTCCTCTGACTTACACTTGTGTGTATGAAAGTGTTAACCTGAGCTCTGAAGTCAAGTCAGGCTCCCAGAAACCTTTGCTTCCCTGCCTCCCGCTTTCTCTCTCTCTCTGCAGCTTTCCTCAAAGAAGGAGCCATGCAACTTGGCTCCCAGCTCAGCAAATGAAGAATCTCTCTGAAAGGAGATTTCTACAGCCTGCATCTTTGTGAATGGAAAGACTGCGCGATTCTTTTGTAAGATAACCAAGTTCTTTCTTTTTAGGTCAGTTGAAAAAATTTCTCCTTTATTTTACTGGCAGCAGATGGGGCCTTGTTTCTTGTAAATTTCAGAAACTCTGTGAGTAAAGATCTAAACTAAGTGTCTGTGATTTATTCTAACCTAAGTCTTTTCATGGGGAACGTTTCTTTAAAGGTGGATGAGGCTAGATGTAAAATCTAACCATGTTTAAATGTGCTTGGAGCAATTGCCATTGTGCTAACTCTGCTGTGAGCTGTGCGGATGGAAGGAACTGTCAATTCCAGCTCTCTCAGCTTCTCATTTTTCCAATCTTAAATTCAATTCTCCGCACAGTTCTCTCCAGAAAGAGAGCCAAAAGGGTCTTCAGGTTTTATCATGACTGTACCTCTCTGTACTATATTTGCACTAGGTTGCTGTCATGTCAGAGGCCAAGAACAGCACCCTCTATCTGCCCTTTAGCACATTGTACCTCCACAATTAAGGGACGCGGGTGGTGCTGTGCGTTAAACCACAGAGCCTAGGACTTGCCGATCAGAAGGTCGGCGGTTCGAATCCCCGCGACGGGGTGAGCTCCCGTTGCTCGGTCCCTGCTCCTGCCAACCTAGCAGTTCGAAAGCACATCGAAGTGCAAGTAGATAAATAGGTACCGCTCTGGTGGGAAGGTAAATGGCGTTTCCGTGTGCTGCTCTGGTTTGCCAGAAGCGGCTTAGTCATGCTGGCCACATGACCCGGAAGCTGTACGCCGGCTCCCTCGGCCAATAAAGTGAGATGAGCGCCGCAACCCCAGAGTCGGTCACGACTGGACCTAATGGTCAGGGGTCCCTTTACCTTTACCTCCACATTTTTTTAAAAAAAACAAGCAAATATGCTCAGGCCAACATCTGGTTTGCTCATGTGTCATTTAGACCTGCCTCGCATCAAAGTCTGTACAGTACAGTTAACAAACACTTGGTTTTGGAGCAAAGAAGGTTTTTATTTTTATTTTTGCAGGCCATTTTATCATTATACACTGCAGCCTTGTAGAAGTTATCTGGGCTGGAAGAAGTGAAAGACAAACAGTGTAAAAAGCAAAGCAGAACTTCTAGATCCCTTTAACGTGAGGCTGGTGCAGAGAGCACCTTGGGACGGGGATCATTTAAACTTCCTTTTCTTCCGGAGTTCTCTATCCAAACCGAAGCGCTGCTAAGGCAATCCTCACGCCGTGTCTCTTCACAAATCTTTTGGCTCCTCTCCAGAACCTTCTCCAGCGTCCCCTTGTTATACGACTCAGCTAGGTCAGAGATAAGAGAGATAAAGTAGTGATTACAAGCGCTGAGTGTGCATTTGCAATACTCATTTATTACTCCACAAAGCTGATACAACATCCTCAAACTTAATCCGTTCCGGAAGTCTGTTCCAAAACCAAAGCGTTCCAAAACCAAGATGCACTTTCCCATAGAAAGTAATGCAAAACAGATTAATCCGTTCCAGACTTTTAAAAACCACCCCTGAAACAGCAATTTAACATGAATTTTACTATTTAACGATAGTAAGATCATGGCCACACATCAACTCCTGACAAAAAAATGGAGGCAGTGAGAGATTTTACTTTCTTGGGTTCCATGATCACTGCAGATGGTGACAGCAGTCACAAAATTAAAAGACGCCTGCTTCTTGGGAGGAAAGCAATGACAAACCTAGACAGCATCTTAAAAAGCAGAGACAGCACCTTGCCAACAAAGGCCCATATAGTTAAAGCTGTGGTTTTCCTAGTAGTGATGTATGGAAGTGAGAGCTGGACCATAAAGAAGGCTGTTTGCCGAAGAATGGATGCTTTTGAATTCTGGTGCTGGAGGAGACTCTTGAGAGTCCCATGGACTGCAAGAAGATCAAACCTCTCCATTCTTAAGGAAATCAGCCCTGAGTGCTCACTGGAAGGACAGGTCCTGAAGCTGAACTTTGGCCACCTCATGAGAAGAGAAGACTCCCTGGAAAAGACCCTGATGTTGGGAAAGATGGAGGGCACAAAGAGAAGGGGACGACAGAGGACGAGATGGTTGGACAGTGTTCTCGAAGCTACCAGCATGAGTTTGACCAAACTGTGGGAGGCCTGGCGTGCTCTGGTCCAGGGGGTCACCAAGAGTCGGACACGACTAAACGACTAAACAACAACAACAACAAGACTTCCAAAAATTTCGAAAACCAAGGTGCAGCTTCCGATTGCTGCAGGCACCCTGGAAACAATAGCCGACAGCCGTGTCGGACGTTTGGCTTCCGAAAACACTTACTTTCAGGTTCTTGGTGTTTGGGAACCAAGGCGTTTGAGTACCAAGGTACCACTGTACTGAGCTCTTAGGATGCTTTCAAACTCTGAGTACTACCCCAGGGGCGGCGAACTTTTGGCCTTCCAGTTGTTGCAGAACCAACTCCCACCAGCCTCAGTGTGTAGGGTCAGTGGCCAGGGTTGATGGGAGTTATAGTTCAGCTGCCCCAAATTTTCCCCCGTCTGCATTATCCAGTCATTGCTCCTCTACTGCAAGCTACATGCAGAATTGCAATTTGCTTTTCACATTTCAGAACGGGACACATTTTTGGGCATGGGAAGAAAATTCACCTGAGCCCATCCTTTTAAAACCAAGTTTTAAAAGCCGCTAGCATTCGTCTTAAAGCACTTCTTAAATTTAGTCACAGTCGTGTGAGTACAGTAACATTGAGCCCGGGAAACAGAGAAAGAGAGAGAGAAATGTGGGTGATTATTGCTATTTTCCTACTTTGTACATATATGATAAAGCAACCTAACCTTTTAAATTATTATTATTATTATTATTATTATTATTATTATTATTATTATTATTACATATAAAAACAATTCCATTTACAAATAATAATAATAATAATAATAATAATAATAATAATAATAATAATTTATTATTTATACCGAGCCCATCTGGCTGGGCCTCCCCAGCCACTCTGGGCGGCTTCCATAGAAACCAAAAATACAGTAAAATATCACACGTTAAAAACTTCCCTGAACAGGGCTGCCTTAAGATGTCTTTTAAATGTCAGGTAGTTGTTTATCTCTTTGACATCTGATGGGAGGGCATTCCACAGGGCGGGCGCCACTACCGAGAAGGCCCTCTGCCTGGTTCCCTGTAGCTTTGCTTCTCGCAATGAGGGAACCGCCAGAAGGCCCTCGGCGCTGGACCTCAGCGTCCGGGCAGAATGATGGGGGTGGAGACGCTCCTTCCGGTATACTGGAGCGAGGCCGTTTAGGGCTTTAAAGGTCAGCACCAACACTTTGAATTGTGCTCGGAAACGTACTGGGAGACAATGTAGGTCTTTCAAGACCGGTGTTATATGGTCTCGGCGGCCGCCCCCAGTCACCAGTCTAGCTGCAGCATTCTGGATTAGTTGTAGTTTCCGAGTCACCTTCAAAGGTAGCCCCACGTAGAGCGCATTGCAGTAGTCCAAGCAGGAGATAACTAGAGCATGCACCACTCTGGCGAGACAGTCCGCAGGCAGATAGGGTCTCAGCCTACGTACCAGATGGAGCTGGTAAACAGCTGCCCTGGACACAGATTTGACCTGTGCCTCCATGGACAGCTGTGAGTCCAAAATGACTCCCAGGCTGCGCACCTGGTCCTTCAGGGACACAGTTACCCCATTCAGGACCAGGGAATCCCCCACACCTGCCCGCCTCCTGTCCCCCAAAAACAGTACTTCTGTCTTGTCAGGATTCAACCTCAATCTGTTAGCCGCCATCCATCCTCCAACCGCCTCCAGACACTCACACAGGACCTTCACTGTCCTCACTGGTTCTGATTTAAAAGAGAGGTAGAGCTGTGTATCATCCGCATACTGATGAACACCCAGCCCAAACCTCCTGATGATCTCTCCCAGCGGCTGCATGTAAATGTTGCAAAGCATGGGGGAGAGGACAGAACCTGAGGCACCCCGCAAGTGAGAGCCCAGGGGTCTGAACACTCATCCCCCACCACCACTTTCTGAACACGGCCCAGGAGGAAGGAGCGGAACCACTGTATGACAGTGCCCCCAGCTCCCAGCCCCTCAAGACGGTCCAGAAGGATGTTATGGTCAATGGTATCAAACGCCGCTGAGAGATCCAGCAGAACTAGGAAACAGCTCTCACCTTTGTCCCTAGCCCACCGGAGATCATCAACCAGTGCGACCAAGGCAGTTTCAGTCCCATGATGAGGCCTGAATCCCGACTGGAAGGGATCCAAATGGTCCGCTTCTTCCAGGCGTGCCTGGAGTTGTCTGGCAACCTCTCGCTCAATCACCTTGCCCAAGAATGGAAGATTTGAGACTGGGCGATAGCTGGCCATCGTGGCCGCATCTAAAGATGGTTTTTTAAGAAGCGGTTTAATAACCGCCTCTTTCAGCGGGTCTGGGAAGGCTCCCTCACGGAGGGAAGCATTCACCACCCCACGAAGCCCATCGCCCAGTCCTTCCCGGCTAGCTTTTATAAGCCAGGGTGGGCAAGGGTCCAGGAGACAGGTGGTTGGTCTCACTCGTCCAAGCAGCCTGTCCACATCCTCGGAGGTAACAGATTGGAATTGATCCCACTCAACTTGACTAGACAGAACTCTAGCACTCTCCCGCCCCGGCCCTGCTCCCACGGTGGAGTCTACTTCTTCCCGAATCTGAGTGATTTTATCTGCAAAAAACTCTGCAAAATCATTGCAGGAGAACATGTGGCCCGTACTGGGCCCCGATGTTGCAGGTGGTTCCGCTAAATTGTGAACCACCTGAAAAAGTCTCCTGCTGCTGTTTTCTGCAGATGCAATTGTATTTACAAAAAATAAAAAACCCGACCATCTACTTCCTATCACACTCTGCACATGCTCAAAAGCATTTTTCATCCCAGAATCTGGGGATGAAAAACACTGGGAACGCGGCCTACTGAGTCAGGACATTAGCAGTTATTGGCTCTGACTGGCAGCTGCTCTCCAGGGCTTCAGACGGGGTCTCCGCATATTGTACCCACCCCCACCCCGTCCCAAATTTCACCAGTGCCCGTTCTCTTTTACCTCTTGATCCACATCCTCACATTGCACGATAATTAAAGGCGGACTTTGCTGGGTCGAATAGAAGCCAGAGCAGTCTTTGTCCAGCTGTTTGAGGAAAGAGGAAAGGAGTAAGTCATCAGCGCTAAAGAAAAGTTCTACGTCGAAGACCCACAGAAGAAGAGATATGGGCCACATCCACTCTAGGCATTCATTGATTTATTGATTCGGTTTATTTATTTCATAAAATGTCTACACCGCTTGAGTGCTAAACAAAGGGGGGAGAAACCTCAAAGAGGTTTGCGAAAAGAGAAAACAACAGAATAAAAAATTGCAGCAATACTTTAAAACCTACAGAACAGCTTGGTCGGTTGGGGTATGAGATTCATGGTCTCAGGTTTGTGGGTTTGAGTCCCACGTGGGGTGAAAAATTCCTACATTGCAGGGGGCTGGACTGGATGATAATAATAATAATAATAAATTATTTATATCCCGCCCTCCCCAGCCGAAGCCTGGCTCAGAGAGGCTAACAACAGTAAAAGTAACACAGTTTACATAAAATCACAATCAATTAATCGAAATACATTCTAAAATCAAGTCATTCTAAAACCAATTCAGAATTAAATTAATGGCAATCATTGGGCTAGAGGTCTATGAAGATTGCAGAAGGAGAGAGGGGGTCAGGCTGTGCCTTGGCCAAAGGGCTGGTGGAACAGCTCTGTCTTGCAGGCCCTGCAAGGGCCCTAGTCTCTTGTGATAGAGCGTTCCACCAGATCGGGGCCACGGCTGAAAAGGCCCTGGCTCTGGTTGAGGCCAACCTAACCTCCCTGTGGCCCGGGATCCCCAAGATGTTTTTGTTTGAAGACCGTAAGGTCCTCCATGGGACATACCAGGAGAGGCGGTCCCGTAGGTACGAGGGCCCTAGGCCGTATAGGGCTTTAAAGGTTAAAACCAGCACCTTGAACCTGATCCTGTACTCCACCGGGAGCCAGTGCAGCTGGTATAGCACCGGGTGAATGTGATCCCACGGCGAGGACCCCGTAAGGAGTTTCGCCATAGCTCCCTGCCACCCAAAAAAAGTTTTACACATGGGCAGAAATTAAATCATTTTGTTTGTTTATATCCCATCTTTTTAACCCAGGAGCTCAAAGTTGCGCAGGTGGTTCTCCCTCTCCTTTCATTCCCACACAACGACCCTGTGAGGTAGGTTAGGCTGAGCGTGAGTGACTGGCCCAATGTCACCTAGTAAGCTTCATGACAGAGATGGGGAATTTGAAGGCGGGTCTCCCAGATCCTAGTCTCATGCTATGCCACACTATTGAGATTTGTCTTCCAAAGCAACTACTCTATTGCGAACTTAAAAATGGAAAGCGTAATGCTGGTGGTCAACAAAAGAGGTTTAAAGACTGTCTCAAGGCAAATCTAAAAAAATGTAGTATAAACACCAACAATTGGGAAACACTGGCCTGCGAGCGCTCCAGTTGGAGAACATCCTTTACCAAAGGTGTCATGGGAATGCGCTCTACATGGGGCTACCTTTGAAGGTGACCCGGAAACTACAACTAATCCAGAATGCAGCAGCCAGACTGGTGACTGGGAGCAGCCACCGAGACCATATAACAGCGGTCCTGAAAGACCTACATTGGCTCCCAGTACGTGTCTGGGCACAATTCAAAGTGTTGGTGCTGACCTTTCAAGCCCTAAATGGCCTCGGTCCTGTATACCTGAAGGAGCATCTCCACCCTCATCATTCAGCCCGGACACTGAGGTCCAGCTCCAAGGGCTTTCTGGCGGTTCCCTCCCTGCGAGAAGTGAGGTTACAGGGAACCAGACAGAGGGCCTTCTTGGTGGTGGCGCCCACCCTGTGGAATGCCCTCCTGTCAGATGTCAAGGAAATAAACAACTATCTGACTTTTAGAAGACATCTGAAGGCAGGCCTGTTTAGGGAAGCTTTTCATATTTGATGAATTACTGTATTTTAATATTTTGCTGGAAGCCGCCCAGAGTGGCTGGGGAAACCCAGCCAGATGGGCGGAGTATAAATAATAAATAATAAATAATAAATAATAAATAATAAATAATAAATAATAAATAATAATACTATTAATAATAATAATAATTAGCTTTGAAGACACTCGAACTCAGGACGCAAGGGAGAAACGTGCTAAGAGGGAGGCACGCTTGGCAAATCCACACCGTGATCAACTCCTGCCCGGAAACCTATGTCCCGACTGTGGAAGGACGTGTGGATCCAGAATTGGCCTCCACAGACTCTTACAGACTCATTGTTAAAACCGTGTTTATGGAAGACAATCTTACTCGGCTACGAGGGATCGTCAAAGAAGAAGACTATATTTAGGGAAGCTTTTAATGTTTAATGCATTACTGTATTTTAATATTTGGTTGGAAGCCGCCCAGAGTGGCTGGGGAGGCTCAGCCAGATTGGCGCAGTATAAATTATTATTATTATTATTATTATTATTATTATTATTATTATTATGCCACACTGACTAATAATGTCACCTGGATTCCCAGGCTTAAATGGGGGGGGGGCCGCAGGGCTTGGGAAAAGAAAGCTTATGTGGAAGAACTCTGCCACCTTGCTAATTTATTTGCAGACCCAGCTGCCATTAAAGGCAGTGAAAAGTTGGCAATATCTTGTGGCAGGGGGCACCCAGACTTACCCCATCCTCTTTGTATTCACACTGGGAGACATTTTTCTTCTCTGATGTGGGGCAAATCGTCTCCTTGATAGAGAATTTTATAGGCTGGGTAGTTTCACCAGAAGCATCCTGTAGAGATATTGAGCAAAACGGATAGGAAAAAAATACATTTAAAGAGTTTTTTAATGTCCCTCTTCAGCCAGGCTTCCAGAGCAGTGGACAGATACTGGAAAAGACAGTCCCGGTCTTCAGTTTTTACAATATGGAAAAAGACACGACACAAAAGGAGGAATGGACTGGGAGGGAGGAGGAAAGAAGCAAACTCAGGTGCAAGATCTTTGCTACAAATTATCAACCAGGAGATGGAAAAGTGCAAGGAAAAGAGGAAATAAGTGTATCTGCCGTGCTCCTTGCTTCCTTCCTCTCTCTTCTGCTAAAGCCTGATAGAACAGTTGCAGCCTTGGGAATGTAAGAAAGTAAAGAACTTCCTGGAAATTATATACAATGAGATGAAAAAGATGTTGAAATATACAGTCTTTAAAAAACCAGAAGCATTTTTACATGGTATTATAGGCCAAGACATTGATAGACAAGATGTCAAACTGTTCTTATATGCAACAACAGCGGCAAGGGTATTCTTAGCCCAGAAATGGAAGCAAGAAGAAATTCCGGCGAAAGAAGAATGACCGACAAAATTAATGGACTACGCAGAACTGGACAAAATGACAGGAAGGATTCGAAACCTGCGGGACAAGAGATTTACAGAAGATTGGGAGAAGTATATGAATTATTTGAAGAGCAACTGTAATCGACAGATTACGCTAGTAGGACTGCAAGAAGTTTTGTAAGGAGAAATATACGAAGTGTTACAAAACAGAAAAAGACAGAGATATTGGTTATTAGTTTGAAATGGAATAGGGAAAATAAGAAATGAATGCTGAGAGATTAGGCTGGAAAATTTTAAGACAGGACTGATGGAAGTAAAAAAAATTGAATAAGATGTAAAAGTGCAGTGGTACCTCTGGATGCAATCGGGATCCGTTCCGGAGCCCCGTTCGCATCCTGAAGCGAACAAAGTGCAAGTAGATCAATAGGTACCGCTCCGGTGGGAAGGTAAACGGCGCTTCCGTGCGCTGCTCTGGTTCGCCAGAAGCGGCTTAGTCATGCTGGCCACATGACCCAGAAGCTGGATGCCGGCTCCCTTGGCCAGTAAAGGAAGATGAGCACCGCAACCCCAGAGTCGGTCACGACTGGACCTAATGGTCAGGGGTCCCTTTTCCTTTACCTATACAGTGGTACCTCGGGTTACAGATGCTTCAGGTTACAGACTCCGCTAACCCAGAAATAGTACCTCGCGTTAAGAACTTTGCTTCAGGATGAGAACAGAAATTGTGTGGCAGCGGCGCGGCAGCAGCAGGAGGCCCCATTAGCTAAAGTGGTGCTTCAGGTTAAGAACAGTTTCAGGTTAAGAACGGACCTCCGCAACGAATTAAGTACTTAACCCGGAGGTCCGTACTTAACCCGAAACTGTTCTTAACCTGAAGCACCGCTTTAGCTAATGGGGCCTCCTGCTGCCGCCGTGCCACCGGAGCACGATTTCTGTTCTCATCCTGAAGCAAAGTTCTTAACCTGAAGCACTATTTCTGGGTTAGCGGAGTCTGTAACCTGAAGCGTCTGTAACCCGAGGTACCACTGTAGAAGGAATAGTTGCTGCCTGATAGACTAGATGATGGAGACAAGCCAAGGAACTACGTACCCAATCAGGCTGCGGCTCGGCTTCCAGCAGTCGGAAGGCAAATTCCGGGTTTTGCTCCTGGTTGTAGGTGTCCACGGCCGCTGCCACCACCTGCTCGTAGCTGACAGGGGTGCGGGTTGTGGGGGCTGCCGCGACCACCGTGATGAGCAGCAGAAACAGCTTGCATCTCTCCATCTTCTTCTCCATCTTCTTCTCTGTCTCTTCAAAGTATCCTTGCTTTGGTACCTCCTTGGGCTTCAGTGGCTGAGCTCCCTTTTTTATAGCCCAGGGCACCCCATGGCCCTCTAACCCCCCTCCCCTGTGGGCTAACGTCCTTCGGCTGAGGGTGCAAGTGTGGTTTCTCTCGCCCGCCCCCCAGGAAGTGCCAGTTTATGTGGGTCCAACCGAAAGGTGCGCCGGGAGAGCGACTGCTGAAAAACCCTCCTTGCAAAACATCACTGAAAGGAGGGTGAAATCCAGGAAGGAGGTCTCTGTCTTGGGAAAGGTTGAGGCCACAGGGGAGTCTCTGCCTTCTCTCGGATAGGAGATCGAATCCTGTTGCCACATCTTGCCACAATATAGATGCCATAGACAGGAATGGGGGGAGCCTGTTGATATTCCTGATTCTCAAAGGCTGTGTTCGTACTCCAGTCTTCTGAGCCTTTGCTGCATTCCCAGCACTTGGTTTTCATTTATTTATTTTTCAATTCACCTTTATTGATTTAAAAGATCATCTTACATATATAAGTTACAGATAGGTAGCCGTGTTGGTCTGCCATAGTCAAAACAAAAAAATTTTTTTCTTTCCAGTAGCACCTTAAAGACCAACTAACTTAAAGAACTAACTTAGTTGGTCTTTAAGATGCTACTGGAAAGAAATTTTTTGTTTTGTTTTTACATATATAAGGACACTGACAAACTGGAACGTGTCCAGAGGAGGGCAACCAAAATGGTCAAAGGCCTGGAAACGATGCCTTATGAGGAACGGCTAAGGGAGCTGGGCATGTTTAGCCTGGAGAAGAGGAGGCTAAGGGGTGATATGATAGCCATGTTCAAATATATAAAAGGATGTCACATAGAGGAGGGAGAAAGGTTGTTTTCTGCTGCTCCAGAGAAGCGGACACGGAGCAATGGATCCAAACTACAAGAAAGAAGATTCCACCTAAACATTAGGAAGAACTTCCTGACAGTAAGAGCTGTTTGACAGTGGAATTTGCTGCCAAGGAGTGTGGTGGAGTCTCCTCCTTTGGAGGTCTTTAAGCAGAGGCTTGACAACCATATGTCAGGAGTGCTCTGATGGTGTTTCCTGCTTGGCAGGGGGTTGGACTCGATGGCCCTTGTGGTCTCTTCCAACTCTATGATTCTATGATTCTATACAGTGGTACCTCAGGTTAAGTACTTAATTTGTTCTGGAGGTCCATACTTAAACTGTTCTTAACCTGAAGCACCACTTTAGCTAATGGGGCCTCCCGCTGCTGCTGCGCCGCCGGAGCACGATTTCTGTTCTTATCCTGAAGCAAAGTTCTTAACCTGAAGCACTTTTTCTGGGTTAGTGGAGTCTGTAACCTGAAGCGTATGTAACCTGAAGCGTATGTAACCTGAGGTACCACTTTATTACAGATAGTTACATCAAAATGAAACGCAAAAATGTAATAGAAAAAAGATCAAGAAAATAAAAAGCAAAAAAGAGCTAACAATAAGAAATGAATATTGGTTATAACATCCTGTCTTTTCTAATAAAGTCTTCGTTGCACTTTTTCTATTGTCTTAATTTTATCGTACAGTTTGTTTTATAACTTTTCCTCTATATTCGTCTAGTATATTTATTCCATTTGTTTATTATATACAAGTATCATTCAATTCTGCTAGGATAACGTCATTATGACAATATAATCTTATATATTCTTTGAATAGTCTCCATTCTCTGGATATTTTTTGATTTTGGGCTCCTCTGACTTTTCCGGTCAGCTTTG
Organism: Podarcis raffonei; assembly: GCF_027172205.1. Classification (NCBI taxonomy): domain Eukaryota; kingdom Metazoa; phylum Chordata; class Lepidosauria; order Squamata; family Lacertidae; genus Podarcis; species Podarcis raffonei. The sequence goes on along the minus strand of NC_070613.1, from coordinate 4,056,277 downwards.
CTAATTGAAAGTACTCTAGCAGGAGTGATTGCCAAACTATTATTTTAGGTGTTGTTTCACATTTCCAACTTCTGGCTATCAGTATTCTTGCAGCCGTAACTGAATACATAAGCACTCAGTTTTCAAGAACGTAATGACAGGCTACTGGATCAGGCCAAGGACAACCTAGTAAAAAAAAGGTAAAGGTAAAGGACCCCTGGATGTCCAGTCAAAGGCGCTCATCTCACTTTTCAGGCCGAGGGAGCGGGCGTTTGTCCACAAACAGCTTTCCGGGTCATGTGGCCAGCAGGACTAAACCGCTTCCGGTGCAACTGGACACTAATGGAAGCCAGAGAGCATGGAAACGGCGTTTACCTTCCCGCCGCAGTGGTACCTATTTATCTACTTGCACCAGTGTGCTTTCGAACTTAAAATACTTAATTCCTGAGTCCAGGTCACCGGCTCACCCTAAAGGTAAAGAGACCCCTGACCATTAGGCCCAGTCATGAACGCCTTTGGGGTTGCGGCGCTCATCTCGCTTTATTGGCCGAGGGAGCCGGCGTACAGCTTCCAGGTCCTGTGGCCAGCATGACTAAGCCGCTTCTGGCGAACCAGAGCAGCGCAGGGAAACGCCATTTACCGTCCTGCTGGAGCAGTACCTATTTATCTACTTGCACTTTGATGTGCTTTCAAACTGCTAGGTTGGAAGGAGCTGGGACCGAGCAACGGGAGCTCACTCCGTTGTGGGGATTCGAACTGCCGACCTTCCAATCAGCAAGCCCAAGAGGCTCTGTGGTTTATACCACAGCACCACCTGCCTCCTACCCAGCATGCTTTTCTCATAGTGGCCAACCAGATGTCTGTGATATTCAGAAACATTTCTACCTCAGATTGTGGAGGCCCAGCCCAGCCATCTAGGCAAGCAGCCATCAATTGCCTCTCCTCCTTCTCCATGAATTTGCCTAGTCCTCTTTTAAAGCCATCCACTCAGTGGCCATTCCTGCCTCAAGTGGCAGGGAGTTCCGTAGTTTAACTATGCGCAGCATGAATAAGCCCTTTCTTTTCTCTGCCCTGAATCTTCCAACATTCATTGGATTCCATGGATTCTAGCATTATGAGAGGGAGAATGACTTTTCTCTACCTGCTTTCTTGATGCCGCACATCATATTATAACCACCAACGGGTCACCTTTTCTCTGCCTTTTCTCTAAACGTAGATGACCCAAACGCTGCAAGCTTCCCTCACGAGGAGCACCATTTGATCTCAGACTGGCGCTGAACTGGGGGCAGCAAGTGGGGTAGCATCTTTTTTTAAAAAAGTTTTTTATTAACAATTTCAACATAACAATTATCAAAAGAAATAATCTTCATTATTTCCCCCTTTTTTGCCTCCTCCTCCCCTAAAAACCCTCCCCACAAGACTTCCCTCAGCTCCTCTCTCTGATTTCTCAACTCATGTTATTCTCTGAATACTGTAAAATTGTATATATATTCTATCTACTTTATTGTTGTTGTTTAGTCATTTAGCCATGTCCGACTCTTCGTGACCCCATGGACCAGAGCACACCAGGCACTCCTGTCTTCCACTGCCTCCCGCAGTTTGGTCAAACTCATGCTGGTAGCTTCGAGAACACTGTCCAACCATCTCGTCCTCTGCCGTCCCCTTCTCCTTGTGCCCTCCATCTTTCTCAACATCAGGGTCTTTTCCAGGGAGTCTTCTCTTCTCATGAGGTGGCCAAAGTCCTGGAGCCTCAGCTTCAGGATCTGTCCTTCCAGTGAGCACTCAGGGCTGATTTCCTTCAGAATGGATAGGTTTGATCTTCTTGCAGTCCATGGGACTCTCAAGAGTCTCCTCCAGCACCAGAATTCAAAAGCATCCATTCTTTGGCGATCAGCCTTCTTTATGGTCCAGCTCTCACTTCCATACATCACTACTGGGTAAACCATAGCTTGAACTATACGGACCTTTGTTGGCAAGGTGATGTCTCTGCTTTTTAAGATGCTGTCTAGGTTTGTCATTGCTTTTCTCCCAAGAAGCAGGCGTCTTTTAATTTCATGGCTGCTGTCACCATCTGCGGTGATCATGGAGCCCAAGAATGTAAAATCTCTCACTGCCTCCCTTTTTCTTCCCCTTATATTTGCCAGGAGGTCATGGGATAATATATCTACTATATTAACCCTCAATAAATTTGTGTATGTTTATTCAAAACCTGCCAAGGAGTCTGATTCATTTTGTCGTCTTTTTAGATAATTTGTAAAAAGTTCCCATTCTTTTTTAAAGTCACAGTTGTCCTTGTCTCGCAATTTGTATGTCAGTTTTGCCAGTTCCGCATAGTTCATCAGTTTCTCTTGCCACTTGCCAGAACCTGGGAACCGCTGTGGTCAGTTCTCCTAGTTTCTCTGGCAGCAGTGACAACAGTAGGGACCACATCCATGTCCCTCCATGTGCCTCCCTCTGCCTAATGGACAGGACGGCCCGGGGTGTTGGTTTCCAGCAACATTTAGAAGCTGCCATTTTGGCCACTCTTGAAGTATGGCAACTTTTCCAGTGGGAAAAAACCGTGGCTTCTGAACAGTTCCTTTTCCCACCCAAATTTATAAAGACTAGGACTAGCCGCCTGAGAAACAGTTTCTATCCAAATGCAATTTTGGTTTTAAATGCAGTGTAAGGAATCTCTATGGGAGTATATTGTATTTAAAAATAGGGTATCAGAGTTTTTAGGGGGCTAACCAGGTTGGGATAGCTGTGATGGCAGGCTTGTTGGTTTTTGAATGTCTTATGTAGATTTTTTCAATTTTGTTGTTCTGTATGGCATAATGACGCGGTGTCACTGTGTGTAAAACCTCAGTGCCTAGGACTTGCCGATCGCATGGTTGGCGGTTCGAATCCCCGCGGCGGGGTGAGCTCCCGTCGTTCGGTCCCAGCTCCTGCCCACCTAGCAGTTCGAAAGCACCCCTAAGTGCAAGTAGATAAATAGGTACCGCTTTATAGCGGAAAGGTAAACGGCGTTTCCGTGTGCTGCGCTGGTGCTGGCTCGGCAGCTGCAGCTTCGTCACGCTGGCCACGTGACCCGGAAGTGTCTCCGGACAGCGCTGGCTCCCGGCCTCTTAAGTGAGATGGGCGCACAACCCTAGAGTCTGTCAAGACTGGCCCATACGGGCAGGGGTACCTTTATGGCACAATGACAATAAAGATTATCGTATTGTATTGTATCGTATAGTATCATAATTTTTATTTCTTTTTTAAAATCTGCAAGTATACTGTTGAGATGAAAATGCGCAGCAACCATCAGGGAGGAGGAAATTTCAAGCGATCGTTTAAACCGTCAGGTGTGGCTTTTACCGCTGGCTTCAGAGTGGGTTGGCACACAGGGCTGGCACCAGGAGAGGTGGCTGTTTGGGGTTTGGTTTGTGGCCTGGGTTTCTCTTTTCTTTTGGTAAAGAGTTGTGCAAACTGGGCTCCCAGTGGACTGAATCAGCATGAGGGTTGAGGAACCTTCCTGAGCGACCAGCTTCTTCGATGGACCTGATCTAACACTTACGAAACATTTCTAAATCCCTGGCTTAAAAGCTCCAGTTTCTGTCCCCATCGCTCCTTCCCCTATCTTCACAGGACTGAGAAAGGGGACGATTTATTGTTTAAACTTTGTATTTTGTTGTTTTAGAAAAACCGTTTGCTGTGCACCACCATGACAGTTCCAAATAGTGGCCGGATTATAAATTCGCTAAACAAACAAGGTGGAGTGATCTCCTTCCGTGGAGGTTTTTAAGCAGATGTTAGATGCCAGGAATTTTTTGGCTGCAATTCCAGCATTATAGGGGGTTGAATTACAAGAGGACCTTCGTGGTCTCTTCCAACTCTACAATGTGTTGATTTTATAAAATAGATAATGTTTTCTCTCCCACATTCTCAGAGCCCTGTACACGTGTAGTGTCTGTACAGTCGTACCTTAGATTTCGAACAGCTTAGTTCACAAACAACTTGGACCTCGAACGCCGCAAACCTGGAAGCCGGTGTCCCGGTTTGCGAACTTTCCCTCAGAAGCCAAATGTCCGATTGGCTGCAGGACGCTCCTGCAGCTGATCAGAAGCTACGCCTTGGTTTCTGAACGTTTCAGAAGTCGAATGGACTTCCAGAACGCATTCTGCTCAAAAACCAAGGTTTTGACTACAGAGTCTAGGACTTGCTGATCAGAAGGTCGGCGGTTCGAATCCCCGTGACGGGCTGAGCTCCCGTTGTTCAGTCCCAGCTCCTGCCCACCTAGCAGTTCGAAAGCACGTCAAAGTAGTAAAGGACCCCTGACCATTAGGTCCAGTCGTGGCCGACTTTGGGGTTGTGGAGCTCATCTCGCTTTATTGGCCGAGGGAGCCAGCGTACAGCTTCCGGGTCATGTGGCCAGCATGACTAAGCAGCTTCTGGCGAACCAGAGCAGCGCATGGAAACGATGTTTACCTTTCCGCCGGAGTGGTACCTATTTATCTACTTGCACTTTGACGTGCTTTTGAACTGCTAGGTTGGCAGGAGCAGGGACTGATCAATGGGAGCTCACCCCGTCGCGGGGATTCAAACCGCCGACCTTCTGATCAGCAAGTCCTAGGCTCTGTGGTTTAACCCACAGCGCCACCCGCGTCCCTCGCACATCAAAGTGCAAGTAGATAAATAGGTACCGCTCCCGCAAGTTCCAGTAGCCAATCGAAAGCTGCGCCTTGGTTTCTGAACGTTTCGGAAGTCGAACGGACTTCTGGAACGCATTCTGCTCGAAAACCAAGGTTTTGACTGCAGAACCTAGAGTTCCTGTTGTTCAGTCCCTGCTCCTGCCAACCTAGCAGTTCGAAAGCACGTCAAAGTGCAAGTAGATAACTAGGTACCACTCCGGTGGGATGGTAAATGGCATTTCTGTGCGCTGCTCTGGTTCTCCAGAAGCGGCTTAGTCATGCTGGCCACATGACCTGGAAGCTGTACTCCTGCTCCCTTGGCCAATAAAGCGAGATGAGCACCGCAACCCCAGAGTCGTCCGCGACTGGACCTAATGGTCAGGGGTCCCTTTACCTTTACCTTTACCTTTTACCTATCTGGCTAGCTGGGGCTGGCTGGAGATTGTGGGAGATATAGTCATGGAATCATAGAATTATAGAGTTGGAAGGGACCCCAAGGCTCTGTTACAATATTCTGTTCCACCTTAAGAGGGACCGGCATGGCTGTTGTGTGTCACATGCCTGTTTACACACCAGCACAGCTTGCTGGGAACTTCCGGGTGCGTATAGCTTTTGCTGTATGTGCTTGCTTGGACACGAAAGAGAGAAGACATATTTTTCCTGATGTATGCTGAATAAACTGCTTGTAAATATGTTTTACATATGAGAGCCAGTATGGTGTAGTGGTTAAGAGCGTTAAACTCGTGATCTGGTGAACTGGGTTCGCTTCCCCACTCCTCCACATGCGGCTGCTGGGTGACCTTGGGCTAGTCACACTTCTCTGAAGTCTCTCAGCCCCACTCACCTCACAGAGTGTTTGTTGTGGGGCAGGAAGGGAAAGGAGATTGTTAGCCGCTTTGAGACTCCTTCGGGTAGTGATAAAGCGGGATATCAAATTCAAACTCTTCTTCTCTTACATATGCCTCTGTCTGCCCTTCCATGACGAAGAGTTTGTTTGCTCTGCTGGCTTCTGTGCTCAGCTTCTGAAAGTCTTCTGAAGCTCTGAGTCGCAGATTGATGCAGAACCAAGGACTGGAGTTTGACCGGCAACCGACCACTGGGCTGGAGCCTGCCAATTGCCCCCGTTCCCTTGGACACATCTCAACAGGCTTATCTAGTCCAACCAAGAAGAATCAATATTTCTTCATCTTATTGTTTCTAAATAATGATAACAGCAACACACCCACTGCGACCCCTCCTGACCCAAACAGAGGCAGCCCAGCACAGTGCCTTCTAGATGATGATGTCCCGTGGCTAGGAATTATGGGACTTGTAGTCCAACAACATCTGGATGGCACCCTGTTGGTTGCTCCAGGTTTTAGGGACATGACAGTTTTTCTCAGCCGCTCTGGAGGAACTGCACATCAGGATTGAAAGCATCACCAAGACTTCATCTGCAGAAGCCTCTTTGAATTTAATTTGTACAGGTGTGCCAGGCAATGTCCAGTTGCGCTCAAGCCAGCAGGGCTCTGATTGCGGGATTATAAATCTAAACAGGCAGGAAGTGAAAGGAATAAGAAGGGGGAAAAGAGCAGTTTCCCCACAAGGCCATGAAAAATATCCACTCAATGAAAAAAAAGATTGGTGTGGTAAATGGAGAGAAGACAAAAATCAGAGCGGGAAACCAAAATAAGAGGGTTTTTTTATGTCAAATCTTCTTTTATTGAGTTTTACATTGCAAATTTAAATTCAGACATTAAACATCAACATCATCGTTTAGAATTGTTTTCTCTGTTTTAAAAAAATACTCCATTTTTACCATCGTTTTTCGTACATTGCAAGTATTACTCAAAGCGTTTTTATTTTATTTTTTGCATGCAAAATAAAGGGGGTTTTTTAGAAGAGGAAGGAAGAGGTTCGATCAGTCTGCACCAACCACCTGTTTTGAGCTATCAAAACTCCCATCAGCCTCTGCCAGCCTGACTGGACTGGGGCGCACTGACCCTGTAGGGTGGAAAGTGAGGTGGACAACAGGAGAGGAACCCAGTTAAATGGTCGAGAGAAAGGGCTGTAGTTCAGTGGAGGGGACTCAGCTGAAGGTCCAAGTTCGATTCCCCAGTGGAACTCCCTGCCTGATATTCTGGAGCGCTGCTGCCAGTCCGTGTAGGCAACACTGAACCAGATGGACCATTGGGTGCAATTCGAAACAGGGCAGCTTTCTGTGTTCCTAAACGACTGGTGGAGCTAGAGCGAAGGATGGATGGAGCAGCCAATTCTAGTTTTGACTCTGTTGTAAACAAAAATTGCCCTTTTCCCTTATGGGGTATCCAAGAGCCCATATAGAGTCCTTACATGGGTTCCCTATTGGTAGGAGAGAATAACAGAGGCCAACCAGAGAATATTGAGAAGTAAAGCAGCTAGTAAGCCTGATCTTTATTGATCTGTTGCAACAGGGTTCTCTCCTCACACACAGGAGAGGAGGAGGAACCCAGAAAAATGGTGTGCAAGGCCTTATAAAGACTTTTGAAATTGCCACCCTGTAGATCAGGACCACCCCCAGAAACATCATACATACATCACAGAAGGGGTGGAACCGAAGACCACCCCAGAGATACATCACACTTACATCGCAGAAAAGGCGGTCTAAAACAGAAATTTGAATATTGTTTTTCTCCTGTTGTTGTTTATCTCCTGTCTGGCAGGTTACTTGATTGGATTGCCTGAGGAGCCTGGCCAATCTTTTGTCGTGATAAATACTTAGTTCCTGGACCAGGTCACAGGCTCACACCCTATTCAAACACAGACATACCCTTAAGACAGGATTTGTGAAGGAAAAGACAATGGAGAGGCTTTTCCATTTTCCTTTGACCTTGCAGAGAAAACATTTGGTCAATTTTGGGAATCAAAAATGGTTCCAGGTCGGTCTTCCTGTGCTGATCTATGTACGTGCTTGGTTGGTACGTTTATTATATATCTAAGACCTTAAAATTCTTATCACAGCAGGGAAGTCAGCTGTTTCCACACCATACATTTAAAGCTCTGCCACCCCACTTTAAACCGTCATGGCTTCCCCCCAAAAGGACAGAATCGGGTTGGATGGGCAGTGCCTCATTTTCCCGAACGGACCAGCCATCGCCGCTGCGTGTCTCCTCTGGCATGGCTGGGACTGATGGAAGTTCAGGTGGGCACCAGGTTGGTGATCGCTGGCAAGCATTACCAAGGCAACAGGGTGGTGGGCAAAAGGAAAATCTGAGGAAGGGTGAATAGGTCGAAATGGGAGAAGGTGTGTGCAAAAGCGACAGAGAGGAGCTTTTTACACGTTCCTCGGGATTCCTCCATCTCAATAGCGGACAGTCCCTCCCACCATTATTCCCTTGCCCTTGAAGATTTTGCGGAAACCCTTCTTGACACCCTTCTTGATCTTCTTAAACTTCTTCTTCAGCCAAGACCGCTTCACCCGTTTGGGCTCAGGCTGCAGAGAAGAGAAGAAAAAGAGCTCCTGTTAGGACCTCGTCCCTCAGCGGGGGGACTGTGGACCACCAAAATGGGCGCCAGCTTGCCTGGTTCTACCTCTGTCTCTCGCCTCCCTCTCTTGGCTGTTCGTTTTGCTGCCAGGTCTCAGTCCTCCTGGCTGAAATGCTGTGGGATAACTAGCCTCCTATAACCAGCTTGCTTAAGTCTAATTAACACATGAAGGGGTTAAGACCATAGAGTAAGCTGTCCTGCCAGGCTTAACGATGTCTATTTCCTTGCAAAGAATTAGGTAATCAAGCCTTTGTTCCCTTTCAATCTATCTGATGAACTCAGCAACACTGAAGCTGAGCTGGGGTAGCTCAGCTGATAGAGTATGAGACTCTTAATCTCAGGATTGTGTGTTCGAATCCCGTGTCTGACCGTTTGGGAATTTGGTGAGCTCCATGGGGAATTCCTTTCACACATGACAAATTGGTTAAAAGGACGTTACGACGTCAACCTCTTCCACCTCAGAAGGTGCCCTGAAATACTGTCTTACCTCGTCCTCTACGGCTTCACAGGTGACAATGGCCACAGGTGGATTCTCAGCCAGGAAGTAAAAGCCGGAGCATTCCTTGACCACCTGCAAAGGGAGGAAATGGGAGGTAAAACCAAGGTTGGTGCCAGGAGAAGCTTCCCTCTTTGGGGGTAGAGCTTTGCATGCAGGTAGCCCCTGGTTCGATCCCTGGCACAGGGTTCACCAACGTGGTGCCCAGGGGCACCCAGGGGCCTACCAGTGTGCTGTGTGTGTGTGTAAGAGAGAGAGAGAGAGCAGGAAGTATAGGAGTGTGTAACTTCGTACTGACACGACGGCAAGCATGGTAAGTGTGTATTCTATTAATCAGAGTCCAATCCTTCCTTGCTTTGGGAACACTACAAGAGCAGAGAAATGGACCTTTTCACAAAGAGCAGAGTTAAACAATGGATTTAATCCCTTCAGGAGGAAGTGAGGGCCATCAACTTGGATGAACATAAGAACATGAGAAGACCCTGCGGGATTATGCCTCAAAATACCAGTTGCTGGGAATTTCAGAAGGGTAGGGTGCTGTGATGTTCAGGTTCTGCTTATGGGCATCCCATAATAGCCGCTGTGAGAACAGCCTGCTGGACACGACCTCAAGAAAGCAGCCCCTGTGCAGATGCAAGCCATGGGCTGAAACAGATTCCTCGCCCCCCACTTTGCCCGGCCTTACCCCTCCGTCTCTGAAGCTGCATTCCTTCATGGGGCGTTCCTCCTCCGCCAAGCACTCGGTTTCTTGGATTGTGAAATTCAGCTCTTGGGGGCTTTCGGAACTCGCATCCTTAGACAAACAAGAGCAACCAAATCAGAGCTGATAGCCCAAAAACCTCGTCTGTGACTAGTGGGGAGTGCGATTGATATCACCGAACCTGTTGTCCTGATTTGCATCAATCGTGCAAACATTTTGGACAGGTATGTTATGAGAATTATAAGGTCTATGATGTAAAATAAATGTTCATAAATGTACCAGGCAAACACATACATAAATACCGTATATAAACCACATGCCTGAAAATAGTACAGTCGTACCTCGGGTTACAGACGCTTTGGGTTGCGTGATTTTGGGTTGCGAACTGCGCCAAACCCAGAAGTACCGGAACTGGTTACTTCCGGGTTTCGAAGCTTGCGCATGCGCAGAAGCGCCGAATCGTGACCCGCACATGTGCAGACACAGCACTGTGGGTTGCGAACGCTGCGGGTTGCGAATGTGCTTCCCGCATGGATCACGTTCGCAACCCGAGTGTCCGCTGTACAGGAAAACAGTCCTAAATCATTTTTACTCTTTCAGTGACCTCAAATATTCCTCTGCAGTTTGGATGGAAATGGGGAAAGCCTCCCCATTGTCTCTGTGCTCACAAATCCTGCCTTAAGGACTCATTTGGGTATGAACAGGGTGAGCCTGTGACCTGGACTCAGGAATTTAATATTTATCATCACAAAAGGATGGCCAGGCTGCCCAGGTAAACCCATTAACAGGTTTCCTGCCAGATACGATTCTGCTGTGATGTATGTATGATGTTTTGAGGGGTGGTCTTGAGTTACCACGGGACACGGGTGCCACTGTGGGTTAAACCACAGAGCCTAGGACTTGCCATCAGGTCGGCAGTTTGAATCCCCACGACGGGGTGAGCTCCCATTTTTCGGTCCCTGCTCCTGCCAACCTAGCAGTTCGAAAGCACATCAAAGTGCAAGTAGATGAATAGGTACTGCTCCGGCGGGAAGGTAAACAGCGTTTCCGTGAGCTGCTCTGGTTTGCCAGAAGCGGCTTAGTCATGCTGCCACATGACCCAGAAGCTGTACGCCGGCTCCCTCGGCCAATAAAGCAAGATGAGCTCCGCAACCCCAGAGTCGGCCACGACTGGACCTAATGGTCAGGGGTCCCTTTACCTTTACTTGAGCTACAGGGTAGGCAATTTCAAAAGTATATATAAAAGTTTGCACACCAATGTGCTGGGTTCCTCCTCCCTCCTGCATGTGGTGAGTGAGGACCTTGTTGCAACAGATCAATAAAGATCAGGCTTACTAGCTGCTTTGCTTCTCAATATTCTCTAGTTGGGTTATTCTGTTATTTTCTTCTACCGATGGAGAACCTACATAAGGACTCTATACGGGATCTTGGGTACCCCATAAGGGAAAAGGAGCAGTTTTTTCTTATAACAGTAATCACATTATATTATGATAAGGGCTGATCTGAAGAGTTAAGTGATTCTGATTAGTTCAGGATAATGACATTGGGTCGCAACTGCTATGATTGCAGTGATCCTTCGATTGGTGAATAGAAATGTATACAGTGGAACCTCGGTTTTAGAACGTAATCCGTTCCGGAAGACCGTTCAACTTCTGAAACGTTCAAAAACCGAGGCTCAGTGGTCTGGCTGCAAAGTCAGTGTGGGGGAAATGAAAAATGAGCCTTGGAAGCCGTTAGACTTTTGAGGCGCGTTCGAAAACAGAAGCAATTCCTTCCAGGTTTTTGGCGTTTGGGTTCCGACTTATTCGGCTTCTGAGACGCTCAAAAAACAAAGTTCCACTGTAATCTGGAAGAGTATGAAAAACATTGCTTGGATGTTTGTTCTTTGCAGCCTTCTCCTTATTTTTGAGACTGTCCCTAGGCATTTGTCTTTCAATAAAGGCCTATATTTTCACCTGGAAAGTGCATCCTTTTCTTTTGGGTTTCTGTGAGGGATGCCTCCAGCCTAGGAACTCGCTTTTAAATTTCTCCAGCAGTACCAGAATATGGGAGTCTGATACATTGAGTGGCTTCCTTCCTTCCTTCCTTCCTTCCTTCCTTCCTTCCTTCCTTCCTTCCTTCCTTCCTTCCTTCCAGATGCACAGGTGGCCTTAAGCTAAATATACACCATACAGTCAAAACACATGACCTCCCCACATAGAATCCTGGGAACTGTAGCTTACCGCTCTCAGAGTGGCAACGCCCAGCACCCTTAACAAACCACAGTTCCCAGAATGCTTTGGTGGAAAGCCAATGTGCTTTAAAGATATATAGTGCGTCCACACCCTTAGCATCTCAAACCTGCCTTCTGGTTTATAAAACCCCAGAACGTGCCGTGCACATTGACGGCGCATGCCAGCCTTCCCCAACCTGGTGCCCCCAGATGTTTGGGACTACATCTGTCCTGGAAAGCACAGCTGCAGCCTGAAACATGTCCTCCGGCACACCAGATTGCAGAAATCACAGGTGGACTTACCCAGTTTGGCTGAGGGGCGGCTTTCAGAAGCCGATAGGTGAAGTCTTCGTCTGCTTTTTGGTTGTACAGGTCGACAGCGAGCGCCGCGGCATCCTCATAGCTCAACGGTTCCTTCGCAGGAGGCAAGACAGTGGTTGCGGCAGCTGCCCCAACCAAGAGCAGGACTCTCCAGAAAGAGTTCTCCATCTTCATAGCCTCAGATCTATCCCTTCTGCCGGTGGCTTTTGGGAGCTGAGGTAGCCTGTTGGGTCCAGGAGTCTCCCTTTTTATGTGCGGTCAATTGCATGGATCGGGTGCTGATTGGTCAGCGGCCTGGGGTTTCCCCCGCAAACCGGTGACTCAGTTCCTATGTGCTCATGCGAAATTCCGGTGCCCAAACTTAAGCAACATTGAAAAATATTTTGTAGGTGGGAGGGAGGGGGAAGGTGTCCTTTAATGTTCAGTCTGGGAACTGGGCTTGGCCTGAGAAGTACATGAGGAAGTACATTTCATACAAGGAAGGGGCTTTTTTAAATACAGGTTGCGCCTTTTCTCATTTGAACAGCTCTTTCGAAGTTAACCTGTAACTGGAAAAATCCCTGCACTCCTCGTCTTGGCGAGCTAAAAGGCACATGTGGGCAAGTTATGTGGCAGATGCTGGGAATGTAAAAACCTTCTGAATCCAGTCAATTCTGTGTCCAGGGCAGCTGTTTACCAGCTCCACCTGGTACACAGGATGAGACCCTCCCTGCCTGCAGACTGCCTCGCCAGAGTGGTGCATGCTCTAGTTATCTCCCACTTGGACTATTGCAATGCGCTCTATGTGGGGCTGCCTTTGAAGGTGACCCGGAAACTACAACTAATCCAGAATGCGGCAGCTAGACTGGTGACTGGGAGCGGCTGCCAGGACCACATAACACCGGTCTTGAAAAACCTACACTGGCTCCCAGTACGTTTCCGAGCACAATTCAAAGTGTTGGTGCTGACCTTGAAAGCCCTAAATGGCCTCGGCCCAGTAGACCTGAAGGAGCGTCTCCACCCCCATCGTTCTACCTGGACACAGAGGTCCAGCTCCGAGGGCCTTCTGGCGGTTCCCTCACTGTGAGAAGCCAAGTTACAGGGAACCAGGCAGAGGGCCTTCTCGGTGGTGGCACCCGCCCTGTGGAACGCCCTCCCACCAGATGTCATAGAGAAGAACAACTACCAGACTTTTAGAAGACATCTGAAGGCAGCCCTCTTTAGGGAAGCTTCTAATGTTTAACAGACTACTGTATTTTAATACTTTGTTGGAAGCCGCCCAGAGTGGCTGGGGAAACCCAGCCAGATGGGTGGGGTATAAATAATAAATTATTATTATAATCAGGAGCTGAGCACAAAAGCAGACCCTCCAAGTGCCCCTATTTTCCAGGGACAGTTCAGGATTGACAGAAGCCGTCCCAGTTTCTGATTTCACCTCGGAATGTTCTGCTTTTCCTTAGGACATCCCTATTTCCATCGGAGAAATGTTGGAAGGTATGGAGTTATGCGACCCCTGACCCAAGGAGATAAGTGACTAGGCAACCTTTAGAAGACACCTGAAGGCAGCCCTTTGTAGGGAAGTTTTTAAATGTTTTATTATGTTTTTATACATGTTGGAAGCTGCCCAGAGTGGCTGGGGCTACCCAGTGAGATGGCTGGGCTATAAATAATAAAATTATTATTATTATGGAATAGGTTACAGGGGTCAGCAGATTTTTCAGCAGGGGGCCGGTCCACTGTCCCTCAGACCTTGTGGGGGGCCGGACTATATTTTCAAGAAAAAAAATGAATGAATTCCTATGCCCCACAAATAACCCAGAGATGCATTTTAAACAAAAGCACACATTCTACTCATGTAAAAACACCAGGCAGGCCCCACAAATAACCCAGAGATGCATTTTAAATAAAAGGACACATTCTGCTCATGTAAAAACTGTTGGGAATCATTCTGCAGAGAAATAGTAGGGATGTTTGTACAGTGGTACCTCAGGTTACGTACTTAATTTGTTCCAGAGGTGTGTTCTTAACCTGAAACTGTTCTTAACCTGAAGCACCACTTTAGCTAATGGGGCCTCCTGCTGCCAGGGCGCGATTTCTGTTCTCATCCTGAAGCAAAGTTCTTAACCTGAAGCAATATTTCTAGGTTAGTGGAGTCTGTAACCTGAAGCGTATGTAACCTGAAGCGTATGTAACCTGAAGCGTATGTAACCCAAGGTACCACTGTACCTTTAAGAACAGTTTCTGTGAGCTCGGGGCTGATTGGGTACAGCTGGCCATGACTACACATGAGAAAAGCTGCAGTTTGAACACTGCCTGCAGGAAAAACACCCAAAAGCGTTGCTGTTTGTTGTTTTGAAATAAAACCTTTATTTAATTTGGTTTTACACCGGTCTCATGGTGTCATAGTCTCTGTCATCTGCCACCAGTGGGAAATCCCACTCTAACAAAAACAAGCTGATTCCCGGACCGTCCGCAGGCCGGATTAAGAAGGCGATTGGGCCGGATCCGGCCCCCGGGCTCTAGTTTGCCTAGCCATGGAATAGGACATCCCAATCGGAGAAATGTTGGAGTGTATGCAATGGCAGTATCCTCTCCTGTTTTTCCCCAGCAATAGACATTCGGACCATAAAGAAGGCTGATCGCCGAAGAATGGATGCTTTTGAATTCTGGTGCTGGAGGAGACTCTTGAGAGTCCCATGGACTGCAAGAAGATCAAACCTCTCCATTCTGAAGGAAATCAGCCCTGGGTGCTCACTGGAAGGACAGATCCTGAAGATGAGGCTCCAATATTTTGGCCACCTCATGAGAAGGGAAGACTCCCTGGAAAAGACCCTGATGTTGGGAAAGATGGAGGGCACAAGGAGAAGGGGACGACAGAGGACGAGATGGTGGGACAGCGTTCTCGAAGCTACCAGCATGAGTTTGACCAAACTGCAGGAGGCAGTGGAAGACAGGAGTGCCTGGCATGCTCTGGTCCAGGGGGTCACGAAGAGTCGGACACGACTAAACGACTAAACAACAACACAGACATTCAGAGGCACCAGGGCTCTGAATGTGGATAATGCCCATATTCAGGGCCAGCCAATATATTTTGGCACCTGCGGCAGCCCCCAAAATAAAAATAATATTGCCTACCAAAAAGTGGGTGCTTCGGGGTAACCCTACAGAGCAGTCCACTTGATCTATCTGTAGCTATTCAATGAGTAGCCATTCTGATTTGCCTGTGGGGAAGTCAGATTCTGTTGCATCAAAGCAAGTGTTAACCCCACAGCACATTTTCCAGTAACTTTCTTATTGCAAAGAGGCTGTCTTTTGGGGAAGTGAGTTTCTTGCACAAGGCCTCCGTCCCAACCAGCTTTAACTGTGCACCCTGAATTTGTCAATATGTGACTGAATCTCAGCCCCAAACCGTGGCAGCCTAGAAGTGCCCTATGTCTCTTCAGAGTAACACACACTAAAATCTTAACATGCCGGTGCCCAGTGTCTTGCTCTGCCTTCCTTTAAACCCCATCAGCGAGTCTAATGAGGCCTCCCGCCGCCAGTGCCCTTCCACCGTTCAGCATCCGTTCATAGACCGAGGTAAAGTTCGCAAACTGGAACACTACTTCTGGTTTTGCGGAGTTTGTAAACCGAATACTTCGTAAACAGGACTGTTCGTAAGCCGAGGTACCACTGTACAAATGTAAAGGATAAAGGTAAAGGGACCCCTGACCATTAGGTCCAGTCATGACCGACTCTGGGGTTGTGGCGCTCATCTCGCTTTATTTGCCGAGGGAGCTGGCGTACATCTTCCAGGTCATGTGGCCAGCATGACTAAGCCGCTTCTGGCGAACCAGAGCAGTGCACAGAAACACCATTTACCTTCCCGCCGGAGTGGTACCTATTTATCTACTTGCACTTTGACGTGCTTTCGAACTGCTAGGTTGGCAGGAGCAGGGACCGAGCAATGGGAGCTCACACCATCGCGGGGATTCGAACCGCTGACCTTATGATCGGCAAGTCCTAGGCTCTGTGGTTTAACACACAGTGCCACCCGCATCCTTCAAATGTAAAGGATAAAGGTAAAGGGACCCCTGACCGTTAGGTCCAGTCACAGACGACTCTGGGGTTGTGGTGCTCATCTCGCTTTACTGGCCGAGGGAGCAGGCATTTTGTCTGCAGACAGGGTGACTAAGCCACTTCTTTCAAAACCAGAGCAGCGCACGGAAACACCGTTTACCTTCCCGCCAGAGCAGTACCTATTTATCTACTTGCACTTTGACGTGCTTTTGAACTGCCAAGTTGGCAGGAGCTGGGACCGAGCAACGGGAGCTCACCCCGTCACAGGGATTCGAACCGCCGACCTTCTGATCGGTAAGCCCTAGGCTCTGTGGTTTAGACCACAAAAATGCAAAATGATACAGAATTCCTACATGGCTCTCAGAGTCACCTTTAGGAACTTGCAATTTTCTCAAGGGTTTGGTAGGAATGCACTCTATCCTTCAACCAGATTTGCATAAATCCCAATCTTCCGCATATTTCACATGTAAACGTGGAGATGAGACCTTTCTCCACTAGCCGGTGTTTATTTTCTGTAACTTTCCCAGAGCATGTTTGGCCTTTCCAAACCCCTCATCCATCATTTCATGGGCTGGGCTCTGCAATGCAGTCAAAATCATTCCAGCCCCAGGAACACGTTCTTCTCACTAGAGGCACGTGAACACAGTTACTACAAAATCTCTGGCAGGAGGAGTGCAATTTTTCAGCCTCTCGTGGGCTTTCCCCCAAGCCATCATTTCCCAAGTCCATACACATTATCACAATGACTTCCCCACCCCAAAAAATTCCACTTTTATATCAGAAAAACAAGCTGCTTTGTTGCCTAATCAGACGCCCTGTCCTTCCCCTGGTGCTGGGCATTCGTGACTGGGGTTTTCTCTTAAATCGCTGAGATTAAGTCAACAAGGAAGGCCATGGCAAGGATTACCTGAGGCCACCTTTTTGTTTCATATCAGTTAATGCCTTTGTGGGCATTTTATTACCATCTTCACCTTGGAGGGAATGAGGAAGTTGCTTTATGAATACTTTTCAACAAAAGTGAAGTCACGGTAAATAGATGGAGGCTTATTAAATATTATAGATGGAGGTTTCTCCTCGGCTGGATGGGGCTTGGCAAATGATGGGATTTCCACTGAAGAGAACTGATCCGTAGAAAGGACTTTATGATCTGAAAATAGAGACAATGCATATACTTGTGTAACCCAAGAAAATCTTTAATACAAACAATTTTTTAAATGAGAAGTTTCTCCCCCTCCCCTGAGAACCAAGAGTGAATATGGAGACTGCCATGCCATGTCATATGAACAAACCACAAGGCTTGCAGAAGAGAGAGACCAAGATGATCAAGGGTCTGTAAACCAAGCCTTAGGAGGACTGGGTATGTTTAGCCTGGAAAAGTATACCTGAAGGAGCGTCTCCACCCGCATCATTCAGATATTTGAAGGTGGATGTCCTACCTCCTCTCAGTCACCTCAATAATAATAATAGTTTATTTATACCCTGCCCATCTGGCTGGGCTTCCCCAGCCACTCTGGGCGGCTTCCAACAAAATGTTAAAATACTGTAATGCATCAAACATTAAAAACTTCCCTAAAGAGGGCTGCCTTCAGATGTCTTCTAAAAGTCTGGTAGTTGTTGTTCTCTTTGACATCTGGTGGGAGGGCGTTCCACAGGGCGGGTGCCACTACCGAGAAGGCCCTCTGCCTGGTTCCCTGTAACTTGGCTTCTCACAGTGAGGGAACCGCCAGAAGGCCCTCGGAGCTGGACCTCAGCATCCGGGCAGAACGATGGGGGTGGAGACGCTCCTTCAGATACAGTGGTACCTCGGTTTAAGTACTTAATTCATTCTGGAGGTCCGTTCTTAACCTGAAACTGTTCTTAACCTGAAGCACCACTTTAGCTAATGGGGCCTCTCGCTGCTGCCGTGCCGCCAGAGCACGATTTCTGTTCTCATCCTGAAGCAAAGTTCTTAACCTGAAGCACTATTTCTGGGTTAGCAGAGTCTGTAACCTGAAGCGTATGTAGCCTGAAGCGTATGTAACCCGAGGTACCACTGTATATAGAACATTGGATTAAATCAAACAATAATTAAATTATCTCCTGAAAACAAGGATCAAATTAAAATCTAATTAGACGGCTTTCCGCAGGGTTAGGGTTGGGAACAGTAAATTCTCATCAGTTTAAAGGCTTTGTATGAGTATTAGACATGATGGCGATGCTCTCTGCCTCATCCTGGATAGCTCAATCAGTAGAGGCTCTTAATTTCAGAGTGGTGGGTTCGAGTTCCACCTCAGGCAAAAGATTCCTGCATCGCAGGGGGTTGGACTAGATGATCCTCCGGGTCCCTTCCAACTCTGCAGTTATTTGATTCTAACCGTCATAGGCAGCAATGCTTCTCAATACCAATTTCTGGAAACCCCAGGAGGGGAGACGGGTCTTGTGTTCGAATCCTGTTTGCCCATTTGCCATAATGGGCATCTGGGTGGCCGCAGTGAGAACGGGATGCTGGACTAGATCCAGCAAGGTCTTCTTAATATTGTACAACCCTTCAGCATACCGAAGGAAAGAAACAGTTTATAACCGGTTTGTTGCTCAAAGGTATAGCGAGCTGCTCACTGGGGGTCGTCAGCAACAAACTTTACATCTTATTTACCACAACCAACCACCCTCCCTTTGCAATCCTGTCGCAAGGATTTTCTGCCAAACGATTGCTTGTCGATATCGTTGGAGACATTTCCAAAGAGGAACGGGGACTTCTCCTTCGCAACCGTCACAATATGGAAAGAGGGGGCTTCGTTCTGTGGGATACCCACTAACTGAATAGGATTTTGCAACCATGTCAGAGAAGCACCTGGCTGTAGATAGTTTTCTGGAACATTCTTCAGGTCATTGACACACACACACCAGATGAAACTTCGTGCCAGGAGACAGTCGCCTTTGGGCTCTGCCTTTATGTATTTGTTATAAGAATTCTAAAGTCTCAAATATAGAATAAATGCTCATAAATGTACAAGGTGAAGACATTTTGTTGTTTAGTTGTTTAGTCGTGTCCGACTCTTCGTGACCCCCTGGACCAGAGCACGCCAGGCACTCCTGTCTTCCACTGCCTCCCGCAATTTGGTCAGACTCATGTTTGTAGCTTCGAGAACACTGTCCCACCATCTTGTCCTCTGTCGTCCCCTTCTCCTTGTGCCCTCCATCTTTCCCAACATCAGGGTCTTTTCCAGTTAGTCTTCTCTTCTCCTGAGGTGGCCAAAGTATTGGAGCCTCAGCTTCAGGATCTGTCCTTCCAGTGAGCACTCAGGGCTGATTTCCTTCAGAATGGAGAGGTTTGATCTTCTTGCAGTCCATGGGACTCTCAAGAGTCTCCTCCAGCACCAGAATTCAAAAGCATCCATTCTTCGGCGATCAGCCTTCTTTATGGTCCAGCTCTCTCTTCCATACATCACTACTGGGAAAACCCAGTAAAAGGTAAAGGTACCCCTGCCCGTCAGGGCCAGTCGTGACTGACTCTAGGGTTGCGCGCTCATCTCGCTCAAGAGGCCGGGAGCCGGCGCTGTCCGAAGACACTTCCGGGTCACGTGGCCAGCACCAGCACCGCACACGGAAATGCCGTTTACCTTCCCGCGGTCCCTATTTATCTACTTGCACTTAGGGGTGCTTTCGAACTGCTAGGTTGGCAGGAGCTGGGACCGAACGAAAACCCAGCAGACATACATAAATATATAAACCACGTGTCTGAAATAGCACAGGAGAACAATCCTGAAGCCATTTTGACTCTCCCAAATTGACCTCAAATGTTTCTCTGCAAGGATGAAGGAAAAGGGGAAAACTATTGTCTTTGGACGTAGGGGCTTATACACTGGTACCTCGGGTTAAGAACTTAATACATTCTGCGAATGTTCTAGTGTTTGTCCGGTCTTCCAATAGTAACCTGACATAGTGAGCCTCTGATTTTCCCGAGAAAGGTACCAGCAAGGGTAATATCAGTTCAGCCCTGGCTTGCTCGTATTTCGCACAGCGCAGCAAAATATGTTTTATGGAATCGATGTCTTGAGCACACGAGCAAAGTCTGTCCTGGTAGGGAACTCCTCTCAACCTGCCATCCAACACTGCAGAAGGAAAGACGTTTAGTCTGGTTTTGGTGAATAACCTTTGATAATTTGGTACTGTCAGATTTTTAATGTAAGGTGTGCATTTTTTTGTAACGATTTGTTGGGTCTCTGGACGGTAATAAAGATTGATTGATTGATTGATTGATTGATTGATAATTCGTTCTACAGGTCCGTTCTTAACCTGAAACTGTTCTTAACCTGAGGTACCACTTTAGCTAATGGGGCCTCCCGCGGCCGCCACACCGCTGCTGCGCGATTTCTGTTCTCATCCTGAAGCAAAGTTCTTAAGCCGAGGTACTATTTCTGCGTTAGTGGAGTCTGTAACCTGAAGCGCCTGTAACCCGAGGTACCACTGTACCTCCCTTTTCAAATACAGTCCGGCAAGTATCTGTTAAGCTAAGCACACTATCAATATGTGGAAGAGCATGGGTCAGCAAACTAAGGCCCATGGGCCAAATCAGGCTCAATTGCCTTCTAGATCCGGCCCACGGATGGTCCAGGAATCGCCGCGTGGATCGCCAGCGCACACTCGTTCTCTCCATCTCCCTCCCTCTTCCTCACACAACGGCACTTTTCTCCTCAGGGATGGACTGCAAGAAGATCAAACCTCTCCATTCTGAAGGAAATCAGCCCTGAGTGCTCACTGGAAGGACAGATCCTGAAGCTGAGGCTCCAAGACTTTGGCCACCTCATGAGAAGAGAAGACTCCCTGGAAAAGACCCTGATGTTGGGAAAGATGGAGGGCACAAGGAGAAGGGGATGACAGAGGACGAGATGGTTGGGCAGTGTTCTCGAAGCTACCAGCATGAGTTTGACCAAACTGTGGGAGGCAATGGAAGACAGAAGTGCCTGGCGTGCTCTGGTCCAAGGGGTCACGAAGAGTTGGACACGACTAAATGACTAAACAACAAGAAGTGACTAATGATCAGTCCATGCTGTAGGTCAGGCCTGTGGCGGGTTGGCAGGGTGGGTGTGGGTGTGGGTGTGTTAATGCAACTACCAGCATGTGTACTTTCAGTAACAGCATGTAAAATGTATTTCCATGTTGAGCAGATGCAGGGGTTTTTTAAAAATCTGATGGGTAAGAATAAAGTTTGGAGATCTTAAACTAAAAAAAAAAAAAAAGAGTCTCCTCCAGCACCAGAATTCAAAAGCATCCATTCTTTGGCGATCAGCCTTCTTTATGGTCCAGCTCTCACTTCCATACATCACTACTGGGAAAACCATAGCTTGAACTATACGGACCTTTGTCGGCAAGGTGATGTCTCTGCATTTTAAGATGCTGTCTAGGCTTGTCATTGCTAAAATATCTACGCTCTATTAGAAGGCCACAGTGTATTTTATCTGTTGGGGGGGCGGAACCAGTGTGAGGCCTTTCTCTGAGCACGTGCAGAGTTCTCTATGCATTAATCTATTTCCCCCCCAAGTGTGCATTAGGGGCAATAGCACACTATTTTTTCCCCTGGCTTTTATTTTATATGGAAAATGTCAAAGCCAAAATTAAAAGAGAAAGAAGAACATTGTTTATGTACGGTATAACAGCAGCTAGAATCCTTGTAGCAAGGAACTGGAAGAATGACACGCTTCCAGAGATTAATGACTGGCAGATACTCACGTTAGAATATCTACAATTAGGAAAACTGACGGGATCAGTTAGAGGAACATCAAAACAGAAAACAACTAGAGAATGGATAATATTCAAGAACTATGTAAAACTTTATTGTACAAATAATTCCGTATTAGCAGAAACTGAGTGATATTTGTAAAGAAAACGATTAGAGGAATGTATACAAAGTAGAAAGAAATGATATTATACAATACAAAACTGTGTTTTTAAAAAAGTTTATATTACAGTATAATGAGAAGGATGGGAAGGTTTGTGTCAATGAACACTTTTATTGTGTAAATAATGTCTGTTCTTTTCCTCTTTTGATTTTTTTTTACTTCGTATGTTTATTTCTTTATTTTTTCTTTTCCTCTTTTTTTGTTCCTTTAGAAATTTTCTATTCTCTACATGATTTTCTTTTTCTTCATATGTAAAGAGATAGCATATAATGTTTGTATAGATATGTAAATTTTTAATCAATAAAGAATTTTCAAAAAATTTAAAAAAGGAAAATGTCAAAGCCGCATCCTTATTTCCAGGTGGATATTAAGTAGTGGACATAAAAGTAGAGATATCCATATAATAATAAAAAGCGATAAAAACCAAAACCTCCGATGAAAACTAAAATAATTTTATTACATTTCCCTGTTCCTGGAACTGAATGTTTTGCTGCGTCAGAAAAAGTCTGTCTGGTTTAAACAACTTAGGGTGGTTGTTCTTGTTGTTCTTTTTTTTAAATTGCTAATAGAAACTGTTAAGTTGTGGGTGAACATATCAGACGACACAGCGATTCTTCAAACAGCTCTTGTTTATTCACAGGCCAGAACAGAACTGAACTGGAGGCTTCAGCCAGCCTGCTTATATAGAGCTCCACTAGAACGCAACAGTAACCATTTTCTGTAACTATCCAATCACTGAACGTCACTTTCAATCCCTTATTTGCATATGTGGACCTGAGAGAAAACTATCTACAGTATCCCCCTGCTGGCTCAGGGTGAGAACTTCAGTACATAACAGAAACAGTGACACAGCATCGCTTTTCCAAACTCTTACATAATGAACTAATGCAATTTTACTTGGACGCTGTTCCGTTTTGTTTGGCTCCACCCTTCCAGGTACTTCCAGGTGACTTCTGTTTCCGAGCAGAGTTCAATCACTGGCAAATTCATGTTATGCCGCTAAAGCTGATTTGGCAACAGAGCTGCTTCTGCAAAATATATACGGTAACTTTTTGCAATAAGGAACGTGACAAGGAAATGAGCAGGAAAGAACGAGAGGAGTGTTGTAAACAAAAATCTGCCCTTTTCCCCTTATGGGGTATCCAAGAGCCCATATAGAGTCCTTACGTAGGTTCCCTAATGGTAGGAGAAAATAACAGAGGCCAACCAGAGAATATTGAGAAGCAAAGCAGCTAGTAAGCCTGATCTTTATTGATCTGTTGCAACAGGGTCCTCACTCACCGTAACGCAGAAGGGAGGAGGAACCCAGAACAATGGTTTTCAGCGCGCCCGGCGCTCCGGGAAACAGGCTGCGGATGTCTTCCTGAAGCCTGGAGAGCGAGAGGGGTCGGTGCGCACCGACCCCTCTCGCTCTCCAGGCTTCAGCGAATGCCTGCATTCGCCCCATAGGACGCACCCAGATTTCCCCTTCATTTTTGGAGGGGGAAAAGTGCATCCTATAGGGCGAAAAATACGGTAGTTAGTTCTACATATTCTCGCATTTTGTTCTGCCAGTCTAATTTTGTTTTTTTTTTTGTTTTGTTTATTGTCTTAAGAAAATTATACAGACAGCAAAATGAAGAAGCCTAAATTAACATTGCCTTCTACCAATAAGAAATAATAATAACTATTACAATAATGAAAATACTAAAAATACATTTACTTCCTCTTTTAAACTTCTATTCCGGTTACAATATATTACTATTTTATAAGAATGTATTATATCCTTTGCTGTCCCATATATTATTTTATTTCCCAAATTCAACCTAACCCTCCTCTCCTCCCCACTGCTTCCCTTCACCTGCCAGTCTAATTTTGATGAGATAGCGTCTCCTTTCCATCCCTTTGCAATTAAGATTCTGGCTGCTGCTGCTGCCGCAGACATGAAAATTCTCCGAAATTTCTTTGGGATTTCATTGTTCATTATTCCTAGCAGGAAGGCTTCAGGCTCCTTGGGGAAGGAACATTTAAACATTTTCTGAAGTTCGTTGTATATTGTCTCCCAAAATTCTCTGATCTTTTCTTGCAGTTCCACCACATGTGGAGCATTGTGCCTTCTGCCTCCCTGCATTTCCAACATGTGTTTGACCTAGATTTTGTGGGATGTGAAATACAGAGCAGTCAAGTACAACATTTTGTTTAGAGGGTGTGGTGGGTACAAACCTTGGCTTTGAAAGCCCTGTGCCTCTGAGAAAGCGCAGAGTGATTTTCTGCTTTGCTCTTATCCATGGCTTGACTCTTGCCAGGCACGAGGTCTCAGTACAATTTCTGGAGAGGTGGGAGGGAGAAAAAAACAGCCAACTCAACCTGCTTCCACTAACATACAAGCCCCCCTCTCGTCTATATAACCCAGATGGTTTTTGCTTTGGTATTGATTCTCCAGTTCAAAGATGATGCAGACTCTCTTTCTTTAAGCCTAGCACTTATGAGGAATTTGGGCAGGCGCAACATTAGGATGGGCAAAGCTGGATTCCCTCTCGTGCAGCTGTTAAAAGCAGAGCTGCGCGGCTTGGAAAAATCAGCTGGCAACCTGACAGAAGCTCCGTTTAAGAGGTGGGCTTATGGCGACACCTGGAGGTCATTCTAGAAAGTGACAACACTGAAGTTGTTTATTGATTTTAATAATTTATTGATTTTAATAATCAATAAATAAATCAGGTTCTGGGATCATCTGGTTCCCATCCTCCCTGACCCTTGGCCTTGCTGGCTGGGGGTGACGTGGTTTGTAGTTTGGCAACATCTGGAGGGCTGTTGTAAACAAATAAATCTGCCCTTTTCCCTTATGGGGTATCCAAGAGCCCATAGAGTCCTTACATAGGTTCCCTATTGGTAGGAGAAAATAACAGAGGCCAACCAGAGAATATTGAGAAGCAAAGCAGCTAGTAAGCCTGATCTTGTATTGATCTGTTGCAACAGGGTCCTCACTCACCACACGAAGGAGGGAGGAGGAACACAGAACAATGGTGCGCAAGGCCTTATAAAGACTTTTGAAATTGCCCACCCTGGAGTTCAAGACCACCCCTCCATACATCATACCTACATCACAGAAGGGGTGTAACCCAAGACCACCCCCCAGACACATCATACCTGCATCACAGACAAGGCGGTCTACAGCAGAAATCTGAGTGGTCTATCTCCTGTCGTTGCTTATCTCCTGTCTGGCAGGTTACTTCAGTGGATACCCTGCTTACTTGACTGGATACCCTGGGGACCCTGGCCAGTCTTTTGTAATGATAAATACAGTTCCTGGGCCATGTCACAGGCTCACCCTATTCAAACACAGACATACCCTTAAGACAGAACAAAAAAATTTTTTCCTTCCAGTAGCACCTTTAAGACCAACTAAGTTAGTTCTTGGTATGAGCTTTCGTGTGCATGCACACTTCTTCAGATACACTGAAACAGAAGTTGCCAGATCCTTCTATATAGTGAGAAGGTGGGGAGGGGTATTCCTCAGAAGGGTGGTGGGAATGGGTGATTGGCAGATAGCTGTGATGAGCCTGTTGACGACTCTTAACGACTGCAATAGGTCTTACAGGAAAAAGCAAGGGGTGAGAAGGTGAAAAATGGCTTTGTCATGTATAATGAGATAAGAATCCAATGTCTTTGTTCAGACCAGGTCTCTCCATGGTTTTAAGTTTGGTAATGAGTTGCAATTCAGCAGCTTCTCTTTCCAGTCTATTTCTGAAATTCCTTTGTAGTAAAACAGCTACTTAAGACAGGATTTGTGAAGGAAAAGACAATGGGGAGGCTTTTCCATTTTCCTTTGACCTTGCAGAGAAAACATTTGGTCAGTTTAGGAATCAAAATGGTTTCAGGCCGGTCTTCCTGTGCTGATCTATGTAGGTGCTTGGTTCATACATTTATTATATATCTAAGACCTTAAAATTCTAATCACAGGGCCATGGATTTCCTAGCCCTATAAAGAGGAAGATGGAAACTTGGACTCCAGCAGATTGGAGACCAAGAGTAGGTCCGGCAGACAACAAGGCGGTTTCCGGGAAGTGAGGGCCAGATGGGGCTCATTCACCTGGGAAGGGAGCCCATCTAGGAGAAGGAAAACTCTGATCCAAACCTCTTGAAGGATACCTCTTGCAGAAGAAAATGTTAGGGTGTGAAACCTAAGATGCTGGCAAGTTAGCAATGTCATGTGACTTTAAGTAGTCAAGCTCGTTAAGTTGTTAAGTTGCTCAGTATATAAAGAGTGTTTGTTTTCTCTGCCTGTGGGGCGTGAAGCAAAAATGTCTGAAAGCTCCGGAGGTGTTTCTGTTATCTTTCTGCAATAAACCTGTCTTTGGAAAGACAGGCTTCCCTGTGCCGTTATTTCTTTGCTGCTGAGACTTTGAAGCTTGTACTGCAACAAGAATCTCTGCACTGGACTTAATTAAAGCTCTGCAAAGAGAACTGTTGCTGGTGGCGCAGCGGAAGCGTTTACTGGACCAGTACACAGACTCTCTTAGAAAAGGCTCAGGAGTAAACCCTCCGGGAGTCAGCAAACTTTTCAGCAGGGGGCCGGTCCACTGTCCCTCAGACCTTGTGGGGGTCCAGACTATATTTTTTGGGGGGAAATGAACAAACTCCTATGCCCCAGAAATGCATTTTAAATAAAAGCACACGTTCTACTCCTGTAAAAACACCAGGCAGGCCCCACAAATAACCCAGAGGTGCGTTTTAAATAAAAGAACACATTCTACTCATGTAAAAACACGCTGATTCGTGGGCCGGATTTAGGTGATTGGGCCAGATCCGGCCCCTGTGCCTCAGTTTGCCTACCCATGCCCTCCTGAGTGGAGTCCCTAAGACGGTTGGATGGCACCTTGTACGCCTCCTTCCAGCATCTGCTGCAGCCAAGCTGGTTCCAAACGTCCTGCTCTGCTTTGCTTTGGGATCAAAGGCCGAGAGGGGGGTTTTGTCATCCCGGCAACCCAGGACCTCCAGACACACTGCCCAGGCTTGCACCCCGGCGACGTCACTCCGGTGCTGCTAATGCAACGCTTTTGAGTTCACCCCAGAGGCACACTCCACTGTCTCTCAAGACAGACAGATGCCAGCAGCAGTTATTTAGTATTACCTGACGTTTTCAGAAGGTAAAACTGAAATTCTTTGGTTTTCCAAGAGAAAATCAAGCACTTTTAAATCGAAGATAGGCTTACCAAGCTCAACGTTGTTCAATCAGAAAAATAATAGATCTGAATTCCTCACACCTGTTGTAAACAAAAAATCTGCCCTTCCCCCCCCCACGGGGTATCCAAGAGCCCATATAGAGTCCTTACATAGGTTCCCTATTGGTAGGAGATAATAACAGAGTCCAACCAGAGAATATTGAGAAACAAAGCAGCTAGTAAGCTTGATCTTTATTGATCTGTTGCAACAGGGTGCTCTCCTCACACGCAGGAAAGGAGGAGGAACCCAGAACAATGGTGTGCAAGGCCTTATATAAGCTAAAGGTAAAGGTACCCCTGCCCGTACGGGCCAGTCTTGACAGACTCTGGGGTTGTGCGCCCATCTCACTCAAGAGGCCGGGGGCCAGCGCTGTCCGCAGACACTTCCGGGTCACGTGACCAGCGTGACAAGCTGCATCTGGCGAGCCAGCGCAGCACACGTAACGCCGTTTACCTTCCCGCTGGTAAGCGGTCCCTATTTATCTACTTGCACTTAGGGGTGCTTTCGAACTGCTAGGTTGGCAGGCGCTGGGACCGAGCAGCGGGAGCGCACCCCGCCGCGGGGATTCGAACCGCCAACCTTTCGATCGGCAAGCCCTAGGCGCTGAGGCTTTTACCCACAGCGCCACCCGCGCCTTATATAGACATTTTTAATTCCCTGCCTTGGAGCTCAAGATCACCACACACACCCCATACATCATACCTACATCGCAGAAAGGGCGGTCTACAGGTGAAATCTGAGTGCTTTGTTTACCTTTTGTCTGCCAGGTTACCTGTTTAATGGTCACTTGATTGGATTGCCTGGGGAGCCTGGCCAGTCTTTTGTAATGATAAATTCTTAGTTCCTGAGCCAGGTCAGGCTCACACCCTATTCATATCTTAAATGTGCACTTAAGACAGGATTTGTGAAGGAAAAGACAATGGGGAGGCTTTTCCATTTTCCTTTGACCTTGCAGAGAAAACATTTGCTCAGTTTGGGAATCAAAATGGTTTCAGGTCGGTCTTCCTGTGCTGATCTATGTACGTGCTTGGTTGGTACACTTATGAACATTTAACATATATCTAAGTCCTCAAAATTCCTATCACACACCCAAAAACATATTTTAAAGACCTCTCACTGAAGAAAATGACATGTCCTTCGTTGTGTTATAAGAAAAATACTTCTAATCTTGTTATGGGGTATCTGGAGCCCATATAGAGTCTCTCAGGAGATTTTTATCAGTCAGAGAGGAAGCAGAGGCCAACCAGAGTATATTGAAAGCAAAATGCCTAATATTGTTGTTGTTTAGTCGTTTAGTCGTGTCCGACTCTTCGTGACCCCATGGACCAGAGCACGCCAGGCACCTCTGTCCTCCACTACCTCCCGCAGTTTGGTCAAACTCATGCTGATAACCTCGAAAACACTATCCAACCATCTCGTCCTCCGTCGTCCCCTTCTCCTTCTGCCCTCCATCTTTCCCAGCATCAGTGTCTTCTCCAGGGAGTCTTCTCTTCTCATGAGGTGGCCAAAGTACTGGAGCCTCAGCTTCACGATCTGTCCTTCCAGTGAGCACTCAGGGCTGATTTCCTTCAGAATGGAGAGGTTTGATCTTCTTGCAGTCCATGGGACTCTCCAGAGTCTCCTCCAGCACCATAATTCAAAAGCATCAATTCTTCGGCGATCAGCCTTCTAAAATGCCTAATAAGCCTGATCTTTATTAAAGGAAATAAACTGTTGCAATAGGGTCCCCACTCACCACATGCAGGAGAGAGGAGAGACCCCCAAAAATAGTGCACAAGCCCCTATTTAGACTTTTGAAATTCCCCACCCTGTAGCCCAAGACCCCCCCCAAAAAAATTATACATACATCGCAGGAGGAGGCGGTCTCCAGCAGAAGTTTGAGTGTGTTTGCTTCTCTCCTGTCTGCCAGGATACCTGATAAGTGCCTTAAAGGTAAAGGTAAAGGGACCCCTGAACATTAGGTCCAGTCGTGGCTGACTCTGGGGTTGTGGTGCTCATCTCGCTTTACTGGCCGAGGGAGCCGGCGTACAGCTTCCGGGTCATGTGGCCAGCATGACTAAGCCGCTTCTGGCGAACCAGAGCAGCGCACGGAAACGCCGTTTACCTTCCTCCCAGAGCGGTACCTATTTATCTACTTGCACTAGTGTGCTTTCGAACTGCTAGGTTGGCAGGAGCAGGGACCGAGAAACGGGAGCTCACCCCGTCATGGGGATTCGAACCGCCAACCTTCTGATCAGCAAGTCCTATGCTCTGTGGTTTAACCCACAGCGCCACCCGCGTCCCTTGATAAGTGCCTTACTTGATTGCATATTCTGGGGTAGCCTGGCCATTACTTTGAGATGGTAAATACATGAGTTCCTGAATCTATACTGATAGTTTGCTCAGCTTAACAGATACTTGCCAGACTGTATTCGGAAAGGGAGGTGTAAGTCCCTACAGTCCAAAGACCATTGGAAAGCTTTTCCCATTTCCTTCCCCCTTGCAGAAAAATATTTGAGGAGAGTCAAAATGGCTTCAGGATTGTTCTCCTGAACTACGTATTTCATTTTTTTAAATATATCTTTATTCATTTAAAATAAATACATTTATGAGAGCAGACATACATACAAGTAAACAAACATACATACAATCAAACAAACAAATAACAGAAAAATCAAACAAACCACCACACTGTAAAATACAAGATTAATATAATTATCATCATATATACACCTGAAACTGAACACAATTATAAAACTTATAAATTTAAAACTGACTTCCAATTAATCTCACTGTACTTTATCTATCCATTACTTTATACCGCAGTGTTACATATTTCTTATATAATTTCTTTTTACCTCCTTACGAACTTATATTTATACAATACAGGGATCGGTCTAATTCTGCCAAGATGTTTCCTTTTATTCCATGGTTTTCTAAATATTCTTTAAAGATTCCCCAATCCTTATAGACTTTTTGTTTCGGTTTGTCTCATACTCTTCCTGTACTATTTCAGACACGTGGTTTATATATGTCAGCGCTGCCCAAGGTCCCAGCTCACACAAGACCAACGCTGCTTCTTCCTCAAGTTAAAAAGTCTTTATTGAAGTTCAGTTTCATTTCCAGACGCGCAGCGCGCAACGCTACGTCTATGCCTTAGACCGTAGAAGTCCCATCTGAATCTCCTCCCCCCTGACACCAGCTTAAGATTCTAGCCTTACTCCACCTCTTCCTCTGTTCCTTCTTTCTCTGGGTCCTCCTGCTAGTCGGAGTTTCAGCCCTCCTAGATTCTTCTGACGCTGAGTCCGCCGACTCTTCTCCCCCCCTCCTTCGGGCCTTAGGACCTGGCTCCCAATCCGGGTTTTCTGCTGTCCCGCGCTCCTCCACATTTGAACTTGGCGCGCGCGCGCAGCCTCCCACTTTCCTTCTGACCGTTACACTTGTGTCACTGCTCCCTCTTTTGGGGAGGCTAGCTGGACCTGGCCTTCCCTCCGTCTCCCCACTCCCCGATGGAGGAGAAGCTGGTCCTGACTCACGTGACTCTTCCCCCCCACTGTGCTCTGGCGGGGGAACTGGCCCTACTCCTCCGCTACTCCTTTGGGACTCCCCTCTGGTTCCTTGTTTATGGATCGTCCCCCCTGGGACTCGCCTCGCCCTTACCATAGGCGCCCCCTCCTGGGAATCTTCTGATTCGCTGGAGAAGCTCATGGAATCTCTCGGCCCACTGTCATATTCCCCTACGCTCCCCTCTGATTCCTCTCCTCCGCTCTCTATTTGCTCTCTCCCCTGCTCTTCTGCTCCTGAGCCTCTGACAATATACTTATGTACGTGCTTGCCTTGTCCATTTATGAACATTTATTCTATATCTGAGACCTTAGAATTCTTGTAACACTGGCCATTCCACCAGGATTCTGTTACGCTCTCTGTTTCAAGGCCGTCCTCTGAGACCAAACACTCCAGTCCACCCATCTGGGCTCAGAGACTTCTAGCATTGTTATTTATATTCTTTATTTATACAATTTATACACAGTGGTACCTCGGGTTAAGAACTTAATTTGTTCCGGAGGTCCATTCTTAACCTGAAACTGTTCTTAACCTGAAGCACCACTTTAGCTAATGGGGCCTCCTGCTGCTGCCGCGCACAATTTCTGTTCTCATCCTGAAGCAAAGCTCTTAACCTGAAGCACTATTTCTGGGTTAGCGGAGTCTGTAACCTGAAGCGTATGTAACCTGAAGCGAATGTAACCCGAGGTACCACTGTACTGCCCTTTTTCAAAAGATTGGAGGACAGTGTATGACATTAAAAACAATACAGTGGTACCTCAGGTTAAGTACTTAATTCGTTCCGGAGGTCCGTTCTTAACCTGAAGCACCACTTTAGCTAATGGGGCCTCCCGCTGCTGCCGTGCACGATTTCTGTTCTCATCCTGAAGCAAAGTTCTTAACCCGAGGTACTATTTCTGGATTAGCGGAGTCTGTAACCTGAAGCGTATGTAACCTGAGGTACCACTGTACACACAGTAAAAAGAAAGGAAATCCAGCATCCGTGCTGTGACATGGAAGAGCAGGGAAAGCTTGTTTTCTCCTGCTCTGGAGGGCAAGACTCGAACCCATGGCTTCAAGTGACAAGAAAAGAGATTCCATCTCAACATCAGGAAGAACTACAGCAAGAGCTGTTTGAGGAAGGAACAGTGACGACCTCTTCTTCCTTGGAGGCTTTCAAGCAGAGATTGGATGGCCACCTGGCATAGATCGTAGAATTGTACAGCTGGAAAGGGTCCACAGGGTCATCTAGTCCAACCCCCTACAATGCAGGAATATGCAGCTGCCCCATACGGGAATCGAACCTGCAAACCTTGGCCGTTATCTGCGCCATGCTCTAAGCTATCCAGGCTGCCATGGATGCTTTAGCTGAGGTTGCAGCGGGTTGGACTAGATGGCCCTCGGTGTCCCTTCCGAATCTTCACGTGTATGATCCGCGCACCCGCGTATCGTGTGAAGCCTCCTCGGGCACCCAGAGTGCGGGTGCCAAGGGGATGGGGGGGCGGGTCGAGGCATCGGCGGAAACCTCCAGGCCCCTCCGGAGCCAGCAGAGGGCAGAGGCAAGTGGCGGCCGCGCCTGGGCGCAGGAGGAAGCGCCGCCGCCTGGTTCCTGCGCCTCCTCGTCGCGCGGAGTCGGGAGGAGCCATTAAGGCGAGTGCCAAAGGAGGAGGCGCGGGGGAAGGGAGACGCGCGCATCCCTCCGCCCAGCGTTGGGGGCGCGCAGGAGACGCGCAGGCGGCGGGGAAGCTGGCGCGCCCGCGGAGACAAGCAGCTTTGCGCGCGGGTAAGGAAGGGGGGCGCTTGGAGAGGCTGCGGTTCCCACGCCGCCCAGGGGGCCGGGGAGTTGCTGCCGGGGCCGAGGGAGAGCCGAGCACGAGGGCGGCTCCTCCACCTCCTCTTCCCTCGCTCCCTCCGCCCCTGCGCAACCTCCGCCCCTGCGCAACCTCCGCTCCAGCCCGGATCCGCGTTGCGCAGAGCGCACGGTTTTGTTCGCGCGCGCTGCGCTGGAGACTCTGGGGTCCCCGCGCGCGCCTCCGCAGAAGCAAGGCCCCTGGGCCGGGCCGGGCGGCTCGCTCGCTCCCGCGTGAGTTTCCGCACCGGATCCGCGGCCTTTTCGAGGAGAGCCGGGAGTTTTTGGAGACGCGCGACGTGGTTTGATCTCTCCTTTTTTTCGTTGTTGGATTTCCCCAAAATCCGAAAGGTGGGCGGGATCGCGGGTCTTGCATGCAGCCCTTGGTGCAGGGTTGGGGGTGGGATCCGGATCGGGCAGGCAAGAGTTGTAAACAACTCCATCCCCCCCCCCTTCCGCGCGCGCGCGCGCCCTTCCGCAGGCGCCGAGAGCTAAGCTCTGGCGGCGCCTATTGTCCTTCGGTGGTCATGTTTGCAGGCTGAAGGACCTTTTGAAATGCGCCAGGCCGCTGGAACCCGGACGGATTGCGCCCCTTGCCCCGCATCCCTCTCCGGCTTGGGTGCTTTTAAATCCGAATTAGATGCGTGCTGAGCGGGCTCCGCGTGGCCGAGGAAGGGGAGCCTTGCAATGGAGATCTTCTCAATTTCTGCATGTGCCATTATTGCCGTCGATTTCCCGTCTCTGCGGAAAGGGATAGGCTAGCGCGCAACTCCGCACAAAGGAGCTTTTCTGTCCGGTTGCGCTTAAGGACAGCGCGATCCGATCCTGGAGGTCCTTCCTGGCCACCCCACAATAGGGTCCCGGGGCCAGTGCCACGCGGGGAAAGAAACGGTGGGGCACCGTTTTGGCCCTCGAGCGCCCGGGAGTGAATCCGAATTAACACGTGTGTGTGTGTGCAGACAGCAAAATGAAATCTGGATCCGGAGTGGACACGCCTCTCCAGCGGGGAGATGTTTGTTTCCTTGTTAATCCTTTGGGAAGCAGAAGGGAGGCCTAATCCGGATTCAGGGAGCGTTTGGGCCTCCCGTTCCCCCTGTATGATGAGGCATTGAGGCCCAAGTGAGTTTTTTTGGAGTGTAAACACAAAACCCTGTTGCTGGTTGTGGGTTGATGCAGGAAGAGGCCTGGGGTGCTGTTTTCAGCTGAGATTCAATCACATGCCAGGAGATTCTGGTGGTAATAATAATAATAATAATAATAATAATAATAATAATAATAATAATTTATTATTTATACCCCACCAATTTGGTTGGGTTTCCCCAACCACTCTGGGCGGCTTCCAACAAAACACTAAAATACAATAACCTTTTAAACATTAAAAGCTTCCCTAAACAGGGCTGCCTTCAGATGTTTACTAAAAGTTTGGTAGTTCTTTTGCTCTTTGACATCTGGTGGGAGTGAGTTCCACAGGGCGGGTGCCACCACTGAGAAGGCCCTCTGCTTGCTTCCCTGTAACTTGGCTTCTCACAGGGAGGGAACCGCCAGAAGGCCCTCGGCGCTGGACCTCAGCGTCCGGGCAGAACGATGGGGGTGGAGACGCTCCTTCAGGTATACTGGACCGAGGCCGTTTAGGGCTTTGAAGGTCAGCACCGACACTTTGAATTGTGCTCGGAAACGTACTGGGAGCCAATGAAGATCTTTCAAGACCGGTGTTATATGGTCTCGGCGGCCGCTCCCAGTCACCAGTCTAGCTACCGCATTCTGGTGCAGTTATTAGGTGGCTGGGAGGTCTTGCAACTGTTTCCCCAAAAGATGTTGGGGGGGGGGGAGATCAGCTCTACTGATTGAGCTACCCCAGGAGTCTAAAATTTACTCATAGAATCATAGAGTCATGGGTTCAAGCCCCTTCTTGGGCAAAAGATTCTTGCATTGCAGCGGGTTGGGCTAGATGACCGCCGGGGTCCCCTTCCAACTCTGTGATTCTGGACAGGCAGTAGGTGTCCTGGGTTTTAGGCAGGGAAATTTCCCCAATCCTGCCAGGAGACGATGCATGCAAGGTCCCTGAGCTAAGGCTCTTTGCCTTTGAAGCAGCCATTTAATCTCCCCACAAACAAATCTAAATGGATTCTCATCAAATAGCCGGTGTTGTCTAACTTTTGCTCAGAAGCAAGTCCCGCTGAGCTCTCTGGCCAGTGTGTACTCTTTGCAGACTTCCTTTGTGTTTTTCCTGTATCGGACATCTGAATGGAAAATCTGTATATTGGCTTACCACCGGCGCTTAATAATAATAATTATTATTATTTACTATTTATACCCTGCCCATCTGGCTGAGTTTCCCCAGCCACTCTGGGCGGCTCACAATCAAATGTTAAAATCAGTACAGCGTTAAATATTAAAAACTTTCCTGAACAGGGCTGCCTTCAGATGTCTTTTAAAGACAGGATAGCTGCTTATTTCCTTCACATCTGAAGGGAGGGCGTTCCACAGGGGGGGCACCACCAGCGAGAAGGCCCTCTGTCTGGTTCCCTGTAACCTCACTTCTCGCAATGAGGGAACCGCCAGAAGGCCCTCGGTGCTGGACCTCAGTGTCCGGGCTGAACGATGGGGGTGGAGATGCTCCTTCAGGTATACAGGACTGAGACTGTTTAGGGCTTGAAAGGTCAGCACCAACACTTTGAATTGTGCTCGGAAACGTACTGGGAGCCAATGCAGATCTTTCAGGACCGGTGTTATGTGGTCCCGGTGGCCGCTCCCAGTCACCAGTCTAGCTGCCGCATTCTGGATTAATTGCAGTTTCCGGGTCACATTCAAAGGTAGCCCCACGTTGAGCGCGTTGCAGTAGTCCATGATATGAAATTTGCTCTCACTTGCTTCTTCTCTGGCTCTGGCTATTTATTATTTCTTGAATTTCTACCCCACCTTTCCTCCCGAAGGAACTCAGGGTGGCAAACAACAAAGAACAATAAAAACGTCTTTTTAAAACATTCCAGTACAGCTGCGGACTGGAAACCATTAATGGCGTTCATACATGCAGAGGAATAGAGCGGTTGTTCTAAAAGCTTCCGTGGAAATGCCTAAAATGTAAGAAAAATAGCTATGGGCTCTGAGTTCCTCAGGACTCTCCGTTCATTCCCAAAGTCCAATAGTTTAAAAGAGAAAGAGCTTTTCTCCTACTGTTGATTTTGTATACGTTGCAGTCACTGTGGCAATGAGTGCCAGATATCAGTGGTGCATGAGTAAATCTTCCCTTCCTGCTGTTTCCCCCTGGGAAAACACACTCTTTACTGCTGAATCGGAGCAAACGTCAGTTGGGTTTTCTGCAGATTGACACCTGTCCTGATTCAATGGTAAAAGAGAGGGTTTTCCCAGGGCAGGCAAACTGAAAACTGCTTGCACCCGTGCTTTCTAAGCAGGGAACCAGCAAAGTGTGTTGCATGCGTCTGTTTGCCTCTCTCATAATGCTACAACTTGTGGACATCCAAATGTTGGAAGATTCAGGACTGAGGGAAGAAAGTCCTCCTTCACACAGAGCTTAGTTAAACTATGGGACTCCCTGCTACAGGAAGCTATGATGGCTGGCAAATTGGATGGCATTAAAGAGGACTGGGCAAATTCATGGAGGGGGAGAGGGCTATTGGGGCTACTAGTCAGGATGTCTGTGCTCTGGCTCCACAGGCAAAGGCAAAAATGCTTTGGAATACCACTTGCTGGAAGCCACAAGGCTTTGGGTTCAGGTCTTGATTGTTGTTGTTTAGTCGTGTCCAACTCTTCGTGACCCCCTGGACCAGAGCACCCCAGGCACTCCTGTCTTCCACTGCCTCCCGCAGTTTGGTCAAACTCATGCTGGTAGCTTCGAGAACCCTTTCCCACCATCTCGTCCTCTGTCGTCCCCTTCTCCTCGTGCCCTCCATCTTTCCCAACATCAGGGTCTTTTCCAGGGAGTCTTCTCTTCTCGTGAGGTGGCCAAAGTCTTGGAGCCTCAGCTTCACGATCTGTCCTTCCAGTGAGCACCCAGGGCTGATTTCCTTCAGAATGGATTTGTTTGGTCTTCTTGCAGTCCATGGGACTCTCCACAGTCTCCTCCAGCACCAGAATTCAAAAGCATCCATTCTTCAGCGCTCAGCCTTCTTGATGGTCCAGCTCTCACTTCCATACATCACTACTGGGAAAACCATAGCTTTAACTATACGGAACTTTGTTGGCAAGGTGATGCTGGAAATCAAATGGGCAGGTATAGGGTAAGGCGGTCTCGCAGGTAAACAGGTCCTGAGTTGTTCAGGGCTTTATACCCTAATACAGTGGTACCTTGGTTCTCAAACTTAATCTATTCCGTAAATCTGTTCCTAAAACCAAAGCATTCCAAAACCAAGTTTTGCTTTCCCATAGAAAGTAATGCAAAACGGAGTAATCTGTTCCAGACAATTAAAAGCAACCCCTAAAACAAAAATTTAACATGGATTTTAGTACTTAACAAAACCATTGAGCCATAAAACGAAAGCAATAAACAACGTTAATGGTTCTTTTGCCTTCGCTGCTTTTAGTTCCACGCAGTCACAAAAGCAAAGTCGCAGGTCACAGCCACAAAAAGGGAAAAGCCACACAAACAAAAACACACAAAAAAAATAGCAAAAGCACCAAACATAAGCTCCAAATATCATCTCAGAACACTGCAGTCAGAAACAGAAGACTTCTCTCGGAATGGTATGACTCAAATTAACAGTGCAACACTAAAAACAGAAGCTCAGGACTCAAAACGGAGCACATTCGGCTTCCCAAACGAAGTTCGAAAACCGGAACACTCACTTCCAGGTTTGCAGCGTTCGGGTTCCAAGTAGTTCGAGAACTAAGCTGTTCGAAAACCGAGGCACCACTGTAGTAATACCTTGAACTTAGCCTGGTAGCAGATGAGCCACCATTGCATATCTCTAGCAAACTACTCCAGTCAGCACCCTGAAGGACCAGGTGCGCAGCCTGGGAGTCATTCTGGACTCACAGCTGTCCATGGAGGCGCAGATCAATTCTGTGTCCAGGGCAGCTGTTTACCAGCTCCATCTGGTACGCAGGCTGAGACCCTCCCTGCCCGCAGACTGTCTCACCAGAGTGGTGCATGCTCTGGTTATCTCCCACTTGGACTACTGCAATGCGCTCTACGTGGGTCTACCTT
This sequence comes from Podarcis raffonei, assembly GCF_027172205.1. NCBI lineage: Eukaryota > Metazoa > Chordata > Lepidosauria > Squamata > Lacertidae > Podarcis > Podarcis raffonei. The sequence continues at coordinate 4,018,756 of NC_070613.1, read as the reverse complement.
TGAAGGTGACCCAGAAACTACAAGTAAACCAGAATGCGGCAGCTAGACTGGTGACTGGGAGTGGCCGCCAAGACCACGTAACCCCGGTCTTGAAATACTTACACTGGCTTCCAGTACGTTTCTGAGCACAATTCAAAATGTTGGTGCTAACCTTTCAAGCCCTAAATGGCCTCAGTCCAGTATATCTGAAGGAGCGTCTCCACCCCCATCGTTCTGTCCGGACACGGGGGTCCAGGGGTCCTTCTGACGGTTCCCTCACTGCGAGAAGCCAAGTTACAGGGAACCAGGCAGAGGGCCTTCTCGGTGGTGGCACCTGCCCTGTGGAACGCCCTCCCACCAGATGTCAAAGAGATAAACAACTACCTGACATTTAGAAGACATCTGAAGGCATCCCTGTTTAGGGAAGCTTTTAATGTTTGATGTATTACAGTATTTTAATATTTTGTTGGAAGCCGCCCAGAGTGGCTGGGGAAGCCCAGCCAGATGGGCGGGGTATAAGTAATAAATTATTATTATGCTGCGGCATTCTGCCCTTGCTCCATCTCACATTCTTCCTTCCCTTCCAGGTGCCCTTGGGACGAGACTGCATGACTCCGGAGCGAGTCTCCAGTCCTCATTCGGTTGACGCCACCCGCAGAATCCCACCGGCTTTTCCTCGCGGGGTGGGAGAAGCCTTGGCCCGTAGCCTTGCCCCCGCGGACCACCCAGCCGCTCTGGCCCCTGCTTCCTCCCGCTCTCGCTGGCTCGCGGACTCCAATGTTTTCCTCCGCGGCCGAGAGGGACAAATGGGCACCTCGCTTTGACTCTCCCCCTTCCACTTCCGCCGTCGCCGCAGCCCAGGCCAGCGCGACAGGCCGGAAGAGGAAAGCTAACTTCTCCAACGACGAGACGGAGACCCTGGTCTGGAATGTAGTGCGGCATTTTAGCGCTCTGTATGGGTCGGAATCCTTCCGGGCTCACCCCGTCCGCCGGAAGCAGCTCTGGACCCAGATCCAAAGCCGCGTCAACTTTCTCGGGTATACAGAGCGCTCCATCGACGATCTCAAACACAAATGGCGAGACTTGAGGCTGGACGTCAAGAAAAAGATCACGGCCAAGAGACCGCCCCCGGTGCACCGGCCAGGGGCGCCCCACAAGCCCCGCCTCACACCCCTGGAGAAAATGGTGGCCTCCACTTTCCTGCAGCCCACGCATGACTCAGAGCCTGAAATCGTCTTGGACCCAGGTGAGCTTTCGTTTATTATCACCGTATTTTCCGCTCTATAAGACGCACCCACCCATAAGACGCACCTAGGTTTTTATTTTTTTAAAAAAATTTTAATAAATTTTTATTAGATTTTCCACCGTGATAACACAAACCACAAAGCAAGATGATACACAAAAACGAAAAAAGGAAAAAGAAGAAGGGGGGGGGGGACAATAAACAGATAGACAGTAATAACAAACTTAATTCTTCACAAATCCAAACTTTTAAACATCTTGGTTGACTTCCTCAAATCCCTCCCTTCTGAGTTTCCTTGTAATTAAAAGTAACAGCTTTCCAATATCGTTATTAAACTAAAACAATTTCCAATTATACTCCATCTTATTCACTTTTCTTAACATTCTGAATCCCATTTATTTAATTATAACTTAATTTAATCCTAGGCGTATTTGTTTCTTTCAAGTCATTTCTAATTTTTTATATTACAATATTTATTCAAATAGTCCTTAAATTTCCTCCAGTCCTCTTGAAACTCCTCTTCTTTCTGGTCGCGGATTCTTCTAGTCAGGTCAGCTAGCTCCGAAAAGTGCACCTAGTTTTTAGAGGAGGGAAACAAGAAAGCAACGCAAAGCCTCTTGCTCTCTTGGCTTCAGCGATAGCTGCGCAGCCCGCATTCGCTCCATAAGACGCGCACACACATTTCCCCTTACAGTGGTACCTCGGGTTAAGTACTTAATTCGTTCCGGAGGTCCGTACCTGAAGCTGTTCTTAACCTGAAGCACCACTTTAGCTAATGGGGCCTCCTGCTGCTGCCGCACTGCCGGAGGACGATTTCTGTTCTTATCCTGAAGCAAAGTTCTTAACCTGAAGCACTTTTTCTGGGTTAGCGGAGTGTGTAACCTGAAGCGTATGTAACCTGAGGTACCACTGTACTTTTTAGGAGGGGGAAAGTGCGTCTTATAGAGCGAAAAATACAGTGTATATATAAGCAAGATGGTCTGAGCATCTTGGTTCGGCTGCACTGGCTGCCGATTAGTTTCCGGGCCCAATTCAAGGTGCTGGTTTTGACCTATAAAGCCTTAAATGGCTCAGGATCGCAATACTCCATTGGGTGCAGAATGCTGCGGCGAGGCTCCTTATGGGGTCCTCGCCGTTGGACCACATTCACCCAGTGCTTTTCCAGCTGCACTGGCTCCCGGTGGAGTACAGGGTCAGGTTTAAGGTGCTGGTTTTGACCTTTAAAGCCCTTTGCAGCCTGGGACCCTTGTACTACAGGACTGCCTCTCCCGGTATGCACCACGGAGGACCTTAAGGTGCATAAATAGCAACACCCTAGTGGTCCCGGGCCCTAAGGAAGTCAGATTAGCCTCAGCCAGAGCCAGGGCCTTTTCAGTGATGGCTCCGGCCTGGTGGAACGCTCTGTCTCATGAGACCAGGACCCTGTGGGATCTGATTTCTTTCTGCAGAGTTGTTCCACCTGGTCTTTGGCTTGGAGACAGCCTGATCCTCTTCCCCTCTTTCCTTTTCCTTCTGTGATGAAACCCCTATTTGGGGACTTCCCTGGCTTTTTCCTGGCCCATGTAGGACCAGTCTGGATAGTTGGCCTTGGTGCAGATTTGACTTTCCCCCCCCCCCAAACAGTTTTTGATCTGGACTTCCACTAAAATGAGGCTGCATTTTAAGTAGTAATTTAATCTTGTTTTTAAGTTGTATTTTAATCAATTGTTTTTATACCTGTTAGCCGCCCTGAGCCCGGTCTTGGCCGAGGAGGACGGGATATAAATAAAATTAAATGAATGAATGAATACTGTATAGCTTTATGTATCAATGTTTGTTAATTGATGTGGTTAAACAGGGTTTTTTTTATAAAAAAACACCTTAGACTGAGTTTTCACACACATGAAAAACTTATAACAAATCCTTATTTCCTGATGAATAGCCTTTGGACTATAACGTAACTTAAATAGAAAACTATCTTCAGAAAAAAAATTCCTCCAAAAGCATTTTATTTTAAAAATCCAATTTAAATAAATAAAATTCCAATTTAAATTTTAAAAAATCCAATTTAAAAAAAATCAATGATTTTTATCCACCCTGGTTTATACCTTTTCTACGAGACTCCTCCCACTGTTGACTGCTGCCTGACGTTGACTTCAAGGGATAATGCAACGCTTTGCTTGTTTTCTTGCCCTGCAGAGATTTTCTTCCCTGGAGCGTTCAAGCAGTCCTTTGTAGCTTTGCAACCGGGCCTCAACCACCCCAGTATCTACATTGACACCAACGGGCAGCCCTCTTCTCTCCCTGACGTGGAAGGCTCCCTGGTGCCTCGCGTGGGGGTCCGGAGCCCCGACCCCTCCTCTATGCTTTGCGAATACAGTCGAGGCGAAGGGCAGAGCAGCTCAGGTGGGTATCGCTGGTCCCATTGCATACCGCCTGGCCATAACAATAACAGCAATTATAATATTTAGTACAATATTTATATGCCATCCAACTGCTCCGGCCGCTCTGGGCGGCTTCCAACAAACTATAAACTCACAGAAAAACACCACATATTAAAAGCTTCCCGATACAGGGCTGCCTTCAGATGTCTTCTAAGAGTCAGAGGGCTTTCTGCAAACAGGGAGCCACCACAGAGAAGGCCCTGTCATGGGGTCACTGGGTGCAGAGCTTGTTCTCTGCTCCTGAGCTTCATCGCTTCCCTGCTGTAGGTGCTGCTGGAAAATCCTTTGGTGTGGAAATCAAGTCAGGATGAGTGCCTGTCTTTAACTGCTCACCTCTTGGATTTGGAGGGGAAAACTGAGGAGGCGGTGGGTGGTGCAGACTAGAGGCTAAGAATAAATCCAAGCTGCGTATTTCCCACCATGTTTGATAATTGCACGCCACTTCGGAAATTAAGCAGTTTATGAATGAACTTGCAGCCTCATACCCGGCATTGATGGACAGTTCTGAGAAACCAGGACTTTTGATTTTGGCAGTTAAAATCCGTGTCATTTTTGAGATCCAGCGGTTATAAATCGATGCCCTTTTGAAAGGTTCCTTCCGCCATCTTGGTTCATAGTGGAGTCCAGTAGTACCCAAACATAGAGGGAAAACTGTTCCTTCATCCCTGGGGCCACCGTGCAAAAATTGGTTACGATATATTAGTACATAGTGAGTTGACAAACATCCCAAAATATATACCATATTTTTTTGCTTCATAAGACGCACGTAGTTTTTAGAGGGGGAATGCAAGGGAAAAATATTCTTTAAAGGGAGCGCTGAGCAGAGCCTGTATGCATCCCAGGCTCTGCTCAGCGCTCCCTTTCACGAGCCGCGTGGAGCATGTGTGCAATGCTTGCGGACTTTTCCCCGAGGAGGGAGAAGGGCAGCCCGTCGCTGACAGGTTGCCCTTCTCCCTCCTCAGGGAAAAGCCCCCAAGAGCCGCACACATGCTCCACGCAGCTCTTTAAAGGGACTGTGGCTCTTGGGGGCTTTTCCGGGACGTGGGGGAAGAGACAGAGCACGCCTAAGCCAGGAGCTAGAACAGCGAGAGGGAGTGCAGCGCAGCCTGGGATAGCTGCACAGCCGGCATTCACTCCATAAGACGCACACACAGTTCCCCTTACTTTTTAGGAGGAAAAAAGTGCGTCTTACAGAGCGAAAAATACGGTATCAAGCTGGCGGCCTGTATGTGGCATTGCCCAATAATTCTTAGAAACCTGGATACTGAATGTTTTTCAGCAGCTGCGTGAAAGTGCATGAGTGACTTGTCAGAGTCTGTGTCTGTCTTAGGCTTGTATTCCCTGCCTTGATGTCGTTCTCTTGCCCGTTGCAGCCGAATCGGGACCAGAGCTACGGACCCCGGAAATGTCCGCAATGTCCCCCCAGCTCCGAAACGAATCCCTCGTCTCCTACGCTTCTGAGGAAGAGGATCAGGACGGCCCGGAGGCGGAGGGCAGGATGAGTCTCCACGCGGCGCTGGAAGCTCGGCTGTCGGCCGAAGAAGACCTGAAGTTGTCCGGCCGGCAGGCTGCGATGCTTATCCGCAGGTGCAACTCTCAGGGGTCGGCCGCCTCCCTGCCAGAGGACGCTCTCAGCCACGCAGACGCCCACTCAGACTGGGACCATGAGGGGGGCACTGATGTCCCCGCCCTGGGCCACTCCCTTGACGCCTCTCGGCCGGAAGAAGAGGAGGCGGCCAGCCAGGCCGCAGAGACGGGCTCCTTGGCCCGGGGGCTTCTGGGGCCTGCGTGGGAGAAGCATGAGGAGGAGCAACACTCCCGGTCTCCTCTCCACACCGGGGCCCTGACCGAGGAGTCCCTGCCATCCTCTGCTTCACCTCACGCAGACCAGGCGCCCGCCCCGCGGGCCTTGCCCAGGGGGATGGGGTGTTCCCGCCGGCGCGAGGGTGGCCGGGAGACCTGGAGGACTAACATCCGGCGGCTGATGGACATGGAGGACCAATGGGACCAGCTGTACCACCAGGAGCTTGCCATGTGGCAAGAGGAGAGGGCCCAGCAGCGAGACGAGCGGGCCCGCGACAGGGAGCTCCAGTTCCGGCTCCTGGGGGTCCTCACCGACATCCGGGATGAACTGCGGTACTTGCGGCAAGAGAGGGCCGTGGCGCGGCAGGACAGGGCCGCGGCCCGGCAGGAGAGGGCGTCGCAAACGGTCGCACCGGCGGCACACGCCTCCTCTCCTCCAAAACCCGAGGCAGCCCCTCCAGAGGCGGCCCCCGACTGCACCCCTCTCTTCTTCCCTCTTAAAGCCGAAGGGGGCCTTTCTGGACCGCACCCGGGGAGCGTCGGCCGGGGGGAGGCGGCCAGGGCGAGGCGGAGCCCTCACGGCGTCTCCCGCCGGGGCCGGGGCCGTCCGCGCGGCTCCACGTCCAAGCACAGAAGGATGTTTGTGCCCAGCAGCTAGGGGAAAGTAGGCAGTTCCTAAATCAAAATCAAATAGACGTTTGTGTGTGTACAGAGTTCTGGAATTTCCTCCAGGTGGGCAAACAGAGGGCAGAGAGAACAAGAGTGCTCGTGTGTGCACCTGATGACGTGTGGGAATATATACAGTGGTACCTCTGGATGCGAAAGGGATCCATTCCGGAGTCCCGTTCGCATCCTGAAGCGAACGCAAACCGCATCTGTGCGGGTCGCGATTCACCACTTCTGCGCATGACGTCATTTTGAGTGCATGCGCAAGCGGCGAAACCCGGAAGTAACGCGTTCCGTTACTTCCGGGTCGCCGCAGAGCGCAACCCGAAAACACTCAACCTGAAGCAACTTCAACCCCAGGTATGACTGTAAGGTTTCGTTGCACGCTGTCCTTGGGCTTTGTACGTGGGCCCGAAAAGGATTCATGAATGATTGTGCGCAACCGCTCGGCCCTTGGCGAATGAATGCATGCAGTGGTGTTTTGAGTGCGGGGAAGTGTCAAGGGGTTACGGCTACCCTGATGGAAGAAATTTCGCCTGCGGTGTCCCCTCCATCTACAAATACCGAAACCTGGGTGGCGGGGAGAGGGCTGTCGATAGGCCGCAAGAAACACAGAGCCCACCAGCGAGGGGCGCTCTGCAGTGGAAGAGAGTGCCAGCCGGACAAGGCATTCGATGGGCAACTGGCTCTCAAATTTAATACCAGGGCAGCCATAAGCAAGGGCAGAGAAAGGTGTTAGCTGGGAAGGACACACTAAGTGTGCGTGTGATGGAGTGTGTGTTTGTGTGGACAAGTGCGGAACATGTTTTGTATGAGTAGGATTGTGGGTTAGTTGCTGTCGTTCAAGCATTTTCTGCAACTCATTTAACGGACTGATTTGCCTATGTATCTATAAACACTTTTTGGAAAGAAAAAAAGCAAACAACCAGCCGAACAGTTTGTCTTGTGTATTTTAGTTACTGGGGAAAGACTCGCAGCGGACACTTTGACGCCAGAGGACACTTTTGACAATAATTCCCCCTGAACGGATCGTTTCTGATTTGGGGCAAAAAGTTTACTTTGGGAGGAGGAGGCGAGAGCCATAGAACATTGCCTTCCTTGGGGTGCCTTTTGCCTTCCCATTTCCATGACGCTTTAACATCTGGGCCCCTCCATATGTTTTAGACTTTTTAATACCATTATGATTATTATTTACTTGAATTCATGCACCGTCCTGTACCCGGAGGTCTCAGTGCGGTTCACAGAAAAGATTGCAATACAGTGGACGCTCGGGTTGTGAACACAATCCGTGCGGGATGCATGTTCGCAACCCGCAGCGTTCGTAACCCGCATCTGGTAACTTGTTCTGGTACTTCCGGGTTTCGGCGGTCCGCAACCTGAAGCGGCTGTAACCCAAGGTATGACTGTATATAAAATTAAAATAAGAACAATAACCCAGTAACAGACACATACACACAGTTAAGTAAAGGTAAAGGGACCCCTGACCATTAGGTCCAGTCGTGACAGACTCTGGGGTTGCGGCGCTCATCTTCTTTATTGCCCGAGGGAGCCGGCGTACAGCTTCCGGGTCATGTGGCCAGCAGGACTAAGCCGCTTCTGGCGAACCAGAGCAGCGCACGGAAACGTCGTTTACCTTCCCGCCGGAGTGGTACCTATTTATCTACTTGTACTGGTGTGCTTTCGAACTGCTAGATTGGCAGGAGCAGGGACCGAGCAACGGGAGCTCACCCCGTCGCGGGGATTCAAACCACAGACCTTCTGATGGCAATCCCTAGGCTCTGTGGTTTAACCCACAACGCCACCCGCGTCCCACACAGTTAATTAATCACAATTATATCCCACTTTTATTGCAAGCAGCTCAAGGTGGTGGTCACCCAGCGAGTTTCACGGCCGAGGAGGGGATTTCAACCCTGGTCTCCCACGTTTAAGCCTGGCGCTAACCACTGTGCCATACTGCTTCTATGGACCACAGTTCCCATCTGCCAGAATGGTGGAAAACTCGGGACGGGGGGGGAATAACACGGCTAATCCAGCCTCCAGCAGGGGGGGGGTGCTTTTCATAACACGACTCTTGGCAGCCCCAGCTGTATCATGCTGGCTCTGACAGGAACCGTGACCCACAACATCAGGGGGACAAGGGAAGCAGCCTGGCAAAGGCTGCCCTAATCTAGCGGTAGGCCTAAGGCTGAAAGCTTTCCCTCCAAAAATGAGTAAGAGCTGCCATTGTGGGCGCCACAGTTTAAGGAGGATACTGAGAACCTGCAAGGTGTGCAGAGGAGAGCAGCCGAAATGGCAAGAGTCCACACCTTATGAAGAACAGTTGAAGGAGTTGGGGGTGTTTAGCTTGGTTAAATAAGGCCGGGAGGTGCTATCATAGGCAGCTTCAAATATCTCAAGGTGTTGTCCCATGAAAGACGGAGCGAGCTGGTTTTCTCTTGCTCCGGAGGGCAGGACTCGAACCCATGGCTTCAAGTTACAGGAGATTCCGACTAAACCTCAGGAAGAACTTTCCGGCACTAAGATCTGTTCTGACCGTGAAACGGACTCCCTCAGAAGGTGAAACGGACTCTCCTTCCTTATTTATTGTTTATTTGCTTTTCCGTCATACCTCGTCGCCAACGCATACAATGTGACAGAAAGCTAATCAGAAAAAGATGGCATGGATATAAAACCTAAACACATGATAGTAATAATGGATTCCCTTGGAGATTTTTATGCAGAGGTTTTATGGCCATCTGTCATGGATCCTTTAGCTGAGATTGCGGCACTGCAGGGGTTGGAATAGATGACCCCTGGAGGTCCCATCCAACTCTGTTTCTGTAGCGTTACGAGGGACGTGAACAGCTGAGCTTTCCATCATGAATCCCCCCCCCCCCCCCCCGCGCTCCTGGAAATTTCCAAGGCAGCGAGCGGACAGACAGATGTTCTCCTGCTTGGCTTACGAAACCTTTAGCCCAGGCATAGGCAAACTCGGCCCTACAACTCCCATCATAGCCGTTTACATTCCACCTGATGCTAACGTCAGAGTGGCACTTTCTAAGCTATATGATGTCATCTCTAAAGGTAAAGGGACCCCTGACCGTTAGGTCCAGTCGCGGACGACTTGGGTTGCGGCGCTCATCTCGCTTTACTGGCCAAGGGAGCCGGTGTACAGCTTCCGGGCCATGTGGCCAGCATGACTAAACCGCTTCTGGCGAACCAGAGCAGCGCATGGTAACACCGTTTACCTTCCCACCGGAGTGGTACCTATTTATCTACTTGCACTGGCGTGCTTTTGAACTGCTGGATTGGCAGCAGCAGGGACTGAGCAACAGGAGCTCACCCTGTCATTGCGGGGATTAGAACCACCGACCTTCTGATTGGCAAGTCCTAGTGTCTGTTGTGCAACCCACAGTGCCACCCGTGTCCCTATGACATCATCTCTAGGCAGCAGCAAATCCACCCAGAGGATGCCCTTCTTGTGGCAAGGGATTTCAATCAGGCCTGCCTGAAGACAGTTTTTCCTAAGTTTGAACAGTATGTGAATTTCCCTACTAAAGGGAATAATATTTTGGATTGTGTGTATTCCAGCCTGAAGCAGGCATACAGGGCAATTCCCCCCCCCCCCCACTTAGGTTCATCTGACCATTCTTCACTTTTTTAATGTCCGAAGGAGATTCCCCCTTAGGAGAAGAATTCAGCCAGTTTTAAAAATGGTTAGAATCTGGCCAGAGGGATCTTTCAGTCAGCTCTAGGATTGTTTTGAAAGTACTGATTGGAGCATGTTTGAACATCAAGATCTGCACAGATACACAGACGCTGTAAAAAGGTAAAGGTTAAAGGACCCCTGACCATTATGTCGAGTCGTGACCGACTCTGGGGTTGCGGCACTCATCTCGCTTTATTGGCCGAGGGAGCCGGCGTACAGCTTCCTGGTCATGTGGCCAGCATGACTAAGCCGCTTCTGGAGAACTAGAGCAGCGCACGGAAACGCCGTTTACCTTCCCGCCTGAACGGTACCTATTTGAAACTTCCAGTACTGTGTCTACTTGAAGGGTAAAGGAGCCCTGACCATTAGGTCCAGTCGTGGCCAACTCTGGGGTTGCGGCGCTCATCTCGCTTTATTGGCCGAGGGAGCCGGCGTACAGCTTCCGGGTCATGTGGCCAGCAGGACTAAGCCACTTCTGGAGAACCAGAGCAGTGCACGGAAACGCCGTTTAGCTTCCCGCCGGAGCGGTACCTATTTATCTACTTGCACTTTGATGTGCTTTTTAACTGCTAGGTTGGCAGGAGCTGGGACTGAACGACGGGAGCTCACCCCGCTGCGGGGATTCGAACCACCGACCTTACGATCAGCAAGTCCTAGGCACTGAGGTTTTAACCACAGCGCCACCCGTGTCTCATAATCAACTGTACCAACAGGCTAAAAAATAGCTTCTATCCGTGGGCTGTTAGGCTGTTGAACGGAAAATAACATAGCGAAATTGATTTGCGAGGTGGTGTGCTGTTTGATAAGAGATTGAGTGTTTGCGGGGGGAGGCTCAGTTAATTTCATTGTACACACGTTGTACATTGACAATAATGGTATTATTATTATTATTATTATTATTATTATTATTATTATTATTATTATCACTAGCTAGCAGGACCAGTGGTCAGGGATGATGGGAACTGCAGTCTCAAAACATCTGGAGGGCCGAGTTTGCCTATGCCTGCTTTAGCCAACCCCAGGTGCTTTGGACTACAACTCCCATGAGCACCCAGCCAAAATGTCAAATGGACAGCAGTGATGGGAACTGTAGTGAAACTCAGTATATCCAGGATGGTGAATGAGAACAGCAGAGTGAAATCTGCAACGGGTGGTTAAAATCCTGCATCATCCGGCTTGTTTCCAGTTCCGAAGGCTGAAGGCAAATTTAAAGAGAATCCTAACCTGCCTTTTATTTTTATTTTATTTATTAAACTTACATACCACCCTTTTATCAAAAGATCCCGGGGCAGGGTGGGGGACACATTAAAAACACATTACAGAACGTCAATAATAAAAGCATAATAAAAACATACTGACAAATAACAAAACAGCTAATAAGTCCTCTGCTTTAAACGATGAAATTCGGCACGTGCCACTGCTGCCCCATTCCAGGCAAATTCTGCTAATTAGAAAAATTAATTTGAGACAACTTGGGTGCACTGGTGAATGTTGATATTCACACACACACCCAAAAAACCACACCATCTAGAGTATATCTGTGTTCACATATTTGACTGAAGAACATTCAAAATCTCAAAGCACCCCAAGTTAAGTATTCCACAGAATTGATCACCTGAGATAATTTGGCCATGACTTAAGCCAATTAATAAATTAGCCACTAGTGGAAATCTTACTTTAAAGCTGATGCAGATTTATAACTCTGCTTTTCTATCTAGGTCACTAGGGCAATATATATTATTATTATTAGCAGCAGTAGTATTATTATTTATATACCACCCTATAACCAGAGGTCTATGTGGGGTGGAGGGTGACCTGAGAGGCTCGTACGCAGCGAGAAAAAGAGGACACCAAACTAAGGTCACATCTGCATCTGACGTGTAAAGACCACTTAACGCACATGGATAACCGTAGCTCCGCAGATGATCAGCTACAGTTCCCAGGGATTTTGTAGGAGAAGCAACGTCCTCTAAAAGCATGGCATGGATTCGAGTTTTGCTCACTCCTCTTCCGACTCGCTGCATGCTCTGAGGGGCTGTTTTCCCAGCAGCCTCTAGGGGCGCTGCTTCCCTGCGCTGAGGAACAGCATGCTCAGAGGCACCATGTGCAATGACAGAGGATTCTGGGAGCTGCTCTCAAGTTCCCGGGCTTGAGGGAACCATTCTTCTGCCCACCCATGACAAGCAGCCGGCCAGCAGGCACTTCCCTTCCTCCAGAGCCAACATGGTTCTCTCTAGATATACCTGAAGGAGCGTCTCCACCCTCATCATTCTACCCGGACACTGAGGTCCAGCTCCGGGGCCTTCTGGTGGTTCCCTCACTGCGAGAAGCAAAGCTACAGGGAACCAGGCAGAGGGCCTTCTCAGTGGTGGCACCCGCCCTGTGGAACACCCTCTCATCAGATGTCAAAGAGAAGAACAACTACCTGACATTTAGAAGACATCTGAAGGCAGCCCTGTTTAGGGAAGCTTTTAATGTTTAATAGGTTATTGTATTTTAATATTCCATTGGAAGCCGCCCAGAGTGGCTGGCGAAACCCAGCCAGATGGGCGGGGTACAAATAATAAATTATTATTATTATTATTATTATTATTATTATTATTATTATTATTATTATATCATTTGGGCTCCCAACTCCCATCAGCCCCAGTCAGGGATCAGGACAGGAGCTGGAATCTGGGAAAGCCAGGAGGACGCCAGAGGCGGTCACGCGCTCTCTTTGGTGTGTATTTTCCAGTGCAGGCTGAGGTAATTTCTGCTGATGAAGCCTTTCCCGCATTCGGCACACTGGAAGGGGAAGTTGCCCGTGTGTTCCTTGCGGTGCGACAGCAGGCGAGCCAGGTAGGCGAAGGCTTTCCCGCAGTCCCTGCACCTGAAGGGCTTCGGGAGGGTGATCCGGGGAGATTTCAGCTTCCATTTCTGCCGAGGGCTCTTCCCACCCTCCGCCGGGGCCTCCTGGCCGGTCGGAAACCCATCGTTGGGCTGCCCCGTCCCCTCTGGATTCTGCAGCTGCGGTCCCTGAGGAATGTACACCTTTTCTATTGTGTGGGAAAGGAGACCGGAGCCCCTCGCCGCTGCGAGCAGCTCGCCCCTTCTGACATGGCTGTGGCGATGCACGATGGCCGAACTCTGGAAACCCGACACCTTCCCACAAAGGAGGCACATGTACCTCAGCCCCGCGTGGAACTCTTGATGCTTGGAAAAGTGACGCTTTGACAAGCTCTTCCCGCACCAGCAAAGCAGCCTGGCCTCGCCTGGCACGGCGCCTCCTGCTGCACACCGGTGTTCCTGCAAACCGCTCTTGAACCCGAAGCTTTCCCCGCAGCGGTGGCATATAAAACTCTTCCCTTCGGTGTGGCCTTGCTGGTGAGCGGTCATCTGCCACTTGTACACCAGCTTCTTCCCGCACTCCTGGCATTTGTACAGCTTCTTGGTCGCACAAGCCGTGGCGGGGCCGCCGGAGCTGCCGCCACCGTCCGTGTGGGCCACACTCTGGTGGCGCTGCAACGCAGCCTTGTGCTTCATTTTGTGCCTGCAGAGGCTGCCCTTGGAGGCGAAGTGTTTGCCGCACTCCGGGCAAGCGTGCTGAGCGGAGGCTTGCGAGGGAGGGCGAGGGAGCCCCGTGTCGCCGCAGCTGCCCTCAGAAGCCGGCCGGCCGACCCCATGCTTGTCGCTAGCTTCCTGGTGTTCCCCTGGCAGAGCAACTGGGGAGGAGGCATTTAACGGAGGCTTCTGCAACCACTGCGCACTGCAGTACTTGTAATGTACCTCGAGGTTCTCTTCCCACTTGAATAGCAGCCCACATCTGGTGCAGGGATACGGCGTCTCGCCTCCGACATCTTCGTCCTGGTGCAGTCGCTCGGGGTCCTGCTCCTGCGAGGCAGCCTGGTTGCCCCGCACGCCACGTCCGAGCAGCGACGCGAAGTGCAGCCGGAAGGCGAGCTTGCAGAGACACTTCCGCCTGCGCCGATCGTGCCTCTTCAGCGCTTCCTCCAAGTGGCCCTCCTCGTGCGTGGCGAGGTCAATCCGGTGCATGAACGAGGCCTCGCACTGGACGCACGTCCGGGGCCTCGCCTCCTCGTGGCTTTTCTGGTGCCGGAGGACGTCGAGGAAGCCGCGGAATCGGTCCCCACAGTCTGCACACTGGTGCAAGTTCTCAGGCGCTTGTTGCGCGCTCAGCCGGTTCTTCCCGGGAGAGGCCTTCTCCCCATCCGCCACAGCAGGAAGGTGCGTTCTCTGGTGCATCTTCAGAGACAAAGGGCTCGTGAAGCACAGCCCGCAGACAGAGCAAGCAACGGACATTTTCCTCGCGGCGATCTCCTGATGCATTCGAAGCAGCCCTTCCAACCGGAACCTCTTGCCACACTCCCTGCATTTATACTGTTTTGGTGGAGCGGCAGGCCTCTGGGAGCAGGCCGGGCTTGCAGGACTTTGCCCATGTCCAATGTGCAAAAGAGGCTCAGCCTTTGCAGGCTTCCCTTGTGGTCCGGCTGACAAATACGTCTGCTTGGGGGTGCCCCATATATCACTGCGTTGGGTCACTACCTCCTTAGACTTGTCGCGTAGCGTCTCGCGAGATCCTGCCTGCCCTGTGCGTTCCTCACAACATGCCTTCGAGGGCCCATCGTTTGCTGAAGGGAAAGAGAGAATGTGGAATTATTTCTCTGTGGACAATGGAACAGGTGAAAGGGTCGCATCTGTCCGTACTCAGAGCAGAACCATTGCAATTAGTAGGCATAAGTAAATTAGGTTCATCAATTCCTTTTTTAAAGAAAGCTTCCATTTGCAATTTTTCACTGTAGAGTCGGATGGACCTCAAGAGTTATCAAGTTGCGCCCCTTGCAATAGAATGGAATTTTATTATTTCGGTCACAGACCGGTTCCAGCCCACATACAATATCAAGGAAGTCATAAAACACAATAGGGATACATTTGAATTTGCAATTAGGTATAACAGGGAAAATACAGATATAGCAACAGTTAAAAAATTTATGAAATAAAACTTAGTCACTAACATATAACCTAAAATTATCATTTAAAACCTTAATCATTATAGCACAGCTTGTTCCCTAAGTTTTATGGCAAACGCACAGAATTTGGCTACCCTTAACGTGATCTCAAGATCCTTGTCCTCTACCAGGGATTTTAGACACTGAAGTTCGGATTCATTTGGAGATTTTTGCATAGCAGGGGTAATAAATACCGAGCGTATATCCCCGTAGAAACAGCAGCGTAACAAGACATGAGAGACAGTTTCTACCTCCATCAAGCCGCAGGGGCAGACTCGTTCTGCGAATGGTCTACCCTCAAATCTGCCCAGCACGTTGAACCTAGCGAGGGTAAATGACCATCTGTATTTGTAATTTTGACAAATAATTTGCTGGGGTAAATCCCCTCCCGTTATCTTTCATTGCTGGGTGTTTATTCATCTCACTCTCGTGGCATTGCAGTTCCACCTCCCAAATTCGTTGGCGGATTATTGCTCTAGCTTTCTCATAACCTACAGCTAATCAGGGCCTGTTGGGAAAACCCCAAGCCTCTTAGCTTTTCATGCAGTGTAGCTTTCCATTAGGGATGCAGGTGGCGCTGTGGGTTAAACCACAGAGCCTAGGGCTTGCCGATCAGAAGGTCGGTGGTTCGAATCCCCGCAATGGGGTGAGCTCCCGTTGCTCGGTCCCTGCTCCTGCCCACCTAGCAGTTCGAGATCACACCAGTGCACGCAGATAAATAGGTACCACTGTGGTGGGAAGGTAAACAGCGTTTCCGTGTGCTGCTCTGGTTTGCCAGAAGCGGCTTAGTCCTGCTGGCCACATGACTCGGAAGCTGTACGCCGGCTCCCTCGGCCAATAAAGCAAGATGAGCGCCGCAACCCCAGAGTCGGCCACGACTGGACCTAATGGTCAGGGGTCCCTTTACCCTTTACCTAGCTTTCCATTTGGATTGGTAAGAATCCAGTCGGGTTACACCCCTTGCAATGTATTAGCTTACATTAACGGCTGGCCATTGTTCTTTCAGGAGTTATAATCGTCAGCTGAGTCCTCCCCCTTTCGGAGCTTTTGCGTAGATTTGGAGTCTCAGCACCCCACCCTTCCAACTCATTCCACTTTTAATTTCCACTCACTTGCAGAAACATTTGCAGCAGGGTCTCTGACTCTAGATTCCTGGGTTCTTTCGATGTCCAGACGTTCACACTGCTCAAGCCATGCCACAACTTCCGCTTTGGTGACCGGCTGCCCTGCTCGCAGAGGGAAATGAGGCAGAGAGAAAACACAGTGTCGGAAACAATGTTTTGACAAAGAGGACTTGTTCTCTGCCTGCTTGTGGTTTCCCCCTTCCTTCATCAGCTCCTCTTTCAGAAAAAGCGAATTCAGACGCTCCATTTAATCTACTGCTGCTACCTGCCCCTAAAAAAACCACTCTGGTTCACTGGCAACAATTTTGAGGTTTTCCAGCTGGAAAAGAGACTAATGAATTTTGGCTGCAGATGAGTAGTAGGTTTGTGGCAGTCAGCCAAAATGAATTCATAGGAATGGCTTCCCTAGATCAGTTGGCACAAGTAACTAAGGAATAATAATAATACAGTGGTACCTCGGTTTATGAACTTAATCCATTCCGGAAGTTCTTAAACCAAAACCATTCTTAAACTGAGGCGCACTAGGTAAGTTTCCCCAGCCACTCTGGCAGCTCCCAAGAGATTAAAAACAGAATAAAGCATCAAATATTAAAAGCTTCCCTAAACAGGGCTGCCTTCAGATGTCTTCTAAAAGTCAGATAGTTGTTTGCTTCCTTGACATCTGGTGAGAGGGCGTTCCACAGGGCGGGTGCCACCACCGAGAAGGCCCTCTGCCTGGTTCCCCATAACTTGGCTTCTCGCAGTGAGGGAACTGCCAGAAGGCCCTCGGAGCTGGACCTCAGTGTCCGGGCAGAACGATGGGGATGGAGACGCTCCTTCAGGTCTACTGGGCCGAGGCCATTTAGGACTTTAAAGGTCAGCACCAACACTTTGAATTGTGCTCGGAAACGTACTGGGAGCCAATGTAGGTCTTTCAAGACCGGTGTTATATGGTCCCGGCAGCCGCTCCCAGTCACCAGTCTAGCTGCCGCATTCTGGATTAGTTGTAGTTTCCGGGTCACCTTCAAAGGTAGTTTGCAGTAGTCCAAGCGGGAGATAACCACAGCATGCACCACATCTTGAGAACAAGATGGATCTGCGTTTTCTCATTCATAGAAAGTCAAGTTGCGATATTTGCAGAGGCCTTTTTTCAGCTGCGGGATTCTCCTTACCTGCAACGAGCAAAGCTTCATAGTTGTCTGTCAACACTTCCCAGTACAGCTCCTTCTGCCACTTGGCTAGGGACTTCCACTCACTCTTGGAAAAATAAAGAATGACGTCCTCAAACCTCACTGTTGCCTGAAATGAGAAACATTTCCATTTTAGAGTTAGAGTCCAGCTAAACATGAGGAACAACTTGTTGCGTTCCCAAAGTAAAGGAAGGATTGAACTCTGATTAATAAAATACACACAGAGGCTTGAACCAGCAAGACTCTGGGAAGGGTGCGTATAATAATCTCTGTCCCTCCACCCCTCGGCCCAGGTCGTTTTATCCACGAAGGAACTTTTTACAGAGTGTTCGTAAGAACCAATCAGATTTCTTCTGAGCATTTCAGCAAACCCCACATGGGGACAAAGTTAGATCAAAAGAAATTATTTTAACTACAAAGACTACTACTCTGAGCATGCATACATAATCTGAGATTAAATAAGAGAGGACGAGAGAAACTCCGGAGATCATAAACAATCAGTACACATGATAAGGATGGCCAGGAGGACCGGATCACTATCACCTTCATGTGAGAGCTCTTTCCTGGCTCCAAGAATAACATCTTAAGATAAATATATAAGAAAACTACTTCAAATAAACTTGCCCACAATCTTTATGGCCCAGGATGCCTGCCTGGCGAAGCAACTGCTGTGTACGTGACTTATGAAGAGAGAGAAATGGGCAGTAGAGGCAAAAGGGCATGAATGTAGAATCTTATGGGATTTAATCAGAAATTATTGTCAATATATCAAACCCAGTCAACACAGTGCTTTCATCGTGGACACGATGGCTTGATGTATATTTTATAATTCCTCATGGTAATCCCATCTGATCCCTACACAACTGTCTGGTGGTAAGGGCCGTTTGACAGTGGAAAGTGGTAGAATCTCCTTCGTTGGAATTTTTTTTAAGGGTTGGATATCACTGATTCTTCCGTTGCAATTCCTGCATTGCATGGGGTTGGACTAGATGACCCAAGGGGTCCCTTCCAACTCTACAATCCTATGAAGAATTATTGTCATCGTTATTACAGTGGTGCCCCGCAAGACGAACGCCTCGCAAGACAGAAAACCCGCTAGACGAAAGGGTT
This sequence comes from Podarcis raffonei, assembly GCF_027172205.1. Taxonomy (NCBI): domain Eukaryota; kingdom Metazoa; phylum Chordata; class Lepidosauria; order Squamata; family Lacertidae; genus Podarcis; species Podarcis raffonei. Next base: position 4,000,542 of record NC_070613.1, on the reverse strand, counting down.
TTCCGTTTTGGAGGCGCTTCGCAAAACGAATTTCCCTATGGGGTTGCTTCGCAAGACGAAAAAATCTTGTGTCCCCCCGCGTGTTTTTTTTCACTTTTTTCACCCTTTTCCTAAGCCGCTGTTCCGCTGATAAGCCGCTTAACAGCTGATCGTGAAAAGCCGCTTGACAGCTGTAGCGCTAATCCGCTAAGCTGTCAATGGGCTTGCTTCGCAAGACGAAAAAACCGCTAGATGAAGAGATTCGCGGAACGGATTCTTTTCGTCTAGCGAGGCACCACTGTATTCATTTCATTTCTATACCATCACACACACACACACATATATTTCAAAGTGGTTTACAACCTGAACTAGAACAGGCTTGACTACTGTAATTCGCTCTACGTGGGGCTGCCCTTGAAACTGTCCCACAAACTCCAGCGGGTGCAGAATGCCGCAGCAAGGCTCCTCACGGGGTCCCTGTCATGGGAGCATATTTAGCCAGTGCTTTGCCAGTTGCACTGGCTCCCAGTGGAGTATAGGGTCAGGTTCAAGGTGCTGGTCTTGACCTTTAAAGCCCTTTGTGGCTGAGGGCCCTCGTATTTACGGGACTGCCTCTCCTGGTCTGCCCTGCAGAGGACCTTAAGGTTCATGAATAATCATAGTTTAGAGGTCCCGGGCCCTAAGGAAGTCAGACTATCTTCCACCAGGGCCAGGGCCTTTTCAGTGATGGCTCCGACCTGGTGGAATGCTCTGTCCCATGAGACTAGGGCCCTTCAGAATTTAACCTCCTTCCGTCGGGCCTGTAAGACAGAGCTATTCCGCCAGATGTTGTTGAACTACAACTCCCATCACCCCTAGCTAGCAAGGCCAGAACTCAGGGATGATGGGAGTTGTAGTCCAACAACATCTGGGGACCCACAGGCTGAGAACCGCTAAGATATGATCAGTACTTTTTTCTTAAAAAATGTTTAGGGGTACTCTCATTTTGACTCAAGAAAATCACCATTCTATAGTTCAAATCGGGGGAAATAAATACAGTTAATGGACAAAAGGCCGTCATCGGTGGTAGCAATGAAATTGACGATTCACCGTGTTAGAGAAGAAACTAAAACAATAATAAAAAATGAATTATTTTTTGAATTAGTTTTACATAAAAGTTATACACCATAAATATAACATTTTCACACATTAAAAAAAGAAAATGGTTCTTTCGAACGTTGAGACCTCCTTTCTTCCCTCTATGGGTTCCAATTCAAAATTTTATTCCTGCATCTTTTACTGTAATCTATCTGTGATATAATCATAGTATCCAAAATCCATGTTACATTACAAGTGTCATTGATTTCAACTGTGTACAGTGATCTCTCAAATATGTTAGAAAGTTATTCCAGTATTTAAAAATACTTGGGTCTTCCTGGTTTCTGATCTTTCCTGCCAGTCTGGCCATTTCTGCATATTCCATTAAAAAAATCTTTTTTGTTTCTTCTCCCGTTAAGGGGTATGCGTACCCCTTTTCTCCCCCCAGGAAAAAAAGCACTGGATAGGATAAGTGCTTTGATATGCCAAGTTTAGAAGGTGTTTGGGTGTTTTGCATGCATGGCTCCACATTTAAGTCTTGGCTTCGTTAGGAGGTCCTCAAATGTTATCTAAACTCAACACACTAGATTCATCACACCCCAAGCCGGCCGCCCACATATCAGTCACCAGAAAAACCGTTGACTAAACCTGCCTAGGAGAGAGAGGAGTCCATTTGCTAGCCAGAAAGGCATACCTGCAGATTTACCAATATTCATTTCTGAGCTTCTTTTAATTTTTTAATTATTATTATTTAAAGTAGACACGGGACGCGGGTGGCGCTGTGGGTTAAACCACAGAGCCTAGGACTTGCTGATCAGAAGGTTGGCGGTTCGAATCCCCGCAACGGGGTGAGCTCCGGTTGCTCGGTCCCTGCTCCTGCCAACCTAGCAGTTCGAAAGCACGTCAAAGTGCAAGTAGATAAATAGGTACCACTCTGGCGGGAAGGTAAACGGCGTTTCCGTGCACTGCTCTGGTTTGCCAGAAGCGGCTTAGTCCTGCTGGCCACATGACCCGGAAGCTGTACGCCGGCTCCCTCGGCCAATAAAGCAAGATGAGCGCCACAACCCCAGAGTCTGCCACAACTGGACCTAAAGGTCAGGGGCCCCTTTACCCTTAAAGTAGACACAGTACTGCAAGCTTCAAATTACAGCACAGCACAGCAGATCTGAAGGCCCTGCTGGCTGCGGCTGATAGGAGCTCCAAGTGCAAAATATTTGGAAATACGGTAATTTGCAGATGAGCAAAGGCAGCGCTGGGTTGCCCAAGAGGCAGACCAGACATGCGTTTAGGCACCAGCATGCGGGGGCACCCACCCAAAAAGTATTTTATTTTAAAGAATTTTGCGTTTGATATTCTTGTAGTCGTCATGGAGGGAAATCCGAAATTGGCTCTGAGTTCCTTGCACTCCTAAACACTTCCCCATTCTTCCGTCCTCATTTTATTTACTAAACCGGGGGGTGGGGCGGGCGTCCTAGATTGCAATAAGGCGAGGAAACCAGAGACTGCAGCAACTTACTCTTTTTGCAGTTATCATTAAAATTGCTTTTGTTTCGAAGTACATATCGGGCGGGGGGTTCGCCACAATCTTTCCAGTGCTCGCTTGCCTCCAAAGGTCTTTAAAAACCTGGCTAAGGAGGCTGGTACCAAAGTCACCCCAGGTCTCCAAAAACTGCGCGCGCGCGCGGGGGCAGCCCATCTCCTTGCCAGGGCACCCGGGTCGGGCTAAGCCTTGAAAAGCGGGATCTCTTTCACCCAGCACTGCCTGAAACTGCCACCGCCCTCCCGGATCCAGGGATCCACCCCAAGTTTTGCAGGCTCTCCAGCAGCAGCCCCTCCCCCCCCAACTGCACCGGTTGCGTTCCTACCTGCGAAGCGCATCCTGTTGCTTCCCGGGCAGGCATGGCGCCCCTCTCCGCCGCCTCTGGGCGCTTCTTCTCGCAGCACCTCCGGTCGGGGCTGCCGGGGCGGAGCTCCAGGGCTTTCAGAGGCGTGGAGAAGGCGAGAGATTCTTCTCTCCCCCGCCCCATTCTTCCTGGCTGAGCCTTGCCACGCGCGGAGAAGGCGCTTTATGCTCGGATTAAGGACCTGGCAAGCTCCGGTTCAGAACTGCCCTCGTTGCGCGCGATCTTGGGCCGGTGGCGTCCCCTCCGCCGCGCTTACCTCGCAGAGTCGTTGTGCAGAGGGGGGAAACGAGCGGGGGATGCAAACGCGCGCACCTGCAACCAGTGGATTCCAAAAAGGAGAATCCGGCTAGAGACCAGGAAGAACTTTCTGCTGTTCCAAAGGGGGGGGCGGGTTCCCACGAGAGATGGGGAGGGCTTGAGGCATCTGATCAAGCCCTGTATGTTAAAATGAGCTTAAAGATATATTTGCAAATGTTTGTATGTTTCATGCCAGGCAGAAACCAGCTGGCTAAGTACTTTGGCAGTTGATTTGAGGCATCTGATCAAGATCTGTATTATGAGGCATCTGATCAAGATCTGTATTTAAAAATGAGCTTAAAAAATATATTTGCAAATGCTTGTTTCATGCCAGGCATAAAGCAGCTGGCTGGGTGCTTTGGCAGTTGTTTGTCTTCCTGCTCAGGGGCCCCACTGATTTATAGCAGTACTTCAAAGTTGTAAAATGAAATTACAGGCTAGGAGCAAAAGGTCGTCTCCAGCCACATCTTCCTAAGGTTAAAGGGCAAGAGCTAATAGGAACAGCAGCTGGCTGGGAAAACCAAAGAGGCTTCTCTCCGAAGTTGCTTTTAGAAAGTGTTTTTACTAAGTTCCTTTTTACTTTGAAAAGGCCTTTCCTTTCCTTCTAAAAAGCTATATATGTTAATGTATGAAATATATTGGCTTAAATGTAAGTATGCAAAGGATTTAGAAAGTAAGAAATGTTAGATTCTTATGTTAGATTCTTATTTCATTGATGGTGTGTGAGAAGGTGAACCCAAGATCTCTGTTACCATGCTCCATCTATTTTAGCCATCTGTTTTGGAGGCAATAGGGCAATAGGGCAAAAGGTGAAATGTTAATTAAGGTGCCTTGTCGAGGCAAATGTAAGATATATGGCTACTTGTCTGCCATTTATGGATAGAAGGAAATATAGCTCTTTGTCTCCCATAAAAGGTAATAGGAAATGGGTGTATCTTTTATGATTGGTTCTAGCAAACAGCCAATAGGAATTTCAACCAGGCTGATTGGACAGAGGCAGCCAAAGGAGGAGCAAGGGGGCTGGGCTGAGGGAATATAAGTGCTGGCCATCAGGGCTGGAAGGGCAGAGCTTTGGTAACCATATATCACTGTGTCTCTCATTTATTTGTCTGACAAATAAATTATTATTTTAATTTCTCTATTGCTGCGTTGAATATTTCATTCCAGCTAAGCGTTAACCACAAGCAGGGTGCTACTTCTTTGGGGGGGGTTAAGCAGCGGTTGGATGGTGTGGGAAATAATATATTGTTGTGTCAGAGGCTCAGGAGCAGAAGCACAGGGGAGAGAGGAAATGGAGAGCGAAGGGGAGGAATCCGAGGGGAGCATAGGGGAGTATGACAGTGACCCGAGAGATTCCATGAGCTTCTCCAGCGAATCAGAAGATTCCCAGAAGGGGGCACCGATGGTGAGGGCAAGGGGGGTCCCAGGGGGGACGCACCAGAAGCAGGGGGCCAGCGGGGACTCCCAAGGGAGCAGTGGGGGATCGGGACCAGCTCCCCCACCAGAGCGCAGTGGGGGGGAAGAGTCACATGTGTCAGGGCCAGCCTCTCCTCCAGCAGGGAGAGAAGATGAGTCAGGGCTGACCACGCCCCCATCGGAAAGTGGGGAAACGGAGGGGAGGTCAGTTCCAGCTAGCCTCACCGAAGGAGGGAGTAGTGACAGCAGTGTAACGGTCAGAAGGAAAGTGGGAGGCTGGGCGCGCGCGCCAAGTTCAAATGTACAGGCGCGCGGGACAGCAGGAAACCCGGATTGGGAGCCAGGTCCTAAAGCCCGACGGAGGGAGGGGGAAGAGTCAGGGGACTCAGCGTCAGAGGAGTCTAGGAAGGGAGAGACCCCGACGGGCAGGCGGACCCAGAGGAGGAAAGAACAAAGGAGGATGTGGAGCAAGGCTAGAATCTTAAACTGGTGTCAGGGGGGAGGAGATTCAGATGGAGCTTCGGCGGTCTAGAGTTTGAGACGTAGTGCTGCACGCTGCGGCTGTGGAAGTGAAACTGAACTTCAATAAAGACTTTTATACTAAACAACGAAGCAGCGTTGGTCCTTGGTGAGCTGGGACCTCAGGTGGCACTGACATGTTGCCTCTTCATTGTTCATAAAATAAGATGTTTTATACAAATATTTAGTGGCGCTGTGGTCTAAACCACAGAGCCTAGGGCTTGCCGATCAGAAGGTCGGCGGTTCTAATCCCTGTGGCGGGATGATCTCCCGTTGCTCCATCCCTGCTCCTGCCAACCTAGCAGTTCGAAAGCATGTCAAAGTGCAAGTAGATAAATAGGTACCACTCCGGCAGGAAGGTAAACGGCATTTCCGTGTGCTGCTCTGGTTCACCAGAAGCGGGTTAGTCATGCTGGCCACATGACCCGGAAGCTGTACGCCGGCTCCCTCGGCCAGTAAAGCGAGATGAGCGCCACAACCCCAGAGTCGGCCACTACTGGACCTAATAGTCAGGGGTCCCTTTACCTTTACCTTTGTTGAGCACTCATTTCAGCCTATATGGATATATATTAATGTATTTTTATTAAATATTTTCTTGGTTTCCAAAAGTATGTGCAATGTCTCTCTCTCTTTATTTTTTCAAGTAACATTTTTTACAGATCAGTTTCATTTGTTGAGACATTAGGAAGAAAAGGGGGAAAGAAGTCGGGGAAAAGGTGAGCGGGGGTTTGGTCGGGAGGCGATGTTTCTATTTTACTTAATATATGTGGGGTTTTGTGTCAGCGTCTCTTGTGCAGGTTCTCTGCTATTCACTTGTGTTCCTTTGGTGGTGAGAGAGGTTGGGGTTGGCCAAGATTTTGAATAAGTGCTTCTAAGCAATTCTTTATCTTATACAACATTTGTTGTTGTTTAGTCGTGTCCGCCTCTTTGTAACCCCCTGGACCAGAGCACACCAGGCACTCCTGTCTTCCACTGCCTCCCGCAGTTTGGTCAAACTCATGCTGGTAGCTTCAAGAACACTGTCCCACCATCTCGTCCTCTGGCGTCCCCTTCTCCTTGTGCCCTCCATCTTTCCCAACATCAGGGTCTTTTCCAGGGAGTCTTCTCTTCTCATGAGGTGGCCAAAGTACTGGAGCCTCAGCTTCAGGATCTGTCCTTCCAGTGAGCACTCAGGGCTGATTTCCTTCAGAATGGAGAGGTTTGATCTTCTTGCAGTCCATGGGACTCTCAAGAGTCTCCTCCAGCACCATAACCCAAAAGCATCCATTCTTCAACGATCAGCCTTCTTTATGGTCCAGCTCTCACTTCCATACATCACTACTGGGAAAACCATAGCTTTAACTATACAGTGGTACCTTGGGTTAAGAACTTAATTCGTTCTAGAGGTCCGTTCTTAACCTGAAACTGTTCTTAACCTGAGGTACCACTTTAGCTAATGGGGCCTCCAGCTGCTGCCACACCACCGGACACGATTTCTGTTCTCATCCTGAAGCAAAGTTCTTAACGCAAGGTACTATTTCTGGGTTAGCGGAGACTGTAACCTGAAGCTTCTGTAACCCGAGGTACCACTGTACAGACCTTTGTCAGCAAGGTGATGTCTCTGCGCAATTCGCAATCTTTACATTGATTCTCTGTTTTATGCTTTATTTTGCTTCTCGTATAAGAACGGATGCCTGCTTTGCTAATAACACAGTTTAGAGCTGATAAAAGTAACCACAAGAACCCCAGGATATGAAGGAGACAGATTAGTAGAAAGCAATGTACCCATACTGTAAGATACACAGGATGTAGCTAACTTGTGGTTGTGGAACATGAACACAGGAGCTGCACACATCTATGCCTGTTGGTTAATATCTGTTGTTATCAGATGAGAAACGGACTTGAACTTGTATAAGGGAAGCATGGAAGAGGAGAAGCTTGCAGTGAAGGTAATTAAGGCCCCTGCAATAAAGATATTCTGCTGATGCGTCAATAAGATTATCTAAAGGACCTTGTTACCATATTTGTACAATGATTAGCATGAGAAATGGGATGATGTTATGTTAATAAGGCAAACAACATACAGTGGTACCTCAGGTTACATACGCTTCAGGTTACAGACTCCGCCAACCCAGAAATAGTCCCTCAGGTTAAGAACTTTGCTTCAGGATGAGAACAGAAATCGTGCTCCGGCGGCACGGCAGCAGCAGGAGGCCCCATTAGCTAAAGTGGTGCTTCAGGTTAAGAACAGTTTCAGGTTAAGTACGGACCTCCGGAACGAATTAAGTACTTAACCTGAGGTACCACTGTATGATGTGGACTTTCCACACCCTTTCTGTGAGGGGAGGGAAGAACTTTGAGGACTTTAAAAGCTGTATGATTTCTTTGTCTCTTTGTGCCTGCTCTGTATACAGGTTACCTGCTTGCAAGCGTATTCAATAAAGCGTTCCTAATTCACCAAACTTGTCCAAGACCATCTTATTTACCATCTCCTCAGAGTATTGTGGAAGAATGATGTCAATCAACATCTGATGATCTCCTTCTACCGGTCCACAATAGAAAGTGTCCTTTCCTACTGCATCACGGTGTGGGACGCTGGTTGGACATCAACGGATAGGAAGTGCCTACAGAGGGTGGTGAATACAGTACAAGATATTATGGGCTGTCCCGTGAATCCGCTGGATGAAACAGCGGAAGAACGTTGCCTCAGGAGAGTGAGGAAAATTCTCAGGGATGGTTCACACCCTGGCCGGCACTTTCTTGATCTCCTGCACTCGGGCAGAAGATATAGAAGCAGGATTAGTCGCGCCAACAGGGTAAAGAACAGCTTCTATCCGTGGGCTGTTAGGCTGCTGAATGAAAAGATAACAACAGGGCAACTGACTTTCGGGTTTGGTGTGTGTGTGTCAGTAAACGAGGGGAATTAAGACTAAGAGAGCTGAGTGGGGGGTGCTCGTGTAATCTCACTGTATACAAGTTGTACAAGTGACAACAAAGTAAAATATTATTAAGGATTCAGAAGACCTTAAGTCTTGATGGACCATTTTTCATGTATAACAGAGAGCCATCTGTCATGTATGATCTAGCTGAGATTCCTGTGTTGCACAGCGTTGGACTAAATGACCCTTGGACTTAGCTGAGAGGGCAAAGACGACATGTTTAATTAGAGGTGGAGAATATTATTGACTTTTATAAAGGATTGGAAAAGGAACTTGCAATATCTGGATTTGAAGACTGAAAAAAGGTTGGCTTGTAGAAAATAGAACAGTTGGATATTAATGAGTGAATACTGTATTTAGCTGACAGACAGAGAATTGGAAGCCTTTTTATCTTCTTCCATTTTCTTTTATTTTCTCTTTTTCCGCCCCCCCCTTTTTTTTGCTTTTGTTCCTTTTAAGATCAGATTTTCCAAGTATTTATTCTACTCTGGTGTATTATAAAAATGCCCTTTGTACTGGGTGCAAACTTTTGGCTATCTTCTGGTAAGTATCAATGAAAATAAACCGGTTTTTTAAAGTATGCTGGTTTTCACAAGCTGCATAAATATCTCAAATATGAAGCCCTAGAAGGCTCTGTGTTGTTTTAAATTGTGCGAGCCACTTTGAGCCCCAGACTGGGGGGCGGGGGAGAAGCAAGATATAAATAAATATTCTAATCATAATAATATCAAGAGCAATTGAAGTGAAATATTTGATTAATACTTTGCCACCCCCAGAAGCATGCAAGTACGCACCCAAAAGCAGCAAAAAGTGTAATACTAAACATGCTTATTCAGAAATAAACCCCAGTGTGGTCAATGGGCTTACTTTTGTGAAATGAGCACACAATTTCAGCTTAAGCAGGCCTCATTGAATTCATTTGGACTTATACCTGAACAGAGAATTTGTGCTGCTGATGTGGTTTAAGGGTTATATGCAGACAAATTTGAAACTTTAATTGGAAATCATTTTTATTGGGACAGAGGATCACAGCCCATTTGGCTAAATCTTCAGGCTGAGTGAAGCTACATTTGCATATATTTAAAAGGTAAAGGTAAAGGACCCCTGACAGTTATGTCCAGTTGCAGACATCTCTGGGGTTGCGGCGCTCATCTCGCTTTACAGGCCGAGGGAGCTGGCGTTTGTCCACAGACAGTTTTCAGGGTCGTGTGGCCAGCATGACTAAGCCACTTCTGGCAAGCCCAAGATGCTCAATAGTTTAGACCACAGCGCCACCCGCGTCCCGTATATTAAGTAAAGGGTAAAGGGACCCCTGACCATTAGGTCCAGTCGTGGCCAACTCTGGGGTTGCGGCGCTCATCTCGCTTTACTGGCCGAGGGAGCCGGCGTACAGCTTCCAGGTCATGTGGCCAGCAGGACTAAGCCGCTTCTGGCGAACCAGAGCAGCGCACGGAAACGCCGTTTACCTTCCCGCCGGAGTGGTACCTAGTTATCTACTTGCACTTTGATGTGCTTTCGAACTGCTGGGTGAGCAGGAGCAGGGACCGAGCAACGGGAGCTCACCCCGTCGCGGGGATTCGAACCGCTGACCTTCTAATCGGCAAGTCCTAGGCTCTGTGGTTTAACCCACAACGCCACCCGCGTCCCTCAGACACTATTAGCCTGCATTTAATTTATACCACCCGCACATACACCTAAAAGAAAACAAGCTTTTTAAAATTCTCCCCTGAAGGTGGTTTTAAGCCACCAGAAACCAGCAGGAGAGTGGCCAATTATGAGCCATGACTTAAACGCAATTCTTTTCACAGGACCTATTGAAGCGAATGCAAAATGACCTGTCATTTTCTTGTGGGTTTTTTTGCAGAACATCCTTTCACGTGGTGAGACTTGCTATTGATCCTGGGCATAATTAGCTGGGGAGTACCCTCGCATGAGGGGACGCGGATGGCGCTGTGGGTTAAACTGATCAGAAGGTCGGTGGTTCGAATCCCCGCGATGGGGTGAGCTCCCATTGCTCGGTCCCTGCTCCTGCCAACCTAGCAGTTCGAAAGCACGCCAGTGCAAGTAGATAAATAGGTACCGCTCCGGCGGGAAGGTAAACGGCGTTTCCATGCGCTGCTCTGGTTCGCCAGAAGCGGTTTAGTCCTGCTGGCTACATGACCCGGAAGCTGTACTCCATCGACCAATAAAACGAGATGAGCGCCGCAACACCATAGTCAGTCATGACTGGACCTAATGGTCAGGGGTCCCTTTACCTTTACTTTACCCTCGCTTGAGACTCACTGAAACAAACTCTTTGCGACACCAGTGGATTGATTGTGCTCAGGTGGAATCTTACAAAGTTTGGTGGTGGAATCTAAAGTTTGGAATCTAAAGTGTAGTTCTTTCTAATGGGCCACACTTGATGTCTCAAAAACTGGACTCCTAAATGCCACCATTTCAGAAACTGAGGGGGTTGAGACAAGTGTTTCGTAGGATGGGATGGAAGAAAATGCTGATAAAAGAAACCCTGGAATAAACTCCTGTTTGCTTTCTGAGAGTTGGCTGGTTGGATCCAGAACACTCTCTCATCAGATGTTGGCATTGGGAAAAATGTTCTAATTTAGTTTCTGCATTTTCGCCCTGCTTGCTCGGAAGAGTTGCTCTCAAAACGCTTCCCTGCTGCGGTGGATTTGACGCACGATGAATCAAACATTTAACGCACACCTCTTGCCGGAGTCCCACAGAAGCAAATGGGATTTAGAGACAGCACACATCTTGTTGAACCGGTGCAACTTCCTGACATCATCTGCCATATATCCAAGAAGCAGAGCAGTAGCCTACAGAAATCATCTCCCAAGAGGCGGTTGGAGGATGGGTGGCGGCTAACAGATTGAGGTTGAATCCTGACAAGACAGAAGTACAGTTCTTGGGGGACAGGAGGAGGTCAGGTGTGGAGGACTCCCTGGTCCTGAATGGGGTAACTGTGCCCCTGAAGGACCAGGTGCGCAGCCTGGGAGTCATTTTGGACTCAAAGATGTCCATGGAGGTGCAAGTTAATTCTGTCTCCAGGGCGGCTGTCTACCAGCTCCACCTGGTACTCAGGCTGAGACCCTACCTGCCTGTGGACTGTCTTGCCAGAGTGGTGCATGCTCTAGTTATCTCCCGCTTGGACTACTGCAATGTGCTCTACATGGGGCTACCTTTGAAGGTGACCCGGAAACTACAATTAATCCAGAATGCGGCAGCTAGACAAGTGACTGGGAGCAGCCACTGAGACCACATAACAAAGGTCTTGAAAGACCTACACTGGCTCCTAGTACGTTTCTAAGCACAATTCAAAGTGTTGGTTCTGACCTTTCAAGCCCTAAACGGCCTCGGCCCAGTAGACCTGAAGGAGCGTCTCCACCCCCATCGTTCTGCCCGGACCCTGAGGTCCAGCTCCGAGGGCCTTCTTGCGGTTCCCTCCCTGCGAGAAGCCAAGTTACAGGGAACCAGGCAGAGGGCCTTCTCAGTGGTGGTCCCCGCCCTGTGGAACGCCCTCCCACCAGATGTCAAAGAGAACAACAACTACCAGACTTTTAGAAGACATCTGAAGGCAGCCCTGTTTAGGGAAGCTTTTAATGTTTAATAGACTATTGTATTTTAATATTCTGTTGAAAGCCACCCAGAGTGGCTGGGGAAACCCACCCAGTTCCAAACTGGGACAAATTGTGCATCATTTCCCTGTTTCCCTCACCTCAGCAGCGTACATGAATACAGCAGTTCATAAACACTTTAGTCTTATAAAAAAGGTAAAGGACCCCTGGACAGTTAAGTTTAGTCAAAGGCGGCTATGGGGTTGCAGCGCTCATTTTGCTTTCAGGCTGAGGGAGCCGGCGTTTTTAATAATAATAACAATTTATTATTTATACCCCACCCATCTGGCTGAGTTTCCCCAGCCACTCAGGGCGGCTCCCAATTGAGTGTTAAAAACAACATAGCATTAAATATTAAAAACTTCCCTAAACAGGGCTGCCTTCAGATGTCTTTTAAAGATAAGATAGCTGCTTATTTCCTTCACAGACAGCTTTCCGGGTCCTGTGGCCAGCAGGACTAAACCGCTTCTGGCGCAATAGGACACTGTGACAGAAACCAGAGTGCATGGAAAGCCGTTTACCTTCCCACTGGAGCAGTACCTATTTATCTACTTGCACTGGTGTGCTTTCAAACTGCTAGGTAGGCAGGAGCAGGGACCGAGCAACAGGAGCTCACCCCGTCATGGGGATTCGAACCACCGACCTTTCAATTGGCAAGCCCAAGAGGCTCAGTGGTTTAGACCACAGCGCCACTTGCATCCCTTTCAGTCATAACAGATAAGCACAATGCTTTTTTCATCATTTGAACTTTCTGTAAACTCATTCAAAGGCAAGGTAAAAGCTTCCATCTGCATTTAAAGCAGGCATGTCCAAAGTTCATTTTGGGGGCCAAATCTGTATTTCCTAGGGTTAAATCCCCCCCAAAAGCTCAACTTCAATCCTAAAAAAGGTCAACAACTTTGGTCGGCCCTCATGGCCCTCAACTTCATCAAATCTGGCCCTCTTTGAAGAACGTACGGCCACCACTGATTTAAAGCATTCTTACGCCACGTGTTTCCCCCTCCCCAAAGAATCATGGGAAGCGTAGTTTCTTAAGGGTGCTGAGGGGTTCTTTTTTGGGGGGGGAAGAGTCAGGACTATTCAGTGGTCTGGCACCGCTATTAAAGTGGCCCCAGAGCGCTTCAGATTTATTCTGCAGATGAGGCCCGACTCTTCTGTATCTTTACCCAGATGTTCAGAACTGGAATTTAACCTAAAAGCGCATCATGCTCTCCCACAGGGAACCTGCTGCCCTAGAGGGAACCTTGAGGACCTCCGTTTCATTGGAAAGCAAGCCACTAGTCTTCTTGGTGGCTGAGGCCAGACTGAAAACACGGGGAGGCGGGCACTGTTCCAAAGGCTCAGAAACCAGAGGACCGGGCTGTTTTTCCAGGATCCATCAAAGGGAATTCCTCAGCCGTCATCTTGGGGGTGGGGTGGGTGGTGAGAAGTTTTGCTTCTGCACATGACTTTGGCAAATCGCTCTAAGCTGAAGCATTCCTTCCTCACCCCCCCTAGAATGTTTAGTTCACATTGAGTTCATGAAACATCGTACCCTGACCTGTTCTTAATGCATGGTTGACCACATCTACGGAATGCGATAGTTATGCTCTTTTAAGTTTTGTTATATCAATCATTAGTAATAGTTTAATAAGGAGGTTTTCATACCTGTCCAATTCTGTGCTCCCTTTCCCAACCTTTAATCTATTGATGATTAATGTCTATATGCAACCCTTGCATTGTATTTGTGTTAACCAATCAGCAACAAGCACATATGTGGCAATGCTGTAATATTCAATAAAAGGGACTCCCCGAGACATGCTCGGGAGATGCCTCCCATATGACACTTGCCATTCGTCTGTCGTTTATTTCAACCCAACAGGTGGGTGCGAGGCAGCGAAAAGGTTTGGGGTTTTCTGTGCCATCTCAACCTCTGCCCGCTCTCCTTTTCCAATGTTATTAGTTGCCACACACCCCACCCGATATTCAATATTTACTCCTGATGTTTGATTTTGTCACAGCTGTGGTGTAGCTTTTGGGATGATGACATTGCAGGAGATGGGTCTACTCTCAATCCACTGAACCTCTTTTCTGCTACATCTGTCGTTTGCCTGCCCATCAGTCCCTGCAAGCTTCCACCGTCAAATAAGCTGGAGTTCTTGTTATTAAATATACCAAGAAAAAAGCACAACAAATACTCTGGCCAATATAAGTTTCAGTAGTGGTAGTGGTCCCTAATCGCAAATCAATAGTGACAGGGCCCTGTTCCGATGTATTCACCTTCATCAGCTAATTTTTAAGGGGTCGTGTAAGTTAGAAGAATTCGTATAAATTATTGTTGTTGTTTAGTCATTTAGTCGTGTCCAACTCTTTGTGACCCCCAGGACCAGAGCACGCCAGGCCCTCCTGTCTTCCACTGCCTCCCGCAGTTTGGTCAAACTCATGCTGGTAGCTTCGAGAACACTGTCCAACCATCTCGTCCTCTGTCGTCCCCTTCTCCTCGTGCCCTCCATCTTTCCCAACATCAGGGTCTTTTCCAGGGAGTCTTCTCTTCTCCTGAGGTGGCCAAAGTCTTGGAGCCTCAGCTTCAGGATCTGTCCTTCCAGTGAGCACTCAGGGCTGATTTCCTTCAGAATGGAGAGGTTTGATCTTCTTGCAGTCCATGGGACTCTCAAGAGTCTCCTCCAGCACCAGAATTCAAAAGCATCCATTCTTTGGCGATCAGCCTTCTTTATGGTCCAGCTCTCACTTCCATACATCACGACTGGGAAAACCATAGCTTTAACTATAAGGACCTTTGTTGGCAAGGTGATGTCTCTGCTTTATTCGTATAAATATATCCTGTTATTTTCTACGTTTCTCAGAGATAACAACTAAGTGTGGGTAGATCAACGTGTATCTTGGAAAACGCACAGAAAAGCTCAAGATACACGTTGATCTACCCACACTTAGTTGTTATCTCTGAGAAACGTAGAAAATAACAGGATATATTTATATGGATTCTTCAAACTTACACGACCCCCTTAAAAATTAGCTGATGAAGGACCTTCCACCGTCAGGCAGGGAGACGCTGTGAAGTGGGTGGGTTGTTTTGCACATTATATACCAAGTCCAGTTTTGCATGTGCACCCAATAAAAACTCAAGACTGGTCCCGGTTTCCCGAGGTTAGACCTAGCTGTGTGGGTGGCTGTGAGAGAGATACACACACACCATTTCAAACACTTTGATGTGTTCGTTTTTTAGATGTTTGGCTATACAGAATCATCCTGTATAATATAATATAATTAATATAATATAATATAATATAATATAATATAATATAATATAATATAGTATAGTATAATATAATAATTAATATAATATAATAATATATTATGTTATATTATGTTATATTATATTTATTATTATATTATATTATATTATTATATTTTATATTATTATAATATGTGTTCATTTTTTTAGATGTTTGGTTATACAGGAATCTTCCTGTATAATATAATATAATATAATATAATATAATATAATATAATATAATATAATATAATATAATATAATATAATAATAATATAATATAATATAATATAATATAATATAATAATGTTATATTATGTTATATTATGTTATATTATGTTATATTTATTATTATATTATTATATTATATTTTATATTATTATAATATGTGTTCATTTTTTTAGATGTTTGGTTATACAGGAATCTTCCTGTATATTGTAATGTAATGTAATGTAATGTAATAATCTCACTGTATACAAGTTGTACAAGTGACAATAAAGTATTTCAATTTCAATCCTAGGTGTGCATCTTTCAAAAACCCGCAAGAGGCCCTAAGCTCAAGTATGGGAAAAGCCTACTGCCAAATCCTATACAGCCATGAAAATCAGAGGACCTTTGAGCACCAAAACATGTTCCAAACTGCAGGGGGTTGGACTAGATGACTCCTGGGTCCCTTTCCTATAGTTCTATGATCCTATGAATAAAAACTGCATCCCAAGCAGCTTTCTTTGCTTCTCCCCCCACTTTCTATTTTGTCTTTATTTGCATTGCACCTTTGATACAAAACTACACCCGGAAATAATTCTCTCTTTTTTTAAATGTTTATTTTTAAAAACAGAGTTGGACTGCGTTGTCATGAGATAAAAGGAATTTCTTTTTTAAAAATAAAAGCAAAGGCATGGGAGGAAAGAGGGACGAGAACGAATAAATATACTTGCGGTGGGGAAAGAAATGCAGGACTTGGGGGTCGGGGTTTGGGGTGGGTGGGGCGGTGAGACCTGGAAAAGGTGCTTTGCAGTGAAACTGTTCAGAGGCTGTGAACAGAAGCAGGCCCTGAGGGGAGAAGACAAAAGAAAAGAAAAGCAGAGGCTCAAACAAGTCCCGCAGAGGAGCAACGCAAACTGGCCACCCAAGAGAAAGAGACGAGGGAGACGCAAAAGTCCTTATTCGTACGTACGAGAAGCCGTGTTTTAGCCAAAAAGGGTCCGTTCCGGGGGCTTCCGCGCAAGGCTAGCGTCCTGCTAAAATTGCAATCATTCCTTCCAGATGTGTGAGGGGGGAAAAACCCATTTGAGACATGGAGGGGAGTGAGCAGGGTGTGGGGTTTGGAATTTGGTTTCTGAGCCTTTAGAACACACATGCGCACGTTGCCGCCATGCTCCTGGAACCCCCCTCCTCAATGAGGGCTAGAAACATCCCCAAGCGAAATCATCAGATCCTCAGCGTCAGTCTCCGGGAAGTCTAGAGGTTCCGGCCTGCGGCAGACGGCGCTGCCCGTGTCCCTTGCGGGTTCCGCTCTTTATTGTTCCGCAAAGGCCGATTTGGGAGCAAGGCGGTACGCATTTGGGGAACGAGGTGCGGCTGCCCCGTGGCATTCGCAGAACCAAGGCGGCCTCACGCCCACCGTCCAGCGGTCTTTGTGGCGGCTATGCCCCCCGCGCCGGCAGAATCGGGAGGCACTGGAGGGGAAGGAGGCTGAGTGGAGGAGGTTTTTTTAGGGGGGGAGAAGGAGTGCAAGGGAGAGCCACAGCTGTCGACTTTCCCCTTTTTTTGCGACGAATCCTATTCGGGAGAAGGGAATTTCCCCTAAAAAAAGGGAAACGTTGACAGCTATGGAGAGCTTTTCCTCCTTCCCCCCGCAGGGCCTTACGGGAGTGGCTCCCCGCCCAGGGAGGGCAGCAGCCTCTGGGCGGGGGGCTCGGTGCTGTGAGTCCTCAGGTGGTCCTTGAGGGACTCCTTGTAGCGGAAGCTCCTCCCGCACTCGGCGCACTGGTACGGCCTTTCCCCGGTGTGGATGCGCTGGTGCTTTAGCAGGTTCTGCTTGCGGATGAACCGTTTGCCGCAGACCGGGCACTGGAAAGGCCTCTCGCCAGTGTGCAGCCTCTGGTGGTTCTGAAGGTGCTCCTTACGGCTGTAGCACTTGCCGCACTCCTCGCACTTGTAGGGCCGCTCCCCGCGGTGCGTCATCTGGTGCCGCACCAGACCCGAGTGGCAGTTGAAGCTCTTGCGGCACTCGGCGCACTCGTACGGCCGCTCCTGGCTGTGGTGGCTCCGCTGGTGAACCTTCAGGCTCTTCTTCACCCCAAACATCTTCCCGCACTCGCTGCAGCCGTGGGGGCGCTCGGCCGGCGGCTGTGGGGCAAAGAGGCCTTGCAACTCGCTCTCTAACTCAATGGATTTACCCGGTCGGCTCCTGGCAGGGCTGAGGGGCGGCGCAACCGGGCCGCCTGGGCCCACGTAGGATTCTATCGCCGCCGATGCCGCCGCCGCCCCGGCAGATACGGGGGCCTCGCTGTGGAACACGGAATCCCTGGTCCGCGCCGGTTCTTCCGGGCACGAGCGCTGGGTCTCGGCTTTGACGGCCATTGCGTCGCCAGCTGGGAGGAAGAGAGAAGAAGAAGAAGAAGAAGAGTTTGTATTTGATATCCCGCTTTATCACTACCCTAAGGAGTCTCAAAAGGGACGCGGGTGTCACTGTGGGTTAAACCACAGAGCCTAGGACTTGCCGATCAGAAGTTCAGTGGTTCGAATCACTGCAACGGGGTGAGCTCCCGTTGCTCGGTCCCTGCTCCTGCCAACCTAGCGGTTCGAAAGCACGTCAAAGTGCAAGTAGATGAATAGGTACCGCTCCGGCGGGAAGGTAAACAGCATTTCCATGTGCTGCTCTGGTTCGCCAGAAGCAGCTTAGTCCTGCTGGGCACATGACCCGGAAGCTGTACGCCGGCTCCCTCGGCCAGTAAAGCGAGATGAGTGCCGCAACCCCAGAGTCGGTCACGACTGGACCTAATGGTCAGGGGTCCCTTTACCTTTATGGAGTCTCAAAGCGGCTAACATTCTCCTTTCCCTTCCTCCCCCACAACAAACACTCTGTGAAGTGAGTGAGGCTGAGAGACTTCAGAGAAGTGTGACTAGCCCAAGGTCACCCAGCAGCTGCATGTGGAGGAGCGGAGACGCGAACCCGGTTCACCAGATTACGAGTCTACCGCTCTTAACCACTACACCACACTGGAACTCCATAGGGGAAACAGGCCGCAGTTATTTAACGTTACTTCCGGGTTTCGCCGCTCGCGCATGCGCAGACGCTCAAAATGACGTCACGCGCATGTGCGGGAGCGGCGAATCGCGACCCGTGCATGTACAGACGCGGGTTACATTCACTTCAGGATGCGAACGGGGCTCCGGAACGGATCCCGTTCGTATCCAGAGGTACCACTGTATTCAAAGCCAAAAAGAATGGGCCGCAGTTATTCATCCCAGCCATAGGGGGCGGCAAAGGAAGTCACTTCCACAGGGGGTTTGTTCGGTAGAGAGACTGGGAGAGTTTAGCCCAAGGGGCACAGCTCAGGGGTCACCAACAGGGTGCCCGCGGGCACAATGGAACCCCTGAGATCTCCCCCCATGGCTTTCACAACACCTCCCATGTCTCCTTATCAAGAGGCGGCGAGGGCAGATACCCTTTTGCCTTTGAGAAGGATACAGAGCAGAAGGTGGAAGTTGAAAGAAGGGCACTCTTTCCCACTTCCTCCTCCCGCTCTATGGGCTTTTCAGGGCTCAGGTTTAATGCACACTTTGTACAATGGTACCTTGGTTCTCAAACGCCTTGGTTCCCAAATGCCAAAAGCCGGTTTTTTAACGTTTTTCAATGCGGCTGTCAGCTATTGCTTCCGGAGCCCCTGCACCAATCAGAAGCTGTGCCTTGGTTCTCAAACATTTCAGAAGTCAAACGGACTTCCGGAACCGATTAAGTTTGGCACTTTTGTTTTTGCTATTTATTTTGCATTTCTGTTTTTGAGGCTTTTTCGGTTAATTTTCGTGACTGTATGGGACCCAGTTCAGCTATCGATGGATTGATTGTGTGACTGCGGAAATGGATAAAAGCCCTCCACCCAAACAAGGACTATCATCAATGCAGGTTAGGGGAAAAAATAAATTAATTTTTATCATCTACAATGCTGCTTATTTATTTTATAGTACGGTACATTGGTTATTGCTTTCATTTTATGGATCAATGGTCTCGTTAGAGAGTAAAAGTCATGTCAAATTGCTGTTTTAGGGGTTGTTTTTAAAAGTCTGGAACTCATTAATCTATTTTGCATTACTTTCTATGGGAAAGTGTGCCTTGGTTTTGGAACAGACTTCTGGAACGGATTCAGTTTGAGAACCAAGGTACCACTGTAAAACACTTAAGAGATTTAGGCAGAATAAAATAGGCACACACACTTTATATCTCAGGGGTCGGCCGATCTGGAAGAAGAGGGACTAGATTGCAGAGGGTTGGACTAGCACTTTCTCAGAAACCCAAATGTACAAACATGCCCAAACTGTTTGGAAGCCCTAGCATTATCCTAGAATGCTTACAAAGCATCTAAAGGTTTCTAAGTGATGTACAGAGACAGTTCCTGCTAATAATAATAATAATAATAATAATAATAATAATAATAATAATAATAATTTATTATTTATACCCTGCCCATCTGGCTGGGTTTCCCCAGCCACTCTGGGCGGCTTCCAACAAAACACTAAAATACAATAACCGATTAAACATTAAAAGCTTCCCTAAACAGCGCTGCCTTCAGATGTCTTCTAAAAGTTTGGTAGTTATTTTTCTCTTTGACATCTGGTGGGAGGGCGTTCCACAGGGCGGGTGCCACTACCGAGAAGGCCCTCTGCCTGGTTCCCTGTAGCTTTGCTTCTCGCAGGGAGGGAACCGCCAGAAGGCCCTTGGAGCTGGACCTCAGTGTCTGGGCTGAATGATGGGGGTGGAGAGGCTCCTTCAGGTCTACTGGACCGAGGCCATTTAGGGCTTGAAAGGTCAGCACCAACACTTTGAATTGTGCTTGGAAACGTACTGGGAGCCAGTGTAGGTCTTTCAAGACCGGTGTTATATGCTTGAAGGTTCACAATCTCATGGACACGACACAAAAGGAAAAAGGAATGGGGAGGGAAGAGGAAAGAGGAAAGAGGAAAGAGACTTAGAATCGCACAGTGGAAAGGGACAAGGGTCATCTAGCCCAACCCCCTACATGGGGCTCGGAAGCAAGCAATGAAGCAGCTGCTTCTTCCCTGGCTGATAGGATGGAGCCAGGATAAGTCTCCCCTTTGCCGTGATTATGTTCTTGGGAGGTAGGGATTGCAGCTATATGGGTGAATGCAGGAACTGAGGCAGACATGCTCATCCTAAAGGCTGCTCACCTGTGCCGGGACCTGTAAGGATGTCTCTCTCTGCCGACTCCCAGTGTTCCCTGACGCATGGCTCCTCCTCTTGCTTAATCCATGACAAGAAGTCATGGGCGGACATGAGGCCCTCAGCTCCTTTGCGAAGAGAACCAAACAAAACAGTTCAGAAGAAGGCGGCCCTCGTGTCGGTTAGGCGAACAAAAACCTCAGCATGGCCGCCCAAACCCTGACATAGCAGAGGTCAAAGCCTGTCCATCAAAAAGATTGACCTGTTCTAGTCTTCCCCAACCCCAGCTTCAGCTGTTCCGTACTACAACTCCCATTAGCCCAGTCAGCACGACTGGAAGTTGCAGTCCAGAACATCTGGCACAGGTCGGCCTATTCTACTAAAAAACAAGTCTCAAACAATAACAACAACAACAATAATTTATTATTTATACCCCGCCCATCTGGCTGGGTTTCTCCAGCCACTCTGGGCAGCTTCCAACGGAATATTAAAATACAATAACCTATTAAACATTAAAAGCTTCCCTAAACAGGGCTGCCTTCAGATGTCTTCTAAAAGTCTGGTAGTTGTTCTTCTCTTTGACATCTGGTGGGAGGGCGTTCCACAGGGCGGGTGCCACCACCGAGAAGGCCCTCTGCCTGGTTCCCTGTAACCTCACTTCTCGCAGTGAGGGAACCGCCAGAAGGCCCTCAGAGCTGGACCTCAGTGTCAGGGCAGAACGATGGGGGTGGAGACGCTCCTTCAGGTATACTGGACCGAGGCCATCTAGGGCTTTAAAGGTCAGCAGCAACACTTTGAATTGTGCTTGGAAACGTACTGGGAGCCGACGGAGGTCTTTCAGGACCGGTGTTATATGGTCTTGGCGGCCGCTCCCAGTCACCAGTCTACCTGCCGCATTCTGGAGTAGTTGCAGTTTCTGGGTCACCTTCAAAGGTAGAGTGCATTGCAGTAGTCCATGCAGGAGATAACCAGAGCATGCACCACTCTGGTAAGACAGTCTGTGGACAGGGAGGGTCTCATCCTGCGTACCAGATGGAGCTGGTAGACAGCTGCCCTGGACACAGAATGGACCTGCGCCTCCATGGACAGCTGCGAGTCCACAATGACTCCCAGGCTGCATATCTGGTCCTTCAGCGGCACAGTGACCCCATTCAGGACCAGGGAGTCCTCCACATAGTCTACTAAAAAGCGAGTGTCAAAAAACAAGATGACAATGTTAGTCCTACAGAGCAGGCGCTTCCCCCAACCTGGTACCTGCCAGATGTTTTGAACTACAACTCCCATCAGCACCTGGGCAGTTGGTGAGAGTGACCATCCAAAACGTCTGGAGGACACCAGTTTGGTTCAAATGACAAGAAAGAAGTTTCTGACTAAAGGTTAGGGAGAACTTTGGGAGGCTATGAGCTGTTTAGTCAGCGGTGGAACGGATTTCCTTGAAAGGTGAATCACTGAAGGTTTCTCAACTGGGGTTGGGCGGCCATTTCTCAGGGATTCTTTAGCTGCGATTCCTCAGGACCACAACATCTCCTTCCATATGAACCTACCCAGACCCTGAGATCATCTTCTGAGGCCCTTCTTCATGTACCTCCTCGAGAGGTCTGGAGGGTGGCAACACGAGAACAGGGCCTTTTCTGCAGTGGCTCCCCGTCTGTGGGATGCGCTCCCCAGGGAAGTTTGCCTGGCGCCTTCATTATACACCTTTAGGCGCCAGGCAAAAAGTTCCTTTTTAACCAGGCCTTTGTTTGACCTGATCAACATCCCATACTCATTTAAAATGTGGTTCTTTTGGGGGTTGGTGTTATTGGGTGATTGCTTTTATTTTAATTTTATATTCTGTAACCTTTTTATGTGAACTGCCCTGAGACCTCCGGGCATAGGGTGGTATATAAATTCAATAATAATAATAATAGTAATAATAATAATAATAATAATAATAATAATAATACATTAGGGATTCTGCCAATTCAGTGTTCCTTTTTAACCAGGCCTTTGGTTGATCCGATTTACGTCCTATGCCCTTGTAAAATGTGGTTTTTGGGGGTTGTGGTTTTCAATTTTATTACCGTATTTTTCGCTCTATAGGACGCACTTTTTCCCCTCCAAAAATGAAGGGGAAAAGTGTGTGCGTCCTATGGGGCGAATGCAGGCTTTCGCTGAAGCCTGGAGAGCGAGAGGGGTCGGTGTGCAGGCTTCACGAAGCTCTCTGCAAGCCTGCAGAGCCCGGCAGGAGTTCCCGCCAGGCTCCGCAGGCTTGCGGACAGCTGCCTGCAGCCCGAAGTCCGGGGAGTGCATCACTGTGCACCCCGGGCTTTGGGCAGCAGTTCCTGCCGGGCTCAGAAGGCTTGCGGATAGCAGCCTGCTGTCACCAAAGCCAAAACAGCGAGACAGGGCGCTGCACAGCCCTCCATCTCGCTGTTCCAGCTTCAGGATGGCGGGGTGTCTTCAAAGGGCGGTGGAGGCTACAAAGGATGTCCCTGAAGCCTCAAGCCTTTGGAGTGCAGCTGCGCTCCAAAGGCTTCAGGGATCTTTGAGGCTGGCGGTGGGGGAAAGCAGCGCTTCCCCCCACTGCCAGCCCCACAAGCTCGGGGGGCAGCGGCAAGGCCTGCTCTTGAACGCACCTTGTTTTTGAGGGGGAGAACAAGAAACCCCCCCCCCTATTCTCTCCTTCCTATGGTCCGGTACGTCCAATAGAGCGAAAAATACGGTAAGTATGTTGTGGTTTTATATCTTGATTCTAGTCTGTCAACAGCCCTGAGACGCCCCGGATATAGAGCAGGATATAGGTAAATATTATTATTATTATTATTATTATTATTATTATTATTATTATTCCTGCATTGGAGGGGGTTGGACTAGATGACCCTCGGTCCCCTTCCAGGCAAATCACCTGAACACGGATCTGTTGGCATCCCTCTTTCCTCTGTGAACTGGCCTCCCCCTGCAAAAGACTCCTCTTGCTTGATGCGGCTCAAGACGTCCGACGTGCAAATCAAGGGCTCTGTAAAAAGGAGGGAAAGGACAGAGGAACAGATGCTTTAACAGGCTTGCCGACCCAAAGGAAAACCCTCTCCACCTTCTCCAAATTTCAGGTGCTGAAAACCTAACCTAAAATTCCATACATAGTAAACATAAGGAAACCTCAATTGGAGTTTTTTTTTAAGCAGAGGTTGGGTGGCCATCTGCCAGGGATTCTTTAGTCGTGATTCCTGAACTGCATTGCAGCGGATTGGGCTGGATGACCTCTGGAGGACCCGTTTAATGCTATAATTCTATGGTTCTATAAGAAGGCAGTGGTTGCTCCCTTCTGAAGGGAAGGAAAAGGTGACCACTCTTGCCACTATAATAATAATAATAATAATAATAATAATAATAATAATAATAATAATTTATTTGTACCCCGCCCATCTGGCTGAGTCTCCCCAGCCACTCTGGGCAGCTCCCAATCAAGTGTTAAAAACAGTAGAGCGTTAAATATTAAAAACTTCCCTGAACAGGGCTGCCTTCAGATGTCTTTTAAAAATAGGATAGCTGCTTATTTCCTTCACATCTGAAGGGAGGATGTTCCACAAGGTGGGCGCCACCACCGAGAAGGCCCTCTGTCTGGTTCCCTGTAACCTGACTTCTCGCAATGAGGGAACCGCCAGAAGGCCCTCAGAGCTGCACCTCAGTGTCCAGGCTGAACGATGGGGGTGGAGACGCTCCTTCAGGTCTACTGGGCCTTTGTGGTCGTTTAGGACTTTCAAGGTCAGCACCAACACTTTGAATTGTGCTTGGAAACGTACTGGGAGCCAGTGTAGGTCTTTCAAGACCGGTGTTATATGCTTGAAGGTTCACAATCTCATGGACACGACACAAAAGGAAAAAGGAATGGGGAGGGAAGAGGAAAGAGACTTAGAATCGCACAGTGAATTGTGCTCAGAAACAGACTGGGAGCCAATGCAGATCTCTCAGAACCGGTGTTATGTGGTCCCGGCTGCCACTCCCAGTCACCACTCTAGCTGCCGCATTCTGGATTAATTGCAGTTTCCGGGTCACCTTCAAAGGTAGCCCCATGTAGAGCACATTGCAGTAGTCCAAGCGGGAGATAACTAGAGCATGCACCACTCTGGCGAGACAGTCTGCGGACAGGAAGGGTCTCAGCCTGCGTACCAGATGGAACTGGTAAACAGCTGCCCTGGAGACAGAATTGGCCTGCCCCTCCATGGACAGCTGTGAGTCCAGAATGACTCCCAGGCTGCGCACCTGGTCCTTCAGGGACATAGTTACCCCATTCAGGACCAGGGAATCCCCCACACCAGCCCATCCCCTGTCCCCCAAAAAGATGAATTGCTATTGTGCCCGCAGGTATCTTGTTGGGGACATCAACAGAAGAGCAATTTTTTTCTTTTCTTTTTGAAGAACCAACAAATTGCGCCTTCCGTGCTTGGATCTGAAAGATGCTTTTCTGACACCAGAGCTGGAAGGAAAGGGTTAGGGATTTACAATAATTGAGAGGCTTTACAGCCCTTTTAGGCAGCCGGGAGAGTCGCCCGTGTGCAAATATTATTTATGACTCTTGGTCTCTGGAGTTTTGAGAGGGGCTGTCGAGACGGAAGACCAGAAGAGAATTATGGGACCCATTATCCTGATCTATGAAACTAATCAATATGAAATCAGTTTCTAATTGGTTTGGAAATTCCTGACAGTCGTACTTTGGAAGTTGAACTCCTTGAAAGTTGAACGTTTCAGCTCCCGAACGCACCAAACCCAGAAATGAGTGTTCTGGTTTGCAAACGTTCTTTGGAACCCGAATGTCCGACACAGGTTCCGCTGCTCCCGATTGGCTGCAGGAGCTTCCTGCGGCCAATCGGAAGCTGCGCCTTGGTTTCCGAACGTTTTGGAAGTCGAACGGACTTCCGGAACCGATTCCGTTCAGCTTCCGAGCAGGTACGACTGTACTAAGAGAAAGGCAGTCAGGATGCAGGACTGTTATAAAACAGTTTCAAAAGCTGGTAGCTTGGTAAAGGCACAAAGGGAATTAGGCTCCATCTGCGCTGTACTTTGAAGTTCTGGCTTTCCGCAAAAAATCCCAAGAACTATAGTTTGCCTGATTCCCTCACGGAGCTACAATTCCCAGAGTTCCCTGGGGGAGGGGGAGAGAGCCTAAATTTTAAACTACTCTGGGAATTGTAGCTCCGTAAGGAGAGTGGGACGCGGGTGGCGTCGTGGGTTAAACTGCAGAGCCTAGGACTTGCTGATCAGAAGGTCGGCACTTCGAATCCCCGTGACGGGGTGAGCTCCCGTTGCTCGGTCCCTGCTCCTGCCAACCTAGCAGCTCGAAAGCATGTCAAAGTGCAAGTAGATAAATAGGTACCACTCCGGCGGGAAGGTAGACGGCATTTCCGTGCGCTGCTCTGGTTCGCCAGAAGCGGCTTAGTCATGCTGGCCACATGACCCAGAAGCTGTACGCCGGCTCCCTCGGCCAATCAAGCGAGATGAGCAACCCCAGAGTCGGCCACGACTGGACCTAATGGTCAGGGGTCCCTTTAACTTTAAGGAGAGTGGAGCATTGCACCCAGGCAACTCCTATTTGCGCCAGCTGGGCCGATTCTGCTAGTCTGTTTGATATGCAAATGGGCGTTAAATGATATGCAATGGAGGCTTGCAAATTAGCTGCAGCCCTGAGTCACTTGCAATGGCCCATTCTGCACCTGCCCTGGCAATAAACATGTGTTTCATCCCTGCCAGGGTGGATAAAAATAAATGATTTTTTTAAAAAAAATTAAAAATCTGATTTTTTGATTCAGATCAGATTTTTTTGATTTAAATTGGATTTTTAAAATAAAATGCTTTTGGAGGAAAAATCTTTCTAAAGATAGTTTTCTATTTAAGTTACTTTATAGTCCGAAGGCTATTCATCAGGAAATAAGGATTTGTTTTAAGTTTCTCATGTGTGCTAGAACTCAGTCTGTTTTTAAAAAAATTGTTTAAGCACATCAGTTAACAAACATGGATACATATGCTATAATGCTATTGTTATAGTTAAATAAATTGTTTAAATTGTTATTAAGGAAATTATCAT
Organism: Podarcis raffonei; assembly: GCF_027172205.1. Taxonomy (NCBI): domain Eukaryota; kingdom Metazoa; phylum Chordata; class Lepidosauria; order Squamata; family Lacertidae; genus Podarcis; species Podarcis raffonei. Next base: position 3,974,079 of record NC_070613.1, on the reverse strand, counting down.
TTTTTCCTTCCAATAAAGTACAGCAGAAAAGTTGTCCAAAGAGAAACAATAATTTCATAATTATCTGTCTATGTATTTCTGATAGTATAACCAAATCAATAATTTTTGATATAACTGTAAAAACTACTCTGAAAATTTATTGTTCCAAAAATGAAAGCTTCGTCTGGTTGTAACTATTAAGATTATACCAGCAAGAATGAGTCTTTCTGTAAAAAAATGATTTAAATCAAGTCTTACTGGCTAGTGATTTAAATCAAGTCTTACTGACTAGTTATTTAAAATGATTTGATTTAAATCAAATCCACCCTGATCCCTGCAATAGAAAATACAAAGGCAAAACTCCTGTTTTCTTTAAAAGTGGTGTTTTCCCAACGGCAATAATGTCTGGCATGTGATGGCCCAGATTTTTTAGAATCAACCTACCCCTCCTTGCAAGGGACGCGGGTGGTGCTGTGGGTTAAACCACAGAGACTAGGGCTTGCCGATCGGAAGGTCGGCGGTTCGAATCCCCACGACGGGGTGAGCTCCTGTTGCTCGGTCCCTGCTCCTGCCCACCTAGCAGTTCGAAAGCACACCAGTGCAAGTAGATAAATAGGTACCGCTCCGGCGCGAAGGTAAACGGCATTTCTGTGCGCTGCTCTGGTTCGCCAGAAGCGGCTTAGTCCTGCTGGCCACATGACCCGGAAGCTGTATGCTGGCTCCCTCGGCCAATAAAGTGAGATGAGCACCGCAACCACAGAGTCGGCCACGACTGGACCTAATGGTCAGGGGTCCCTTCACCTTTTCCCCCTCCTTGCACACCCAATTTCTTCCAAATTGCTTTCCTCACCTGTGCAAGGATCCGTAGATATCTCCCTCTCCTTTGTGCTGTGCTGTTCTGGAATACATGGCTCTGCCCCGCGTTCAATTCTGGGGTGAGCCTCCGGTTTGGAAATGTTAACGTCTGCTCCTGGAGAAATAGAGACAATGCTTCTCTAAAACGTATGTTTTTTGTCGTTGTCCTATATTGAAAGACTTTTGGCAGAAGGTAACCAAAACCGTCAACAGAACTGTAAGGAACAACCTCACATTTACAGAGCAAAACATCCTCCTGAATTATATACCCAGGACATGGAACCTTACAAAAGGACGATACGAGTGGACTCTCCTGACCACGGCAAAAAGACGGATACTGGTGAATTGGAAAAATAAAAATGCGGCTGCCTTCTACGATTGGATTGGAGACTTATACAAACTCGCAACGTATGAACAACTTGCATATAAACCCAGACTTGCCATGGGCAAATTCAATGATATTTGGATTCCATTCTTACAAATACTGTAATAGATTAAGATCTGGTGAAATACTATAACTACCTTGTAAAATACCGTGTTTTTTGCTATATAAGACTCACTTTTTCCCTCCTAAAAAGTAAGGGGAAATGTGTGTGCGTCTTATGGAGCGAATGCAGGCTGCGCAGCTATCCCAGAAGCCAGAACAGCAAGAGGGATTGCTGCTTTCACTGCACAGCGATCCCTCTTGCTGTTCTGGCTTCTGAGATTCAGAATATTTTTTTTCTTGTTTTCCTTCTCCAAAAACTAGGTGCGTCTTGTGGTCTGGTGCGTCTTATAGAGCGAAAAATATGGTATACAGTTTGGGGTTTTGTTTTCCCTCCTGCATGGGTTCTGTTTCTCCTTTTCGTTTGCCTCTCACCATTTTTGGTACACTTATAGATATGCACTTTTTGAACTTTCAATAAAGATGTTACCAAAAAATATCCCCCCCAAACCAGAAATATCTCCTCCTGGAGAAGGCATGGAGAAGAGAAGATAAAGACTTTGAAGGAGGAGGATGATCTTTAGCTAGATCTCTTCCCCCTCCCCAGCGAACACAAGTCATCCTTCGTCGCTCCACGATTTCTCCTTACAGATCCCGAACAATCCCACTGTTCTGAGCACAGCCTTAGCTTAGAGGAAAGGTAAGAGGTGACATAGGGACGCGGGTGACGCTGTGGGTTAAACCACAGAGCCTAGGACTTGCCTATCAGAAGGTTGGCAGTTCGAATCCCCGCGACGGGGTGAGCTCCCGTTGCTCGGTCCCTGCTCCTGCCAACCTAGCAGTTCGAAAGCACGTCAAGTGCAAGTAGATAAATAGGTACCGCTCCGGCGGGAAGGTAAACGGCGTTTCCGTGCACTGCTCTGGTTCGCCAGAAGCAGCTTAGTCATGCTGGCCACATGACCCGGAAGCTGTACGCCGGCTCCCTCGGCCAATAAAGCGAGATGAGCGCCGCAACCCCAGAGTCGGTCACGACTGGACTTAATGGTCAGGGGTCCCTTTAAGAGGTGACATGATAGAACAGCATTTTCCAAACTTGGATCTCCAGCTGGTGTTGGACTACAACTCCCATCATCCCCAGCTAGCAAGACCAGTGGTCAGGGATGATGGGAACTATAGTCCGCAAACAGCTGGAGACCCAAGTTTGGGAAACAATGTGTTGAAAGTTCATAATGTTAGGTTGGAGAAAAGATCTCCCTCTCTGTATGCCACAACAGCTGCAAGAATATTGCTAGCGAGGAACTGGAAGAAACAAGATTTACCAACGACAGTGGTACCTCAGGTTACATACGCTTCAGGTTACTGACTCCGCTAACCCAGAAATAGTGCTTCAGGTTAAGAACTTTGCTTCAGGATGAGAACAGAAATCGTGCTCCAGCGGCACAGCAGCAGCAGGAGGCCCCATTAGCTAAAGTGGTGCTTCAGGTTAAGAACAGTTTCAGGTTAAGAACGGACCTCTGGAACGAATTAAGTACTTAACCCAAGGTACAACTGTATAGAAGAATGGCAGATGAAGATGATGGACTATATGGAACTTGCCGAACTGACCAGGAGACTCCGAGACCAGAGAGAAGAGACGGTGGAAGAAGATTGGAAGAAGTTTAAGGAATATTTGAAAAAATATGTTAATATTTAGATCTTAGAATAGCTTTGGAAGTGGATTTAGGCTGTAGGGTTAGAAGTAGAAGATAGTGTATTTTAAAATAGTATTCTTTGCAAGTGATAAAATGTGAAGATTCTTATGGTTAAAGGAAGTGTGATTTTTAAAAAATAGTTAGAAATTATGATATATGTGAACTGCCAAAGATGAGGTAAAATGAAAATCAGATAGGGGGGACTTGGGAAAGCCCACCTAACAATGTTTAGAAAAAATAAGGATAAGACAAGAATCTGTTTCTATTGTTTGTTTTCCTGTTTGTGCTGTTTATTTGTGTTATAAAATGAATAAAATTGGGGGGGGAGAGAGAGAAAAAATCTCCCTTTCTCATAATGAAGGAACAAGTTACCCAAACCTGACTATGCAGTCACCAGAATCGGGCCCCAAAATCCCCAAATTTCTCCTTCAAGGATCCATTAGCTAAAATCTATTAGCTTGAGCTGTGTAACACAAACCCAGCTGTATAAACAAAGCCTTCTCCTTTATCAGTCCATGAAGGCTTAATGGATGGCCTTGTCAGTTCCGAGTGAAGACGGGATGGCAGATCTGGGTCTTATCTTATAGGTTGTAACTATCCTGACCACACTGATGCACACGCCTTGCAAGACAGGCCTGTCAGCCCCCGCACCCGGGGATGGCGCCAGGAGTACACCTATAGTTGGGTGACCTTCTTACCCCGAGATAAGAGTACAGAAACAAGAATTTCTGTTCATGCTCAAGCATGTAAACTTACATGTACAAACTCATGAGGCTGGATTTCTGGGGAGGGGGAAAGGGGACCTGAAGGGGATATAAGCTGTATGTAACTGCTCTTTAAGTGTGCTTGCTGTGACTGATCACGCAGTGCCTTTCTGCTATCCGGAAAGCAGAAATAAACTCTTTCTCTGAACCAACCCTCAGTGTCTATTGACTCCTTCCTCCCTCCCGGGAGCAACGCTCATCCCGCCCATGGGAAAAGTCTGAAAGGCTACAATAACGCTCGAACCTGTGGGCATCCAATGCGAAATTCAGGACCGATAAAAGAAAATCCTTCATGCAGTGCAACAGCGGAGCTCCCTTCCACAGGAATCCGCTTGGCCAATGAGAGAACAGGATGAGCCTGGCTAAAATCGAAATTAGCATCCAGAATGGTGGCTAAACTCTTTGAAGTCTGCTTTCTGAATCTTGCTTCTCCCCACAAACCCAACAGGCAAGCCGCAATCCGTTCAGGAAATCTCACAGGTCGTATCGCAGGATAACGAATACCGGCCTCCCTTACAGTGTTGTCGCGAGGACTACGCGCACGAAATGCTTCGAACCCTCTACATACGACGCAAGGGGGATGGTTGTTTCCGTACCTAGGCTGAGCAAAGACTCGTAGTTCTCCTTCACGAGGTTGTTGTACAGGTCCTTCTGCCACTCGGCCAAGTTCTTCCACTCTTCGGCGGAAAAATACACGGCAATGTCGACAAACGTCACCGGCATCTGCAAATTATTGCAATTATTATTGTCATTGTTATTACAGAGCCAACGCAGGGTAGTGGTTAGAGTGCTGGGCTGGGACCTGCGAGAGACCAGGGTTCAAATCTCCACTCAGCCACAGGAACATAAGGAGGGCACATTATCTACCCGGCCCGGGCCTCTGCCTGGCTCAGCAAGGCCCTGACTCCAACCCCTTGCAATGCAGGAATAAGCAGCTCTCCCAAACACGGATCGAACCTGCAACCTTGGCGTTATCAGCGCCACGCTCTAACCAACCGAACCCAGCAGCTCAACCACCCCAATTTAAGCAGGACATCTTGGAATTGCAGAAGCCGCCTCGGCTTCCGATGGGATCCCAGAATGTCCCTTTCGTTTTTACTCCAGTGTTCTGGCACGAGTCGGCTGGCTCCCGCAAAACAAGCGAGCGGCCTGATTTGGATTCCCCGGACGCTGGAGGGTTCGGTGGGCACCTCTGCTTGCGGCAGTATTCTCTCACATTGATTCTTCTGGTTTACTCCCCGACAGCTGGGCCATTGCGGTAATCATCCCAATATTCAAAAAGGGCCCTACATCGGATCCGGCCAGCTACAGACCTATCAGTCTCTTACCTATAGTTAGTAAATTACCGTATTTTGCGTCCTATAGGACGCACTTTTTCCCCTCCAAAAATGAAGGGGAAATGTGTGTGCGTCCTATGGGGCGAATGCAGGCTATCGCTGAAGCCTGGAGAGCGAGAGGCATCGGTGTGCACCGACCCCTCTCACTCTCTAGGCTTCAGGAAGCTATCCGCAAGCCTTGGGAGCCCGGCAGGAGTGCCCGCCAGGCTGCCAAGGCTTGCGGGCAGCAGCCTGCAGCCCAAAGCACGGGGCGCACACCGGAGCGCGCCCCGTGCTTCGCGCAGATGTCCGCCGGGCTCGCAAGGCTTGCGGGCAACAGCCTGTTCTGGGGGCTGGGGTTGGGGGAAGCTCAGGCTGCCCCCAGCCCCACAAGCTCCGGGAGCGATGGCGAGGTTGAGTGCAACCTCGCCTTCGCTCCCGGACCCCCAGCCCTGAGGCTAAAAACGAAGCCAGGACAGCTAGCGGGATCCATCCTGCTTGCTGTCATGGCTTCTTTGCTCTTTGGGGCTTGGGGGGGGGAAATAATTTTTTCCCCTTTATTCTCCCCCCCCCCAAAAAAAAAATAAGTGCGTCCTATGGGCCGGTGCGCCCTATAGGGCAAAAAATACGGTATATGCAAAACACCTCCAAAATAAAGTGATTAACTGGCTTGATGTTGAGGCTATCCTTGCGGAAGAGCAAGCAGGATTCAGGCAAGGCAGATCTACTATAGACCATTGCTTCGTCCTAGCCCACCTCATAGATATGTACGCCAAGCAATCTCGCGGTGTGCTGTATGTTGCTTTCACTGATTTGAACGCTGCTTTTGATTCAATCTCACGAGTAAGACTATGGGCCAAATTAAACACCTCAAGCATAAGACAGAAGATTATTATATCTGATTAACTGCCTTTATAAAGACACTGTGCTGAAAGTGCGTTGCTCTACAAATGGCCAACTTACAGGATCTGTCCCAGCCACAAAGGGAGTCAAGCAAGGATGCATTTTAGCCCCGGCACTCTTTAACCTATACACAAACGACATGGTCCAGTGGCTAACATCTTCAGAATGCCACACTCCTAAACTGGCCTCATGGGACGCGGGTGGTGCTGTGGATTAAACCACAGAGCCTAGGGCTTGCCGATCAGAAGGTTGGTGGTTCGAATCCCCGCGACGGGGTGAGCTCCCGTTGCTCGGTCCCTGCTCCTGCCAACCTAGCACTTCGAAAGCACATCAAAGTGCAAGTAGATAAATAGGTACTGCTCCGGCGGTAAGGTAAACAGCATTTCCGCACGCTGCTCTGGTTCGCCAGAAGCGGCTTAGTCATGCTGGCCACATGACCCGGAAGCTGTACGCCGGCTCCCTTGGCCAGTAAAGCAAGATGAGCGCCGCAACCCCAGAGTCGGCCACGACTGGACCTAATGGTCAGGGGTCCCTTTACCTTTAAACTGGCCTCAAAACCAATCTCTGTACTATTATATGTTGATGATGCAGTCCTCTTATCCCAAACAAAAATAGGCCTAAAAAGATCGATAAGAGAAATCTCAGTGTGTTGCCAGAGAGAACACCTGGTCGTAAATTATCAGAAAACCAAATTTATGGTTTTCTCAAGAAAATATAGGCCCCACACTTGACAATCAGCCAATCGAACAGGTCAAAGCTTTCAAATATTTGGGCCTTATCTTCCAGTCCACAGGGTCATGGGGAGTACGCCAAAAATGTGCAAAAGAAAAAGCAAAGTGCCAAGACTTTGACTTGCTTTTTCCATACAAAGGGTAGCAAAGATATACCTTGGGGATTTCTCCCTTAGCCCCCGGGGGAAGCCTCAGGACCCAGAAGTTGCGGTTCTTGAGCAGGTTCTCCACGTTCTCCAGCCTCCTCTGGAGCAGGCCGTACTCCTGGATGAGGGTCCCCAGCACGGCCCACTTGCTTTCCAGCTGGTTCCCAAACTCCATGGCCGTCTTCTCACAGTCCAGCAGCTTCTTCTCGGCTGTCCCAGACCTGCCCTCCAGGCTGAGCAGGCGGGTGGCCAACAGGTCTATCTTCCGCTCCATGGCCTGGACCGTGGCCACCACGCTCCACAGGGACGCCTCGGCCGTGTGCAGTTGGGCTTCGCGCATGTGGCTCAGTTCGGGGACGAGTGGGGGCTGAAGGGGCATCAGGTGCTGAGCCTCCACGTTCCATTCCTGGATCTGGAGAGAAAATCCAACCGGTCAGCGAAGCCAGGGAGCGCCTCCACCCAAACAAACCCATTTCTTACTGCTTCTGTTTTATTATTTTGGAGCAACTGCACCCCTCTTCACCCGAAAGGGACACGGGTGGCGCTGTGGGTTAAATCACAGAGCCTAGGACTTGCCGATCAGAAGGTTGGCGGTTCGAATCCCCACAACGGGGTGAGCTCCCATTGCTCGGTCCCAGCTCCTGCCAACCTAGCAGTTCGAAAGTATGCCAATAAAGGTAAAGGGACCCCTGACCATTAGGTCCAGTCGTGGCCGACTCTGGGGTTGCGGCGCTCATCTCGCTTTATTGGCCGAGGGAGCCGGCGTACAGCTTCCGGGTCATGTGGCCAGCATGACTAAGCCACTTCTGGCGAACCAGAGCAGCGCACGGAAACGCCGTTTACCTTCCCGCCGGAGCGGTACCTATTTATCTACTTGCACTTTGACGTGCTTTTGAACTGCTAGGTTGGCAGGAGCAGGGACCGAGCAACGGGCGCTCACCCCATCATGGGGATTCGAACCGCCAACCTTCTGATCGGCACGTCCCATGCAAGTAGATAAAGAGGTACCGCTCCGGCGGGAAGGTAAACGGCGTTTCCATGCGCTGCTCTGGTTCGCCAGAAGCGGCTTAGTCATGCTGGCCACACGACCCGGAAGCTGTACGCCGGCACCCTCGGCCAATAAAGCGAGATGAGCGCCGCAACCCCAGAGTCAGCCACTACTGGACCTAATGGTCAGGGGTCCCTTTACCTTTACCTTCACCCAAAAAAGGCTCCCAGAGCAGCTGGCATGCAATCCATTAAAAAAAAATATGACAGTCTCTGCCTGAAGGCTTGCAATATTTGAAAAACACGACACACAAGGAGTGAGGACAAGGAGGGAAGAGGAAAATGAAGCTAAAGAGCCAGCACCCAGTTTCTAAACAGGTGTTCCTGTAATGACTAAATTCGAGGAGGGTGATTCACCAAGTCAGTACAGAATCTGGTACTTGCACACAGCGTTCTCAGATCCCCAGGTTTCATTTCACCAGACAAAAAATAAAGTTCCTAGACCTCATTGTTACAAAGTAGGTTTGTAAGTATGTGGCAGATTAGGGGGAAGGGTCATAGCGCACTAGTATGATATATGATTTGCATGTTGAAGGTCTCAAGTTTATTCCAGATGAAGCAATGGTCGGACTCTGTATAAGGTTTCAAATTAGGTTTACCTAATGCTTGGTAAATCTTTTTAAGGTGCAGGAATAGGATGGGGTATCAAAAACTGTTTGACCTTCGCATAATCCAAAACTGGAGAAATAAATTACAAGGTCTTGGCTCCCATGATGGAAGAAAGCTGGGATATAAATGCAAGAAAATAAATTGATAAGTTTGTGTGCATCTTATGTTTGATTTGCATAAAGTATACTGCTTGCAGAATTCATCTTTCTATTAGTCACCCGGGTGGAGAATTACAGTATTCTTAGCACCATGTATACAAAACAGAATTAACCTACGTCACTAAAACATTCCAAACATTATCACAACCAGATAGGGTTGAAAATATTAATTGGTTTAATTTGTAGAGGATTTTTCATCAATCGCTGAGAGGCAATATGAATTGCTGGGGCTGTACGTTAGAAGCATCACGGTGGTTTTATTTATTTCAGGGCATTTTTTATTTACTTACTCACATTTAAAGGATTGATAGTGATGCCGTTCTGAAGCAAGTTTAAGTTGGTTTAGACCAGGCATAGGCCAACTCCGGCCCTCCAGATGTTTTGGGATTACAAATCCCATCATCCCTGACCACTGGTCCTGTTAGCTAGGGATGATGGGAATTGTAGTCCCAAACATCTGGATGGCCGGAATTTGCCTATGCCTGGTTTAGACTTCAACGCTGTAGTGAGTTACTTGGGAGTAAGTACCACTAAACTCCGTGCAGCAGGGCTTACTTCTGATCATACGTGAAACTTCTTGCACACTTGCCATTCTCTCTTGCCATGCAAGTAGAGTGGTACACTACTTTTAGACTGATTTTTCAAACATTGGATTATTATTATTATTATTATTCACCTGCCCTTCACTCTCAAGGTCCCAGAGCAGGTTGCAATATTAAACATGATATTAAAAGCACTTTAAAACAACTTACAATCACAAAAACAAGGTGAGTCCTAAAAATATACGCTTCAGGTATATTTACCAGGGTAAAAAGGTCAATATTCACAGGAAACTCTGGTGGGGAAGGAGTTCTGCAACTTAGGGGAAAGTGTTTCAGCTTTGGGACCAAAGGCATCTTAAATTAAGACTTACACAACAGAAAATAATGCTCTATTGGACTCCTTTACATTTATATAAAAAAGGACTAGCGGAAAATGTCTTTTTGCTGGGGATACAAGAAGGACAATGCCTCTTTGAAACGTATGTTTTTACAGTGTTCTATATTTACTAAGTTTTGGGAGAAGCACTAGGCTATATAAATATGACCGTATGGAAAAAGTGAACAATTTCAGAGGAGAATATGATTTTGAATTATATAGCTATTTTATGGAAGCTGCTAAGAGACTGATACCGATGAACTGGAAGAATGCAGATGCGATTCCTTTTAATCAACGGATTGACAACGCAACAACACCTGCAGCTTATGAATGGATTGCTGATAGACGCAGACTTTGTTTTTGACAAATATATTGATGTTTGGAACGAGTTTATGCTGAATGTAGCAGGTTCATTAATAACCGTATGTGTATTAAGATACTAATATCACTTAGTATGGATATGTAACTGATTATACTAATTGCATTACACTGCACCTTTCTTTTCCGCACCTATTGAACTCTTTCTTTCATCGCCTTCTTTCTTTATAAATGAAATTCATCCAATTAAATGTCAATATAAAAAACAGGGGCTGCCCTAGAGAAGGCAATCTTCCCCGGGCTGCCACCCTAAGCCTCTGGTGGCAGAGAGTCCCCTCTGCCAATCTTGGCACCCAAAAGGGTCTGTAGCATCTTGGGGTCTAATAATAATGATAATGATAATGATAATGATAATAATAATAATAATAATAATAATAATAATAATAATAATAATTCATTATTATTAAGTCATTTAGGGCTTTGAACGCCAACCTGAGCGCTCTGAGCTGGGTCTGCATTTACTAACAGATTGAGGTTGAATCCTGACAAGACAGAAGTACTGTTTTTGGGGGACAGGAGACGGGCAGGTGTGGAGGATTCCCTGGTCCTGAATGGGGTAACTGTGCCCCTGAAGGACCAGGTGCGCAGCCTGGGAGTCATTTTGGACTCACAGCTGTCCATGGAGGCACAGGTCAAATCTGTGTCCAGGGCAGCTGTTTACCAGCTCCATCTGGTACGTAGGCTGAGACCCTATCTGCCTGCAGACTGTCTCGCCAGAGTGGTGCATGCTCTGGTTATCTCCCGCTTGGACTACTGCAATGCACTCTATGTGGGGCTACCTTTGAAGGTGAGTCGGAAACTACAACTAATCCAGAATGTGGCAGCTAGACTGGTGACTGGGGGCGGCTGCCGAGACCATATAACACCAGTCTTGAAAGACCTACATTGGCTCCCAGTACGTTTCCGAGCACAATTCAAAGTGTTGGTGCTGACTTTTCAAGCCCTAAATGGCCTCGGTCCTGTATACCTGAAGGAGCGTCTCCACCCCCATCATTCTGCCCGGACACTGAGGTCCAGCACTGAGGGCCTTCTGGCGGTTCCCTCATTGCGAGAAGCAAAGCTACAGGGAACCAGGCAGAGGGCCTTCTCGGTGGTGGCGCCCTCCCTGTGGAACGCCCTTCCAGCAGATGTCAAAGCGATAAACAACTACCTGACATTCAGAAGACATCTTAAGGCAGCCCTGTTCAGGGAAGTTTTTAACGTGTGATATTTTACTGTATTTTTGGTTTTTATGGAAGCCGCCCAGAGTGGCTGGGGAGGCCCAGCCAGATGGGCGGGGTATAAATAATAAATTATTATTATTATTATTATTATTATTATTATTATTATTATTATTATTTTACTGAAATATGACATGATATTTTAGGGTGCTTTTCTGTAACGAGGGCTTTGCCCTGAAAGATGGCTGAGAAGACCCTCTGTCAGCCAGTCACCCTCCAGATGTTTTGCATAGGCAAACTCCAGCCCTCCAGATGTTTGGGGACTACAATTCCCATCATCCCTGACCACTGGTCCTGCAAGCTAGGGATGATGGGAATTGTAGTTCCAAAAATCTGGAGGGCCGGAGTTTGCCTACACCTGCTCCAGATGTTGATGGACTACAACTCCCATCAGCCCTAGCCTGAAAAAAACAGGCGCTACCTTCTCCCTGCCACAAACACAAAGAAGCAAAAACCCCATTTTAATGGAGCGCCAAATGCTGGCCAGACCCACACCATATTTTTCATTTACGTCCCACGCCTTCCAAGAACCTTGGGAATTGTCGTTGACTTCCTCACAGAGCTGCAATTCCATGCACCCCTTTTTTTAAAAAAACCTACAGTTCCCAGGATAATACGGGGGGAACCAAATGTTTCAAATGCGGCAGCTAAACTGGTGACTGGGAGCGGCCGCTGAGACCACATAACACCGGTCCTGAGAGATCTGCATTGGCTCCCAGTACGTTTCTGAGCGCAATTCAAAGTGTTAGTGCTGACCTTTCAAGCCCTAAACAGCCTCAGTCCAGTATACCTGAAGGAGCATCTCCACCTCCATCGTTCAGCCCGGACACTGAGGTCCAGCTCCGAGGGCCTTCTGGCGGTTCCCTCCCTGCGAGAAGTGAAGTTACAGGGAACCAGGCAGAGGGCCTTCTTGGTGGTGGCGCCCGCCCTGTGGAACGCCCTCCCATCAGATGTCAAAGAGAAGAACAACTACCAGACTTTCAGAAGACATCTGAAGGCAGCCCTGTTCAGGGAAGTTTTTAATGTCTGATGTTTTATCGTGTTTTTATTATTCTGTCGGGAGCCTCCCAGAGTGGCTGGGGAAACCCAGCAAGATGAGTGGGGTAGAAATAAATTACTATTACAATGGTACCTCGGGTTACATACGCTTCAGGTTACAGACTCCGCTAACCCAGAAATAGTGCTTCAGGTTAAGTACTTTGCTTCAGGAAGAGAACAGAAATCGTGCTCCGGCGGCAGCAGCAGGAGACCCCATTAGCTAAAGTGGTGCTTCAGGTTAAGAACAGTTTCAGGTTAAGTACAGACCTCCAGAACGAATTAAGTACTTAACCCGAGTTACCACTGTATTATTATTATTATTATGATGCATTAAATTCCTGGTGTGGATGTGACACAAAGGTCCGCCTAGGGGGGCTGTTTGTGGGTTAATGTTAGAGTAGAAGCGCTTGGGGATTTGGTTAAGCTAAAGGCATTTTTGTTGTGTGTGTTTGCATGCAACACTCAAATTAGCACTCTGGAAACTGCTCTTGCTCTAAGCCCATTTCCCCCAAACTTGGGTCTCCAGCTGTTGTAGGACTACAATGCCCATCATCCCTGACCACTGGTCCTGCTAGCTAGGGACGATGGGAGTTGTAGTCCAACTACAGCTGAAGACCCAATTTTGGGCAACACTTTCCTGGTAACTGGTTATTTAAAAATGATATTTTAAAGGATGCTTAACCGTGTTCCCCACACCCCTTTCTCTTGCTTTAAAGGTATTTTTTAAATCACGGAGGACTACCATTTTTGAGGCTACAATTCCCATCATCCCTGACCGCTGGTTCTGCTAGCTTTGGATGATGGGAGTTGTAGTCAAAGGCAAGAGGTCGGGGTCCCTTGCCAGGCGTGAATGCAGGAGGGGAATCAAGCTGTTCCTACCAAGTTTACCCAAGTTGCTAGAGAGAGCTGAGCGGCAGTGCGGTGTAGTGGTTAGAGCATCAGAGTACGACTTGGGTTGAAGTCTCCGCTGGGTCGTGAAGCGACCTTGGGCCAGTCACTGCCTCTCAACCGAAACCTACCTCACAGGGTTGTTGTGTGGGGGGTAAACGAAGACTGGGGGGGCCACCTCAAACTCCTTGGATATGAACGCAACAAATTAATAGCAATAATAATAAATAACTGTGCAACCCGAGTGCTGTGTCACTGCAAGGAAGGGGTTAGCTGTTCATTATTGCGAGAAAAAATAATCTCATTACTGGTGGGGGGGGAGAGATCTCTCCCTACCCCCCCTTTTCTCAAAAGCAAACTGAGCGTCTTCTCAGAGGTCCCCCAAAGTTGCAGAAATAGGCTTGTGCAAAAACAGCATGGCTGCATCACAGTGGATGGGCGAGCCTCTGGGGGTGTGTGGTCGCCCCTCCAAAATGCCGATTTTCCTCCTCCCCAGATATCTGTGCCCCCCCAAAAAACCCCGAGAAGACAAGGGGGGGCCCTGAAGCATTTGGGCCCCTCCAGGAAAAATGAAACAGAGGAATAGATGGGGAGGCAGCCCAGGACCCAACTCCTAGGTCCATAAAACATTCGAAGGATCCAGGCCCCCCCTTGCAAAGTTGAATTGGCATGGCCGTTCAAATGGGGGGGGAGCGTGATCAATTACGTGGGGCAAGGCTTACCTGCCCCCCCATATTATTATTCAAGCTGGACCCCCTGGGAAGGGAGGGCTGCCCCACACCTCCAGCTTTTGCAATGGGACCTTTTCTCTCACATCAACCCCCCCATACACAAACACACCTCCTTCCAGCCCCATTCATCCCAGCCCTGCCCCCCCCACCGGGAGCCCCCTCCCCCAATCCGGATCAGCCCCTCTTTCATCCCCCCCCCCGCATCCTCCTCTCCCAAGGAAAATCAAAGAGATCCTCTCCTCCCCCCCCATAAGAGATCTCCGAATGGATCTCCTCCCCCAGGACATTCCCCCCCCCTATTTAACACTCCCAGCAAAACTACTAGGGTCTACTGGGGGGGGGGAGGCTCGGTTTTCCCATCCCACCCCACCGACCCCCCCCCCATCCCAGGCAGCAAAGAGGCCTAACACCCCCCCCATGCATACACAGCGGGGGGGTCCCAGCCATCTCCGGACTCCGAATCAACTTCTCGATCCGGATCATGCCCCCCCCTCCATCTTCGCCCCCCCCCCCAACTCCCGGCTCACCTGGGCAGGGGCCCATTCGGCCATGGCCCTGGGCTGCTGGGGGGGCTCTGGGCGGGAGAAGGGCCGGATCGGGGCTCCAGGGCCGGGCCGGGCCGGGCTGGGGGGGTCCCGGGAGGGGGGCAGCCCGAGGATCGGAGGATCGGAGGCGGAGGCGGGCGCGCTGCTGGGCTGCTCACATCCGAGGCAAACATACAAGGCGCAATTGTAGCGATTTGGTTTGGGGGGGGGCGAGGAAAAAAGCAACACTCGCAACGGGGGCCTGGCCGGGAAGCGCGCCCCCTGCAGGGCCGAGGCGGAGCCGCCGATCGCCCGCTTTTTCCCTCTCCCGCACCGCCCCACGATTTATCCTTCCTACGTAAAACGGCTCGGGATTTGCAAAAAAAAGAGGAGAAAACCGCCTCGGAGGAGGGACACGCGTCACGCCTCGTTCACACGTTACGCTCGCTCCGTGGGAAAGACGCCGCCTTTGCAAATCATCGCGGACATGGCCGGTTCACACGTGCACCGGGTTGGGGTTTTTGTTTTTTTTCCCTCCTCCCCCTCGCGCCCTCGTGGATTGGAAGCGCGCAGCCAGCGTGGCTAGGGGGGCAGACTGTCCGCAGACACGTGTCTTTGGCCGGGGGGGTTGTACATCGTGCGCGGGTTGCTCCGAGTTTCCAGGAATGGAGGGGGAAAGGGATCGCAACTACTTGCTGTCCCCCCCCTCCCCAAATTTGGTTCTCCAACTGCTGTTGGACTACAACTCCCATCATCCCTGACCACTGGTCCTACTAGGTAGGGATGATGGGAGTTGTAGTCCAACTGCAGCTGGAGACCCAAGTTTGGAAAACACTTTCCTGGCAACATTGACCCATTTGATTATTTTAAAATGATATTTTAAAAGATGCTTAACTGTGTCCCCACCCCTTTCTTTTATTTTGAGGATATTTTTTAAATCACTGATGGGTTTTTTGGAAGTTTATTAGTTAATAAATAAACCCACGCTCTCCTGCTTTTTGTCAGCAACAACAATTTGGCTTCAAGCGATCAAGCCAGATTCGGATGCCTGGATATCAAGTGATGTACGATATCTCCCTTGTTCGCCAGCAAAGGCTAATTTTCAGAACTTAACACCCCAAATCAAGCCCTCCCCAACCCAGGCCCTTACTTTTCTCCCACAGTGCTTAAAAGTGCTTTGACTTTGGCCAGATTTTCCAACCCTGAGAAAAAGACTGAGGATAGATACTCAATGTACAAAAAAAAACCACATTGCTATCTCAAGCATCTGAATGTGCTTTGCAGGGGTCAGGGGAAAAGAAGGCTTCATAAAGTCAAAGGTTGTGTTTTCCAAACAGAGGGCAGATGATGTAGAAAAAGCAGCAAAACAAATCATGGGCTCATAGAATGGAAGAGTTGGAAGGGTGACCCCCAAAGTCATCTAGCCTGACCCCTAGAATCATAGCTGAAGAATCGCTGGCCATCCAACCTCTGTCGAAAAACTTCCAGCGAGATTCCACCATCTTCTGAGTGGGTCCGTTCCCTTGTCAATCACTGCCATCACTGCCAGAAAGTTTTTCCTGGAACAATGGCCACATTTCATGTTTTGGTGGGGGAAGAGGGGTTTTTATACATCTGAATTTGACACGTAAGAAATGGAATCCCATCAAAGCGTGTAGAAGTGTTCTGGGTTTTCCTTACCCTTAGAAATGCGAAATTTGTGAGTTATTTTCTCTGCAGCAGTCAGCGCTCAAATGGGCCAAAGAAGTTCTTCTCGCAACCAGAAACTATGTAATAAGTTCCTTAGATCGGACAATTGCTATTTGATTGTCCCACTTGTTCAAATGGGCAAATTATGCTCCTGGGTTTGTTAGCTTAGATTTTTGATTTTTTTTTTAGCCTGTACTTTTGATTTTACACTATTTTTTTTTAAGTGGCATCATCTGGTTTAAACCCAGAGTGGTTTAGATACAATCAAAACAAGACACTCCCTACCCACAGGCTTGCAATTTTTTTAAGAAGCCACACGACACACAAGGAAAACAGGCCAAGGAGGGAAGAGGAAAGTCAGAATCAAAACTCAGACGCCTGTTTCTAAACAGTTGTTCCTATAATGACCGGCTGGCACAGTTTGAGGCAGGAGGTCCCTGGTGGAGCTGGGCCTCTAGCGAAACTCTACATCTTTTTAAAATCAGAACCAGTGAAGGCGCTGAACGTCCTGTGTGAGTGTCCGGAGATGGTTGCAGGCTGGATGATGGTCAACAGATTGAGGTCTAATTCTGGCAAGACAGAAGTACTATTTCCTTTATTTTTATTTATATATATATATATATACATTTTGTATAAGTGAAAAGATTGTGTATATATATATATAATAATTTTTATTGATTTTAACATATAAATTATAAAATGTACCACAAAACTTATCACTTATACAATCTTTTTAGACTTCCATCAGCACCTCTGATGATCCACCGTTTTAACCACTTCTTATGCATTTCTTAACTTTATATTGCCTTTACATCTCTTAACAAATCATACTTCCCCCTCTCCATTTTTGCAATACTTCCAATAATACTCCTTACAAAACTTCTTGCAAACCTACGTCGTCTGATCTTCACAAATACTTTTCAAATAGTCTGTAAATTTACTCCAGGACAGAAGTACTATTTCCTGGGTGACCTCCACCCCAGCCCACCTTAATGCACCCGGCCACGCTTGAAACACACACACACACCTTTTCACAATCCGAGTCACACGGAAAGGCAGGAGGAGAGACATGCAGACAGAAGGACAGACAAGCACACCAGCTTCAGTCCATGAATATCCACACAGCTTTTGTCAACGGGCTGCCAAAGGTGAATTTCAACCAGCCTGCATCGTTGATCAGTGCCTGGAGGATCCGTGCATCTTTGGTTTTCAAGTATTTACATGTGGATTTATTTTTTCGGTTGTTCCGTATTAATGTTCTGCTCCCCAAACTTTGCAGCTCTCTCATTTTCGTTCCCCTGAGCAAACTTCAGGCTTTTTCGCGCTCACAAATTTCATTAAAATAAATAAATCAGTACGCATGGCAACATCGTACAGCAGAGCTTTCCAAACTTTCCATGATGGTGACACACTTTTCAGACTTGCATCATTTTGCGACACAGTGATTCAGCTTTACTAGCAAACCAGAGGTTAAACGAACCCCTTTCCAGCCCCGGGAGGAATGTGAGGAGCATTCGCACGACACACTGCAGCCAACAAAATAATGTGTCGCAACACAGTTTGGAAAGCTCTATCCTACGGCTTAGCAGAACGCTTTGAGTACCTGGGCAAGGAAAATGGACAAATTATAATACATAATGATAATACACAATACAAATTATAATAATTTGTTTCAAAGCTTGTGTGGGGTGTTATGTGTTTGTATGTGTTATAAGAGAATCCATGACCAGAGAGGGGATTCCGAAATAAATTTATGAACCCTGCTTTGTTTGCCTATTTCCTTTCCTTTAAACTGTTGCCCTTCTAAATGAAACGTACCTTGCACATGTTGATAACTGGAGTTCAATCTTTGTATCAATTTCCTTCCTATTTTCTTATTCGTTTTATGCTTTTGTATATGTATCTAAACTTTGTATCACTATGTATCTAAACTGTAAAATTAACTTTGTACCGCCGGCAACTGTCAAACTGCTTCCCAGTGCCGCCTAATGAGTCTGCAAATGGACACACACACAAATACAACCTCAGATAGTTTTATTTAAATAAAGGAAAAATGCAGAAGAAGGCAACACACCCGCACTGATAAGCGACTCCCAAAATCCTGTCTCCTTATCGGACAGCAGCTAGCAGCTCCGAAGTTTTCCTGTAAATAAAGGAAAAACAAACCCATTAGCCAACACCTCAAACGGGAAAAGGAACCAGCCCAAAACCTTTTATGTCCAACAATTGCAATTAACGACACCACCATTAAAACAATTCAACACCTTCCGACACCCCACTCACCTGTTCTAATCCTCTCACTGCGCCTTGTTTGACATCTTTTGTTACCATTGTTCTGTATGGAAATTAAAAGGTATATAAGTCAAAATTCTCTTTTATTTGGGGTTCTCTCTTGGCTGCCTGCTACGTGAGTGGGAACTCTGTTGCCAACAGTTCTGCATATAATTTTAATAAAGGATCAGGCTTCCAGCCGCTTTGCTTTCTGAAAATCCTGGTCTGGTCTGTGTTTATTTCCCGGCCAGTTTGAGCCTCAAAGCGCGCTTTTTCTGAAGGTCCAGCCTTCCTTAAGAAGCTGAACCCCTTGCAGGGACCCCAAACTTAACTCCTATTTCAGTATGTGCTGGAACAGTTGCAAACCATGTTGATGCTTCATTTTACTAGTTGCAATATTATTTTTATTTCATTTATTGAATTTATATACCGCCCTATACTCGGGGGGTCACTTTAATAATTGCAATATTTACCTTTTGAATAAGTTATTTTGAAGAATTAATTAATTAATTACTTGAATAAATTAATTTTAAATACATGATTAACTGCAGTCTTTATTATTTTAATGAAACCTTGCAAACAAATACATCTGACGACCTGCCCACCCAGCCCACACCTCCCTCCCAGGCTCCAAGATTTGCAAAGCAACCATGTTGTTTTGGGAACCCTCCCCTTCCTTTCTGAAGAAGGAGGCGGAAGTTTTCTGCTGGTCTGACGTCACATCCGGTGTCATCCTTTTTTTGTCAAGAGAGAGCGCTCTCCGTACAGCGCCACCTGCGGGCGGGAGGTCAGAACGGCACCAAAGCCGCACAACCCCATGATGGCGGCGAGGCGATTGCGCCCGCCCGCGCACCTTCTTCGCCCCGCCCCGGGAGGAGAGCCGCAGAGCTGCTCCAAGGCCGGGAATTCTTAAGGAGTGCGCATGCGTGCGCAGGCCGCGTCCACCGCCGCTTATTTATCTGGTGGCCGTCTCGCCCGCGCGCCGTTCTTTTCTAAGGGATGGCTGCGCAGCGCCACCTGCTGGTAGGAGCGAGGAGAGCACAGGCTCGTTCTGCCTCTCTGACCGCTGCAACCCAGGGCAAGTTCTGGGATTTAGCAGAGCAGAGTGCAATAAAATAAAATAAAATAAAATAAAATAAAATAAAATAATGCACGGTGGAGGGGCTGAGCGGTTTTCTGCAGCTCTTGCACGGTTGCAATTCCGGAGGAAAGGCATTCCGCTGCTGCAAAGCCCCCGTTGCAAGTGCCAGCATTTTCCTGCCTGCAAGATTTGACAGGAGAAAGGGAGAGAAAGCAAAGGAGGTGCGGTTCTCCCCGGGCAGGCAGCACTGGGAGGCAGCCGGAGCAGGAAAAAAGAGCTGGGTGAAATGCAAACTCTTGCAAAGGCGGAGTCAGGACCAGAAGAGGGCCATTGAAAGCCCTTCTGCTGCCTACAGCCACACCACCCTGAATGCACCCGATCCCGTCCGATCTCGGAAGTTAAGCAGGGTCGGGCCTGGTTAGTACTTGGATGGGAGACCGCCTGGGAATACTGGGTGCGATAGGCATTTTTGCATATTCCCTTTTGCAACCCAGACCGAGGAATCCCTTCCTCTTTATCAAAGTCCATAGGCTTTTGCCTTGAAAGGCACATTGAATGCAAAGAAATGCTCTCATTTCTGACTCACAATCCCCCCTGAAATTGCAGCCACTTACACCGAATGGGAAATTCATGCATGGGGAAAATCTGCATCAAATCTCCCTTTTAAGGTGTCAGAACAGTCTTCGGATTTTGGGGAAAAAAGAAAGGGTTCAAGAGCTCTGAGATGGGAAAGTCAAAGTGACAATTTATGGGAGCAAAAGCAAGATTCCCACCATACATGACATTTCCAGGTGGTCTCCCATCCAGACCTGACCCTGCTTAACTTCCAAAATTAGATGACACCCAATGACATAACAGGGGATGCGGGTGGTGCTGTGGGTTAAACCACTGAGCCTAGGACTTGCCGATCAGAAGGTCGGTGGTTCAAATCCCCACGACGGGGTGAGCTCCCGTTGCTCGGTCCCTGCTCCTGCCAACCTAGCAGTTTGAAAGCACTCAAAGTGCAAGTAGATAAATAGGTACTGCTCTGGCAGGAAGGTAAACAGCGTTTCCGTGCGCTGCTCTGGTTCACCAGAAGCGGCTGAGTCATGCTGGCCACATGACCCGGAAGCTGTACGCCGGCTCCCTCGGCCAGTAAAGCGAGATGAGCGCCGCAACCCCAGAGTCAGCCACGAATGGACCTAATGGTCAGGGGTCCCTTTACCTTTACCTTTAGTGACATAACTCTAGATGCCGCCACTGTTTACATGCTCATAGAATTGTCAAATTGGAACGGAACCCAGTGGCTTCCTACAATGCAGGAATTGCCATTAAAGAACCCCTGTTTAAAAAAACACCAAAGTAAGGAGAGTCCACCACTTTGCATGGAATTCTGCTCCAGTGTCAAACTGCTCTGGCAGCCAGAAAGTTTTTCCTGATGTTTAGTCGCAACCACCTTTCCTGCAGTTAGAATCCATTGGTTTGGGTGCGGCAGAAAATAACCTTGTTTCCTCTTCCATGTGACAACTTTTTCTTCCCGCCTAAGTGCAGAATTTCACTCAATCTCCTTGTTATGAGCACCAGCTGGGCTCAGCTTTTTAGGTTTCTTGCAACATGCAGTCAGTAGCAGTGGGTACATAACTTTATGACCACTGCTCCACAGCTATTGTTGTTATACAATTCCATTCACCATATAGATGGGGTATGTACTTTTGGTTTTATTTCATATTGAATTGACATTATAGTTCATGCGTATGTTGTTGGTGTTGTTTAGTCGTGTCTGACTCTTTGTGACCCCCTGGACCAAAGCACGCCAGGCACTCCTGTCTTCCACTGCCTCCCGCAGTTTGGTCAAACTCATGCTGGTAGCTTCAAGAACACTGTCCAACCATCTTGTCCTCTGTCGTCCCCTTCTCCTTGTGCCCTCCATCTTTCCCAGCATCAGGGTCTTTTCCAGGGGGTCTTCTCTTCTCCTGAGGTGGCCAAAGTATTGGAGCCTCAGCTTCAGGATCTGTCCTTCCAGTGAGCACTCAGGGCTGATTTCCTTCAGAATGGAGAGGTTTGACCAGACAAAGGAATTGAGGGGATGTTCATGGAATTTGCAAACTGGGAGGGGTAGCTAATGCCTCAGAAGACAGGATCAGAATTCAAAATGACCTTAACAGATTGGAGAACTGGGCCCAAACTGACAAACAGGGACAAATGTAAGGTTCTGCACTTAGTAAGTAATATCCAAGGCTACACGATGACCAAGTACAAAAATGCGATATCAATGTAAACTCTTTATATAATCTATACAGAACATTGAACAATATGAAATATATGAAATATGCACTCTGCAAAACCAAATAAACAGGAATCTTATAAATCTCTGAAAGTCACAAAATGTACACTCTTGTAAACAGAGAACCAAATAAACACAAGTCTTATATGTCTCTGAAAGTCTTTGTAGACTATCCAAGTCTCTGAAAGAAGCAATGGGTCAGATTCTTATCTGGAGAAAACAAGCTGTAAAGATTTGTTTTATGCCGTTCAACGCTGCCGAAGTGGTCCGCAAACAGACGTAGTGAACAATGATTCCGAATATACCCACTGTTTTGTAGAATTCTTCAGCACAGCAGAAGGATACAGAAATGCTTCATAAACTGCAAATGAATTATTGAAACGATGACCTGCATTTCCTTGGTAACTTACAATAACTCCAATTATTATAAACTATACGCATGAATGGAAGTAAGAGCTGAACCATAAAGGTAAAGGGACCCCTGACCATTAGGTCCAGTCGTGGCCAACTCTGGGGTTGCGGCACTCATCTCGCTTTACTGGCCGAGGGAGCCGGCGTACAGCTTCCAAGTCATGTGGCCAGCATGACTAAGCTGCTTCTGGCGAACCAGAGCAGCGCACAGAAACACTGTTTACCTTCCCGCCAGAGTGGTACCTATTTATCTACTTGCACTTTGAGGTGCTTTCGAACTGCTAGGTGGGTAGGAGCAGGGACCGAGCAACAGGAGCTCACCCCATAGTGGGGATTCGAACCACCGACCTTCTGATCGGCAAGTCCTAGGCTCTGTGGTTTAACCCACAGCGCCACCCGCGTCCATAAAGAAGGCTGATTGCTGAAGAATGGATGCCTTTGAATTCTGGTGCTGGAGGAGACTCTTGAGAGTCCCATGGACTGCAAGAAGATCAAACCTATCCTTTCTGAAGGAAATCAGCCCCGAGTGCTCACTGGAAGGACAGATCCTGATGCTGAGGCTCCAATACTTTGGCCACCTCATGAGCAGAGAAGACTCCCTGGAAAAGACCCTGATGTTGGGAAAGATGGAGGCCACAAGGAGAAGGGGACGACAGAGGACGAGATGGTGGGACAGTGTTCTCAAAGCTACCAGCATGAGTTTGACCAAACTGCGGGAGGCAGTGGAAGACAGGAGTGCCTGGCGTGCTCTGGTCCAGGGAGTCACAAAGAGTCGGACACGACTAAACAACAGATTTTGCAACCAGCTTCTTAGATCTCCGCGCCATGCGCACACAAAGGACCCGGCTTTTATTGATTTGCACGTGGGAAAGCAGCGCAGCCTCCTCGCTCCCTGCTCCATAGATGGAGCTGTCGCCTCTTCCTCCTCTTTCCCGCAGCCTCGCCTCTCTGTCTCTCTTTTCTTCGCCTTCCTGCCTCCCAGCAAACCTCTTCCCGGTTCCTTTGCATCCATCCATCCATCAAATCCTGTGCACCGCTGCTCCTCTGCAAGGAGACGCGCACACCCCTTTCCCCAGCCAGCGCCCAGCAAAGGCTCAGCACCATGGCTGAATGGCCCCTTCCTGCCCAGGTGAGGCTGGTTCTGCAGGGATGGGATGGTGCGCTCTTGCTGGGGGTGGGCGGTAGCTGAGCCGCCCCTGGGAGAAGGTTTTTTTGGGGGGGATGATTCGGAATATTGCACTACCAACGTGCATGTTGAGGGGGCTACAGAAAAAGGCAGCGACCTTTCAGGCGTCCCTGGCTAAGACTGCTCTGTTTGCAGAGCCTTTGCAAGCCTGAATGCTTCCTGGATATTTTGCATTGTTGTTACTAATTCTGCACATAGCTTAAAGGTAAAGGGACCCCTGACCATTAGGTCTAGTCGTGACCGACTCTGGGGTTGAGGTGCTCATCTCGTTTTATTGGCCAAGGGAGCCGGCGTACAGCTTCTGGGTCATGTGGCCAGCAGGACTAAGCCGCTTCTGGCGAACCAGAGCAGCGCACGGAAACGCCGTTTACCTTCCCGCCGGAGCGGTACCAATTATCTACTTGCACTTTGACGTGCTTTCAAAACCAAGGTGCGGCTTCTG